>NC_042966.1:29798978-30473978 GCF_901001165.1 Salmo trutta | reverse complement strand
AAGGAGAGGAGAGGCGAGGAGACGATAGGATAGGAGAGCCGAGGAGAGGAGAGGAAAGGTGAGGAGAGGAGAGAAGAAAGGAGATGAGAGAAAAGGAAAGGAGAAGAACGGCGAGTAGAGGAGAGGGGAGAAGAAAGGAAAGGAGAGGAGAGGAGAGGAGAGGAGAGGAGAGGAGAGGAGAGGAGAGGAGAGGAGAGGAGAGGAGAAAGGAGAGGAGAGGAGAGGAGAGGAGAGGAGAGAAGAAAGGAGATGAGAGGAGAGGAGAGGAGAGGAGAGGAGAGGAGAGGAGAGGAGAGGAGAGGAGAGGAGAGGAGAGGAGAGGAGAGGAGGGGAGAGGAGAGGAGGATTAGAAAGGATCGGAAAGGAGAGTAGAGAAAATGAGTGGAAAGGATATGAGAAGAGATGAGAGGAAAGGATAGGAAAGGATAGAAGAGAAACAGAGCAGAACAGAGAGGAATAAGTAGAGGAGCGGAAATGAGAGGAGATAAGCAGAGAGGAGAGGAGAGGAAATGAGAGTAGAGGACAGGAATGGAGCGGAACGAAGAGGAGAAGAGAGGAGAGGAAATGAGAGTAGAGGAGCAGAGAGGAGAGGAAATGAGAGGAAAGGACGGGAATGGAGCAGAACGGAGAGGAGAGGATAGGAGAAAAGAGCAGAGGAAAGGAACATAGAGAAGAGGGGAGGCTGTTTTATATATTTGTATTATCAAATGAAAGCCATTCCCTCTCTATCACCTCTCTGCAACAAAATAATGTTAGAGGCCAAAACAGAGAGTGGGAATGATTATGGTAATGTCTTCTGCATAAACAACGCCTAATGCCCATTTCTCACATGTGGCTAATATTATTATTTTTATTAATACCAGCCATTCATTCCACTTCCAACCTAAGAATGAAGTGTGCAGTCATTTTCTAAACAGGCAGGGTTATTTTCTGCTTAGGCTTTTTCCTCATTCTCCCCTTCTCTCTCTCTCTCTTGTTCTCACTCTCGCTCTCTTTCTCTCTCTGTCTCCTTTTCTCCCTCTCTTTCTCTTTCTCTTTCCATACATGTAGAATGTAGGAGTATTGTTGAGTGTATTTACACATTTGCATATTTATTGCCAGAGTATGCATGCATAACGCTGCCAAATAAACAGTGCTCCCTCAAGTGTGCAAGCGGGTGAGCCAGGAGTGTGTGTGTGTGTGTGTGTGTGTGCGTGCGTGCGTGCGTGCGTGCGTGCGTGCGTGCGTGCGTGTGCGTGTGTGTGTACAGGAGTGTGTACCGGCATCCCAAATGGCACCCTATTAACTATAAAGTGCGCTATACTGTATGCACTACTACATATGGAATACGGTGCCATTTGGGATGCATCCAGTGGTTTTAAACAAACCTTCATTCAGGTAGACAGACATCTTATAAGACGTCTTGTTGTCCTTCCAGTGGATTGTGAAATTACTGCTGTCACCATGTCCCGTTTGAAGAGCTCATCTTTGAAGACAGTAATTACAGCTCTCTCACTTTGGTACAATGCTATTTTCTGCTATTTTCTGCATGTTAGACACTCAATTCACCCAAAACTGCCATTCTCAGTTGCAGAAAACTGCCATTCTCAGTTGCAGAAAACTGCCATTCACATAAACAGATACAGCCTTAATGGCCCCCATTAACAGGCAGCTCAACCGGAATTTAGAATTTTGTTTGGCATACTCTATCATCTCAACCACAGTAAAATGATCATGTGGTTTTCATGATTGGACTCCTGTATTTTTTTAAACATACTGTACATTCAAAGATGGTTGAAAACCAGTAAGAGAACGTTAGCAAAATCAAACCTCATTAATCAGACATTTTCAATACTAATTGTGTATAAATGGGAAATTACAAGATTGTAAAATGTTGACCTCTAATGATGAAATGATTCAAATGTTTTTTGGAACTCTTGAAAAATATGCTCTACCAGGTAGTACGTTTTAACATGCTATTTAGTCATAGCAAGTTATTATGGACAATGGAGAAATATTACTAAGAAATGTTTTGGTCTGTGCAAATAGAAACATATTTTCATACTGATATCAGGATTTGCTTTCTACCTGTTATCTTCCATGTGTTTCACAATATTATTCAGTACATGTCATTTGACAGGTATTATGAGCATATAAACAGTAAAGATGTTAATTTACATATATTTGAGTATTCACATTTTGAATATTAATTATTTGATACACAATTGCATATTTTATTCATATTTGATATAGGTCCTCATTTAACTAGGCCTGTCTTCCATTATAACTGAAGCAGACTTAATGATCATTTATGTTATTTTTCATGATTTACAAGTCAAATTACAATACACCATTTGTTTTCCCTAGTTGGGCAACTCAACCAGCTGGTTGAGATGTTTGCGATCCATTATCTATAAAATTTGAAGTCATGCAAATATGTATTTTTTAATGTATGGCCTATATTAAGGCTAAATAAACATAGATTTTCAGAACAATATTTTTTGTTATATGTATTTATTGGTGTACCAGTTAAAGGGTTACAGTATATAGGGAAT
Organism: Salmo trutta; assembly: GCF_901001165.1. Classification (NCBI taxonomy): domain Eukaryota; kingdom Metazoa; phylum Chordata; class Actinopteri; order Salmoniformes; family Salmonidae; genus Salmo; species Salmo trutta. The sequence goes on along the minus strand of NC_042966.1, from coordinate 30,471,444 downwards.
AGGGTGTCATTTGGGATGCATACTTATTTTATTGCCCTGTTGGAAGCTAAATGCAACTTTCCTTTGACTTTTTTTGTTTGTTTTTGTCATGTTTACAGATTCTCTTTGATAGTTTCTCATCTTGCTGTCGAGCTGACAGTTTTCCTCTCAGAGTAGATTCAGGGAGACTGAGGAGACAGGGAGCAGAAGAGAGTTGATTTCACTTAAACACACACACACACACATACACACACACACACACACAGAGAGAGAGAGAGAAATGGGAGTCAAGAGAGTAGGAAGAGGAGTTATTTATTCAAAGGGAATAAAAATGGTAGCTTGTCATGTTCCCCTGTCTACCACCTTTCATTCACCTCAAAACTCTCTCATCCTCCTGGCATATTGTGTAATAGGACTTGGTATACAAAAAGTTGGGGTTAAAAAGTGTTGGTCTGGGAGTCTCTCTCTCTCTCTCTCTCTCTCTCTCTCTCTCTCTTTCTCTCTCTTTTTGTTTCCCCATGCATCCTGAGGTGCGTTGCTGACTGTGCTTCACACACACACACACACACACACACACACACACACACACACACACACACACACACAACACACACTAACAAGAGAGGAGAGAGAGCTGGTGGGTGTGAGACATCCATTAGAAGACAGCTACATTCTTTGATTTGTTCGGCAGATTCACAAAATGTCAGGTCCAGCTCTCCCCAGGGTCTTTGATGTCGGGGGTGGGGGGTGATGAAGGAAGAGAGAGAGAGAGGAGGTAGTGGGATAGAACGTGGGGGAGGGAGAGGAAGGGAGAGAGATGGTTGTGTTTTTTGCTAACAAAGTACAAATTGTCACTTCAGAGCCTGCACATAGATTGTATGTGGTGTCATTTTGTCTGAGTTTGTGGGGAGTTAGAGAACCTTTAGTTCAGACAGGTCTGATAGACTTAGTTCACTCTAGGTCAGATAGACATACACACAGACAGAAATGGGCACATAAATAGACACAGACACAGAATCTACGCACCAACACACACACCCACGCGTACAACACAAATCTGTCCAAGCCATTTCGTTCCAATACCCCCCTGTGTGTAATAACTGTATACATTCAGTGAATAACATAACATTGCGTTGGTACTTCCTCCTTCTGTGGTTCTACAGTTGGCAGTAATAAAATGGCAAGCCTCTTCCGTCCCAGCAGCAGTATTTACAGACTGCAAATTGGGTCTGGATGGGGATGGCGACGATAGTGGAAAACAATAGGCTATTTAGTCAGTATGCTATTACCAGAGGAGGCATTTTCTATCACTGCTTTGTGTGTTTCAAGCATTCTCCCGATCAGATTGCATTGTGCTGTTATGCATTTAGAGGCTGATTTTGTCTGTGTGTATGTCCCGTGTGTGTGTTCTCTTTGTCTCTGTGTGTGTGTGTGTGTGTGTGTGTGTGTGTGTGTGTGTGTGTGTGTGTGTGTGTGTGTGTGTGTGTGTGTGTGCGTGTCTCTGTGTCTCTGTGTAGATAAGTGGATGCCTATACCAATGGTGAGTGTGTGAGCCAGAGTTTTGCATGGGTGTCTTCTCTACACATTGTAGAGTTGGTGTGCTTCGCTTCCTAAGAGAGAGAACGAGAGGTCAAAGAGCTGGAATAAGGATGTGGACATATGAATAATGAACAGGCGATCGCCAAGCCAGACCTCGTGCATGCAAGCCTAATAAAATGCTTCCAGACTGTGTGCTGGAGCTTGACATGTTATGGTCAGAGCAAATCAAAGCCCATTCTACCAAACACTAATCCATGAGATGGCTCAATAGGCTTTTTATATCCGTGTGTGTGTGTGTGTATGTGTGTGTGTGTGTGTGTGCGTGTGTGTGTGTGCACATGCGTGTCTGTGTGTGTGTGCACTCATGCATATGTTTGTCCAATCCATGGGTGTTTAAATGTGAACTGTGTCTACCATGCATATGCACACATTTCCATACTACTTGGCTATGTAGAGGCTTCATCATGGGTAATGGAAAACAGAACAATTGCAGGGAATAGGGTGCTATTTGGGACGTGACCTAGAAGGCTGTGTAAAACATATTATACAGGAACCTATAACAGTTAGCTGAATAGCTGAATAAACTGGTAAGTATACAGCCAGATTCTATGTCAGGGATGAATAGTTTCCAAAGCCAGCTGGCTAAAGAAACACTTTTTCTTCTGCATCTAATAAAATATTCACCTATTTTTACACTTGCACTTGTTGAATTGCTTAGCAACGGACGTAAGAATAATCCGCCATACATGCATACATAATGTAGGAGTTGCCGCTAGCTATCCTATCAAAAGAAATTCAATGACCCAGTGATCTGGTTATAGCCATCCTATGAACAGAGATCCAGTGGAGAGAGAGCTTTGTCAGATTGTGTCAGGGACCACTGCCTCTCTCTTCCGGTGTCAGCCTTGGCAGTCAGGGACAGATGGAAGAGTTAAATGATTCTGTTTTTTCTCCACAACTCTTACCTAGTTTTGTGTTTGATGGATGTGTGTTGGTTGCTCCTTCAGACCCATAACAGCAAACCTGCACGTCATTGAGTAGGTGATACTGTCCAACACTGACCGCTGTCTTCACTCATAGTCATAGAGACATTTTTGGTTCCAGTTAGAACCCTTTTGTGTTCTATGTAGGACCTGGAACCAAACATGATTTTTCAAAGGTTCTATGGGGACAGCCGAAGAACCCTTTCAGGTTCGCGATATCACCGTTCTTTCTAAGAGTGTATGGTGGTATGAAAACAGCTTTGTGTCAGTCGGTCTCCATCCCAAATGGCATCCTATACATTTTATAGGGCGCTAATTTTAAACCATTATTTTGGTGGTGGACGTCACACTATGTGGTGTCCTGTATCATCTTACTCCCAGAGATGATATGATAGCAGTGTGGTGCCAGCTAGGCAGAGTAATGGTCTGTGTGTTAATATGTTGCTGTAAGTGCTAAGACGGCTGATTCCTTCACCATCTAAGAGACTTTAGACACACGAACACATACACATATACACACACACACACCGCACACACGCGAATGCACACACACACATATGTTTGTTTTACTATCCTTGAAGTAATTGATTCCCATTAAAAATAATATTTTTCCTAACCCCTAACTCAAACCATAACCCTAACCCTAACCTTAAATCCATAACCTATCCGTAACCCTAACCTTAACCCCTAACCCCTAATTCCTAAACCTAACTCCTAACCTTAACCCTAACCCCTAACCCCTAATCCTAATTCCTAAACCTAACCCCTAACCATACTTCTAACCCTACCCCTAAACCTAACCCCTAAAACTAAAATAGTATTTTTCCTTGTGGGGACCGGCGAAATGTCCCCACTTTTCCAAATTGTCCTTGTTTTACTATCCTGATCAGGAATTCTGGTCGCCGCAAGGATAGTAAAACCAAAAAAACACACACGCACACACATATTACGAGGGACCATTAGCAGAGAAATTATCCACCACCCACCAGTACAATTCAGCTTGGTAAACAAGCTGTCTGGACTACTGTAATTATCCTATCATTCAGTTAGCATTGCACAGACAGCAGCTACTGGAAATGACTTACATTACATTACAATATGTGTCAGCCATATAGTATGGCTGACAAAATTAAGAAAAAAACACACCTATACAAACCAACTGGCTCTCACAGTCTCACATCAGAATTAGACATTAATTCATGTTTCTATAACGTCCAATTGTGTTTATGGTTAAGTTTAGGCATTAACTCCAAATTCTCAAGGTTAGGCATTAACTCTGAATGGTTAAGGTAAAAGTTAAGGTTTGGGTTAGACAGATTTTTTTCTCCAAAAACAACTTTTTATTGCTGGATTTAAACTTATAACCTTTGGAATCAGAGGCAGATGCTTATGCACATCCACCATCACCGTCCACAACGTCCTAGCAAAACAGAAACGTACTTGAAGGAAACAGCCCCAAGTGACCGGTTTCCACGTCATCTCCTGACGTTCGCAGACATGAATGGACGTTGAATACTGACTTGTATCATGGGTGACCTGACTGATACAAACAGTAATACACAGATACAAGGCTATAACAGAAACACACAAAAACACGCACACACACACCACTAGTGGTAACAAGCAGAGAGAGAGTGAGGATATGTACCTAGTCAATGGTAGGCTTCGAGGGGACTCCTGTGGTAGGTACACCTATAGCTCATCTCTTGGCAGTAGTACTGCAGACTACTTTATCACTGACCTTAACCCAGAGTCTCTCACAGAGCGTTTACAGTCAGCCCACTGACACCCCTATCAGATCACAGCAAAATCACAGTCTATTTGAACAGGGCAATACTCAATTATGAGGCATCAAAGCCCAAAGGAACTGAATAATATTAAGAAATGCTATAGATGGAAGGAATGTAGTGTGGAAACCTACAAAAAAACAATTAGGCAACAACAAATTCAATCCCTTTTAGACAACTTCCTGGACAAAATGTTTCACTGTAATAGTGAAGGTGTAAATTTGGCAGTAGAAAACCTAAACAGTATATTTGACCTCTCAGCTTCCCTGTCAAATCTTAAAATGTCAAGCAGAAAACCTAAGAAAATTAACATCAATGACAAATGGTTTGATGAAGAATGTAAAAACCTAAGAAAGAAATTGAGAAACCTGTCCAACCAAAAACATAGAGACCCAGAAAAGCTGAATCTACGCCTTCACTATGGTGAATCACTAAAACAATACAGAAATACACTACGGAAAAAGAAGGAATAGCACATCAGAAATCAGCTCAATGTAATTGAAGAATCCATAGACTAACCACTTCCGGGAAAATTGAAAAACACAAAACAAATAACAACACAAAGAGTTATTTATCCAAAACGAAGATGTATGGATAAACCACTTCTCCAATCTTTTTAGCCCTATAACAAAGAACGAACAGCAAAAACATATACTGTACCAGTGAAACGTTAGGACACACTTACTCATTCACCGGTTTTTCTTTATTTTTAATATTTAATAATGAAGTCATCAAAACTATGAAATTACACATGTAGAAACATGTAGCAAGGAAAAAAAGTGTTAAACAAATCAAAGCCAGCCTTTGCCTTGATGACAGCTTTGCACACTCTTGGCATTCTCTCAACAAGCTTCACCTGTAATGATTTTTCCAACAGTCTTGAAGGAGTTCCCACATATGCTGAGCACTTGTTGGCTACTTTTCCTTCACTCTGCGGTCCAACTAATCCCAAACCATCTCATTTGGGTTGAGGTCGGGTGATTGTGGAGGCCAAAAGTGGAATCAAATTTGACCCCAATAACTACCGTGGGATATGCGTCAACAGCAACCTTGGGAAATGTTTTGCATTGTCATTAACAGCAGACTCGTATATTTCCTCAGTGAAAACAATGTACTGAGTAAATGTCAAATTGGCTTTTTACCAAATTACAGTACGACAGACCACTGTCTCACCCTGCACAACCTAATTGTAAAGAAACAAACCAAAACCATGGCAAAGTGTTCTCATGCTTTATTGATTTCAAAAATGCTTTTGACTCAATTTGGCATGAGGGTCTGCTATAAAAATTTATGGAAAGGTTTGTTGGTAGGAAACATGTACACAAACAACAAGTGTGCGTTTAAAAAGGGCAAAAAACACAAATTTCTTTCCACAGGGCCTTGGAGAATTCACAAAATGGGACAAACACCAAATTGAGACTGCATGCAGAATGCTGCACAAATATCCTCTGTGTACAACGTAAAACACCAAATAATGCATGCAGAGAAGAATTAGGCCGATACCCGCTAAGTATCAAAATCTAGAAAAGTGCCTTTATATTCTACAACCACCTAAAAGGAAGTTAATCCCAAACCTTCCATAACAAAGCCATCACCTACAGAGTGATTAACCTGGAGAAGAGTTTTCTAAGCAAGCTGGTCCTGGGGCTCAGTTCACAAACACAGACCCCACAGAACCCCAGGACAGCAACACAATTAGACCCAAACAAATCATAAGAAATCAAAAAGATAATTACTTGACACATTGGAAAGAATGAACAAAACAATTGAGCAAACTGGAATGCTATTTGGCCCTAAACAGAGAGTACACAGTGGCAGAATACCCAACCACATTGACTCACCCAAACTTAAGGAAAGCTTTCACTATGTACAGACTCAGTGAGCATAGCCTTGCTATTGAGAAAGGCCGCCATAGCCAGACCTGGCTCTCAAGAGAAGACAGTCTATGTGCACACTGCCCACAAAATGATGTCGAAACTGAGCTGCACTTCCTAACCTCCTGCCAAATGTATGACCATATTAGAGACACATATTTCCCTCAGATTACACAGACCCACAAAGAATTTGAAACAAACCCAATTTTGATAAACTCCCATATCTATTGATTGAAATACCACAGTGTGCCATCACTGCAGCAGGATTGTAACCTGTTGCCACAAGAAAAGGGCAACCAGTGAAGAACAAACACTAATGTAAATACAACCCATATTTATGTTGATTTATTTTCCCTTTTGTACTTGAACTATTTGCCCTTAATATGACATTTGAAATGTCTTTATTATTTTGGAACTTTTGTGAGTGTAATGTTTACTGTTCATTTTTGTTTATTACCTATTTCACTTGCTTTGGAAATGTAAACATATGTTTACCATGCCAATAAAGACCTTCAGTTGAAATTGAGAGAGAGAGAGAGAGAGAGAGAGAGAGAGAGAGAGAGAAAGATGGAGAATGGAGAATACAGAAGACAGAGCAATGGAAACAGACCGAGAAAGAATAGAGGGACAAACCCGGGACTAACCTGGTGCTTATATTGTCCTGTCAGAATGATACACATCAAAGTGTGTTTGGGGGGATCTTTATCATAGGAGAAACCTTACACGGCACGTCCATGTCTTGTGGTCCAACAGGGCTCCCAATACACCCTGGGTTAGTCAGAGAGCAGAGGGAGAGAATAGACGCAGAGAGAGATTATTATTATTATTCCTTTTCACTGACAGGCAGCTTTACTGCACCCGGAACACAGATTATATCACTTGCTTTTGCTCACATTCTCTCTTTATCTCTCTCTCCCTCTCTCTCTCAGCCTCTCTTTTTCTCATCATCTGAAAGCTAGAAAGAGTTGTTTTGGCCTTTTCTGTAGAAAGTGCATAAAAGACAGATGGTGTATCTAGAGTTATTTGGGGCTACTAAGGCAGAACTGGGAGGTCTGTGAGGACTCACGTAGCCTAAGGCAAGGACACAAAATGGATCCCAATCTGTATCTTAAATGCGTATCAAATTCCTCAAAAATCTGTATCTTAAATTAATATCAAACCTTCTTCTTCTTCTTTTTATGATTTCTTCAGTTTTGCTGTAATCTGTGAGCAAGAATTAATCAAGTCTAAGTCAGTATCAGAGCCGATTTACACTATTGCTGTGAAGAAACCTTATTTAGAAGACAGTGGCATTAAACAGACAATCTGTAAGTGCCTGGTCTATGGACATATAACAATCTTTCCTATCTCATGGCACAAAAGCCTGTAGTTAGGTTTTGCGTTTTGATCCTTTACAAAGCCTTCTCTCTTTAGAATCTCCCCAGTGTCTGTCGAGTTCTGTACTTCCGTAGTTGCCTGTTCCGTGTCCCAGCATGTGCAGCATTGAGTGTTCCGTGTTCCAGCATGTGCAGCATTGAGTGTTCCGTGCTGAGGCCAGCTGGGGCCATAGAAGGTAGCACTGTAGTGGTGTTATGGAGGGGGCAGCTGGGGTAGAAGTCTCTAAAGCCCCACAGCAAGACACAAACCTGTCCAGACAGCAATAAATACAGCCATTCTGTTACTGCTGTCCTCCCTGAGTGTTGGTGTGTGGACACAAGATAATCATAGTGTGTGTGAGGGTGAGTGTGGGCTATCAGGGAGATGGAAAAAGAGAATTTGATCAAGTCAAATGTTATTTGTCACATGTGCCGAATACAACAGGTGTAGACCTTACCGTGAAATGCTTACTTACAAACCCTTAGCCAACAATACAGTTTAATATAATAAGAGATTTAAGAAAATATTGACTAAATATTTTTTTTAACACAATAAAATAACAGTAGCAAAGCTATATACAGGGTATACAATGTGCGGGGGTACAGGTTTGTCAAGGTAGCTGAGGTAATATGTAGGTAGGGGTAAAGTGACTATGCATAGAAGGATAGACAATGAAAAGGGAACTTGAGGAAAAGAGAGAAATGGAGAGGAAGCAAGAAAGAGAAGGAAAGAGAGAAAGGGAGTTGAAGAGAGAATGGGAGGGAGAGAGAGTGTGTGGGAGAGAGAGAGACAGAGAGAGAGAGAGAGAGAGAGAGAGAGAGAGAGAGAGCCAGCCAGCCCAGCTAGCCAGCCAGCTCAGCTAGCCAGCCAGCCCAGCTAGCCAGCCAGCCCAGCTAGCCAGCCAGCCCAGCTAGCCAGCCAGCCCAGCTAGCCAGCCAGCCCAGCCAGCCAGCCTAGGCATAGATACAGTATATGTTGTCTGTAGAAGTTAATCAAATTGATGCTGTGTTATGATTAATAAAGAAAGGGGCTGTAAAACACAATAGATGTAGTGAATCTCCCTGGCAAAGCGAGAGGCAGAAGAGTCTGGTGAGAGAGCACCCATGGGAGGGTGCTGTAATCTAAAGCACTCTTCTCCCTAACACTCCCCAGCATAGCACTGCACCAGCGCTGAGAAAGAGAAAGGAGAGAGATATGGGGAAAGGCAAAGAAAACGAATAAATAGTGGCATTGAAATGACTTATTTTTTTAAGTGAGATGGGAGAATGAACGTGTATAAGTGGATGCAGTAAGGAGGAGAAGAGATGGAGAGAAGGAGAGAGGAAGAGGGAGAAAAACAGAACAGATGGTAGAGCTGAGCACTTTTTCAACAAGCGATGTGGGGTCATTTGGTGCTACAGTGGTGTCATGCCCTCCCAGGTCCCTAGTGGCTGCAGTGAATAAACCAAGACGTGATTGATTAGCTCAGGAGACACACATCGTTATACAGACACACACACACACACACCCAAGCAAATGCCCAGGAGGATAACATAACAGTCCTCTTCCTGCTTGCAGTAGGTTGAAGGTAATGAAATATGCATAGGGACGGAGGGATGGAGAGAGGGATGAAGGAAGAGGTGATGGAGGGAGAGAGGGAGGGATGGAGGGAAGGGTGGGACAAACTGCTGATCTGACAGAAGTTAACACACTTGACACATGACAACCCCCAGATACATAAAAGACTATTAGCTGTATTACTACAGTATGTAAGGTGTTGCTGTGAAGTTCAGGGTTTTTGTTTGGGTTGGGCAGCTGGCAGGCTATGTTCTGACCAACAAACTCACAGACTTTTTCATTTTTCATTTTCATCATTAGGTCCACATCAAGGGATAACTTTTATTCCTTACTCATGAATGGGTAAGGACATCCTCTTCAAATTTCCTCTGAAATATATCTTGTGTTGTTTTTAGTGATTTGTTATCCTTCTCCCTTCTCTTTTGCTTTCTGTCCACGTGCTTCGCTATTACAGCAGTCTATCTGTGATGGGTGGGGAAATAGACCAGCTGCACAGAACAGTGTTTTGGTCAATTATTTCCTTTTAAGTAGACCCTCTCTCCTCTAACATCAAAACAACTGGGACGTTTTCTGAAAGAGTGATACAGGATATTGTTACTTCTATTTTCTCCTCTTTTCTCTTCCTCTCTCTTGCTCCCTGAAAGGGTTCTTGAGGAAAAACAAGTATTCTCTCGTCTTACCTGCGGTTGATGGGCTCCTAGCTTCAGTCTCCTCTTGCTTTCCTAACTGGTCTGGAGATACAGACTGGGAAAAGGAAGTGGAGAACGCAGCTGGAGAACCCCAGTGAAAGGCAGATTGAATGGCGGGGTCTCTGCGAGGTGTGGCTGTGGCAGCTGTTAATTTTCTGCTTGAGTTGGCCCTGGAGAAGCCATGATGAATGTCCCTCTATGTGTGTGTGTGTGTGTGTGTGTGTGTGTCTGTGTGTCTGTGTGCACGTGCATGTGCACGTGTGCGTATGTTGTGCGTGTCTTACAATGATTCAATGTGTACATTACAAATTCTAAAATATTTAATTCAAAATCAATGACAAAATCATTGATTCCATTTAGATGTAATTTCTGGTGGCAATAAAATCACTCCATACTGTAGTAAAGGTTGTAGTAGTTGCCCCGGTAACGTAGGCCAGGGTATCTGTGGCAAAGCGAGTTTAGAGTACATGAGAATGAAATTGGGTAGAAGCTATTGGAAAGACCGAATATTATCTCTAAGCAGACAAACATGGTAGCATGGTGGTGATGACATGATGTATCCCCAAATGGACTGGCTACCTAGTGATGAGGTGGTATGAGCTTTTTGCTTTGGTGCAACTGGAGCAGTACTGTTCTCTCGTCCTCATTTCCTTCTCTTTATCTATTTTCTCTTTCTCTCTATTCTCTGTCTTTCTCTCTCGCTCCCTAACCCTGTACCTCTCCTTCACTTCTCTCCTCTCCCCTTCCCTCTTCTCTTCTCCTCTACTCCCCTTCCCTACTCTCCCCTTCCCTCCTCTCCTCCCCTTCCCTCCTTTCCTCCCCTTTCTTCCTCTCCTCTCCCCTTCCCTCCTCTTCCCTTCCTTTCTCTCCTCTACTCACCTCCTCCCCTTCCCTTCTCCCTTCCCCTTCGCTCCTCCCCTCCCCTTGCCTCCTCTCCAATTCCCTCCTTCCCTCCTCTCCTTTCTTCCTCTTCCTTCCTCTCAACTTCCCTCCCCTCCTCCCCATCCCACCTCCCCTCCCCTTGCCTCCTCTCCCCTTCCCTCCTCTCCTTTCCCCTTCTCCTCTCCCCTTCTCCTCTCCCCTTCCCTCCTCTCAATCTCCACTCCCTCCCTGTGTGTGTCAGATACCAGGGCTACAGATGAATACTGCTTTGGCAGCTCATGATTTTGGTTGCGTTCCAAATGGCACCCTGTTCCCTATTGGACACCCTATGAGCCCCTGGTCAAAAGTAGTGCACTATATAGAATAGGGGATAAGGTGCCATTTGGGACACAGTCTTTATATTATTAAAACTGTCCGGCCTCAGCCCGGCTGTATTTCCTGGTCTGGTGTGATAGTGGTGGCAGCTGGGATTGCCCAGTTATCGCTGAATGGGCTGTCTATATCATACGAATACTTGAGTGAAAAATCAATTCCCTTCTATCAGTGGGAAGGTGTGTGTGTGTGTGTGTGCGTGTGTTAACTAAAGATAGTGAACATTGAGTGATTGAACTCCCTGGAAGTCTGTTTTTAATCTCCTTGCATGTTTTTAGAGGATTGTGGGTAATTTTCTGACTTTATGATTATTTTACTCAATGTTGAAGAAATAAAAACGGTACCATGAGGTGTAATGGATCATGATGAACGGATATCAAAACCATCAGGCGAAATGAATTTCAATGATGAGACGACTCATTCCCACATTTCCAACTTTTAATGGTAGAGGCAAATACCGTATCCTGAAATGTTTGCTGTATAATGTCTAGTTATGGCTGGTGGATTGAGCTCTGTGATCAACAATGCCTGCCGAAATGGGTTAAACTGTAAAATGATCAGATAAATAAATAAATGTTAAAAATTAAATGGTCCAGAAGAAGAGATCTTTTTCTTCACTAGACAGGATGTGAAACACCATCATGGTGTTTAGAAGCTTTAAAGGGAGGAAACGGCACCAAAAGAGAAGGGATCTAATTCTGCATCTCAGGATGAGGTTTTTCAAGACTCCAGCAAAGTTAAGGTTTCAGCTCAGTTGCCACTCACACTTAATTTCACCAGTACAGAAGTATACTCTGAGAGTAGTCAGACGCCCGGTCTAGAGTACCTGTACCAGCTGACATTTGTTTTTTCATATGTTGCGGGCAGCAGGTAGACTAGCGGTTAAGAGCATTGGACCAGTAACTGAAAGGTTGCTGGTTCAGATCCCCGAGCTGACCAAGTGAAAAATGCCTTGAGCAAGGCACTTAACCTTAATCCAGGGTCGCCATCAATAATGGTTGATCCCTGCCTCTGACCCCACTCTCAGAGGGAGTGACCGGGAGGCTCATGGGCGGCGCACAATTGGCCCAGCGTCGTCCGAGTTAGGGAGGGTTTTGCCGGCATGGATATCTTTGTCTCATTGCGAACTAGCGACTCCTGTGGCGGGCCGGGCTCAGTGCACGCTCACCAGGTGTACGGTGTTTCCTCCGACGCATTGGTGCGGCTGGCTTCCAGGTTGGATGGCCATTGTGTCAAGAAGCAGTGCGGCTTGGTTGGGTTGTGTTTCAGAGGATGCATGGCTCTCAACCTTCGCCTCTCCTGAGTCCGTACGGGAGTTGCAGCGATGTAACTACTACAAATTGTGGAGAAAAAGGGTAAAAAAAATCAAAAATAAATAAATCATTTCCAATTTGTGCATGTGTGAAATAGGAGAATTGTAAGCACCAACCTTATTCAGTGCCCTCCGTAATTGTTGGGACAGTGAAGCATTTTTTCTTCTTTTGGCTCTATAATAAAAAAGTTAGCATTTGAAATCAAACAATGACTATGAGGTTAGTGTCGACTGTCAGCTTTAATTTGAGGGTATTTTTATCCATATCGGGTGAACTGTTTAGTAGAGCTGGGCGATATGGCCAAAATCTCATATCCCGATATATGTCATTTCATATTTACATTTACATTTAAGTCATTTAGCAGACATATCCCGATAACAATACATATCACGATATAGCACATTTTCTGTAAATTCAATGAATAAATAGTTTATATAAAATGACCACATGTAAAGGCCTATTTCTTATTACATGTTGAATTATACTCAACAAATAAAAGGTACTTACTCATATTTGATTATTTCTCCTTTTATTTAGAACCTTTGTGCAAATTTTCAATTAAACATGTAACAAAATATAAATATGAATGTATAAAATCTAAAAATGCAAATAAACACATAAATATAGGCCTAAAATATGTATATATATTTTTTTGGGGGGGGGTTTGCCTGTTTTGCATGTTATTTTGGCATTAATACGTGTCACATATCAATTTGCATTTGGTACCTTGGGTCAAGTGTTAGCACCAACTCACAAAACCCCCGTTTCTCGACCGTGTAAATTGGGGCCTTGTCTTTGCAGATGTAAGTTGTAACGGCAGCTGTTATCTCCTTCCATCTTCGTGATTCTTTGCCATATGGTGTGCCGCGGAAAAAGCCTCTTGCAACGTCTGAGTCGGGGGTTTGTTTTGAGCACTCGACTGTACATTTTTGGGTCTCATCCATAGAGTCTCTCCGTACTGTTTCACATGATTCTTGCGTAGGTGGTAAACAAGGTTAGTGGTGTTTGAGCCTGTTGTCGGGACCGGCCTGCGGCATATTTTGCTGGCACGTATTTTGCATGGCACGTGTGGAAGAACGCAAAGCGTCGTCCAAATTGACGAAAAATATTGCCGTAAAGAGTGTGATTTGCGACACAACGAAATAAACGATAGAGCATAATATGAAACGATAGACATTTTTCTATCATCACACGATATATATCGTCATATCGCCCAGCCCTACTGTTTAGAAAGTACAGCACTTTTTGTACATAGTCCCTCCATTTTAGGGAAGCAGAATTATTGTGACAAATTCACTTAAATGTTTATTACAGTAGTAAAAGTTAAGTATTTGTTCCCATATTCATAGCACGCAATGACTACATCAAGCTTGTAACTCTACAAATGTGTTTGATGTATTTGCTCTTTGTTTTGATTGTGTTTCATTTCTATTGTGCCCAGTAGAAATTAATGGTAAATAATATGTTGTGTCATTTTGGAGTTACTTTTAAAGTAAATAAGAATACAATTTCTAAACACTTCTACATGAATGTAGATGCTACCATTATTAGGTACAATCCTGAATTCATTGTCAATAATGATGAGTGAGAAAGTTACAAACACACAAATACCATACCCCCAAGACATGCTAACCTTTCACCATTACAATAACAGGGGAGGTTAGCATTTTTTGGGGGAGTAGCACATTTTTGCGTCTGATTCCAAAATGACACAATACATTATTTATCATTAATTTATATTGGGCTCGAAATGTTCGACATTTTAAACTTGTTGTGTATTTGAGGTTTAAAAAAGCTTCTGAAGTATTTTTTTTAGGAGAGATCAGCTTCAATATTGCAGATAGATTATGGCTTCCATCAATGTAATTGTCTGCATAATTTCCAATCCCCATATATATTTTGTAAATATATATAAAAAATATATAATATTTTTTAAATGGTATATTTTCCTTTATTATTTTCCCCTAGCCCTACCACCCCTCCCCTAATTGGAGTAAACTAATGGACAACAACACCTAAGGCTTCTACTTCCATCCTATACATACTATACACATTTTACGGACACAATATATTTTACAATAGTTTTACAATAGTTATCTGCATGGCCTCCCTGACGAAGGCCATGCAGCCGAAACGCGTCGGAATTTTTAAAAACATTGTTTCTATTGAACATGCCATACTAATAAAGGCATTTTAATCAATTATATGAAGAGTGCCTTGGTCCTCCTTTCTTTTTGATGACCAACTCACCGCTTTTACCAAAGAGCACCTTCTGTCTACCAACATTTACTATTGTGTACCTTAGTAGCACTTGCCTTCCTCCTCTTTCTACTAGTTATCTTTTGTTTGTTTTTAGTCCCATCCTTCAGCTCAACCAAACCGCTCCCATCTATCTCTGAACACCATCCAGTTTTGATTTTTATTTGCATATATTTTTAAACTGTGCTGTGATGTTTCACAAAAGTTCTGAACCTTTCTATTCTCATAGATTCTACGTATTGTAAATTACAGAAACCTTTTCAATTTCAGACTTCCCTTACGAAAAATATATATCCCGCTGTAACAAGCGTCGTTGTAGGTAGACCAAAATGCAACGGGTATATTTATCATTTTCTTTTATTGAAGGAAAAACAAAACACGTACACAAAACAAACAACGAAAACAGTCCCGTAAGGTGCACAGACTAAACAGGAAACAACCACCCACAAACACAAGTGAAAACACACACAACTAAATATGGCCTCCAATCAGAGATAACAACAAACAGCTGCCTCTGATTGGAGGTCATTGACAAAACTAACATAGACATAGAAAAACTAGAAAAAACACATAGAAATAGAAAACATAGAACATTAACCAAAAAAAAACGAAACACACTAAACAAACACCCCCTACCACGCACTGACCAAACTACAATAACAAACAACCCCTTTTACTTGTCAGGACGTGACACCCGCTACAAAAATGTCCATTCATTATTATCCACATAATAATTGGCATTTCTTGTTGCTGTGGGAATATTTTTCTGCTGCAGCAAACTGGTTCAAATTAAAATCCTACATCTGCAAGGAAATGGGGATATAAAGTAGAGGAAAGAGAAAGTGCTGGACCAAGCTTATTTTCTTTTATGACCTTGTTTGTTTGCGTATTTATCAAAGTACATACCCTTTCTACTCAACGCTTGCTCCAGAGATGCCTAGGTCATCTATTTAAGACCATGAATTATGGAGGGGATGCTAAGCAGGTGATAGTATGTACCAAGAGAAGACGGCAAGATAAATGTGTGTGTGTATGTGTGTGTGTGGTGGGCGGGTGTGTTTTTTTAACATGAGAGACAGAATATCGACTATCTTCCTATGTTGTTTTCAGTTCCTAAACAGGAAAGAGAGACAAGGAGGGAGAGGAGAGAAGAAATGCAATATAACAAAAATAATGAAAAATAGGAAGGAAAAAAGGAAAATGACTGAGTGGGAGGAAGGAAAGAATCAGATCAGGAAAGAGCAAAAAACAAAGAATAAAGGAGTGATGAGAGGAAAAGGGGGGATAATAGGAGGGAGAGAAAGAGAGAGAGAGAACGAGAGAGAGAGAGAGAATGAGAGCGAAAGTTTGAAAAGAGAGAAAGAGAAAATTGAGGAGTGAGAGCGATTAGAGACAGAGAAAAACATGGTGAGAAGAGTGGGCCCTGAGGCTGAGAGGCACCAGCCCAAGTATCATAGTCAATTAACATCCTAGTCCCTGCTCAGTCCCGGCTCTAATGCACAGTCTATTTCAGTTTATTAATTATTCCACCCATCAGTTCCAGCTCCCTTGCCTTGACACCAATTCTGTATCCCAAATGGCATTCTAGCCCCTATATAGTGTACTACTTTTGACCAGAGCCCTATGAGTTTCCCTATGGGCCCTGGTCAAAAGTAGTGAACTAAATACGGAATAGGCTGCCATGTGGGATGCAGGACAAGTCTAAACCACATATCTATCACCTCCAAACCTCAACTTTTTTTGTTGATGAGAATCTGCTTTCATGTTTATGGGGAAATATAGATTAATGGGATAGTTCAGTATTTTGCCAATATCTACTTCCCCAGAGTCAGATGAACTTGTGGACACCATTTTTATGTCTCTACGTCCAGTATGATGGAAGTTAGAGGTAGTTTTGCGAGCTAATGCTGACTGCCGTTTATCGAAAATGACTGGAATTCAAACTGCACGCAGAGACATGAAAATGGGACCCACGAGTTCATCTGAATCCTGGGAAGTAGATAAAGGGCATTATTGCCAAAATCCCGAAGTATCCCTTTAATAAAATAGGGTGTTTGAATTCACACCCACCAACAAGACTAGCCATTATCCACATGGGATCTTGTTAGGGATGGTTCGAAATGTACAGAATGGGGACATGGAGGAACATGGGGGTGGACCATGCTTTTTCAATTGATGACATTTCTTGATTTCTGAGTTTTTTAGAATGAGTGGCTTATTAGGTTGTATATTGATGTGTTCCCGATGCCACCCCTCATCTCTAATTCTCCACTGGGCACGCAATTTGTCAAGTGCGCCTATAAGATATTAGTGTGGTCTCAATCAAATGATCCATCATTTATTTTAATAAAAACAATATGTTCCTTGCCCATAATGAAGCTATTTTTTCAGAGTTATTGACCTCACAAAAAGACAGATTCATGTAACTTACATTGTGGTGCTGAAACTTGAAGCGGCAGCTGAAAGTAGGCAAATTCGAGTAGGCCTAATTCATTTCAGCCGTCTTCATTTTTTATTTGACTTTACTAACAACAAGAGGGTTTTGTGTTTGAGCCTATATCTTCCTATTTAAGAAATAAGAGGTAGGCCTTCCTGTTTGACAGACCAAATTGGGTCACGTGTGTTTTGGGTCATTGTCATGCTGGAATATCCATCCACGACCCATTTTCAATGCCCTGGCTGAGGGAAGGAGGTTCTCACCCAAGATTTGACGGTACATGGCCCCGTCCATCGTCCCTTTGATGCGGTGAAGTTGTCCTGTCCCCTTAGCAGAAGAACACCCCCAAAGCATAATGTTTCCACCTCCATGTTTGACGGTGGAGATGGTGTTCTTGGGGTCATAGGCAGAATTCCTCCTCCTCCAAACACGGCGAGTTGAGTTGATGTCAAAGAGCTCCATTTTGGTCTCATCTGACCACAACACTTTCACCAGTTGTCCTCTGAGTCATTCAGATGTTCATTGGCAAACTTCAGACGGGCATGTATATGTATTCTTGAGCAGGGGGACCTTGCGGGCGCTGCAGGATTTCAGTCCTTCATGGCGTAATGTGTTACCAATTGTTTTCTTGGTGACTATGGTCCCAGCTGCCTTGAGATCATTGACAAGATCCTCCCGTGTAGTTCTGGGCTGATTCCTCACCGTTCTCATGATCATTGCAACTCCACGAGGTGAGATCTTGCATGGAGCCCCAGGCCGAGGGATATTGACAGTTCTTTTGTGTTTCTTCCATTTGCGAATTATCGCACCAAATGTTGTCACCTTCTCACCAAGCTGCTTGACGATGGTCTTGTAGCCCATTCCAGAATCTTGTCCCTGACATCCTTGGAGAGCTCTTTGGTCTTGGCCATGGTGGAGAGTTTGGAATCTGATTGATTGATTGCTTCTGTGGACAGGTGTCTTTTTCACAGGTAACAAGCTGCGGTTATGAGCACTCCCTTTAAGAGTGTGCTCCTAATCTCAGCTCGTTACCTGTATAAAAGACACCTGGGAGCCAGAAATCTTTCTGATTGAGAGGGGGTCAAATACTTATTTCCCTCATTAAAATGCAAATCAATTTATAACATTTTTGACATGCATTTTTCTGGATATTTTTGTTTTTATTCTGTCTCTCACTGTTCAAATAAACATACCATTAAAATTATAGACTGATCCTTTCTTTGTCAGTGGGCAAATGTACAAAATCAGCAGGGGATCAAATACTTTTTCCCCCCACTGTACCTGGGAAAGACATGATTCCGATGCATATAAGGACATCTTTGTTTACTTTCTATGACATTCATAGGCTGAGCTACAAACTTCTATTGCCAAGAAGACAAAACATTTACCTTGCTTGGGAAGTAATCTAATTCTGTCGCTATCAATTTTGTAATATAGAAGATGTTTTAAACCCAAACCGCTTTTAGGGAAACACTTGTGACCCACTGGGAACAGACATCACTGGGAACAGACATCAATTCAACATCTATTCCATCTTGGTTCAATGTAATTTCATTGAAAAGACGTGTAAGTAACGTTGATTCAACCGGTGTGTGTCCAGTGGTGACCTTCTCTCATTGGGTTAAGTCACGGAAGAAAACTGGGAGCGGGTGAAGCTTAAAATGTTCTGCATAGGTAGGCTTACTCTGTCTAGGGTGGAAAAGTAGGTCTCACCTGTGAAAGTACCATGCTTAGATTGATAAAGATGTCTCAGATGTTATTATTTGTCAACAGGGACAGTTTTGTCAAACAAGACACACTGATCTGGCATTGGAGAAATAGGCCTATGATAAGATGAACACATAGGCCTATCTCTCTATCCATTCTTAGCCTGTAATTTTGGTAATTTTGGTAATCTCCAGTCATGTAAAAAGATGTAGAATTGTATGAAATGCGTTAATAAAAGGCTACTTTTTCTCGTACCCGCAAATACGATGGTAGATTCATGCAATGCCTTTATTACAGTATATAGGATATATTTGCCACCTCTACTCTTGTCCATGGTGGTCTGTGAACCCACAACCTTCTGCCCCGCAGCCCTGCCCCCTATCCAAATGTCTGCATTGCCATGTAATGCTTACAGGACAAAGACAATATTCTAAAACTTCATATCTAAGGCTCTGGTCTATCCTAGAAGTGAGGGTAAATGGTAGGCATGTTCTCTGCTCTCCACTTTGTTTTAATTATTATTTTGGATATAGGGGAGGGTCACTTGCTTTTTTGGGACATTCAGGAGAGTTCAAATATATTTTACTCAAGGTAGGGCCATCCATTTTTATTTAGAGGTCCGATTTTCTCCAGGTAACCCTTATTGTAAACAACGTACACTCCCTTAGTGTTGTCTTGCATTTGCACAGCAGGCATACGAAGCTGTCAGCCCATCTGTTCTCTTAGCAGTGTAAACCATGCTCCCTCTCCACCTCTGTGCTGGGGAGATAGAAAACTGTCCAGCACACAGGAATGTACATGTTGTAGCTGCACCATGGAGAAAAAAGTGTCAGCAAATTGCTTTTCTCTCCAAGGTCCTGCCTCAGCTAGTGAAGAGGTAGAACCACAGCTCCAAAAGAAGTAACATGTTCTGTAGTACAATATGGTGAATTGCTGTAGGGTTGGAGTCTGCTGTTGGTCTTAGTTGTTAGGATACTGTTCTGACCATGCAGCATGTCGTCCTGTAGCGTCCAACCCACAGCTAGAGTCCTCCTCCATATATCCTTTATATCTACAGGAATTATCAACCTGCCCTCACCAGAGACCTGTAGACAATCCTCTATCAACCTGCCCTCACCAGAGACCTGAAGACAATCCTCTATCAACCTGCCCTCAGCAGAGACCTGTAGACAATCCTCTATCAACCTGCCCTCACCAGAGACCTGTAGACAATCCTCTATCAACCTGTCCTCACCAGAGACCTGTAGACAATCCTCTATCAACCTGCCCTCAGTAGAGACCTGTAGACAATCCTCTATCAACCTGCCCTCAGTAGAGACCTGTAGACAATCCTCTATCAACCTGCCCTCAGTAGAGACCTGTAGACAATCCTCTATCAACCTGCCCTCACCAGAGACCTGTAGACAATCCTCTATCAACCTGCCCTCACCAGAGACCTGTAGACAATCCTCTATCAACCTGCCCTCACCAGACACCTGTAGACAATCTTCTATCAACCTGCCCTCACCAGAGACCTGTAGACAATCCTCTATCAACCTGCCCTCAGTAGAGACCTGTAGACAATCCTCTATCAACCTGCCCTCACCAGAGACCTGTAGACAATCCTCTATCAACCTGCCCTCACCAGAGACCTGTAGACAATCCTCTATCAACCTGCCCTCACCAGAGACCTGTAGACAATCCTCTATCAACCTGACCTCACCAGAGACCTGTAGACAATCCTCTATCAACCTGCCCTCACCAGAGACCTGTAGACAATCCTCTATCAAACTGCCCTCAGCAGAGACCTGTAGACAATCCTCTATCAACCTGCCCTCACCAGAGACCTGTAGACAATCCTCTATCAACCTGCCTTCAGTAGAGACCTGTAGACAAACCTCTATCAACCTGCCTTCAGTAGAGACCTGTAGACAATCCTCTATCAACCTGCCCTCACCAGAGACCTGTAGACAATCCTCTATCAACCTGCCCTCACCAGAGACCTGTAGACAATCCTCTATCAACCTGCCCTCACCAGAGACCTGTAGACAATCCTCTATCAACCTGACCTCACCAGAGACCTGCAGACAATCCTCTATCAACCTGCCCTCACCAGAGACCTGTTGACAATCCTCTATCAACCTGCCCTCCGTAGAGACCTGTAGACAATCCTCTATCAACCTGCCCTCACCAGAGACCTGTAGACAATCCTCTATCAACCTGCCCTCACCAGAGACCTGTAGACAATCCTCTATCAACCTGACCTCACCAGAGACCTGCAGACAATCCTCTATCAACCTGCCCTCACCAGAGACCTGAAGACAATCCTCTATCAACCTGCCCTCAGCAGAGACCTGTAGACAATCCTCTATCAACCTGCCCTCACCAGAGACCTGTAGACAATCCTCTATCAACCTGCCCTCAGTAGAGACCTGTAGACAATCCTCTATCAACCTGCCCTCACCAGAGACCTGTAGACAATCCTCTATCAACCTGCCCTCACCAGAGACCTGTAGACAATCCTCTATCAACCTGCCCTCAGTAGAGACCTGTAGACAATCCTCTATCAACCTGCCCTCAGTAGAGACCTGTGGACAATCCTCTATCAACCTGCCCTCACCAGAGACCTGTAGACAATCCTCTATCAACCTGCCCTCACCAGAGACCTGTAGACAATCCTCTATCAACCTGCCCTCACCAGACACCTGTAGACAATCTTCTATCAACCTGCCCTCACCAGAGACCTGTAGACAATCCTCTATCAACCTGCCCTCAGTAGAGACCTGTAGACAATCCTCTATCAGCCTGCCCTCACCAGAGACCTGTAGACAATCCTCTATCAACCTGCCCTCACCAGAGACCTGTAGACAATCCTCTATCAACCTGCCCTCACCAGAGACCTGTAGACAATCCTCTATCAACCTGACCTCACCAGAGACCTGTAGACAATCCTCTATCAACCTGCCCTCACCAGAGACCTGTAGACAATCCTCTATCAAACTGCCCTCAGCAGAGACCTGTAGACAATCCTCTATCAACCTGCCCTCACCAGAGACCTGTAGACAATCCTCTATCAACCTGCCTTCAGTAGAGACCTGTAGACAAACCTCTATCAACCTGCCTTCAGTAGAGACCTGTAGACAATCCTCTATCAACCTGCCCTCACCAGAGACCTGTAGACAATCCTCTATCAACCTGCCCTCACAAGAGACCTGTAGACCATCCTCTATCAACCTTCCCTCACAAGAGACCTGTAGACAATCCTCTATCAACCTGCCCTCAGTAGAGACCTGTAGACAATCCTCTATCAACCTGCCCTCAGTAGAGACCTGTAGACAATCCTCTATCAACCTGCCCTCACCAGAGACCTGTAGACAATCCTCTATCAACCTGCCCTCACCAGACACCTGTAGACAATCTTCTATCAACCTGCCATCACCAGAGACCTGTAGACAATCCTCTATCAACCTGCCCTCAGTAGAGACCTGTAGACAATCCTCTATCAACCTGCCCTCACCAGAGACCTGTAGACAATCCTCTATCAACCTGCCCTCACCAGAGACCTGTAGACAATCCTCTATCAACCTGCCCTCACCAGAGACCTGTAGACAATCCTCTATCAACCTGACCTCACCAGAGACCTGCAGACAATCCTCTATCAACCTGCCCTCACCAGAGACCTGAAGACAATCCTCTATCAACCTGCCCTCAGCAGAGACCTGTAGACAATCCTCTATCAACCTGCCCTCACCAGAGACCTGTAGACAATCCTCTATCAACCTGCCCTCACCAGAGACCTGTAGACAATCCTCTATCAACCTGCCCTCACCAGAGACCTGTAGACAATCCTCTATCAACCTGCCCTCACCAGAGACCTGTAGACAATCCTCTATCAATCTGCCCTCACCAGAGACCTGTAGACAATCCTCTATCAACCTGCCCTCACCAGAGACCTGTAGACAATCCTCTATCAACCTGACCTCACCAGAGACCTGTAGACAATCCTCTATCAACCTGCCCTCACCAGAGACCTGTAGACAATCCTCTATCAAACTGCCCTCAGCAGAGACCTGTAGACAATCCTCTATCAACCTGCCCTCACCAGAGACCTGTAGACAATCCTCTATCAACCTGCCTTCAGTAGAGACCTGTAGACAAACCTCTATCAACCTGCCTTCAGTAGAGACCTGTAGACAATCCTCTATCAACCTGCCCTCACCAGAGACCTGTAGACAATCCTCTATCAACCTGCCCTCAGTAGAGACCTGTGGACAATCCTCTATCAACCTGCCCTCAGTAGAGACCTGTGGACAATCCTCTATCAACCTGCCCTCACCAGAGACCTGTAGACAATCCTCTATCAACCTGCCCTCACCAGACACCTGTAGACAATCTTCTATCAACCTGCCCTCACCAGAGACCTGTAGACAATCCTCTGTCAACCTGCCCTCACCAGAGACCTGTAGACAATCCTCTATCAACCTGCCCTCAGTAGAGACCTGTAGACCATCCTCTATCAACCTGCCCTCTGTAGAGACCTGTAGACAATCCTCTATCAACCTGCCTTCAGTAGAGACCTGTAGACAATCCTCTATCAACCTGCCCTCACCAGAGACCTGTAGACAATCCTCTATCAACCTGCCCTCACCAGAGACCTGTAGACAATCCTCTATCAACCTGCCCTCACCAGAGACCTGTAGACAATCCTCTGTCAACCTGCCCTCACCAGAGACCTGTAGACAATCCTCTATCAACCTGCCCTCAGTAGAGACCTGTAGACCATCCTCTATCAACCTGCCCTCTGTAGAGACCTGTAGACAATCCTCTATCAACCTGCCTTCAGTAGAGACCTGTAGACAATCCTCTATCAACCTGCCCTCAGTAGAGACCTGTAGACAATCCTCTATCAACCTGCCCTCACCAGAGACCTGTAGACAATCCTCTATCAACCTGCCCTCAGTAGAGACCTGTAGACAATCCTCTATCAACCTGCCCTCCGTAGAGACCTGTAGACAATCCTCTATCAACCTGCCCTCCGTAGAGACCTGTAGACAATCCTCTATCAACCTGCCCTCACCAGAGACCTGTAGACAATCCTCTATCAACCTGCCCTCAGTAGAGACCTGTAGACAATCCTCTATCAACCTGCCCTCAGTAGAGACCTGTAGACAATCCTCTGTCAACCTGCCCTCAGTAGAGACCTGTAGACAATCCTCTATCAACCTGCCCTCACCAGAGACCTGTAGACAATCCTCTATCAACCTGCCCTCAGTAGAGACCTGTAGACAATCCTCTATCAACCTGCCCTCACCAGAGACCTGTAGACAATCCTCTATCAACCTGCCCTCACAAGAGACCTGTAGACAATCCTCTATCAACCTTCCCTCACAAGAGACCTGTAGACAATCCTCTATCAACCTGCCCTCAGTAGAGACCTGTAGACAATCCTCTATCAACCTGCCCTCACCAGAGACCTGTAGACAATCCTCTATCAACCTGCCCTCAGTAGAGACCTGTAGACAATCCTCTATCAACCTGCCTTCAGTAGAGACCTGTAGACAATCCTCTATCAACCTGCCCTCACAAGAGACCTGTAGACAATCCTCTATCAACCTTCCCTCACAAGAGACCTGTAGACAATCCTCTATCAACCTGCCCTCAGTAGAGACCTGTAGACAATCCTCTATCAACCTGCCCTCACCAGAGACCTGTAGACAATCCTCTATCAACCTGCCCTCAGTAGAGACCTGTAGACAATCCTCTATCAACCTGCCCTCACCAGAGACCTGTAGACAATCCTCTATCAACCTGCCCTCACAAGAGACCTGTAGACAATCCTCTATCAACCTTCCCTCACAAGAGACCTGTAGACAATCCTCTATCAACCTGCCCTCAGTAGAGACCTGTAGACAATCCTCTATCAACCTGCCCTCACCAGAGACCTGTAGACAATCCTCTATCAACCTGCCCTCAGTAGAGACCTGTAGACAATCCTCTATCAACCTGCCTTCAGTAGAGACCTGTAGACAATCCTTTATCAACCTGCCCTCACCAGAGACCTGTAGACAATCCTCTATCAACCTGCCCTCACCAGAGACCTGTAGACAATCTTCTATCAACCTGCCCTCAGTAGAGACCTGTAGACAATCCTCTATCAACCTGCCCTCAGTAGAGACCTGTAGACAATCCTCTATCAACCTGCCCTCACCAGAGACCTGTTGACAGCCCTCAATAGAGACCATGAGGGAATTGAAGCGAGCAAGGATGAGGAAATACATTTAAAAAAATCTCAGACTTGTCTGCAGTCTTTATTAGTAGTCTAATATACTACCTTGTTCACTACCTGTAAGGGGATCAATCTCTAAGTAGTGTGGGTTGTCATAGTATGCATCCTTTTCTCCTGGCGTCAGCTACAGGTTGAAGCTCCTCTTATAATGAGTATGCACCAATCAATCATCCCTCATTAGACCAAATGTAATCGATCTCCTCCTAATTAAACATTTAGAAAGTGTCAATACACGTCTCAGCTTACCATTCAGTCGCACTGTGGAAATAATTAACAAAAGGCTGTGTTGGAAGGTTCACTGTCACCTCTAATTATAATCAATTGATAAATATAAAGTGGCAGACAAGGAATGTGAGTAGATATAGGAAGCCAGCTTACACTCCAGGGACGACAGCACAGGACACAGGACACAGGACAAAGATAGTAACTGAAGCATGGTACAAACTATCTCGATGACATATTGATCCTTGTTCATTGCCTTTGCTCTGAACAAAGAGGATGTCACACAACCAAAGTCTCAGTACAAGACATGAAAGTGTAGAGCTTCAATTCTACACTTCTGATAACAATCCAACTGACAAAACTCCTGAAGATGTGAACCTCCAAGAAGCCCTAGGTGAGAGAAAGAAAAGAGAGGGAGTCATGTTCCTACCCTACTGCAGAACAAAGGAGATGTCACTCAACCAAAAGCCTTTATAAAAGGCACGGAATCATAACAATCCTGATTATGTAGCACCTGAAGAGACCCATATAGCCTAGGTGAGAGAGGGAATGAAAGAGAGCCGTATGCACAGATGCAGAGCCTAAAAAATGATATGACGTTCACACTATCTGTCAGTCTGTCCCCACGCCACGTCTTCATCTCATCTTCACAATGTCGTATTCTAGCAGAAGGTTGTGTCAACACCGCTGTCAGTTTGGTAATCAACGACTCCTCTCTCCGAGGTCCCATGCCGAGGTGGGTGTATGTGTGTGTGTGTGCGTGTGGGTGTGTGCATGCGTGTGTGGATGTGTATTGTGTCCCTCCGAGAACCCTGAATGCTGATTCGCTGAAAGCCGTGGTATATCAGACCGTATACCACGTGTATGACAAAACACTTATTTTTACTGTTCTAATTATGTCGCTAACCAGTTTATAATAGCAATAAGGCATCTCGGGGATTTGTGATATATGGACAATATACCACGGCTAAGGGTTGTATCCAGGTACTCCGCAGGTACTCCGCTTTGCGTCTTACCTAAGAACAGCCCTTAGCCGTGGTATATTGTCAATATACCAAACCCCCTCTTATTGCTTAAATAGACCATATTCATTCCATTGAGCTGATGTACTCTAACTGTCGAGCAAGTTTTGTTCAACTAATTGGGAAATACACTGCTCAAAAAAATAAAGGGAACACTAAAATAACACATCCTAGATCTGAATGAATGAAATAATCTTATTAAATACTTTTTTCTTTACATAGTTGAATGTGCTGACAACAAAATCACACAAAAATAATCAATGGAAATCCAATGTATCAACCCATGGAGGTCTGGATTTGGAGTCACACTCAAAATTAAAGTGGAAAACCACACTACAGGCTGATCCAACTTTTATGTAATGTCCTTAAAACAAGTCAAAATGAGGCTCAGTAGTGTGTGTGGCCTCCACGTGCCTGTATGACCTCCCTACAATGCCTGGGCATGCTCCTGATGAGGTGGCGGATAGCCTCCTGAGGGATCTCCTCCCAGACCTGGACTAAAGCATCCGCCAACTCCTGGACAGTCTGTGGTGCAACGTGGCGTTGGTGGATGGAGCGAGACATGATGTCCCAGATGTGCTCAATTGGATTCAGGTCTGGGGAACGGGCGGGCCAGTCCATAGCATCAATGCCTTCCTCTTGCAGGAACTGCTGACACACTCCAGCCACATGAGGTCTAGCATTGTCTTGCACTAGGAGGAACCCAGGGCCAACCGCACCAGCATATGGTCTCACAAGGGCTCTGAGGATCTCATCTCGGTACCTAATGGCAGTCAGGCTACCTCTGGCGAGCACATGGAGGGCTGTGCGGCCCCCCAAAGAAATGCCACCCCACACCATGACTGACCCACCGCCAAACCGGTCATGCTGGAGGATGTTGCAGGCAGCAGAACGTTCTCCACGGCGTCTCCAGACTCTGTCACGTCTGTGACGCGCTCAGTGTGAACCTGCTTTCATCTGTGAAGAGCACAGGGTGCCAGTGGCGAATTTGCCAATCTTGGTGTTCTCTGGCAAATGCCAAACGTCCTGCACGGTGTTGGGCTGTAAGCACAACCCCCACCTGTGGACGTCGGGCCCTCATACCACCCTCATGGAGTCTGTTTCAGACCGTTTGAGCAGACACATGCACATTTGTGGCCTGCTGGAGGTCATTTTGCAGGGCTCTGGCAGTGCTCCTCCTGCTCCTCCTTGCACAAAGGCGGAGGTAGCGGTCCTGCTGCTGGGTTGTTGCCCTCCTACGGCCTCCTCCACGTCTCATGATGTACTGGCCTGTCTCCTGGTAGCGCCTCCATGCTCTGGACACTACGCTGACAGACACAGCAAACCTTCTTGCCACAGCTCGCATTGATGTGCCATCCTGGATGAGCTGCACTACCTGAGCCACTTGTGTGGGTTGTAGACTCCGTCTCATCCTACCACTAGAGTGAAAGCACCGCATAGGAACTGAGAAGTGGTCTGTGGTTACCACCTGCAGAACCACTCCTTTATTGGGGGTGTCTTGCTAATTGCCTATAATTTCCACCTGTTGTCTATTCCATTTGCACAACAGCATGTGAAATTTATTGTCAATCAGTGTTGTTGCTTCCTAAGTGGACAGTTTGATTTCACAGAAGTGTGATTGACTTGGAGTTACATTGTGTTGTTTAAGTAACAACACAATGTAACTCCAAGTCAATCACACTTCTGTGAAAGTTCCCTTTATTTTTTGGAGCAGTGTATATTGTGATGCTAGCTATAAGTTATGTTGTTTCCATGAGTCGCAAGGGAAAATATATTTTACAACTGTTAGTGAAGATGAAGTTGTTTTAATTGAAGAGAAGGGGAAGAAGACATGGAAGAGAGAGAGAAGGGGGAGAGGAGAGAGAGAGGGAGAGTAAGAGAGAGACGATAGAGGCAGAGATGAGAGAGAGGAGAGGAGAGGCTAGGGAGAGGGAGAGAGAGAGAGGAGATAACTATACTGTCTGTGCCACCTTGTAGTGGATAATGATTTCTGAGGTAGGTTCAAGTCTGGTTCAGTTCTTTCTAATGACTGGTACATCAATGGACTTTCCTATCTACTCGCCGACCCGAGCGGACACCCACCACTACCCCCTACTGTCTGTTAGAGAGGAGAGAGGGAGGCTGTCATAGGGAAGAGGAGAGAGGGAGGCTGTCATAGGGAAGAGGAGAGAGGGAGGTTGTCATAGGGAAGAGGAGAGAGGGAGGCTGTCATAGGGAAGAGGAGAGAGGGAGGCTGTCATAGGGAAGAGGAGGGAGGGGGGCTGTCATAGGGAAGAGGAGAGAGGGAGGCTGTCATAGGGAAGAGGAGAGAGGGAGGCTGTCATAGGGAAGAGGAGAGAGGGAGGCTGTCATAGGGAAGAGGAGAGAGGGGGGCTGTCATAGGGAAGAGGAGAGAGGGGGGCTGTCATAGGGAAGAGGAGAGAGGGGGGCTGTCATAGGGAAGAGGAGAGAGGGGGGCTGTCATAGGGAAGAGGAGAGAGGGAGACTGTCATAGGGAAAAGAGAAAGAGAGAGATAGTGTGTGAGAGAGAGAGAAAGGGAGAGAGAAAGAGAGAGAGGGAGGGAGAGAGAAAGAGAGAGAGGGAGAGAGAGAGAAAGAGAGAGAAGGTGAGAGAGGAGAGGGAGAGAGAGAAAGACAGAGAGAGAGAGAGAAAGAGAGAGAGAGTGAGTGAGAGAGAGATGTGAGAGAAAGAGAGAACTAGGGAGAGACAGAGAGAGAAAGAGAGCAATAGTGAGAGAGGAGAGAGAGAGAAAGAGAGAGCTAGTGAGAGAGGAGAGAGAGAGAAAGACAGTGATAGTGAGAGAGGAGAGGGCGAGAGAGAAAGACAGATAGAAAGAGTGAGAGAGGAGAGGGAGAGAGAGAGAAATAGAGAGATTGTGATAGAGGAGAGGGAGAGAGAGAGAGAAAGAAAGAGAGAGGGAGAGAGAGAGAGAGAGAGAGAAAGAGTGACAGAGGAGAGAGAAAGAGAGAGATAGTGAGAGAGGAGAGGAGAGAGTGAGAGGAGAGGGAGAGAGAGAAAGAGAGAGGGGGAGAGAGAGATAGTGATAGAGGGAGAGCGAGAGAGAGAAAGAGAGAAAGAGAGAGATAGTGAGAGAGGAGAGGGTGAAAGAGAGAGGAGAGTGAGAGGAGAGGGAAAGAGAGAGAGAGAGAGGGGGAGAGAGAGGGAGAGAGAGAGAGAGAAAGATAGTGATAGAGGAGAGAGAGAGAGAACGAGAGAAAGAGTGACAGAGGAGAGTGAGAGAGAGAGAAAGAGAGAGAAGTGAAAGGGAGAAAGAGAGAGGGAGAGAGTGAGGAGAGAGTGAGAGGAGAGGAGAGGGAGAAAGGAGAGGGAGAGAAAGAAAGAGAGAGAGAGAGAGAGGGGGGGGGAGAGAGGGAGAGAGAGAGATAGTGATAGAGATAGAGGAGAGGGAGAGAGCCTTGAGTGTGGAGTGTGTCTGGGGAGATCTGGTTTAACACTGGAAGCGATGGGCTTCAACAGACCACCTTTCAAGCTAATGAACAGTCATTCTGACTGCAACATTCTAACAGTGTAATTAATACATTTCATATACAGTGCCTTCAGAAAGTATTCATACCCTTTGACTTATTCCACATTTTGTTGTGTTACAACCTGAATTCAAAATTGACTATTGAATAGATTTTTTTTTTTATCACCCATCTACACACAATACCTCATAATGACAAAGTGAAAACGTTATATCTAATTGACATACAGTGGGGGGAAAAAGTATTTGATCCCCTGCTGATTTTGTACTTTTGCCCACTGATAAAGAAAGGATCAGTCTATAATTTTAATGGTAGGTTTATTTGAACAGTGAGAGGCAGAATAACAACAAAAATATAGAGAAATACGCATGTCAAAAATGTTATAAATTGATTTGCATTTTAATGAGGGAAATAAGTATTTGACCCCCTCTCAATCAGAAAGATTTCTGGCTCCCAGGTGTCTTTTATACAGGTAACGAGCTGAGATTAGGAGCACTCTCTTAAAGGGAGTGCTCCAAACTGCAGCTTGTTACCTGTGAAAAAGACACCTGTCCACAGAAGCAATCAATCAATCAGATTCCAAACTCTCCACCATGGCCAAGACCAAAGAGCTCTCCAAGGATGTCAGGGACAAGATTGTAGACCTACACAAGGCTGGAATGGGCTACAAGTCCATCGCCAAGCAGCTTGGTGAGAAGGTGACAACATTTGGTGTGATTATTCGCAAATGGAAGAAACACAAAAGAACTGTCAATATCTCTCGGCCTGGGGCTCCATGCAAGATCTCACCTCGTGGAGTTGCAATGATCATGAGAACGGTGAGGAATCAGCCCAGAACTACACAGGAGGATCTTGTCAATGATCTCAAGGCAGCTGGGACCATAGTCACTAAGAAAACAACTGGTAACACACTACGCCGTGAAGGACTGAAATCCTGCAGCGCCCGCAAGGTCCCCCTGCTCAAGAATACATATACATGCCCGTCTGAAGTTTGCCAATGAACATCTGAATGACTCAGAGGACAACTGGTGAAAGTGTTGTGGTTAGATGAGACCAAAATGGAGCTCTTTGACATCAACTCAACTCGCCGTGTTTGGAGGAGGAGGAATGCTGCCTATGACCCCAAGAACACCATCTCCACCGTCAAACATGGAGGTGGAAACATTATGCTTTGGGGGTGTTTTTCTGCTAAGGGGACAGGACAACTTCACCGCATCAAAGGGACGATGGACGGGGCCATGTACCGTCAAATATTGGGTGAGAACCTCCTTCCTCAGCCAGGGCATTGAAAATGGGTCGTGGAGGGGTATTCCAGCATGACAATGACCCAAAACACACGGCCAAGGCAACAAAGGAGTGGCTCAAGAAGAAGCACATTAAGGTCCTGGAGTGGCCTAGCCAGTCTCCAGACCTTAATTCCATAGAAAATCTGTGGAGGGAGCTGAAGGTTTGAGTTGCCAAACATCAGCCTCGAAACCTTAATGACTTGGAGAAGATCTGCAAAGAGGAGTGGGACAAAATCCCTCCTGAGATGTGTGCAAACCTGGTGGCCAACTATAAGAAACGTCTGACCTCTGTGATTGCCATCAAGGGTTTTGCCACCAAGTACTAAGTCATGTTTTGCAGAGGGGTCAAATACTTATTTCCCTCATTAAAATGCAAATCATTTTATAACATTTTTGACATGCGTTTTTCAGGATTTTTTTGTTGTTATCCTGTCTCTCACTTACTATTAAAATTATAGATTTATAATTTCTTCATAAGTGGGCAAACGTACAAAATCAGCAGAGGATCAAATACTTTTTTCCCCCACTGTAAGTATCATTGCTAGATAATAATTTTCAAGTCTTGCCATAGATTCTCAAGCAGAAACATACACTGTCTTCTTGGCAAGCAACTCCAGTGTAGATTTGGCCTTCTGTTTTAGGTTAATATACTGCAGAAAGGTGAATTAATCTCCCAGTGTATGGTGGGAAGCAGAATGAATCTGATTTTTATTTATGATTTTGCCTGTGTTTAGCTCCATTCTGTTCTTTTTATGCTGAAAAACTCCCCCGTCCTTAATGACTACAAGCAAACCCATAACATGATGCAGCCACCACTGTGATTGAACATATGGAGAGTGGTACTCAGTAATGTGTTGGATTGGATTTGCTCCTGACATAACACTTTGTATTCAGGACAAAAAGTCAATTGCTTTGCCACATTTTTTGCTGTATTATTTTAGTGCCTTGTTGCAAACAGCATGGATGTTTTGGAATATTTTCATTTTGTACAGGCTTCCTTCTTTTCACTCTGTCAGTTAGGTTATCCTCCTATCACAGCCATTAAACTCTGTAACTGTTTTAAAGTCACCATGGGCCCTGAGCAGTTTCCTTTGTCCTTTGCCTAAGCGTTTTACGGTAAGGTCTACATCTGTTGTATTCAGCGCATGTGACAAATACCATTTGATTTGATTTGAGTTACCCCACACATAATTGTATGTGTGGGGTACAGAGATGAGGTAGTCATTGTCAAGTGTGTGCATACTGGTAGCGAAGTCAGGTGCAGGAGAGCAGAGATTTGTGAACAGGCGCACTCTTTATTGAGGCAAAAGTGCAAAACGCGCAAAACAGTCACAAGAATTATGTTTAACAATAAACATCTTCGTGAAATACCACAGAAAGAACAAACCAGTTTGGCGCGTCAACAAATAACAAGTAACACAAACAATCTTTCACAAAGACTTGATGGGGAACAGAGAAATAAATACATGTAGATTGATTGGGGAATGAAAACCAGGTGTTCAGGGAACAAGACAAAACAAATGGATACATGAATGGAGCGGCGATGGTTAGAAAGCCGGTGACGTCGACTGCCGAACGCCGCCCGAACAAGGAGAGGAGCCGACTTCGGCGGAAGTTGTGACAGTCATTCAAAAATCATGTTAAACACTATTATTGCACACAGAGTGAGTCCATGCAACTTTTTATGTGACTTGTTATTAAGCAAATGTTTACTCCTGAACTTCTTTAGGCTTGCCATAACAAAGGGGATGAATACACATATCAAATACTTATTGACTCAAGACATTTCAGCTTTTCATATTTAATAATAAAAAATGATTGTGTGTAGGTCAGTGACAAACAATCTCAATTTAATCGATGTTAAATTCAGACTGTAACACAACAAAATGTGGAAAAAGTCAAGGGGTGTAACTACTTTCTGAAGGCACTGTGTGCTATTGCAAAAATAATCATTTGGATGTGTTTATGAAGGCCTTGGGTAACATCAGAATTTAACTAAACTTGTATTAGTTTATGCTACTTCATGCTATTATGTAAAAACAAAAAACAACAAAATTAAAGTGTTCATTTATCTGTTATTTAGCCTAACATTTGACAAAACGTTCGTAACTTTCACTTGCTTGACACACTTTGACATACCTTTGTTTTGTTGTACTACATAATAGTCTCCGGTTTTCTCTTTATTGTGTCCCTGTCGTCTTGTCATTCTTCAGCACCGTTGTGGAGTACAACGCCTGTGCAGGTGCCTTATCTTGCTCAGAGGGAGGGAGCTCCCATTTCACTTTGTTCATGGTGCCGGCCAGACTTGTTTTCTTTGCAAGCAACTTGTTCGCCAATGACAGTGAAGTGAAGAAATTATCCATGGTGACATTTCTCCCCTTGCCAACGTAAGGTTTCACAAGCCTCATCACCACATTCTCTTTCACCCTCTCACCTGTTGCCCGATGTGGATATTTTCCCAGATGTTGAAAGCCATTCAGCATGTACAAGTACACATGCTCTCACTGTGTAGCCTGCTCCAACTTGGCCAGAGTAGACTGATAAGACTGTTTTGATTCGGTGGACTGAAATAGGATACATGCCGTTTTAAGATTATAATTAGAAGTGATCAGTACAATAGAATGGCACTGTTCTTCATTCACAATTGATGATTACATAATTATGCATTGTTTGCTTCCCCTCGCTCATCAACTAACCCATTCTCCCCATCATACTTTCCTTCATTTATTTCATGTGTTGTTATCTGTGTGAAATTCATTTCAGTAGTTTAGGCAATTATCGGGTTGATTATCAGCTGTGCACTACACTTTCTACTGTTGGAAGAAGGAACGGAGAAGGCCATAATGGAACGGAGAAGGCCATAATGGAACGGAGAAGGCCATAATGGAACGGAGAAGGCCATAATGGAACGGAGAAGGCCATAATGGAACGGAGCAGGCCATAATGGAACGGAGAAGGCCATAATGGAACGGAGAAGGCCATAATGGAACGGAGAAGGCCATAATGGAACGGAGAAGGCCATAATGGAACGGAGAAGGCCATAATGGAACGGAGAAGGCCATAATGGAACGGAGAAGGCCATAATGGAACGGAGAAGGCCACAATGGAACGGAGAAGGCCACAATGGAACGGAGAAGGCCACAATGGAACGGAGAAGGCCATAATGGAACGGAGAAGGCCATAATGTTAAGAGAAGAAGGGTAACGGGGGAAAACCACTGAGATGGTTCTTCTGAGAAGAGGTAGTGGGAGGTATTGATCACTGTCGTCAAAGACACAGGGTGCTTCTCTATTCCCTATTCAGTGCACTACTTTTGACCAGAGCCCTATGTGCCCTGGTCTAAAGTAGTGCCCTGAATAGGGAATAGAGAATCATTTGGGACGCAGCACAGGTGTTGAGAAGAAGAAAGATACATCATTGAATTGGTGCACGAAGATTGAATTGAGACTTGTTGTGGCCATTTGCCAGTGAGAAGTGAGAACATGTTAAGATGGTGTTTTTTCAAGCCTCTCTTGCCTTCAATCTCACTTACAGGTAGCCGTCACCATTAACTCCCAGGTGTTTTTTGAAGCAAAGTAGTTCTTTCTCACATTTCTTTACATCATAGATGTTCTCCTATATTTCTCTCCTGATTCGAGGCAAGGTAACACCCAGGATCTAAAAGTGGGAATGTGAAATACATGAAATAGTAAGAGAAAGGGAAAGGGAAGGGAAAGGTACCTAGTCAGATGTACAACTGAATGCATTCAACTGAAAAGAGAGAGAGAGAGAGAGAGAGAGAGAGCAATAATGTGAGAGAGAGGCAGAAAGAAAATGAGACGCACAGAGAAAAAGGAAAAGAGAGAGAGGCTAAGGGAAAAAGAGAGAGAGAGAGGCAGAGAAAATGGCGGTGGTACTAATACAAGGAGCTGATAGGGAATAATGTTTGGGAGCTCGTAGAAAGAAAAGTCCATGAAATTGCTTGTTGCATTCTTTAAAACCACCTTGATTGATGGTGGCAATTTTTAAGCTTGGCAGCCTCCCAGTTCCTATGAAAACTATTAGAAACAAGAAACGAGCACTCTAGGGTTCTCTTAAATAATTCCCTCCCCCGCTCCGCACCCCCGTCCTTCTCCAGTAAGTGCTAAGAGAAACCTTGTCTGCTCGGGCTCGATCGGAGCTACTGCAGAGGACTATGCAAGTATAAAAGGACAAGAGAACATTTACCTGCCCGACCACCAGTGGTATTATAGAGTGAATGTCCGGTTTAATATAATGTGTGTGCCATCGTCATAAATCAGCTGCATTATCCAGAAAAACCATTCAACTTCAACCAGTAAAAAATGTCTATTTGGCTAACTTTGCTACAGGCTATGTCAATGATCGTTGGATCTATAGCTAACAACTGCTGCATCCAAACTATCACAACAAAATATAATTTTAGTGGCTGTTCAAGCAACAGTCAAAACGACATTGGTAAGCCTATGACAACTCACAAAAGTTGTTTTGTTTGTAGATGTAATAACTACATTAAATCTAGGCAATCTTGAATGTGTGCAGATGGCAAAGGGCAGTTGTTTCCCCCCATGGTGGCCATTGTACTTGTTTTTGATGGGAATAGTGGCATGGAGTATGGACGCCAGTCCATCTGTTATGCTATAACTGACTTGAATGGGGAAGCCCGTTCTACTCATTCTATTTCTATCGTAATGCCCCTCCATTTTGAGAGCCTTATTGAGATTCTACTATGCAATGGCGCACTTTCTCACACTCATCAACGCGTGTTTTTTTTTTACAGTAGTGCTTGACTTCCATTCATGGAAAGCTCTACTGTTGACGAGTAGGCACTCAAAGGGTTAAAGTGGCTATGAAGGACAAGAGGGCTTCATTACCTCTTTCTCTCTCTGTCAGGATTCATGTTAAGCTCTTTTATGTGGAGACTCTTCTACTCTTGGCCTCTTGGATTCTGACCTCTTTATTGACTCTTCTATCATTGGACAATGCCTGAGAGGTGGTTTCAATGGGTTGTTTCATTACAGCCTAACTTTCCAGTGTACTGCAGTTCTGGCCTCGGCAATACCACCACAACACCACTAGATAACTGCCAAATGTACAGTCTTATGTACATGTATGAACAATTTTGTTGCTATTTTGTTGCTGTTTTTCCAGTAACCAAAAAATACACTCGCTTACACATTTTGATAAATTAATTGATCAATTACCACATGAAAGATAGCGCTTTTTAATAAAATATTGAGCATCCATAGATCTGGAATAAACTAGCTAGGAAAAGGCATGTGGAAATAATGTGTGTATGGGTGGGTGTGTGTGTGTGTTTGTGTGTTTATGTGTGTGGTCTACTGAGTCGCCTTCATCCAGCCCTTATCACCCTGCCACTGATTTGCCCGGCTGTTGCAGACAGTGACAGGCACGTACACACACACACACACACACACACACACACACACACACACAACAAGGGACGCCATCGCAGAAAAACTCTATCATGTCAACTTTTCAACCCCCAGCTAGAGGGTCAGTCCAGGCTGATCACTAAAAATACACGTACATTTCAGACACTTGAAAAGATCCTGAGAACGTCGATATATGCTTTCCTGGGCACTAACAAAAAAAGAGAAAAACTATTGCCCAGCACTGGCGCGAACTCATGATGCTCAGAGGTGAAGCGCACTGCTCAGACCACTGCACAGTGCTCAAGCAAGCCGGGAGAATGCTCTGAATACTGATGATACCTGATGTTAATAGCGCATAGTTTGCTATTATTTTGTTTTAAGCCTTCTCCATACCATAGCCCTAATCTTAGCCACTCGGAATTCATGCCTAACCTGTTAACCTTTGAGTTGTTTCTGTTATAACCCTGTAACCATGCAGAATTAACCCTGTAACCATGCAGAATTAACCCTGTAACCGTGCAGAATTAACCCTGTGACCATGCAGAATTAACCCTGTAACCGTGCAGAATTAACCCTGTGACCGTGCAGAATTAACCCTGTGACCATGCAGAATTAACCCTGTGACCATGCAGAATTAACCCTGTAACCATGCAGAATTAACCCTGTGACCATGCAGAATTAACCCTGTAACCATGCAGAATTAACCCTGTGACCATGCAGAATGAATGTCTCAAAAATAAATGTTTGTCCATAATATGTAGAATTTACAACTGAAGCTATGAGAAGCTATGAGGCTATGAAGCTATGAAGCTATGAGATCTTGTTGGTCCAGTCAGTATGTGAAATGGCACCCTCTTCCCTATAAAGTGCAGTACTTTTGAATTAATCAATTAACAATAGTACTGCATTATAAAGGGAATAGGATGCTATTTGGGACTCAGATTTCAAGTGTTTATGTGGATAATTAGAGTGTGATTGTACTCTGTCATAGTGAATCATGTGTATAATAACCCTCAGTCAGCACAGCATCAGTATACTGTATCACTTCTTCTTCAAGCTGAAGGACAGACAGAAATGCTTTGAATGACATCAAAGAAAGATAGAGGACATTGAAGCCACTGAAGCGTGTCTGTGTGTGTGTGTGTCTGTGTGTCTGTGTGTGTTTTCATTATCACCTAGAACAGCCAGCATGATACCAGCTGTGGGTGGGGAGTAGGGTGACCAGATCTAAAAAGCCCAAATGCGAGACAAGGGGACGATTTTCCGGAACAGTGGACATCATTTTTTTTTTTAACTGTGCGCAGGTTAATGGATCTCATTCAGAAGGCAACATAGCTCTGCTGTATGAAGGTCACTGCCTTTGTGAACCACCTATTGTAATAAATGCTGCAAACCCCTTAGCTCCTCCATCCGTTTCTGAGCTAGCTATCCAGGCCCACCAGTTTAGCTACAGCGAGCTTAGCAAGCAAGCCAGATCAAGCCACTGGGTGTATTTATGTTCAGACTACTCGGGAAAGCGCGCCTAAAATGTAAGCTGATGCAACTACCACGAGTGATGCAGAGGCACCGTCATGGTTTCCATAGAAACTCACAGAAATTCTGTCACTCACTCACACTTAGAAACTCATTTGTGGGGAAAGCAAGCCAGCAGTGCATTATTAGATAGGCGCACACTGCATGCTAGAATATCGTACTATGTGAAAAGAAAATGTTATGACAAATATTTTAAACAAATGCGGGACATTCTTTGGTGGTTGCGGGACACGGGACAGAGGGCCAAAATGATGGACTGGAGCCTCCCGAGTGGCGCAGTGTTCTAAGGCACTGATTCGCAGTTGCTAGCTGTGCCACTAGAGATCCTGGTTCGAGTCTAGGCTCTGCCGCAGCCGGCCGTGACCGGGAGACCCGTGGGGCGGCGACTAATTGGCCCAGCGTTGTCTGGGTTAGGGGAGGGTTTGGCCGGCAGGGATATCCTTGTCTCATTGCCTTCTAGCAACTCCTGTGGCGGGTCGGGCACATGCACGCTGACACCGTCGCCAGGTGTACGGTGTTTCCTCTGACACATTGGTGCTGCTGGCTTCCGGGTTTAGCGGGCATTGTGTCAAGAAGCAGTGCGGCTTGGTTGGGTTGTGTTTCGGAGGATGCATGGCTCTCAACCTTCGCCTCTCCCGAGTCCGTACAGGAGTTGCAGCGATGAGACAAGACTGTAACTACCAATTGGATACCACGAAAAAGGGGTAAAAGTTAAAAAAAAAATGTTTTTTAAATGTTTGACTGTCCCGCACAATCTGGGGTATGTGGTCACCCTAGTGGTTAAATTGACTCTCTACCAACCAAACCAACCAACCAACCAACCAACCAACCACCACACACACACACACACACACACACAAACACACACAAACACACACAACCCACCACCTACCATTGAATATCACAGGCCTCTACCACCCCATAGCAAGTGATAATGTGAATAATATGTTATCTCAAACAGGTGATGTCCCTGTGTTATAACTGTCCCTGTCGTTGGCGGTTGCTAAATAGCGGATAATATCAAGCTAGATTTTGTTTCTTGGCTCAAAATCCAGAAATTCTGTATTATCAACCAGTCTCACAAATATTTATATACATTATAAATTATTGGGATTTCATCATTTCAGTCCTCTACTAGGCCTTCACAACAGCAAACAACAGAACAAGATAAAGCAGAAAAATGACAGAAATATTGACCTGCCTGGTCAGGCAATGTGTCCCTATAGAGAAGCAGTGTGGGAGAGGCCAAGCCAAGCTCTACTGTATGGCTCTGTCGGACCGGGCTGTGCTTTTTATTTCAGGACTGTTTACAGAGGAGTTATCAGTCTGCACTCTGTACACTTTATTACTATTGACCTTCTCTCTCCATCCGGAGGGCTGAGAGCTGGGCTGGGAATCCTTCCTTATGAAGGAAGAAGTGGTTGGTGGAAGTGTGTGTGTGTCTCTGCTTCTGTGTGTGTGTCTCTGTGCGTGCGTGTGTGTGTGTGTCAGAGATGGTCGGCTCCACCAGACAGACAGTATGTCCGCCATCTACCACAAGAGGAGAGAGTGGGGAGAGTGACCCGAAACCAAAATTGATTTATTTCAGTGAGAAGTGAACAAGATTTCAGATATCTATTGACCTCTTTTGATGAAATTCATCACACAAGGGACGGAGAAAGAGATAGACAGAGATAGAGTGTGCGAGAGTGTGTGAGAGAGAGAAAATAATGGTGAAGAAACACAGAACATTTCATTTTTGAAACATGGAGGCATGTCTATTTTGAAATATGCTGTTCACTCTTCATTATCATCATCATCATCATCATCATCTCGCTTCCTTTCTTTCTTTCTTTCTTTCTTTCTTTCTTTCTATCGCTCTGTCTGTCTGTCTGTCTGTCTGTCTGTCTGTCTGTCTGTCTGTCTGTCTGTCTGTCTGTCTGTCTGTCTGTCTGTCTGTCTGTCTGTCTCTATGTGTGTCTCTCTCTCTATCCATCCCAGCAGGCATCTCCATTGATATTGCCTAGTTCCTTCTCTGTGAGGAAACGCACACATACCCATAGTCCTGCCTCCTTTAGCCCAGAAGACTAATACCTTTGAACCAGGGCACACATCAAGTTATTTTTACAGTACTGTATGTAGTCCAACTGCAGTAAGTGTTTATCTTCAACACAACAGAAAAGGCTATTGTTGGACCAACAACATAAGCACTGAATAGATCGCTGCTCACCAAATAGCAGCTTGGTCTAGTTGCATCTCTCTTTATGGGCTAAGCAGTCTCAAGTCACATGTTTTCTCTCTCTCTCTCTCTCTCTCTCTCTCTCTCTCTCTCTCTCTCTCTCTCTCTCTCTCTCTCTCTCTCTCATGTTAATGCCAGACACCTTTGCTAAAAAAAAAAGGGTATGTTCACACACAACGAGCCTCCCTCCCTTCCCTCTTTGAGTAGCTGGCTGTTGCAGCAGAGGCTGCGGTGCGGAGGCTGGGGCTCATAGCTGGCTTGATGATTTTTTTTAACTCGAGATATTTGATGTTGCTCTGCCGCATGAAGACATTTGATAGACTCCTCTTAGCGCTCCGTCCCAAATGGCACCTTATTTCCTATATAGTGCACTACTTTTGACTAAGGCCCATGGCATTGGAAATAATTTTGAGCCAACTTCACAGATAATTAGTCACTTTAGCTGACGGACTTCTGCAATAAGCTCCAGATTCAACTAGCGCTCTAGATCCAACCCCTGTACAGCTAGCAGCTAATGTGGCATACCTCTGCTAGCTCTTAGGGGAGGGATACAGGGAAAAGAGAGATGGGAAAGGACTCTGGCTGCTATGCTAACTCTCGATTATCGGGGACTGCAAATGGAGATGGAAGCTAATATCGCACCACTTTTAGCTGCTGCACTACGTCAGATAATATCACACTACTTTAGCTGCAGCGCTACCTCTCTTAGGGGACCCAGGGAAGGGAGAGAATGGGAGGGGAGGCGACCTGACTACCACTCAAGCTAACTCTTTAGGGACGAAGGAAAGGGAAAGATGGGAAGAGAGGGGTCCTAACAGCTAATATAGCACCACTTTATCTGCTATTCTAGCTATCTGTGCCCAAGTAAGCGAAGGTAACCTGCATAAATGACTACCGCCCCGTAGGACTCACGTTGGTAGCCATGAAGTGCTTTGAAAGGCTCGTTATGGCTCACATCAACACCATCATCCCGGAAACACTAGACCCACTCTAATTCGCATACCACGCCAACAGATCCACAGATGACGCAATCGCACTCCACACTGCCCTTTCCCACCTGGACAAAAGGAACACTTATGTGAGAATGCTATTCATTGATTACATCTCACCATAGTGCCCTCCAAGCTCATCACTAAACTAAGGATCCTGGAATTGAACACCTCCCTCTGCAACTGGATCCTGGACTTCCTGACAGGCCACCCCCAGGTGGTAAGGGTAGGAAACAACACATCTGCCACGCTGATCTTCAAATCTGGGGCCCCTCAGGGGTGCGTGCTTAGTTCCCTCATGTACTCCCTGTTCACCCACGACTGCGTGGCCAAGCACGACTCCAACACCATCATTACGTTTTCTGATGACACAATAGTGGTAGGCCTGATCACCTACAACGATAAGACAGCCTATAGGGAGGAGGTCAGAGACCTGGTAGTGTGGTGTCAGGACAACAACCTCTCCCTCAACGTCAGCAAGACAAAGGAGCTGATCGTGGACTACAGGAAAAGGAGGGCCAAACACGCCCCACATTCACATCGACAGGGCTGTAGTGGAGCGGGTTGAGAGTTTCAAGTTCCTTGGTGTCCACATCACCAACAAACTACCATGGTCCAAACACACCAAGACAGTCATGAAGAGGGCATGACAACACATTTTCCCCCTCAGGAGACTGAAAAGATTTGGCATGGGTCCCCAGATCCTCAAAAAGTTCTACAGCTGCACCATCGAGAGCATCCCGACCGGTTGCATCACCGCCTGGTATGGCAACTGCTCGGCATCCGACCGTAAGGCGCTACATAGGGTAGTGTGTACGGCCCAGTACATCACTGGGGCCAAGCTTCCTGCCATCCAAGACCTATATACTAGGCAGTGTCAGAGAAAGGCCCCAAAAATGGTCAAAGACTCCAGTCACCCAAGTCATAGACTGTTCTCTCTGCTACGGCATGGCAAGCGGCACCAGTGCGCCAAGTCTAGGTCCAAAAGGCTCCTTAACAGCTTCAACCCCCAAGTGATAAGACCAAATGGCCACCCGGACTGTTTACATTGACCCCCCTCCCCCCCTTGTTTTTTAAAGTGCTGCTACTCGCTGTTCATTGTCTATGTATAGTCACGTTACCCCTACTTACATGTACAAATTACTTCAATTAACATGTACCCCCGCACATTGACTCTGTACCCGTACCCCCTGTATATGGCCTCATTATTGTTACTTTATTGTCTTACTTTTTATTTTATTTTTCACTTTAGTTTATTTAGTAAATATTTTCTTAACTCTTTCTTGAACTGCATTGTTGGTTAAGTAAGCATTTCACAGTAAGGTCTGCACCTGTTGTATTCGGCGTGTGTGACAAATACAATGTGCTTTCACATCGCACCACTCTAGCAGCTAAGTTTTTTAGGGGAGAGTATGGGACTTCATCATTAGGCAGCCTCGCCTCCTGGTTTATAGGAGCTCCTTATACAATGACTAACGTAGTCTGACAGGCCATCTTCTCTTACTGTGCTGACACAGATATCGCCGTGCTGTTGGTTGGCCAACCATAGCTGTGGAGGGAGTATTGGTTAATTAGCCGGTGCTTCCGGGATGTATGAAGGGCTGTTTAAGCAATAAGGCCAGAGGAGGTGTGGTATGTGTCCTATATACCACAGCTAAGGACTGTTCTTAAGCATGTCACAACGCGCGGGGTGCCTGGATACAGTCCTATATTGGCCATATACCACAAACCCCAGAGGTGCCTTATTGCTGTTATGAACTGGTTACCAACATAATTAGAGCAGTAAAAATAAATGTTTTGTCATACCCATGGTATACGGTCTGATATACCACAGCTGTCAGCCAATCAGCATTCAGGGCTCGAACCACCCAGTTTATAATGGGTGTTAGAGGATAATGGGGCATGGAGGATGATCTCCCAGGTAATTTCCTCTCCCTGCAGTTGGTGCTTATAAAACCTGAGGTATAGTAGTTTACGGTGTAGGGCAGATGCTTCATGCTTCGTGGCTGGTTAGACTGTGGGGGGAAGACATCAGATTTGTGCTTTTAGTGAGTGTACAGCGCAGTGAGTGTATAGGGCAGTGAGTGTATAGGGCAGTGAGTGTATAGGGCAGTGAGTGTACAGGGCAGTGAGTGTATAGGGCAGTGAGTGTATAGGGCAGTGAGTGTATAGGGCAGTGAGTGTACAGGGCAGTGAGTGTACAGGGCAGTGAGTGTACAGGGCAGTGAGTGTACAGGGCAGTGAGTGTACAGGGCAGTGAGTGTACAGGGCAGTGAGAGTACAGGGCAGTGAGCATACAGGGCAGTGAGAGTACAGGGCAGTGAGTGTACAGGGCAGTGAGTGTACAGGGCAGTGAGTGTACAGGGCAGTGAGTGTACAGGGCAGTGAGTGTACAGGGCAGTGAGAGTACAGGGCAGTGAGAGTACAGGGCAGTGAGAGTACAGGGCAGTGAGCGTACAGGGCAGTGAGCGTACAGGGCAGTGAGCGTACAGGGCAGTGAGCGTACAGGGCAGTGAATGTACAGGGCAGTGAGTATACAGGGCAGTGAATGTACAGGGCAGTGAGTATACAGGGCAGTGAATGTACAGGGCAGTGAGTGTACAGTGCAGTGAATGTACAGGGCAGTGAATGTTCAGGGCAGTGAGTGCACAGGGCAGTGAGTGTACAGGCCAGTGAATGTTCAGGGCAGTGGGTTGGATGAAATTACTGACCTTAAAAACAGCTTTGCCGAATTAAAGGCAAATGGAGTAATTATGTTACTGCAAAATGCTCAGGGGAATGTTT
Source organism: Salmo trutta (assembly GCF_901001165.1). Taxonomy (NCBI): domain Eukaryota; kingdom Metazoa; phylum Chordata; class Actinopteri; order Salmoniformes; family Salmonidae; genus Salmo; species Salmo trutta. The sequence goes on along the minus strand of NC_042966.1, from coordinate 30,427,512 downwards.
TCATGCAAACATTGTATAATCATCAGCACATCTGGACAGTTTTTGTATTAATAGAACTTTTGGGGCAAACTAATACATGTTCTGGGAACGTTCACAGAACCAATTTTAGTTTGCTGGGTCACTTCTTCTTCAAGTCGAGACAGACAAGACAGGCCTTGAATGGCATCAAAGGAATATAGAGGACATTGAAGCCACTGCTGTGTGTGTGTGTGTGTGTGTGTGTGTGTGTGTGTGTGTGTGTGTGTGTGTGTGTGTGTGTGTGTGTGTGTGTGTGTGTGTGTGTGTGTAAGAGGAATTATCATTTTCTCCCTCCGAATAATTCCATTACCTGTATAATTTCATTAATGGCCTGACTATAAAAAGGCTACTGTCAGAACAGCGGTAATTAACACATACGAGGTGAAACAGTGGAGTGCATGGCCCAGCCACTGTACTAAGGCATTCCATTTTAGGAAAGACTAACATACAGGCACATTCGCATGTACAGTATGCACGACACACACGCACACACAATCGGACGGGTGAAATATGGAGGGTGCACAATGGTTGTCAACACGTATGACGCATAAACAATGAAAACATTAGGTAACTATCCTCTACTGTACACCACAGAGGGAGAGCATCTGGACAGGGGCTCGCTTGCACTCTCTCTCTGTCTTTCACGCTCTCTCTCTCTCTCTCTCTCTCTCTCTCTCTCTCTCTCTTACTCTCTCCCTCTCTCTCCCCATCTCTCTCTTTCTCTCCATCTCTCTCTCTCTTCATCTGTCTCTCTCTTTCTTACTCTTTCCCTCTCTTTCCGTCTCTCTCTCTCTCCTGTCTCTCTCCACCTCTCCATCTCTCTCTCTCACACATTGATTCAAAGACAACTTCACACTTCTTATTTTTCTTTCATTTTCTCCCTGGGCTGAGAGAGAGGATAACATTCCTTTTCTCCCTGAGCTGAGAGAATAACCTTGCTTTTCTCCCTGGGCTGAGAGAGAGGATAACCTTGCTTTTCTCCCTGGGCTGAGAAAGAGAATAACCTTGCTTTTCTCCCTGGGCTGAGAGAGGGGATAACCTAGCTTTTCTCCCTGGGCTGAGAGAGAGAATAACCTTGCTTTTCTCCCTGGGCTGAGAGAGAGAATAACCTTGCTTTTGTCCCTGGGCTGAGAGAGAGAATAACCTTTCTTTTCTCCCTGGGCTGAGAGAGAGGATAACCTTTCTTTTCTTCCTGGGCTGAGAGAGAGGATAACCTTTCTTTTCTTCCTGGGCTGAGAGAGAGGATAACCTTTCTTTTCTTCCTGGGCTGAGAGAGAGAATAACCTTTCTTTTCTTCCTGGGCTGAGAGAGAGGATAACCTTTATTTTCTTCCTGGGCTGAGAGAGAGGATAACCTTTCTTTTCTTCCTGGGCTGAGAGAGAGGATAACCTTTCTTTTCTTCCTGGGCTGAGAGAGAGGATAAAAAAGTATTAACTATTTGTCAGCCTGACATAAAGCCTATTTTGCTTTGTTGCTGTTATGGGCCTGAAGGAGATTAACAATGAATCAATATTTAGGGCTCTTTACACACACACGCACACACCCACGCACACGCACATGCACACACACACACACACACACACACACACACACACACACACACGCACACACACACGCACATGCACACGCACACACACAATAACCAACATATTATTTACCAATGAGTGTCTGATACAGACACAGACAGACTGGCTGGTTATGTTTATATCCGATAGGATTTATTTCCCTAATTAGAAATATGGGAAACAACTCTGGTGGGAAAAAGGAAAGCATACCATGTACGTTCCACATGCTCCCCTATTCCCTATAATTTCATTACTTTTGACCAGAGCCCTATAGGAGAATAGGATTCCATTTGGAATGCACCCACTATGATTTAGGGCATCTCCACAGGGGTAGAGTTGTTGAGATCATTGTACATGTATGCTCAGGGTTTACTTGGCAATGTCAATATAATTATATTGTAACTAGATACTGTACAATGGTTTGTTGCCTGAGGCATTTTCAAAGTGGGAGATTTAATCTGAGTGTATTATATATGTCTCTCTTCATTATATGTTGTCAGTTAAACTAGATGCTGCAGAATACATTAGATGGTGTCAGAGATGATATGTCTTGTAGCCTTTGCAACAGACCTAGAGCAGAATTGGTAATATAGACTGGATTGGTAAGAAGATAATGGTACTGTACTGTATACAATTTTCAGTATGGCTGAAACAATGGTAATATAGTGACAGTGTTATAGCCATTCTTTATGTGTTCATTTTCTTGGGGTTGTAGTTCGTGCTACATTGGTGTCTGAAGTGGTATTGGAACACACGCCTCCAAGGGAGACTATTACAACTTTCCAGTATTGCAGCTGTTCTAGTCACGTAGTAGCAGTAGTAGTAAAAACACAGTGCAGATGGGGAGTTGGTTACGGGGTATAGATTTTACGGACATCAGCACTGCTGTATCACACACACACACACACACACACACACACACACACACACACACACACACACACACACACACACACACACACACACACCCTTACCCTCCAGCTGCATGAGAGGAACGACGAGAACACGAGAACCAAAAAAGAGTGAAAAAAGATTGGAGGAGAGGAGGATAACCGTAGGATCAACTCATCAGTTAATTAAACTCAATTTCAGCTTGATAGGCAATTAATCATGCTAGCATGCATCGTGCTCACTGTCTGGAAGGGGAGGGTTGGATCTCAGGGTTAAGCAGCACACACACAGGACGGGATGGGTTGTATTTCGGTGTGCGGTGACAAACACACACACACACACACACACACACGCACACACACACACACACACACACACACACACACAATGGGTAGGGTTGTATCTTGGGGTGCGCCGGCAGTGTGGGTTATATATGTGCATTTTCCCAGGGGTGCTACCCAGCAGGGACAGCACTTACCCAGAACACAGCTCTCTATCCTGGGGAGTGGGGTATAGAAGGGCTAGAGCTGGTGGTGGATAGAGGGCTGTGTGTATGTACAGTAAGATGGACTGGGACTGTGTCCCAAATGGCACCCTATTCCCTATTCGGTATTCCAATCTAGTCCCTGGTCAAAAGTAGTACATCATGGAGAGAGAGAGAGTTTGAGATCCTTTCTCTCTCTCTCTCTCTCTCTCTCTCTCTCTCTCTCTCTCTCTCTCTCTCTCTCTCGCTCTCTCTCTCTCTCATTCTCATTGTTTTGCCCTCTCCCCCTTCTCCCCCTTCATCTCTCTTTGCCCCTAAGCTCCCACCTCTCCCTCTCAAAGTACACTAGTTATTTTTGCTTTAGAACATTGTAAAGGCAATTTGTGACTAAATGCAGTGAATTCATTAACGAGACATTGGGGATCATTAAACAGCGATTGAAGGAGGACTATTAAAAGCCTGACTTTAATTGCTTTCGTCTCTTCTACTAAACCTGTTTTGATGTAGTTTTTTTTGCTGTGGAGTAAGGGCCCCATAAAGTTATGAATTAGTGTCATTTTTAGTTATGCGTTTGACAGTCCTTGAAAGTAGCTAGCTAGGTAGTTGCCCACACAGCACAACACAGTGCTGCCACTGCAGTCAGATGTTATGCAGGAGTCCTTGAGAAAAGAGGTACACACTGCAAGCATTGCAAAAAATCTGCTTAAAAGAGACAAAATAATTATATTATCAGAGAATGCAATGTATGGATATGTTTTTCTGTTGCATTCATACCATTCATTAGCCTTCCCTCTCTCTGTATATCTGCTCAGCTGACTGTGGAGTGCAGTGGCCTGGAATGCATCCAAAATGGTCCCCTATTCCCTATTTAGTGACTCTGGCTAAAAGTAGTGCAGTATCTAGGGTGCCACTTTATACACAGCCCTGGTGTCAATATAACCGGCCATGCTACTGTGCTCATCTGATGAGCATTGTTCCCTGTGTGAGGCCCCCGGGCTATGTTCATGAAGCTCTATGTCTGTGATCTTGGCACACACGCACACACGCACACACACACACACACACACACACACACACACACACACACACACACACAAGCAAACACACACACACACATGCACACTCAAACACACACACACACACACACACACATGCACACTCAAACACACACACGCTGTGATCCTGGAGAGGCCACAGGGGGTCTATTCCCCTCCTGGAGAGGATTACTCCTCTCCAGGAGCGCCACTCCTCTCCTCCACGCCCTCCAGATCATCCTTCCATCTCTCTCATGCCTCCATCCCATCATCCTCGCCTTCATACATGGAGTTGGGGTCAGGCTTCAGATCGTGTTCTTTAAAATTCAGTTTAAAACTAAATTCTGTGATTTGAAAAACAGCAAAACAGGGTCCCCGCCACTTGTTTTGGTGTATAGCAGATGGTACATATCAATAATTGAAGTAACCATTACATTAAACAGCTAACCAGACTATAGCTTTAAAGTGGGATTTATTATCAACATATTAACTGCAGAGTTTTCTTTCCTTTTTTTGTCTGTTTCAAAACAAGAGCTGTGGGGGGAGTGAGGGAATGTATTACTGTAGCTTTAATGGTATCAGTTGATACGATCTTGTGTTAGCGCTTGGCTTCCTTTGAAATTACATTTATAAACCAGAGGAACGTCCTAGTTTCCGTAATCTGGTGTGACACACTACAAATGTTTTTAATTGGGGTAGCTAGAAGTAGCTTTTGGCTGTGGGATGTGCTCACTACTTACTCTGTGTTAGAGGGAGGTGGCAGAGAGAGAGAGGGAGGGAGGGATAGACAGAGAGAGCGAAGGAGAGATAGATGGGCTGAGAAAGATAGAGAGAGAGAGGCTATGCTGACTGGATAATCTCATGCAGTGTACTGCTATACTGCGCTGTAGGGTTGATCCTGCAACCAACTGCTCCCTACATACAGTACCAGCTCAGAAAGAGAGATAGAGAGGGGGGGTGAGAAAGAGAGAGAGAACTTTTACTTTACTGAGCCATTTACTTTATGTTTGTATTCTTATCTTTTATTATTTCTAATTGTTGTTGCATTGACCCTGCAAGCATGCATTTCATTGGACGGTGTATACCATGTGTATCCTGTACATATGACAAATAATAAGACATGAACTAGAGAGAGAGACTGCCTGACCTGTGTAGGGGACATGGAACAGACAGACATTAGTGAACATATTTTTTAAATTATTTGATCATTAAAATTCCTGTTTGATGTGAAATGCTGATTGAATCAGTACCATTTTGCGATTTACTCAGGATCTGAATGCCACATACAATCTGCCCTGAAATTAGATTCCCACCTTCTCATTGGATTCTAAAGCACTGGTTAAACAGATAAGGAGCGTTTTAAACTGTGCTTTGGGGCCCACAGCAATACACAGATGGTCTCTCTCATTATCCCAAAGGCAAAGTACTAATGTTGATATGAAAAGAGTAGGTGGAAGAATTGTCAGTAAAAAAAAATTCTGAGTGTCATTGAATCTTGTCGCTCATTAAATAACATAGGTGGTTTAGTAAAAAATACACACCATGGACAACTTAGTTTATTATACATATTTATTTATTTATTTATTTTATTTAACCTTTATTTAACTAGGCAAGTCGGTTAAGAACAAATTCTTATTTTACAATGACGGCCCACCCCAGCCAAACCCTCCCCTAACCCGGACGACGCTAGACCAGTTGTGCACCGCCCTATGAGACTCCAGGTCACGGCCGGTTGTGATACAGCCCAGGATCAAACCAGGGTCTGTAGTGACACCTCTAGCACTGAGATGCAGTGCCTTAGAATGCTGCGCCACTCGGGAGCCTTAAAACATAGACTTTTGGGGAAAACTTTGCTCACCCTACTGAATTAACTTGCATTATCTAATCAATATGTAGCCTACTCATATTTGTATTGTTTGGTTGGAACCTGATTTCAGTGGCTAAACAGAAATACATATTGATTGTGGACGTTGTTGTATCACTTGATTAGAACTGATAACTACATTTATATTGACAAGGAAATGGAGTCAGGCTGCATTATTTTGAGATGTACTTCTTTGTAAAGACTCAGATTTGATTAGATTTCTATATCCTTTCATTATGTAAACTTAATCAGATGGTATCTAAGGTTGAGTGGCACCGCCTAAATGTGGTCAGCATCATCATCACTACACAAACACACTGACTCTTACACCTTGCTATTCTTTATGAAGCAACCAAACACCTGCTTTGGAATATACAAAATACTCTTCCTTCTCATCTCTAAACTTTCTCTGCTCTTTCTTCTTTGTCTCAACAGGAAAAAGGAAACATTGCAGTTATATTTAATGTGGGAACGGACGACATAAATATCGAGGAGACAGCAAAGTTTGTAAATGATGGAAAGTACCATATAGTGAAGTTTACGCGGAGTGGCGGTAACGCCACACTACAGGTGGATGACCTACCTGTCATAGAGCGCTATCCCACAGGTAAGACACCCACGCCTTATTACCTATCTAGCATCTTCTCTGCTCACAGTGCTCTCTACCATAGTCTGAATGTACCTGTACTTGAAATGACCAAGAAGGCCAAGTGTTGTCAGGAAAGGTTGCTGTTGAGGTTAAATATTGGGCTATTTTAAATGGTGTATGAAATGATGTTGTTTTGTTGGTTGGTGTGTCATATATATATATATATATACTGTGCTTCTTTCTCATGATAATATCATCTGGTTTTCGAGACAGTATCCTTTCAAATGTCAACATGTCAGGAGAACGATGACTGTCTGGTTGAGAAGGCTTTAAATGTCAACGCTTGGGGGTCTTGAATTCACAACATTTGAACTGCTAAAAAGGCTTTGACAAAGGCTACAGACGATCCAAGTCAGGTGAATTATTTAACATGTCTCGTTATAGGTGACAGCGTTTGTCATACAGGTTACTGTAACCAGGAAATGAAAATGTTTTGTTACCGATTAACACCTGTAGCTTTCACTGAAGTAAGTCAAGACAGCAAATGTAAATGTCAGGACAAATTCTGGTGAATTCTGGCATATTTAGGCATATTTTAAATGGTGAAACTATGGCATGGGGTGGCATTTTATTTCCATGACAATTTCCTACTGTCCACTAGGGGCAACACGAATGGGTTCAATCCCAGTGCTAGGCTCTTGTTTTGTATTTTTTTTGTTTTAACCATATTCCAAAACTTAACGCTTACCTTATCCACTTGGAATCAATGCCTAAACTTAACCCTAATGCCTAAATCTTGGAATGAATCAACTTTACCATAATGCCAAAATCTCTGAATGAATTCCTAATTTCAACCGTCTAGGTTAGTTTCTTTTGCGCATTTGACTGACAGCTGACATACGCAAAATATACTCTAATTAAAATAGCAACACATTCCATAATCTACAGATGGCACCACAGATGGCCCCACACGCCATAATTAAAAGGGCCAGCCATGACATATCTCTGTTGCTGCAGTTATGGCCGAGTTTCTTTGGAGATTGTGTTGCAAAATGGTCTACTCTAAATAAATGTAACAGTAAAGTGAATCCAGAGGATATTTGTTCTTAAGATCCCATTAATTGACATAACGATTGAAATATTGGAACGGCAATGTCACTTCCTGTGATATCAGTTCCTCTAAGGATTAATGTCTATCCACTGGACAAACATCATGAAGGGAGGCTCAATGATCATCAATGTTTGCCTGCAACGGCAAACATTTTCACTGTATTCTTATAATATAAGATGTATAAGATATAATATTAACATATTACCCACTCTCTGCCATGACAGTTCTCATTCAAAGAGCCTTTGGGGGAGGGGACTAGTTTATAGGGGCAGGGTCTAAGACAAGGGAAGGGGCTTGAGTAATGGGGAAGGAGCTTGGCTGCGTTTCAAACATATAAAAGACACACCCTCCTCCACTTTCCCTCGCCTTATGCCCTTGGGGGAATCCCCGTGGCCATCTTTGCCGTAGATCCAAAGAATTAGCCAAGCAAGGGAAGTTGGCAACGTAAGCCCCTCAGCCCTCCTCAGCCCTCTGAGTTTGTGAGTTTACAATTCTGTTCACTCCGGGGCCTGAAACACCCCATAATTCAATTCACAATGATTGTACATCCACTAAAAAAAGTCAGCCAAAACTTAAAACCAACATCAATATGGAGAACTGAACATACAAGTGTAATTAAAAATTAATGTAAATAAGTTAGAAATTGTGCTACTAATGCACATAACGGCACAAACACGTATTGTAAAAGTAATAATGTTTTTGTTTGGTTAGCTTTTGGAAACGTTTGCTAGTGCATACAAATTTCCCTGACATCACACTTATGCATTGTAATTTTCGATTGGGACGAATTTCTGGGAAATGCAAGCGTCAACTCATCGTACGTCATGATGCGTCATCAGAAGTGTCCACTTAATTTGAGGGTTGAGCGGAGAGGGTGTGTCTTTCACGTGTTAGGAATGCAGCCCTTGCCTTGTATAGGGCTGCAACAGGCCGCGTCCCTGAACGGGGTGAACCGTTCATACAAAATATTAGAAATCATTTGAAAAAAAACTGTGGTACATGAAAAAGCGTCAGGGGTACAACACTGTGGCTGCGGTCCAAACACTTAAAAGACACACCCTATCCCCTCAGAGCTCAAATGAAGTGGACACTTCTGATGACGTATAATGACGTCTGACGAGTATACACTTGCAGGGCAAGGGCCGAGGGAGGAAGGAATGATTTTTAAATGGACCACCCTTGGCCGGAAATTCGTCACTCATTCATCTCGCGATGATTGTGTTTTCAGCCACCGGTAGCTTGTGGGTGCTTTATATGTGCTACAGTCAATTATGAGTGCATGTCTACTTATATTAAATATATCATTATTAATATACACCTACTGAAAGGGTCCTGTGTGTAGCTGGTGTAGAGAGTCAGGTGCAGGACAGCAGATATGAGTAGAACAACACCAGGTCTGTAAGGGTCCTGTGTGTAGCTGGTGTAGAGAGTCAGGTGCAGGACAGCAGATATGAGTAGAACAACACCAGGTCTGTAAGGGTCCTGTGTGTAGCTGGTATAGAGAGTCAGGTGCAGGACAGCAGATATGAGTAATCAACGTACTTTACTCAAAAATACAAATATACAAGGTAACAACACGAGCCCACAAAGACGGACCGAATTACAATAAACAATCATTCACAAACACAACATGGGGAACAGAGGGTTAAATAATAAACAAGTAATTGGTTGAGTGAAGCCAGGTGTGTAAGACAAAGACAGAACAAATGGAAAATGAAAAGTGGATCGGCGGTGGCTAGAAAGCCGGTGACGTCGACCGCCGAACGCCGCCCGAACAAGGAGAAGGACCGACTTCGGCGGAAGTCGTGACACCTACTGTATGATAGCTAGCAAATGAATTAACTTCTGAAGAAGGAAACAGTTTTATTTCTACAATTTCCAAAAGATAACCAAACAAAAACATATTTACTTTTTACAAGACGTGTTTGTGTCGTCATGTGCATTAGTAGCACAATTTCTAACTTATTTGTATTCGTTTTTACTTACACTTGTATGTTGACTTCTCCATTGATGTTGTTTTTACGTTTTCGCTGACTTTTCTTTGTACAATCGTTGCAAATTGAATTATGGGGAGTTTCAGGCCCCTGGAGTGAACATAATTGTACACTCGCAAACTCGACAAAAAATGAGGGCTGAGGCGCTTATGTTGCAAACTTCCCTTGCTTGACTAATCATTTGGACCACACTCCTAGACGCCGAGGGGGATTCCCACAAGGGCATAAGGCGAGGGTAAGTGGACAAGGGTGTGTCTATTATGAGTTTGAACCGCAGCCTATGTACATCCCATTAAGCATTGCCGTCTGCATAGTCCAATCACAGAGCAGATACAAGTCACATGGTCTGTTAGCAAACACATGATGTCGCTCGATAGCTGCTATATTGTCCAGTTACAAAGCAGATACAAGTCACGTGAGGAACCAATATACACAGGCAGTTATGAAAGCAAAGGCTAGCTTTTTCAAACAGACATTTGCATCCTGTAGAATAAACTCCCAAAAGTTCTGGGACACTGTAAAGTCCATGGAGAATAAGAGCACCTCCTCCCAGCTGCCCACTGCACTGAGGCTAGGAAACACTGTCACCACCGATAAATCTACGATAATCAAGAATTTCAATAAGCATTTATCTATGGCTGGCCATGCTTTCCACCTGGCTACCCCTACCCTGGTCAACAGCTCTGCACTCCCCACAGCAACTTGCCCAAGCCTCCACATTTCTCCTTCAACCCATATCCAGATAGCTGATGTCCTGAAAGAGCTGCAAAATTTGGACCCCTACAAATCAGCCGTGTTAGACAATCTGGACCCTCTCTTTCTAAAATTATCCGCCACAATTGTTGCAACCCCTATTACTAGCCTGTTCAACCTCTTTCGTATCGTCTGAGATCCCTAAAGATTGGAAAGCTGCCGCAGTCATCCCCCTCTTCAAAGGGGTAGACACTCTAGACCCAAACTGTTACAGACCTATAGCTATCCTACCCTGCCTTTCTAAAGTCTTTGAAAGCCAAGTTAACAAACAGGTCACCAATCATTTCGAATCCCACAGTACCTTCGTCGCTATGCAATCTGGTTTCCGAGCTGGTCATGGGTGCACCTCAGCCACGCTCAAGGTCCTAAACGATATCATAGCCGAGCATCCGGTGACGGTTCCAGTCCAGAGCTTCCGGCGACAGTTTCCAGTCCAGAGCTTCCGGCGACGTTTCACAGTCCAGAGCTTCTGACGATGGTCCCAAGTCCAGAGCTTCCGGCGACAGGTTCCAGTCCAGAGCTTCCGGCGACAGTTTCCAGTCCAGAGACGGTCCAGAGACGGTCCACAGTCCAGAACCTCCAGAGACGGTCCACAGTCCGGAACCTCCAGAGACGGTCCACAGTCCGGAACCTCCTGACACGGTCCACAGTCCGGAACCTCCTGACACGGTCCACAGTCCGGAACCTCCTGACACGGTCCACAGTCCGGAACCTCCAGAGACGGTCCACAGTCCGGATCCTCCTGACACGGTCCACAGTCCAGAACCTCCAGAGACGGTCCACAGTCCGGAACCTCCTGACACGGTCCACAGTCCGGAACCTCCAGAGACGGTCCACAGTCCGGAACCTCCAGAGACGGTTCACAGTCCGGAACCTCCAGAGACGGTCCACAGTCCGGAACCTCCAGAGACGGTCCACAGTCCGGAACCTCCTGACACGGTCCACAGTCCGGAACCTCCTGACACGGTCCACAGTCCGGAACCTCCAGAGACGGTCCACAGTCCGGAACCTCCTGACACGGTCCACAGTCCAGAACCTCCTGACACGGTCCACAGTCCAGAACCTCCAGAGACGGTTCACAGTCCGGAACCTCCAGAGATGGTCCACAGTCCGGAACCTCCTGAGACGGTCCACAGTCCAGAACCTCCTGCGACGGTCCACAGGCCGGAGCCCTCCTCTGCACCGGTCCACAGGCCGGAGCCCTCCTCTGCGCCGATGCCCAGTCCAGGCATGGTGTCCAGTCCCGCTCCAAGGCCAGAGCCTTCCTCTGCGCCGGTGCCCAGTCCAGGCACGGCGGCGAACTCAGCTCCATGGCTGGAGCCACGAGCGGAGTGGGTACTTCGCCCCGCACCGGAGCCGCCACCGACGCTAGATGCCCACCCGGACCCTCCCCTATAGAGTCAGGTTTTGCGGCCTGAGTCCGCACCTTTGGGGGGGGGGGGGGGGTACTGTCACGCCCTGACCATAGAGAGCCTTTTATTCTCTATGTTGGTTAGGTCAGGGTGTGACCAAGGTGGGTTATCTAGGTTGTTTTTTCTATGTTGGCCTGGTATGGTTCCCAATCAGAGGCAGCTGTTTATCGTTGTCTCTGATTGGGGATCATATTTAGGCAGCCATTTCCCCACTGTGTTTTGTGAGATCTTATTTTGAGTAAGTGCATGTAGCATCTCTGTCGTCACAATTTGTTGTTTGTTTCTTTTGGTTGTTTGTAAAGTTTCACGAAATAAATATGTGGAACTCAGAGCACACTGTGCCTTGGTCCGTCTCTCCACACAACATCAACATACAAATTATTTTACAATCTCGGTATAAAATAGGACATCTACGTTGGCACAGTAATATCGCCAGCGCTAATATATCGCTAATATATCACAAATATTTGATATCACCACAGGTTTTGAGGATTAAGAATCCACTTCTGGAATTCCTCGTAGCAGTCCTATGTGAGGAGCCATAGGGGAGGGGCATAGCTCATAGGATCAGGATTGCCTGAGTCTAACTCAACCATCTTGGCATGAGTACAAACCAGAGATGATTTCAACCTGTCTCTTCCACCTCTCCTTCTTCTGTATTGTTCGTTGACCTTTTCAGGCGGCCCAGTGCTTTCACCCACACTAAAGAGGGTTTTTATGGCTGGGGACAGATTCGCTCGTCAGTCGCCGCCTCAGGTAGATGGGGGGAAATTAATGTCTTGTGACGTGCAGTGAACATGGAGGAACACAGAATACACTGTAGGGTTAATAGACTGACTGTCTTTATGGTTTCTATAAGATGTTAGCTGTGCAATAGAGAGACTCACTGTTCCACAGACACATAGATGGACAGGCACACAGACAGACAGGCACACAGACAGACAGAAACACAGACAGACAGGCTCTCAGACGGACAGGCACTCAGACGGACAGGCACACAGACGGACAGGCACACAGACGGACAGGCACACAGACGGACAGGCACACAGACAGACAGGCACACAGACAGACGGACAGGCACACAGACAGAAAGACTTTACCACCACAAAGCGAAGCTGGCACTAAGACCGCTCTCAGCCAACTCTATAAGGTCATAAGCAAAGAAGAAAATGCTCACCCAGAAGCGGCGCTCCTAGTGGCCGGGGACTTTAATGCAGGCAAACTTAAATCAGTTTTATCAAATTTTTACCAGCATGTCACATGTGCAACAAGGGAAAGAAAATCCTAGACCACCTTTACTCCACACACAGAGATGCATACAAAGCTCTCCCCCGCCCTCCATTTGGCAAATCTGACTAAAATTCTATCCTCCTGAGTCCTGCTTACATGCAAAAACTAAAGCAGGAAGTACCAGTGACTCACTCAATACGGAAGTGATCAGATGACGCGGATGCTACACTACAGGACTGTTTTGTTAGCACAGACTGGAATATGTTCCGGGATTCGTCCAATCGCATTGAGGAATACACCACCTCAGTCATCGGCTTCATCAATCAGTGCATCGATGACGTCGTCCCCACAGTGACTGTATGTACATATCCCAACCAGAAGCCATGGATTACAGGCAACATCTGCATCGAGCTAAAGGCTAGAGCTGCCGCTTTCAAGGAGCGGGAGACTAATCCGGACGCTTATAAGAAATCCCGCTATGCCCTCAGACGAACCATCAAACAAGCAAAGCGTCAATACAGGATTAAGATTGAATCCTACTACACCGGCTCTGACGCTTGTCAGATATGGCAGGGCTTGAAAACTATTACGGACTACAAAGGGAAACCCAGACGCGAGCTGCCCGGTGACGCGAGCCTACCAGACGAGCTAAATGCCATTTATGCTCGCTTCGAGGCAAGCAACACTGAAGCATGCACAAGAGCACCAGCTGTTCTGGATGACTGTGTGATAACGCTCTCGGTAGCCTTGTGAACCAAACCTTTAAACAGGTCAACATTCACAAAGCCGCTGGGCGAGACGGATTACCAGGATGTGTACTCAAAGCATCTGTCAAGTGTCTTCACTGACATTTTCATCCTCTCCCTGACCAAGTCTGTAACACCTATGTGTTTCAAGCAGAGCACCATAGTCCCTGTGCCCAAGAGAGCATACCGCCCCAACAGATCGACAGATGACACAATCTCAATCGCACTCCACACTGCCTTTTCTCACCTGGACAAAAGGAACACCTATGTGAGAATGCTGTTCATTGACTACAGCTCAGCGTTCAACACCATAGTGCCCACGAAGCGCATTACTAAGCTAAGGACACTGGGACTAAACACCTCCCTCTGCAACTGGATCCTGCACTTGCTGACGGTCCGTCCCCAGGTGGTAAGAGTAGGCAACAACACATCTGCCACGCTGATTGTCAAAATGGGGGACCCTCAGGGGTGCATGCTCACTTCCCTCCTGTACTCCCTGTTCACTCATGACTGCACGGCCAGGCACAACTCCAACACCATCATTATAGACTGTTTTCTCTGCTACCGCACGGCAAGCGGTACTGGAGTTCCAAGTCTTGGACCAAAAGGCTCCTCAACAGCTTTTACCCTTAAGCCATTAGACTGCTGAACAATTCATGATGAAAATCGCCACCGGAAAATGTACATTGACCCCCACCCCTCTTTTACTACTCGCTGTTTGTTTGTTACCTAAGCATAGTCACTTCGCCCCCACCTACATGTACAGATTACCTCAACTAGCCTGTACCCCTGCACACTGACTCGGTACCAGTGCCCCCTGTATATAGCCTCGTTATTGTTATTCTTATTGTGTTACTTTTTATTATTACTTTTTATTTTCGCCTACTTGGTAAATATTTTCTTCTTTTTCAATTGCACTGTTGGTTACGGGCTTGGAAGTAAGCATTTCACGTTAAAGTCTACACTTGTTGTATTCAGCGCATGTGGCAAATAAAGTTAGATTTGATTTGAAACACACAGACAGTCAGAAACACATGCACACACATACATGCTGTATGTACACGTGCACACAAAGACGCATACACATTAATACTGTAAGTCTTTAGGATATTTAGGATATTTGAACACTTTTTACTACTTTGGTTACTCTCTGAGACAGCCCCTCTGTGGCTTTAGCCCCAAAAAATTAAATACTCAAAAAGATTCTGAAGATTCATCGTTGCACAGAACTACTTCTAGAAGGAAGTGGATTCATTTAGTTGAAGGTTGGTTAGCGCTCTAATGAATTCAGAGTCACAGATTTTCATTTGGTGTAACGAAAAGAGTATTTACAATCATTCACTAACCAACAATATTTCTCAACGGCAGACTAAACTCGCAGAGGGAAAATAGAGAAATAATTGTATTCAATAACTCCTCCGGAATGTCGTTGAGTCAAGAGTCTAGAATGAATTGGCTGTCTAAATCTGCAATCGGACTGAAGCCCATATTTTACAAAGAAAATATATTATTTAACTTATTATCTAAATAAGGACACAATTGTTAAGGGTCCATATCAGTGAAGTCTAAATGAAATACTTGTCAGCTAAACATTCACATTGAGTTATCATTTTTGGTTTTATTTCCTAACCAATATATTGGAATGACCTTCATTATCAAACATGCAATTAAATAACATGTAAACCACTTGCTACTTTGAAATGATTCAACATAATGTGTGTGGCTACAGCTTATTTCCAATTGAAATGGTTTCTTTAGCCATTGTCAATAAGTACACATAAGTGCATGGTGAATGCAGACACAGACACATCTTACTGAGAAGCTTTGGTTGGTATTTTATGGACTTCATTTATAGACTAGACACATATTATGCACACAAACTTGATTGACATTTCCTCCATCTCAAAACTAAATGGGCAGTCCTGTTTATTTCCTTTTATCATTTTAACTTGACATGGACTTCAGTGAAAGGCCATGAAATTAATGTAACTTTCCGAATAAAGTTTTTAAAAGTCATTGCAATAAAAAATATATATATTTCTTAAGTGAGCTTAATTTGATTTTGTGCCACTTTACCATAGTCAGCACTATGATACCACTGATAAAACACCCGAATGAATTTAAATGTAACTAAAAACGACTGAGGGAGGGGAGTGGGAGAGAGATAAGAAGAACTGTGTCTAGTAATTACATATCCTTGTATTTCACATCTAGCAGAAAAAATGCTTAACATATGATGGTGATATATTATTATAAACCTACAGTCTTAACAAAGACTGGCCTACTGGTGTCACTCATTGTAATTCTGGCTTTGTTGGACATCTTTGACTTTACAGAGCACATCTTTGATAAAGCAAGTCATTATATAAAATAACATCAAACATGGATATGCAGTCCAATATTATGTTACTACAGTAGTTTTGAATTTCCAAACAAGATCTAATCAACAGACACATAATCAAATGATATATTTTTTCAGTAGGGGATGAGAGGGAATGTCTCATTTGATTCTGATTCATTATTGACATTTCTTACCAGATTCAAGTCCTAACTAGTTAACTACCAGTAAAATATAAAAAAGGCTAGTTCAATGCAAATAGGCTAGTTCAATGCAAATAGGCTAGTTCAATGCAAATAGGCTAGTTCAATGCAAACACCCTACAGTAAATGATGCCCTGTGTGAGTATTATCTCTGCTTACATGCCATCCTATAAAACCCGTCTAATTACTTCTAATCACAATTACTGTACAGCATCCCCCTCCCTTTTCCCCAGCCCTCCCCAGTTAACTATCCCTAATACTGTATTTCTCCCAGCTCCTCTATGTTTTGATGAGCCTCTATCAATGCCTCTGTCAGTCTGGCAATAGGCAATTGGGTACCATTTGGGATGCAGACTGTCACAGACCGAGGCATAACTACAGGCATCAGGGTAATGGCTGCCCCCAGCCACTGGCCACTGGCAGGTTCCAGAGTGACATCATAATAAGAACAGACGCCGAGGATATGGAATGATGACAAAAAAGAAAGAGAGAGAGAGAGAGGCAGAGAGAAAAAAGATGGGAAGATAGAGAAATAGAGAGAGAGATACAGGGAGATACATATATATATATATAGAGAGAGAGAGAGAGAGAGAGAGAGAGAGAGAGAGAGAGAGAGAGGAGAGAGAGAGAGAGAGAGAGAGAGAGAGAGAGAGAGAGAGAGAGAGAGAGAGAGAGAGAGAGAGAGAGAGAGAGAGAGAGAGAGAGAGAGAAAGGAAAAAGATTAAAAGGGTGGAGGGATGGAGGGGATCACCATTGTGAAAAGCAGGGGGGAATAATTGCACCACAAGTGCCTTCCCTGGTATAATCTCATTAAAAGGTCACATCATACCCATTTATTGAGGCATTAGAATGTCCTTAGCCCAATTATCAGAGGCTCTGTGTGTATTCCAAATGACACCCTATTTTCTAAATAGTGCACTTCTTTTGACCAGAGCCCTATGGGTTTCCCTATTGGCCCTGGTCAAAAGTAGTGCACTATAAAGGGGAATAGGGTGTCATTTGGGATGTAGATGCAGACTCAAAATAACCCATCCATTTGTCTTAGATACCCAGTTCTCTTTCCTTTCTCTCGTTCTTTTTCCTTCTTCCCCTTTCGTTCCCTCTTTATGTGGAGTACAAAAGAGCTGGACAGGCAGCCTCAGAAATCAGACCTTCTTCCTTATCCAGAGTCTGGGCCATGGAAGTCATACAATAACAATGGTGCTGTCAAGCCCAGAGGGTACTGTAGCAGGGTAGCAGACACACACACACAACACACACACACACACACACACACACACACACACACACACACACACACACACACACACACACACACACACACACACACACACACACACACACACCATATTCTGTCTGTGTGAGGCCCAGAGGGTACAGTAGCAGGGTAGTAAACTACTTTGTTGGAGGGAACAGCTAATGCTAAAAGCCTGTCTACCACACAGCACACAAAGAGAATGGACTAGGGAGCCCTGGCCTTATTCTTCTACTGTTATCAGAGTATGATGCACTTACAAAGCTCCCTTGCTCTCTTTAACTCCGCTCTCTTCCCCTCTCTCACTCACTCTCTCTATCCTACCCTCCCTCCTCTTTTGATCTTGATCCCTTCTTCCCTCTATCTCTCTCATTACTGCTCACTCTTTGTCTCTTTCTCTCCCCCTCTCCTTCTCTTGATCTCTTTCTCATATCCCCCTCTCTCTTTCTCTTCTCCCTCTCCGTCCCTTCTCCTCTCAGGGTCAGACCCGGAAGGCGAAGGTTTGATTTGTTTCTGCTCTTTTAGCCATGGCTGCAGGAGCAGTAATGAATCAGAAGTAGTGAACAATCAGTAATGACACTGTTACGAACCGGCTCAGAGTTCGCAACAAAAGGGAGACAACGTGGAGACAAGGAGTATCAAAAAGATATATTTATTAGATTCCACAACTAGCACAACCAAAAACAAGGTGTCTGCATGGAGAGAGTCTTCCCAATGACTGTGGAAGAGGTGCCTTTATCCTGGGACACACCCGAGCCCAGGTGTTTCCCATCTAGCTGGCGACCCTTCCAACTCCGCCCACTGGCATCCTAATAAGGAACAAGAGCAAAGAGAGAAAATACAGCAGACAGAGTGGGAGGGTCGTCACAACACGCAACGCCATCCACGGGGCAGGCAGTCGGTTGTATTATTCTGTCTGCGCTGGTTTACAAACACACACACGCAGTATTCTGTCTCTGTGAGCTCCAGTTCAGTCTAGTGTGCAACCAATCAGACCATTGGTGAGTCCAAATAAAAAGCTACAAAACAATAAACCGTGCACTGGCGCTTTCTTATGCCCAAGTCGTTTATATATATAAAAATAAAACGTATTTAATAATATCAGACAAATTCTTCCATCTCCATCTTCTCCTCCTGCTTAATTCTTTCCCAGCCCTCTTTCTAAAGGAACAGTGGAAAAAACCATTTGCATATTTTGTTCATTTAATGTGGAGCAGAGAGCGAGGGGGCGTTGTTCTCAGAGCTTGTAATGACATGAAAGCCAGGTCTTATCTGACCACTTTATTAACACAAAGAAAACAAGAAGCATGGGTGAGCCAGGTCAACTGGGACTGGGGGGACAAGGGGGGCGTCTCAGTCCCAATCACTGCTGTCTGGAGGTGGGAGATAAGGTAGAGGTTTGTCCTTGTCCCACCATTCCCTGGCCCAGATCACCATGTACTCTGTCTAGAACAGAATGAATGGATATGATGAATGGGTATGGGTGTTGCTGTGTTTAAAACCAGAGCACAGCATCGTTTTGTTAGTAAACAAAAACAAATGTCCCTGAAGTGGAATTGATATCGCTATCACACTTAAATTAATCAGAGTTTTAATACAGAAAGAGAGGATGGAGAGAGTAGTACTATTGTCCATAGTAAGAAAGACGATAGCGTCTGATTACCTGCAGTAGCTACATATACAGCATGTGTACTACTCTGTGTGTGTGTGTGTGTGTGTGTGTGTCTTTGTTTGTCTCCTCACCCTCCCAAGCCGCTCTCTCTCTCTGGGGTCTTACATAGTGTTTACATGTCTTGCCGATAGCCTAAAAAGGAGACTGTACAATTTTCTCAACCCTATCATTTGAAGAGAGATTACTCTTTTGTCAGAAGATAACTGGGAGGCATAAACATACAAAAAGAATTGCAGCTTGTCATGAAATAAAGAAAGCAGTAAAAAAGTAATACGAATCCAGAATGAGAGTTGCTCTCTCCCGCAGCGTCTTCGTCCAACACGACCCACATCTTCCCTCCCTCACTCCATTCCTCCTTCACCCTCCCTCGCTTCCCTGACCTCTCTGTATTCCAGGGGTTGAGAAGAACCAGGACTCTTCCTCCTACTCAGCACTCCTCTCCTCCATTCCACTCTTCTCCTCTCAGAAAATACAACCTGGACCCTCGTGGGTGACAAAGTAAAAAAGCTGGCCCAACCAACCAACAGCCTGGCACTGTCATATAGCTTTGACAGAAGGGATGAAGGCCCATCAATAGCCAAACCCTCCCTCCCGCCAAACTGACTACGTCCCAATAACAATACTACTGTAGTAATCCACAGAATGCATGCCCAATTGCATTATTGCATTGTTAGGTTTTGAGTTTGCAAGAAAGGCATTTCACTGTACTTGTGCATGTGCCATTAAAACTTAAAACTTGAAAAATACATTGCTTCATTCTAAGGGCTCTATTTGAACTAAATTAACACAGTGGTAAATCCCAGCGCAGGTGGTAGCGCTATAGGTTCAGGGGTGTGTCAGAAATAGTTTTGCTATTTTCACTATCACAGTTATCGGCGCACTTGCTGGCATTGGTGTGAAAGGGCTGAATTTTGATGGACAAATAAGTTGTTGGTGTGTCGAGGCTTGTCCACTCACTGGCCAATCAGATCGTGCTCCATGTCTAAATATCTGGTTGCTTCAGATTGTGTATTTACCGTCTTTTATGTATTGCCTGTATTGCCTATTAGACCATTATAGTTTGTTAAATGGCTTACAGGAACGAAATAACAAAATGTAGACCAATCCCATCTTTGGTAAATAGGTTAACTTGAACCCATTTGCAGTCCACAGTGTTTTACATTTACATTTACATTTAAGTCATTTAGCAGACGCTCTAAGTGATTGCATGGCTTCAGAAGCATTCACACTGATATAGGGTCTAGGTCTACTGTAAATTGCATTATGGTTGAGCATTGACATGCCAAACATTGTCAATAAGAAAGATTACGTTCGTTATAGATAAGGCCTATTGTCACAGTCGTCGTTGTAATCATACTCAGACCAAAGCGCAGCGTGGAATCGGTTCGACATCTTTTTATTTTCAGAGAACCGAACACAAAAAAACAATAAATGAATCAAACGAAACGTGACGCTACTGCAGTGCTCACAGGCACTCACACATAAACAAGATCCCACAAAAAAACAGTGGGGAAATGGCTGCCTAAATATGATCCCCAATCAGAGACAACGATAAACAGCTGCCTCTGCTTGGGAACCATACCAGGCCAACATAGAACTAGACAACCTAGATAGAAACACCCCCCCCAGTCACACCCCGACTTAACCAAAATAGAGAATATAAAAGGCTCTCTATGGTCAGGGCGTGACAGCCTATAAAGAATGAATAATTGTAATAAAATTCTAAACAAAACGAAAAAACTACTTGTTTTAAAAAGGCTAAGTCACATTTACAGCCACCATAATTTCTCCATGTGGGCATATCATTTTAAAACAGCGCAGACTATGGAGGGTTTTACGCACATCAAAGCAGGACCTGCATGACTAAAATATTGTGGGCCTGCCTCTAAGGGAATGTCAGCTCACTGTTTTACTCCTCTCAAACTTGATAATTTATTAATGCTTTGGTGATTAAGATTCTTTTTTTCTTTTTTTTTTACATGATGAAATTGCAAACTAACGTGTGTTTGACACTACCACCACCTTAATGCCAGCCGAGAATAGAACCCTAAATGGTACAGGTAGAGCCTTTGCTTGTGCGAACCAGAACGGCTCATAGGAGCAGTTCTCCTGTTTCTGTAGTGTGAGGCAGTACACCCCCTGTACAGGACGCCAGTCTATCGCAGGGCCTTACCCACAATCTATTTCCTTAATGCTGAGTGCCAAGCAGAGACAATTTGGGTCCCATCTTTACAGTCATTGGTATGACTTTGCCGGGGATCGAACTCCCAATCTTGGGGTGGACACTCTAACAACAAGACCATTGAGTTGATCCAAGTGGTACAGTATGCCCGTGTGGATATTGGAACAGAGCCTGTATCTCAGCATCACTGTAGTTTACATCACAGTTGGCCTCTCCTTCTAGCCTGAGGACTCTAAACTCTGCTCTGTCGTTTGGTCTGAGACTGTCATCATTGAAGTTGTTTCTGGTGACGAGGGGCATAAGGGGAGTTGTACAAAACAAAGTCATCAGCGATCTGATAGGCTCTAACCATTAAGAGTATCAAAGCCAACAACACATTTTCAAACTGTTGATTTACCCACATGTGCACTGGCTTTGGCTCAACCCATTGGTTTCTGGACCAATCAGGGTCGGGGAGGTACTCAGATCCAGACTCATTGCGGATAACAATCTAACGTCCGTGGGCGAGATGTAGCGTTTGGCCAGAGCAAGGAGTCTGGGTGGCTAGGCAACACTCATTCACCTCCCTGTCACAAGTTCAGACTGTCAGTAGCTTATTCAGCCAAACACACTGTGAGTAGCCTACTCACCCACCTCACCAGACCTTCCTCCACTCTAAGTGCTCTCACTATGTGCTGTGTAGACAGTTAAGATATGGGGGGTTGATACTTTATCCTTTGTCTGTATGGCCTGATCTGCTAACTCAGAATGACAGACATCTTTCTTACCTTTCACACTCAGACCTTCCTGCAGCTTCCATGTGGGAATAGGGAAGATAGAGTGTAGGGAGGGGAGAGCAGAGTACACATCCTATACATTTTGACTGTCTACTTGATCTCTTAACTCCAACTGACATGATTAAAATAATCCTTTGCAAGGCCGATCCATCTTGCCATCTCATCCTGTTGAGTCAGACTTAGTTCCTGTGAGATCTGCTTTGTATCTGAGTCACGAGCTCAGAGCGTGACCTCCTTCAACCCCTCCAACCCTGCTACTATCCATCCCAGTCAATGCCCGTCCTCTCTCTCTCTTTCACTCTCTCTCTCTCATATCCATCCCTATCCGTATCTCTCTCTGTCTCTCTCTATCTCTCTTCCCATCCCCATCCCTTCTCCAATCACTGATGCTGCTGTTCATTCTTGCTACACACTCCACACCAAATTACTGTTTGTCCCCTAAACCCTTACCTGCTCAAACAGAATTCATGTGGCTGATGTGACAAAACATTGTCAATCTGCCGGAAGATTGGAGCGGTTCGCAATTTTCTCTTTCTGGAAAGGTGATTGGTCTTGAAAAGGTTTGTGTCTCAAATACCACCCTAAACCCTACATACTGCACTACTTTTGACCTGATCAAATGTAGTGCACTATATAGTGAACAGGGTGCTATTTGGTAAACATCCAAAGGGCAGTGCAGAGTTTGGTCTCATTAAACTACTTCATTACATAACTTAGTAATCACCCTGACTTACGGTAGCCGTTGTCAAAGCCTTCACTGCTATTTGAATAGTGTTCCAGTATGTGTGCACCTATTTTAACACCTAAATATGTTGTGTCTTCGATTCTTGAAACGTCTATGTAGATTGCAGATGTTTTTGTTAGCTTATTGTTACCTGGTAATTTGTAAACTTGTTTAAATGGGGATGGAATATGTTTTATATATATATATATATGTGTGTTTTTATATACTTTGTTTTCTACTCTAAACCATAAACTGTGTGCAAAAGGTTGAATGTTTTTCACAAACGATAAATTCTGAGAATGTATAACTAGCTAAAAAAGTCTGCCAAAAAGAAAGAAAGAAAAGAAAGAAAATGTGTTTTTGGAAATCATTTTGGCAAGACTTATGTTATGAAAATGTTTACATTTGTGATTTGGTTTTGGCTTCTACAGTAACATAACTTTATTAACCTAGTTGAAACTTCAGCGTGCTAATTCTCAATTAATATAGGAATAATTTGTTGGCTAAAATTAAAATAAAATGATTTGAGTAAGTGAAGTTGGGTCGATGAAATGTTGTAGGTAACTGTTTTTTTTTTAAACGTCAAAAACATATTTAAAACTTTGTGGCACTTGTTATAGCTCAATGATTAAGTATTAACATTTAACCTTTGACTTTACAGACTTTAACCACTGAAATGTCTCTTTAAACTTTAAAGGCAACAATGATAACGAACGCCTGGCGATTGCTAGACAGCGAATCCCATATCGACTTGGTCGAGTAGTTGACGAATGGCTACTCGACAAAGGTAAAAACATTGATTAAAACTTCAAATAAAAATAATTTTATCATAACCCAGTAATACTTTTTGTAACCAATAAACCTTAAAAAAATAAATGTTCAGTAAAACTTAAACAAAACTAAATGATTTAAAACAGTTAAATGTAGCTAGCTAGTAACATTGCACACTTTTGCATATAATAATGTATTCTTCTTTTTAGAGATGTCAACTGTTTAATACGTCTGTCAGCTTCAGGTTAAAGGGACTGTAAACATAAATCTAACTATTTCTTGAAGTAATGTCAACACTGTTAAAATGTACATAAATTATTATAACATTGTTGTTATTTGATGTAAATACCTAAATGATCAACTAAAAAAGGTCCAGTTAAATGATCCATTCAGTTGATATTTGTAGTGTTATATTTGATACACATACATGTATGTGGTTGATTTATAATGGATCATACTGATTAAACTGCAATACATTTAAATGATAAATAGAGTGCAATATTAATTGGCATAAAGAAATTGAGTCCCTTTAACAGATTTTGTAAATATGTATAGGGAATGAAGATCAAGGATATGTATCATAAAACGTAAAAGTTTGAGTGCATGCCTTTTTGTATGTTTCTAAAAACCAAGTTGTACCTCCCAACTAGTATGTGCCATGGTTATTTTTCATTTGAATGTTTTCTGGTTCAGTTTTTTCAGTTATTTTACTGTCAGGAATGACTCTTTTGTTACATGCCTCATTTTTCATATCACGTGTAAGTTTTAAGTTGCGTTCACTTCTTGTTAAAAGGCGGTCTTGAGATGATGATGATGAAAGTAAAAGGAAACATTTTAACATTGGCAAAGCTTTAGAAATGTATGATAATTATCGTAATATAACTCAAAAAGTCTATACATTCCACAACTTTGAATGGTGTTTTTTGGTTCGCATAATGAAACTAAACATTAAATGGTAAAAGTGGTAAGTGTTTTCAAAGGAATTAAAGTATGAAGCTATTCAAAGAGGATAATTGGACACTATAGGATGACACATCTGTCAGGTCTATTTTCTCCACAGACAATTTCTCATGGACAATCTGTCCCTTTTTTATTTCGTTTACTTATGCAGTAAAAACTCACACTTCCAAGATTGTCTTATTATTTCAAGGAATAAATCAATTGCAGTTTAGTACATTGCTGTGAAGTAATGTGACAAGATTCACATGCCTACCAAGATTAATGTCCCCCCTGCAGTTAAGTTGATTTGATTGTCCTTTTAGCAAAGCTACAGTGCATTAATTTACAACTACTGTAAATGTATTTCTTTATTCTTTCTCCCTTTGTTCCATAGCCATCCCATCATTCAAACCGCAATAAATTACCATGAGAGGTTTGCCTCTAGCAACGGGTAATTTATTGCGACTCATTAGCTGACTGGGCAAATTATCTGTCATTTTTCTTATGCGCGATTATTTTTCATCATTCTTTTATTTTTGATTTCTGTTGTGACTCAAAGTACAAGTAGGGAATTTGCGGCGGCAGAGTCCGTCCGCGTTCCATCCAACATACATTCTCGTATATATGTAACGTTGTTTTCCCGCAGGTCGGCAGCTCACTATCTTCAACAGCCAGACCACCATACAGATAGGTGGCTGGGACCGGGACAGGAGTCGCCCGTTTCAGGGCCAGCTCTCAGGTCTCTACTATAACGGGCTGAAGGTGTTCAACATGGCCACAGAAGGAGATCGTAACATCCGCATCCAGGGCAGCGTGAGGCTGGTGGGGGAGTCGCCCTCCGCCATCACACCACAGTCCAGTGCCAACACAGCCAACCGGTCGGAGACGTCCACATCCATTATGGAGATCACCACGACGACGGCGTCCAGTAGGAGGGTGAAGCAGACGACGCCACGGGAACCTCAACAGGTAGGAGAACTCAGAACTTAATAAAATATATACTTCACTAGTCCATGAGAGAGGGACATTTGTCTTCTTCTTTTATCCAACCCCGATACACACACACACATCCACACAAACACACATTAGGCTTGAGAGGCTGGAGCAGAGGGCAGCCGCAATGCAGGGCCCAAACCTATTAGTCTCTTCTTCTGTGTGTATGTTTTTGTTCTCTGCCTGGTCCTAGATCAGTTTCTGCTGTATAGCCAACTCCTATGTTTGTTCACATGCCAAACTTGGCATGACAATGACCTTAAGAGTTTTCAAGAAAAGCACAAACAAATTTGACTCATTTTGTGGTTGTCTGCGGCTTAAATTATTTTA
Source organism: Salmo trutta (assembly GCF_901001165.1). Classification (NCBI taxonomy): domain Eukaryota; kingdom Metazoa; phylum Chordata; class Actinopteri; order Salmoniformes; family Salmonidae; genus Salmo; species Salmo trutta. The sequence goes on along the minus strand of NC_042966.1, from coordinate 30,401,638 downwards.
TTTTATTTGATGGAATGTATGTTTCATCATGGCCTCAAGCCTTTTGAAAAGTCTCTGCATGCGTTTGACACACACTGAGTGTACAACCTACTAGAAACACCTTCCTAATATTGAGTTGCACCCCTTTTACCCTCAGAGGTATGCTGGCCCTTTTTGACTCCAATGATTCTCACAGTTGTGTCAAGTTGGCTGGATGTCCTTTGGGTGGTTGACCATTTTTGATACACATGGGAAACTGTTGAGCGTGACAAAACCAAGCAGTGTTGTAGTTCTTGACACAAACCGGTGCGCCCAGGACATACTACCATACCCCGCTCAAACACACTTAAATATTTTGTCTTGCCCATTCACCCTCTGAATGGCACACACACACAATCCATGTCTCAATTGTCTCAAGACAAAAAAATCCTTCTTTAACTTGTCTCCTCCCCTTCATCTACACTGATTGAAGTGGATTTAACAAATTACATAAATAAGGGATCATAGCTTTCACCTGTATTCACCTGGTCAGTCTACAGTGCCTTCCGAAAGTATTTAGTACAAAGATACAGGGATCCTTCCTAACTCAGTTGCCAGAGAGGAAGGAAACCGCTCATTGATTTCACCGAGAGGCCAACGGTGACTTTAAAAGAGTTAGAGTTTAATGGCTGTGATAGGAGAAAACTGAGGATGCATCAACATCATTGTAGTTACTCCACAATACTAACCTAATTGACAGAGTGAAAAGAAGGAAGCTTGTACACAATAAAAATATTCCAAAACATGCATCCTGTTTGCAACAAGGCACTAAAGCAATACTGCAGAAACATTTTGCAAATCAATTACATATTTGTCCTGAATATAAAGTGTTATGTTTGTGGCAAATCAAATACAACACATGAATGATTACTACTCTCCATATTTTCAAGTATAGTGGTGGCTGCATCATGCATGGGTATACTTGTACTTGTTAAGGACGGGGGAGTTTTTCAGGATAAAAAAGAAACAGAATGGAGCTAAGCACAGGCAAAATCCTAGAGAAAACCTGATTCAGTCTGAAATGTTTAAAGAATAATGGTGTGGAAAGCTCTTCGTGGCTTACCCAGAAAGACTCACAGCTGTTATCACTGCCAAAGGTGCTTCTACAAAGTATTGATTCATGGAGTGAATACTGACGTACAATGTCAATACATTTGCAAACATTTCTAAAAACATGTTTTCACTTTGTCATTATGAGTTATTGTGTGTAGATGGGTGAGAAATTGGTTTATTTAATACATTTTGAATTCAGGCTGTAACACAACAAAATGTGCAATAAATCAAGGGGTATGAACATTTTCTGAAGGCACTGTATGTCATGAAAGAGCAGGTGTTCTTAATGTTTTGTCCACTCAGAGCACATTACATGCTTACCCAACAACTTACACAATACGGATGTTCTCATAACTGTCCTAATATTATAAGTATTATGAGTTGTGTTATGTGCTCTTAGCTGTTCGATGATGCATCTGACCTCAATAACAGAGGGTGAATCACGTCTCCAGCAGGGTACCCCATCATCAGCTTAACATACCATCACTGTTTATGCCAATGTATGCTATGACACTGCTAGACATATGCTGCAATCAAATGTGACATATTACATTTAGAAACATGACAAAGGACACATTGGAATAGAGTGATTTAATAATCTCTCCTTCTGGAGAAACAGAGATATTAAGTATTATATATAATTATATGTAAATTAAAACATGCAGGTACATTTTCATCATATAAATTATTGTTCCGAAAAATGGTTGAAAATTATTAATATCAACAGCTTTATTAGTTCTTTCAAATAAGATATTTTGCTTGTGGAGCTTACAGACAACCCAAAACATGTTGAAAGAAGTAAGTAAATAAATCTGTGTTTCACTAAATAGATATTTGCGAAAAATCCATAGTTCAACAATTTTAACAATGCTGGTTCTATTGGAAGCTGGATTGCGTGCAGACATGCAGACTAGACTGTATGGCCAGGACTCATTTAGGTCACTGTGTATAGGGGAGTTAAGGGTAAGTTGCTCCTACCTCTCTAAAGTTGCTTTTGTGTGTGTCTCACCAGGGAGAGACAGCACTATGTGGGGTGGCCTCCTCAAGCACTATTGTAGTGAAGAAATACACATGATGCTGCATAGGGCACAGCCCAGGGGGCGTTTTCTGCCTCCATGCTCAAAATAACAAATAAAAGAGAAATAAAGAAAAAGAGGAGAGGCCAATGAAAACTAGGGTAGTTGTCGTTTAAATTGTTGTGCAATTCCGAGGCTATGAAGCGATTGCATGTCTTGGGATAAAAGAGAGTGATTTTGGTGGAGCAGTGAACATTGAATCACTTTCATGCCAAATTGATGGACCAGGGTATGGGCTTAGAGTTCACCCCTTGGGTATATGTGCACTGGGCTTGAAGGAGGTGTCTGGCTAATGCTTGATCAGCCACAGACCAAAAGAGTCAAGGAGTCAGAGGAATGGGGTCTGCCTCACAAACTAGCTGGCTGACCTCCAAAGACATAATAACAAGAGAATGGGCGGTCATTTAAGTCACATCACAACCTTTCAGGATTTTTGCTTCACTCCTCAATTGCCCAGAAGTCGTTTGTGGTAATTGTGAGATAAAACTAGTGGTCATTGTGGGTAATAGCAGAGAGTAAATGTGTTGAGGTAGCTTAAAAAGCAGGAGAAATGAGGAAAGGAACAACAACTGAATGCATTCAACTGAAATGTGTCTTCTGCATTTAACCCAACCCCATTTAACCCACCTCCAACTGAAATGTGTCTTCTGCATTTAACCCAACCCCATTTAACCCACCTCCAACTGAAATGTGTCTTCTGCATTTAACCCAACCCCATTTAACCCACCTCCAACTGAAATGTGTCTTCTGCATTTAACCCAACCCCATTTAACCCACCTCCAACTGAAATGTGTCTTCTGCATTTAACCCAACCCCATTTAACCCACCTCCAACTGAAATGTGTCTTCTGCATTTAACCCAACCCCATTTAACCCACCTCCAACTGAAATGTGTCTTCTGCATTTAACCCAACCCCATTTAACCCACCTCCAACTGAAATGTGTCTTCTGCATTTAACCCAACCCCATTTAACCCACCTCCAACTGAAATGTGTCTTCTGCATTTAACCCAACCCCTCTGAATAGGTTGTATTTCTATGCAAACATAAGAAATGTTATCCTACTACGTTATTTTCTTTGAGTTTCTAAAAGTATTCCGAATACACAGTTTCTTCTGGCCCTTGAAGTATTATCCATATTTATGTATTTTTATTTTGAAATAAACATATTGTCCTTATTGTGAAAAGAGGACCGGTAATGTTGTAGTATTTACTTCCCGTGTTCACAGTGGGTTGATACTCAGCTGTGGGGGCTGCTTTCATATTAGATATTATACTGCTGACATGTTCAAAGCGGTGTGTTGGCATAACTAATTAATAATTGATCAGAACGTCCCTTTTGAGGAACAAGCAAGGGCAATACTGTGCAATCAAAACAAATCTAGGAATAAAGAATATTGTAGTCTAGACAACATAATCAATACAGGCACAGTCAAGTTACTTGATCCCTCTGATTGGATATTAGGTAGAGCCCAAGCCTTGACTCCTCTCTCTGATTGGGTATTGGGTGGAACCCAAGCTCGGCTCATTGGCTAATTGTCTCACTGTCCTTCGTGTGCATTTATGCCACAGAGGATAAGGCATTAATGCTGTCCAAAAGCAAATTAGCTTTTCAGGAAGATATTTTGCATTCAAGGCTTTCGAGACTCACATACCCCCACAATAGCAAATGATGGCCCAGTTTCTAGGAAATGCATACAGACAAAATGATTGGGAACCTAAAATAGACACAGCCTCTCTCCATCCCTCCCCATGCCTCCCGAGTCCGTCAGAGTGTTCCAGACCATTTCTGTCTGTCCACAAAGGGAGGGAGAAACCCAGGCATCATCCTCTTTTACTGGCTTCCTGCCTGCCTGTCTGTTTTCATAGAGCTCAGTGCAAGTTTGTGACTGTAAGGAAAAGCAAGAGAGAGAGAGAGAGAGACAGAAAGAGAGAGACAGAAAGAGAGAGACAAACAAAGAGAGACAGAAAGAGACAGCGAGAGAGATAAAGAAATAATCCAAGCAAGTAAATTCCAATGTTATTATTTGTTTCCATTTCATAAATATTGATCTGGGGTAAATGTTTTCTCCCCCCTCCTAAGATTAGTCCTGGCCCGTGAACCGTAGCAGCAGCATGCAATCCACGGTGGAAGATCAGACAATGGTCTGTAATTGTGTCTAATCTGTAATCCGTGTATGAGGTACTATCTTAAATCGCGACACAAGCCGAAGAATTGGCCGTCAGGAAGGAAATGAAGCTTGATACTGCTGCTGATGCGCCTGTCCTACTTTTCTGTTCCAAATCGGTTCATCTTAATGGAATAGCAATGTGTTACTCATGTCAATGAAAGCCATCCATGTTCATATTTGCTCACAGGTGTAAATGCATTCTGAATAGACTGTCAATATGAGCAGATACTACATACTGTAGAGTACACACCACCTAAACAAGAGAAACATAAAACTTCTACTCTCTCAGCTGAGTAGGTACATCATCTAACTGCCAAAAAATCAATGAATTACACTTTTCAATAAACAATCATCAATCCATTTGTTTTTTCAACAACCATTGATGTGTCCATGATGACATGTTGTTTGAACCACTCAAAGTAGCTCCGTCATATCCATTGTGATGAAGTGTTGAGGAGTGTAATTTGCTGATAGTTACAGAATCGATGGCTGTCTCATTACAGCAAAAGGCCCTCTTTGTGTGAAACAGAAAGATAATCCCTAGATGTAGATAATCGAGTCCAGGGCAAGCGTGTCATCATTATCATCATTATCTGTTACAGCATTATCAGTGTGTTTGTATCTGGGGTGCACCATTTTTATATCCAAGCAATTACCTTTGTCCAGGCACTAGCCATTGTCTTTCATATATTCCTACCTCGTCAGTCCACTTTTTGTTTAAACCTAACATTTTCTGTCTTTCTGTGCTATTACACATCAGTGAAGGTCAGCATTGATTTGGTTAATCTTTCCCCACCCATTCCTGCAACCTTACCATTTACAGTTCCATCATTTAGCAGACACTCTTATCCACATACAGGAGAAATTAGGGTTAAGTGGCTTGCTCAAGGGCACATCGACAGATTTTTCAACTAGTCTGCTCGGGGTTTATGAACAAGCAACCTGTCAGTTACTGGTCCAACGCTCTTAAGCTACCTGCTTTCCCTATTTCATAGTTATTATCCAACTTGTTAAATATGTTAGCACTGTGAATAAACAGATACAGAAAGTGGTAAAAGACATTGCAGTAATCTGCCTGGTAGTACCTCAGGATCATTGCACCAACCCCCAGCTACTAACACAGCTTTGATCTTTGATGCAAACAAAATGCAGCAAATTCCCAAGAGTCCTACATATGAAATTGCATGCACCACACACGCATACATAAATATACATCTTCCTTTTGGGAAATCTTTGAAATTCATGGCCTGGTATCTGTAGATTATTCTATAAGTATTGGTTTTACATATAATGTACTGTGTATGCGAAGCCGCATGTAAACCTCCTCCAGATTGGCTATGAATTGTACTCCAAAATATTTCATAGTGAACCCGTACCAATGTCTTAAAATAAATGAGAATTCAAGGATGAGAAATGCATACTTACATACTTACATTGACAACTTAACACACATAGATACATACACAAACACATACACATGACACATACACTACATACGCCCACACACACTTAACATGCACACACGTGCGTACTGACGCAACACACACTCTCATACACACACAACATACACATTCACACTCACCATACACTGCTGCTAGTCACTTTACCCCTACCTGTACAGTATGTACAGTACACATCTACCTCAATTACCTCGTACCCCTGCACATTGACTCGGTACTGGTACCCCCTGTATAATTTGTAAGTCGCTCTGGATAAGAGCGTCTGCTAAATGACTTAAATGTAAATGTATATACCCATGTTATTTTCTACTCCATATATATATATATATATATATATATATATATATATATATATATATAGACATGTTATTTTCTACTCCATATATATAGACTGTCAGGTGGCTCAAGGAAGCAGGAGGGGTGAAGTCAAGCGCAGGAGACACAAATCCGTGAACACACTTTTAATTGGTATCCACACAGTCCAAAACTAGGTAGGGCAGGGCGCATAAAACAAATGCCCAAAATACCAGCCCACACACAATGCAGGGACGCAGCCCACAATAAACTCTGCGAAACCACAGGCAGAGGGAAACACCTGTTCCTCAGACGACAATCGTCCTGACATAAAACAATCACGCACAAACAACAAGCCTACATAGCAAATTTCAATGTAGGATTGCAGAAGGGCCTCTAAGAGTTAGCTGAGTAGTGTGTGTGGGTGTTGGTCCCTGTGAGTGTGTGTGTACCTTCGTTCATTCCTGGAAGCAGCATACACCTATACAATATCTATTTACCATATATCAACTAAAGCCAATGTATGAACATATTTTCACACAATACTAATTCAGCACAACTAAATAAGTTATGGGGAAGAAAATACATGGACTTGTTATCCTCACTATATTAATTATTGAACAACATAGTACTTGTGTGTTTTGTCCCTCAGGACCCTCTTCAACCCAATGCTAGAGCACGCTGTCTAAACATTCCCATAGCCTTGTGGGATCCTTGGCGTGCACCACAGTGAGTGAAGTAGCTAGCTAGCTAATGTGATAACCCTAGCGTTTTTTAAGACAATCTGAACACACACACACACACACACACACACAGCGTTTGCTCCTGGAGCTAAGACAATCACCACCCACAGATCATTACCTCTCATCATTGATCACCTTTTGTAACAGTTTAATGCTTTCATTGACACTCATTAGTTGATTAGGGTCAATCAACTGACGACCTCCGGGTACAAGAGGTTAAAAAGAAAATAATTCTACTGCATGGACAGAATGTGTGTGTGTGTGCGTGTGTGCAACAGATCACTACTAAATGAAATAGAAACAGTGAATTAATGATCATTATCCTCGTAGAGCCACCTAATGGGTTCATTCAGACTCAGCCATCTATGAAGATCTGTGAAGGAGATCAACCACTAAGCTGTTAGAAGTGTCCTAGGTTTTTATATATACAGTACCAGTCAATTGTTTGGACACACCTACTCATGCAAGGGATTTTCTTTATTTTTACTATTTTCTACACCGTAGAATAATAGTGAAGACATCAAAACTATGAAATAACACTGGGGTGGCAGGTAGCCTAGTGATTGGAGCATTTGGCCAGTAACCAAAAGATTGCTAGATCAAATCCCTGAGCTGACAAGGTAAAAATCTGTTGTTCTGCCCCTGAACAAGGCAGTTAACCCACTGTTCCCCGGTAGGCTGTCATTGTAAATAAGAATTTGTTCTTAACTGACTTGCCTAGTTAAATAAATAAAAACTATGGAATCATATAGTAAGCAAAAAACTGTTAAACAAATCAAAACATATTTGAGATTCTTCAAAGTAGCCACCCTTTGCCTTGATGAGGGGCGGCAGGTAGCCTAGTGGTTAGAGCATTGGACTAGTAACCGAAAGGTTGCAAGATTGAATCCCCGAGCTGACAAGGTACAAATCTGTTGTTCTGCCCCTGAACAAGGCAGATAACCCACTGTTCCTAGGCTGTCATTGAAAATAAGAATTTGTTCTTAACTGACTTGCCTAGTTAAATAAAGTTAAAAATAAATAAAATGACAGCTTTGCACACTCTTGGCATTCTCTCAACCAGCTTCATGAGGTAGTCACCTAGAATGCATTTCAATTAACAGATGTGCCTTGTTAAAAGTTCATTTGTGGAATGTCTTTCTTCTTAATGCGTTTGAGCCAATCAGTTGTGTTGTGACAAGGTAGGGGTGGTATACAGAATATAGCCCTATTTGGTAAAATACAAAGTCTATATTATGGCAAGAACAGCTCAAATAAGCAAAGAGAAATGACAGTCCATCATTGTTTTAAGACATGAAGGTCAGTCAATGCGGAAAATGTGAAGAACTTTGAACGTTTCTTCAAGTGCAGTCGCAAAAACCATCAAGCGCTATGATGTAACTGGCTCTCATGAGGACTGCCACAGGAAAGGATGACCCAGAGTCACCTCTGCTGCAGAGGAAAAGTTCATTAGAGTTTACTAGCCTTAGAAATTGCAGCCCAAATAAATGCTTCATAGAATTCCAGTAACAGACATATCTCAACATCAATTGTTCAGAGGAGACTGTGTGAATCAGGCCTTCATGGTCGAATTGCTGCAAAGAAACCACTGCTAAAGGACACCATTAAGAAGAAGAGATTTGCTGTTTTAGTATTCCACGCCAGCCCTTTCCTGTCAACTCCTGTGTGTCTTTCTGTGGTTGTTATTGTGTGTTGTCTTGGTCTCTGTGGGGAGTATATAGCCTGCCTCCAAAATGGCACCCTGTACTTTATATAGTGCATGACTTTTGACCAGGGCCCATAGGCAGGTGACAAAAACACACTGCCTTTTGTCTCTCTCCTTTCCTCATCTGGTTGTCAGTTGAAGAGGTGTGTGTTTTTTATTATCAGAGGGGGAGTGGAAGGAATGCCTCATCAAGACACTTTCCATTTATCTCCACATGTCTAGGTGTCTAGTTTAGAAAATAATAGTGAGTTCAGCCAATTCTGCCTCTTCGAACACAGGTTGAAGTTTGGTGAAGAATGTTATTGGTACATCCTGATCTGATTAGTTTGGGGCTATTCTTGTATGCCACTCAACAGGCCAGAACAGACTGCAGTAGACAACAGCAAAGAAGAAAATATGAATGGCCCATAGCATTGTAGCGGCAGCAGAAGAAGCATCAGTCTCAGGAATAGGCCAGGGTGGACAGTGAAAGAAAAAATGAGTAAATAAATAGAGAAAGGGAGAGCGAGGATGAGACCGATAGCAGACAATACTTTGTCAAAGCCTCCCAGAGATCAGACAGATAGCACTCTGTCTCACTACACCCCCCACTTCCCATCCCCAGCAGAGATCAGACAGACAGCATCCTGTCTCACTGCATCCCCCACTTCCCAATCCCAGCAGAGATCAGACAGACAGCATCTCGTCTCACTGCACCCCCCACTTCCCAATCCAAGCAGAGATCAGACAGACAGCATCTCGTCTCACTGCACCCCCCACTTCCCAATCCAAGCAGAGATCAGACAGACAGCACCCTGTCTCACTGCACCCCACTTCCCATCCCCAGCAGAGAGGCTAAAAGAGACTCCTGATAGGACCCGATCTGTGGCAGTGATGGATCCAGCCCTTCGCTTCACTGTATTATCACACCAGACCAGCTCTGTGACTAGAGAGATTAATCATACAGGTGTCTGCGACAGGGACACCCAGGTAGCCAAGAGAACAGACAACCAGGTGGCTGAGAAGACCATAGGAGATCAATGACTGAAGGGTTTGTAAAGTAAAAGCAAAGAAATGGAACACAGTGATGTGTCATGTCCATGTTATGGCAGTAACAAGCTAAATTTAAATATAATTTATTTGAAATTACTCTATTTACAGTAGATGTATTGTCAAATCAAAGGCAGTAGGGCAGAAAAAAGGATTATATTAATCTCTAATGCTCTTGTTTGCTCTCAGAATGAAGGGAGGAAAGAGAACATTTGTAGTGGCATTCATATCAGACTGAATTTCAGGCATTTTAGTTTCTTCAATTCCAGTCATTAAAAAATGATAAACTATAACACAGCTATAATTAGCCACCACAACCCACATACATATTTGCCCCTCTGATTATGAACAAACAGTCCAGCTAGCCCTATTCTCAAATTAACTTAGTAAACACTGTACTCCTAAATGGTCCAACTCTCATTCATGAGTTTGTTTCATTAGTTAGCTGTTTTATATATTCTGTGCAGAGAAACAGAGAGATTTCTTAATTTGCTGAAAGTAGAAATAACAAGAATTAGGAAGCTGTCTCTTTAGAAAACAATAATGCTATTGATTAATAATTTGTTCAACAATTACACATTAGACTACTGTAACGGCCGTCATAGCGAATGGACCAAGCCGCAGCGGGTACCTGAATGCTCATGTTTATTTTACAAAATAAAAACACGAAAACAATGAACGGACGACAAACAGTCTTGCAGGCAACACACAGCTATGCAAAGAACAACCTCCCACCAACCCCAAACAAAACACACCCCTCTATATAGGACCTTCAATCAGAGGCAACTTGGAGCAGCTGCCTCCAATTGAAGGCCAAATCAATAAACTAAACATAGAACTACAAAGACTAGACTAGAACATAGAAATATACTAACATAGAACATAGCCCAAAAACCCCAGAAAACACTAACCAAACACCCCTCTACATAAACACACACCCCGAACCACATAAAACAAATACCCCCCTGCCACGTCCTGACCAAACTACAATAACAAATAACCCCTTTACTGGTCAGAACGTGACAACTACAGTACATTGGCTTCACATAAGCCCATGACTTGGGTTTATTTATTTCCCCTGTGAGCAGTTTGCTTTTTGAGGCTGACTAGTGATAGAACACTAACATCCAAAATGGTGGTCCAAAATGTCTTCCCCCTGAGAAGGAACCTCTAGCCGGGGTGCCAGTCTGTTTCTGCTCTCTTGCCAACTCCATATGAAATCATCCTGCATAAACATATGTGGAACCAGGCTAGTGAACCTCTTACCTCTGCCACCAACTAATTTACATCCAAATAGCCAATTAGCCCCTCCATTTTACCAGTACGTCCCAGGTTACTCCAGGTGTAATGGCCTTCTGTTTTGGGATGGGAGCCATGTCCAACAGACGATGGAGGCGGCCAATGTGTGTGTGTTTATGTGTGTGTGTGTGTGTGTGTGTGTGTGTGTGTGTGTGTGTGTACATGCATGAATGCGAGCCTTGGTCCTTTTGTTTGTGTGTGTGTGTGTGGCCTATTTCATTCCCATTCCTTCAAACACACCAGATGGTTTGGTTCCAGTTGAATTGGCTTGTATTGACAGACCGTGTCTTGATCTGGGGCCTTCAGAAAGAGGAAAGGACAGAACCTTGGCGAACTATAGATTTACAGAGAGAAACTTAGGGTAAATCCCAAATGACATACTGATGACATACTGCGCTGGCACTGCTGTCTTCTCCCCTAGGGAATGTCCTTGTATGTCAAGTTATGTCAAACCCTTGGAGGGAGGTTTAGGATAAACTTAGCTATGCTGATGAGTCATTGGGTGATGTCTCAATGTTTTACTTCATAATCACTGCTTTTTGCTTTTTCATTTGGTCTCTGCAGTTATATTATGACTGTTTTAGTGGGTCACTGTCTCACTTCATAAATAGATACATTGTAGTTTTGAGTGTATCTCAAACTCCCAACTACCAGTGTAAAACAATGGGTAAAGGTTGTTTCCTCACAGGCTGAATGAATAAAGTATCATAGAGAATGTTTCGTCATCATTTCTGATTGATCCTTTCATCAACAGAAGGTCCTGTATGGCTCAGTTGGAAGAGCATGGTGCTTGCAACGTCAGAACTGTGGGTTCAGTTGGTTCTTCGAGGTAGAATGGTCCGTCCTGTAGCTACCTTTCTCATACACTACGGCATAGTATAGTGTTCCTGTGACTTCCAGAGTGCTGAATATAGCAGCAGTTCAGGTGAAATTAATAACTAAGCTTTCAGAGAATATTAAGCAATAATTTCAGATTGATCCAGTTGTCGCCAGCTGTACAGTACAGTATATTGTCTCTGTGAATGCAAGTGTGTTAAATATAGCTGTTGTTAAGGTGAAATGATAGCTCCTTAACACAGCTATGTCTGAAGGCCCTAACTGAAGAGAGACTGCTAAATATTGCACTGTACCGATCGGTTCTATTACTGTTGTATCCCCCCTGCCATCGCACTTTTAGGTTATATGGCATCGATTTAGATGTTCTAAGAAAATATATTGCTTCCCACCTCGCCTCTTTGATACTGAAATGGGTTGGAGGTTGATAGAGATACTGAAATGGGTTGGAGGTTGATAGTAGTGAAGGAGATGTGAGGGTAGACGAGGGTAATCCCTTTCCATATATGCGACTCTACTCTGTCATTTCAATTTTGCAATTTCATAGTCATCCAGGTCTTTCACCTGTGAAAATTGCTACTTTTGAAGTCTGAAGTAAGAAAGAGTTGCCATGGCGGAACTTACATAAATGTTTTAAAAGGTTGACAGATAATGATAATTGAGAAGGTGGTGGGTAGATTACTCTTGAAGAATACTGGTTGCCGGTAGAATAAAGATGGCTGGTCGGTAAATGTTTTTGACAGGCCATGGAAGCCATTTTGACTGCATTCCTGAAATAGAGATTGCGTTGGAAATAGGATCAGCCTGAGATATAAGTATCACAACAATGTAACCAATTGATTTTAGAGGAGACTGTACCTGTATCTGCTAAAAATCATAGATGAGGATATTTGATTGAATTTTTACAAACCCATCAACCAGTAGTAATACTCCAGATTATTTATATTTTATTAAACCACAGTGGAGCTGTGTTTGAAAGATACATCTAAAACTTTAGCAAATTAATTACAATGATAATTGTCTCTGAAATGACGGTCGCAGATTGTCCTTAAAAGGGACAAATCAGTCACCACTCACTAAGTCATTTTGAATAGTGTGCCCTACATTTGGAATCAAACACTATTGGTCTGAGATTGAGGATGACCTGGATTCATGCTGGTGCTTTACAATGATTGAAGATCTAACTTCAACTAGCTTCTGAACAAACACAGACACACACATTGACAGAAGACCTGACTTCAACCACAAGCTCTAATCATTTACTTTCCTGCCATATTATCTTCTTTTACCTTCTGAATAATTGCATGAGGCAGTCTGGAATCACACAGTCACACAAGGGTCTGAAACGATAACGTTACTGTCCATTTACATGGAAATTATTTTTGTGAAGTCAGCACTCAAATACACTAAATCAATACTATATAATACAACAATACCAGGAGGAATATATCTTCATCAACAATTTATTACCTTCGTTGTTTAGTGTTCCCTATTTTCTGTGAAAAAGCAGATGAGCAAACTTTAGACAGGTAGTGTGGTGCAAAGGTCCTACGCCTGACAACAGTATCGTCCATAGCTTTTAGAGAGAAAAAATATCAATAACCAGCAAAAGTCAATAGCCTAGCTCTCCCTCACCCTGAGAGACCTTGGAGGGTGTTTGTAGTCAACACTCTGTATTTTTTTCTTCCTTTGCCATTTCTGAAGGTTGTGTCCACACACACACGCACACGTACACACACACACACACACACACACACACACACACACACACACACACACACACACACACACACACACACACACACACACACACACACATACTTGTGCATCCCTAGTTCCATCTCGAGTCTCTGCATTGCAGTAGGACATTTCATCGGGGGTCTGTTAGCCTTGAGTAAATAATTGAAGATAGATAACCACATAGGCTTAGTGACACTCCAGTCTCCTACCAAATACTGCAGGGGGTTACAAAGAGTAGGTTATCAGGGGATGTAAGCATCAAGCGTCTCTGCACTAGGTACACCTAGTATATGTAATATTATTAATTGTGTTCCCAAAAACCGATCTTAGATCAGCATGCTTGATAGATATCTCAAACCTGAATTAGCACACTTATTGTGCTTCCAGGTGCCTGGAATGCTGGAGATTCTTCTTCCTTTTTAGACATAGGAAAGGTCATCATTGTTTTATTTTATAAACTTCAGAAGGGTTTAGGAACTGGTGCAACACGAGTCAAACTGTTGTCCATTATTTTTCGTCTCTGTTCATCTGTGACAGAGAACGCTTAGCTTTCATTGAGCATCTCCTCAGCAACCACTCAGGGTTGTCTGTGGCGCGCTGGCAACGTTTCTATCTCCTTCAAAATTAGTGAGCGCACAGAATGGTAGAAATGATTAAAAAGTGTGTTGTTTGTCGGCATTGAAGCCCCCGTGCTTTTTTCCTCTCACAATAGCAGAGAAGTGCCTCAGCTTTGGTGCTTTGAGGGGGCTGTTTGGAGGCTGTTCTGCATGGTTAGCGATGTGACGAGCAATTCCCATTAACAGCAGCAGTGTGAAAAACAGCCTGGATAATAATCAAGCCTCCCAAAACAGTGTTTTAATCCCCAATGGCACCCTTTTTCCTATTTATGCTATGGGCCCTGGCCAAAGTAGTGGGATAAACAGGTAATAGGATGCCATTTGGAACACAGGCAGTATTTTCTCATTTAGCTTGTTGGAGGCCGGCACTGTAATAGCAATGTGTTGAAATTAATTCTCTGGATGTTCTTGTGAATCAAAGCCCCATCAGAACTCACAAAATAAAGCACCCATGTACATGACAGAACATGGATGAATTAATGTGTATAGAAGGGAAATTAATAGCTTGAATGGTTTTGATGGTGCATCATTCTCCTTGAATTTACATTAGCTTGTTCTGTCTGTCTGTAGCGTATCAGGGGAATCAAATGTGTCTTGTGGCATTTCTCATGGGAACAGACTATACCAATATCATGGGCTACAATAACCGAAGGGCGTAGGCCTATTTAATGTTGTTCAAATTGAGTTTTATTATATTACATCAACTCTATAAAGAGTAAAAGAGATGTACAGCACATAGTAAAAAGTAAAAGCAGAGCTAAATATGCCTGCCGTACACATCATTTGGCAGTGGAAAAGTCAGTGTGACTATGTCCTTTATTAGTTGGCATACAGTTAGCAACTCCATGGCAGCTGTCCTCTCTGCTGTGTGACATCCCAGTGACCTCTGACCTCTTGACCTTGATCTCAGGTGGGTGGTGATGGTGGTTGTGTAGTTGATCAAACACTCGCACACACACACACACACACACACACACACACACACACACACACACACACACACACACACACACACACACACACACACACACACACACACACACACAAACACAGATCCAGAGGTAGAAGTGGTGCTGGTGGGGGTGTCGCCCAAGGCCTGTGACGGTCCAACATTGACAGATGGAGGAGAAAGGGATGTGGTAGACCACAGTGGCCCGGGACCTGAGAGGTACACTCATAGCGACAGTCCAAATCCATCACCTCGTTCTCCCTCATTAACGGCTTTTATTGAACCTACCCTTCAGAGGGACTCTGTACCGACACCCCTGCTGGCACACACACGCACGCACGCACGCACGCACGCACGCACGCACGCACGCACACACACACACACACACACACACACACACACACACACACACACACACACACACACACACACATTGCCTACAACCTACTCTCACTGCTCTTTACTGGACAAACACATAACCTGTCCTACTCCCTCTGTTAGTCCTCCAACTCAGTTTACATAGTGTCCAACGCTATACTGAAATAACTAATTTACTCTGTTTTTAGACACTAACCCTAGCCCTATCCCAAACCTTAACCCTTACCTTAACCAGTCTGAATTAATGGCTAAACTTTCATCAAAATGTAACATTTATCCCCCCTGGACAAACATTTAATACTCAAGTGAGACTGTGAGATCTTGTTGGATTTCCTGCTATACACCTGCCATCTCCTTTGTAATTTTTTGAAATACATTTTTTCTAAAGTTTTTTATTAATTTATCAACATGACATTACTTAACACTAATAACAACAAAAACATAACACTCAACAAGACAGCAAACAAGACAGAACCTTTCAAACATATATCAGTGGTTGGAATATTATACAGCAAAAAGATGCACAAAAAAAACGCCCATTGCATATATATTTTTTCTAACGTATGCCCTAGCTTCTCACCCACACATCCAGTCTCTTAATTAAAAAAGTGTTCCCATATCTTACAAAATGTCCCTTTCCTCTTCTGTAATTTTGCTATCATTGATTCATAAGATGAACAATCTTATAATGTGTACATTTCCCTCTTGTATCCCTGGTACACCACCTTACATTGGAAACAACATTTTTCCATACATCCTCCTGAATGTCACAACTAAAATCCCTCTGCTAAATCAACCTTAAATTCTCACAGTTTCCATATTGTGCATGTGAGACTCTTTTATAAAACACTGAAGCTGTGTGTGATATTCCTGGTAACATGAAATATTGTTCTAACAAGTTTTTATCTCTTTGGAGGTTAATACTCATAAGAGACCCCATGGAGCTCCTTAATTGTAAGTATTTCCAGAAATCTCTATTATCTGGCAAATAAAATGTTCCCTTCAGGTCCTGATAGGACATAAGCACTCCTTTCTCATATAGATCCGTAGTGCATGCAGGCCTTGTCTAAGCCATACCTCCCAGATAAATTAATGTTTTCCTATGCAAACCGATAGCTTGGGCCATATGGAAGAATATTTTTGTTTATACTGGGAAATTCCAAACCTCTTATGAATCTCAACCCATACCTCTTGGGAATGTTGTAGGATTGTCTGTCTCTCAATCCTTTTTTGTGATTAGGCCTCAATAGGCTTCAACGGGGCTGTGATAGACCTTTCAATCTGAGTCTATCCCAAATGGGAATCATAATTGCCCCAGTGTCTGGCCAATTTGGCTACTTCAAAGTATATGTTGTATAGTTTTACATTGGGTAATGCTAGTCCGCCGTTATCCCTTGGAGCATATAACTTGTTCATATTTATTTGGGGTTTTTACCCATCTAAAAGATAATCCTTAATAATTTGTTTGTACTGCTGAAATAAGGTAGAAATAGAGCATCATGGACACATAATTAAACTGTGGGGCAATGACCATTTTAACAGTATTTATTTTACCCCATAAAGTAAGATTAAGCAACCTCCATTTGTCAAGATTTTTCTTTATTATTTGTAGCAGTGGCATCATATTAATTTGCATAATATTCTGTAGTTTGTTACTCAATTTTATACCCAGGTATTTCATCCCTGATGGCACCCATTTGAATTGTAATGAAGTAATTGCAACAGGAGGACAGAATTTGGATACAGGCATACATAGCTTCTGACTTCTGCCAATTCATCTTATAACCAGATATCTGTGAACATGTCAATTGTGTTCAAAACCAAAAGGATTACGATATGTCATCAGCATATAAAAACAACTTATGCTAACTGGCGCCTCCCATCTCTCCTTTGATTCCTGAATAAGCTCTGACTGCTGCTGCCAAGGGCTCCAAAAATAGAGTAAAAAAGAGCGGTAAGAGGGGACTACCCTGCTGGGTTCCACTCGACAGATTAAAAAAGGAGTAGAGATCATACCATTTGTGAGGACTGCTGCTCTTGGATTGGAGTACAATACCTTAACCCACTTGATAAATCCAGAGCCAAAGCCAAACTTCTCAAGGGTATATGTTAAAAAGCCCCACTCCACCCTATTGAATGCCTTCTCCGCATCTAGGGAAAGGGCTGCCACCTGAGTATCCTCTTTTTGACTCAGCCACATGAGGTGAAGCAAACGTCTAAGATTGTCTGTGGAGGTTCTACTTTTTACAAATCCCACCTGATCTGTGTGAATAATATGAGGTAAAACCTTCTCCAGCCTCATGGCTAGTACTTTGGAGGGCACCTTACAATCAACTCCAATTAAACTGACTGGCGAAAACTCCCTGGATCAGTCGGGTTTCTATCCTTCTTGAGAATTAATGAAATTAATGCCTTATTAAAAGTGTCAGGTAGTTGCTCCAGTTCCAGAGCTTCAGCGTACACGTGTTAATATAGGAGCTAATACGTCAATATTCCTTTTATAATACTCAACTGGGAAGCCGTCTAATCCTGGTGAGTTTCCAGACTTCATCGAGGTGATGTCTGTTCTTATCTCTGATTCTAGTATAGGAGCATCCAAATCCTTTATTTAATCAGGAGACACCCCCGGAAGCTCAATCTTTGAAAAAAGGCATTCAATTTAGCTGGGTCTAAGTTACATTCAGACTTATAAAGAGTCGAATAAAAGTCACAAAACAAATTGTACATATCTTTTGTACCAGTCATTACCTCCCCACTTCCATTTTTGATTGCTGGTATTACAAAACTGGCATCCTTTTGTTGTTTAAACAATAATTTACCTGTTTTTTCACAACTTTCATAAAAATTTGTCCTCAGCCGAAACGTTGCATATTCAGCCTTTGTTATAGATCTCATGTAATTGAAACTTAAGATCACAGACTTGTTTCAACAGTGACTCAGTATTTTTCTTGGATAACTCTTTTTCTAGCTCTTAAATTTGAGACTCTAGTTTTTCAACTCTTTCTCTATCTTCCCTTTTCTTTCTACTAGTGTATGCTATTGTTTTGCCCCTAACATGCTTTTGTGGCCTCACATACTGTACTCAATTTGTCAGTGGAACCAATGTTTGTTTGAAAAAAAAAACTTGACGTCTTCATTGAGGGAACGATGAAATGTTTTGTCTTGGAATAAGGATGTATTCATCCTCCATCTAATGCTTTTCTTAGCCATATCAGCCTCCACTGCTATACATCATTCCACTGTTGCGTGGTCAGTCAAAGCAATAACCCCTATTTTACTATCTATCACATCTTTAGTTATACTCTTGGAAATTAGGAAGTAATCTATCCTGGAATGAGATTCTTGGTTACGTGAATAAAATGTATATTCCTTCTCTCTAGTATTGACAAGTCTCCATATATCTACCAAAACCCTCATTAATAGGTGTATCGCTGCTCTGTCCCTTGGTACAGTTTTAGAATAATTAGTTTTATCAAGGATACCATCTTGAACCTGGTTAAAGTCTCCCGCCACCACTGTATTGCCACCAATGATTTCTCCCATGACCTTATTATCCTTATGGAAAAACCCAGGATCCTCCCTGTTTGGTGCATAAATATTACACATATTAACCTTATTACCATTTACCAGAGCCTCAACACAAGGCATTCTTCCTTTCTCATCCTTATGTTGCTTTAACATGACAAAATTACACTATTTATGTACCAAAATTGCAACACCATGTTTTTTGCTATGAAATACCTGCCTAACCCAATACCTTTTCAATTTAGCAGCCTCTGAATCAACCAAATTAGTTTCTTGGATGAAAGATATAGCAGCTTGTTGGCATTTGAGATGACATAAACATTTCTTCCTCTTTTTTTCTTATTTTGGGGAGGGGGCGGTCAGCTTTAATATTGCGGATAAATTGTTGCTTTCATCAATGTAATTGTCTGCATCATTTACAATCCCCCATATATTTTGGGGGGTAAATATATATCTATATACATACATCCAAATACATACAGTTGAAGTCGGACATTTACATACACCTTAGCCAAATACATTTATACTCAGTTTTTCACAATTCCTGACATTTAATCCCAGTAAAAAGTCCCTGTCTTCGGTCAGTTAGGATCACCACTTTATTTTAAGAATGTGAAATGTCAGAATAATAGTAGAGAGATTGATTTATTTCAGCTTTTATTTCTTTCATCACATTCCCAGTGGGTCAGAAGTTTACATACACTCAATTAGTATTTGGTAGCATTACCTTTAAATTGTTTAACTTGGGTCAAACGTGTTGGGTAGCCTTCCACAAGCTTCCCACAATAAGTGGGGTGAATTTTGGCCCATTCCTCCTGACATATCTGGTGTAACTGAGTCAGGTTTGTAGGCCTCCTTGCTCGTAAAACACACTTTTTCAGTTCTGCCCACAAATCTTATATAGGATGGGGACATGGCTTTGTGATGGCCACTCTAATACCTTGACTTTGTTGTCCTTAAGCCATTTTGCTACAACTTTGGAAGTATGCTTGGGGTCATTGTCCATTTGGAAGACCCATTTGCGACCAAGCTTTAACTTCCTGACTGATGTCTTGAGATGTTGCTTCAATATATCCACATAATTTTCATTCCTCATGACGCCATCTATTTTGTGAAGTTCACCAGTCCCTCCTGCAAAGCACCTCAAAGCCTACAAAGCACCTCCACAACATGATGCTGCCAGCCCCGTGCTTCACAGTTGGGATGGTGTTCTTCGGCTTGCAAGCGTCCCGCTTTTTTCTCCAAACATAGCGATGGTCATTATGGCCAAATAGTTATATTTTTGTTTAATCAGACCAGAGGACATTTCTTCAATAAGTATGATCTTTGTCCCCATGTGCAGTTGCAAACTGTAGTCTAGATTTTTTATAGCAGTTTTGGAGCAGTGGCTTCTTCCTTGCTGAGCAGCCTTTCAGGTTATGTCGATATAGGACTCGTTTTACTGAGGATATAGATGTGGTCCCATGGTGTTTATACTTGCATACTATTGTTTGTACAGATGAACGTGGTACCTTCAGGCATTTGGAAATTGCTCCCATGGATGAACCAGACTTGTGGAGGTAAAAAAAAAAATCTGAGGTCTTGGCTGACTTCTTTTGATTTTCCTATGATGTCAAGCAAAGAGGCACTGAGTTTGAAGGTAGGCCTTAAAATACATCCACAGGTACACCTCCAATTGACTCAAATTATGTCAATTAGCCTATCAGAAGCTTCTAAAGCCATGACATCATTTTCTGGAATTTTCCAAGATGTTTAAAGGCACAGTCAACTTAGTGTATGTAAACTTCTGACCCACTGGAATTGTGATACAGTGAATTATAAGTGAAATAATCTGTCTGTAAACAATTGTTGGAAAAATTACTTGTGTCATGCACAAAGTAGTTTTCTGACCGACTTGCCAAAACTATAGTTTGTTAACAAGAAATGTGTGCAGTGGATGAAAAATTAGTTTTAATGACACCAACCTATGTGTATGTAAACTTCCGACTTCAACTGCATATACACGACCGTTCAAAAGTTTGGTGTCACTTAGAAATGTCCTTGTTTTTGAAAGAAAAGCACATCTTTTATCCATTAAAATAACATCAAATTGATCAGAAATACAGTGTAGACATTGTTAATGTTGTAAATGACTATTGTAGCTCGCAAAGGCTGATTTTTAAAGGAATATCTACATAGGCGTACAGAGGCCCATTATCAGCAACCATCACTCCTGTGTTCCAATGGCACATTGTGTTAGCTAATCTAAGTTTATAATTTTAAAAGGCAAATTGATCATTAGAAAACCCTTTTGCTATTATGTTAGCACAGCTGAAAACTGTTGTTTTGATTAAAGAATCAATAAAACTGGCCTTCTTTAGAGTAGTTGAGTATCTGGAGCATCAGCATTTGTGGGTTCGATTCAGGCTCAAAATGGCCAGAAACAAAGAACTTTCTTCTGAAACTCATCAGTCTATTCTTGTTCTGAGAAATGAAGGCTATTCCATGTGAGAAATTGCCAAGAAACTGAAGATCTCATACAATGCCGTATACTACTGCCTTCACAGAACAGTGCAAACTGGCCCTAACCAGAATAGAAAGAGGAGTGGGAGGCCCCGGTGCACAACTGAGCAAGAGGACAAGTATATTAGAATGTCTAGTTTGAGAAACAGATGCCTCACAAGTCCTCAACTGTCAGCTTCATTAAATAGTACCCGCAAAACACCAGTCTCAGTGTCAATAGTGAAGAGGCGACTCCAGGATGCTGGCCTTCTAGGCAGTTCCTCTGTCCATTGTCTGTGTTCTTTTGCCCATCTTAATATATTATTTTCATTGGCCAGTCTGATATATGGCTTTTTCTTTGCAACTCTGCCTAGAAGGCCAGCATCCTGGAGTCGCATCTTCACTGCTGACGTTGAGACTGGTGTTTTGCGGGTACTATTTTTGAATCCGGCTTCGTTTTGTGTGCAAATTCATAAACCATGTGCCATGGAATCGGTACATCAAAAAGTATAACATCTCTTTCTCTTAATGGGATTCTGTTAACCGTTGATATTCCATGAAATTATCTTTGTATATGTTTTAGACATTTATCATTCCTTATTGGGTGTTAGAATTATATTGAAAATCAATAGTTTTCGATGCTGTCATGCTGTCACATATGACAATCTCAACCTTTGTTTGTTTGTTAGATTTGACTGAGTAGCCAACCGGGTGAACCTCCAGTGACCAAAATAGCATTATAGCTACAGTATACAGTCTGAAATAGACAAATAGCTAAATAGTGTAGCTATTAGTTATCCAAATTGTCATTTCACAGTGTGTTTGCAATAGTGTGTCACACAGACACTGTCCCATATAGAACTCTCCGGCCAATATAGCTATGCCATCCATGCCCTTATTTCTTGCAGCACTTCCAGGTCACTGATCTCTTCTCCCGATACATTCTCTTCGCAGCGGCCAGTACTCTCTCTCTCCCTGAGAAAGTGGATGATAATTGGTCTAGGCGGCTGATTCTCGCGTGGTATTGGTGCTAGGGAACATTGGACTCGTTGAAGCATCGGATTCATCGAGATCCACCCCCAGAGCCTCCGAGATAATTAGTCTCACGCATTCCCACAGCTAGCCATTCCAGACCCTCCTTGACCCCTAAAAGTCTTAAATTGAGGCGCCTGTCTTGGTTAGCTGCGTCTTGCACGCATCTGTGGAGATCCTTACACAGTTTGGCGTTCTTCTCGACGTTCTTAATCAGTCGATTGTTGTCGTCCTCCAGAGTTGATATCCGACCCTCTGCCTTGTCTTGCCTTTGTAATATGACCGATACATCTTCTTGCATATCCATCTGAGATTGTTTGACCTGAGAAACATCCGATTCAAGAGATTCAGGAATGGTGCTGACTCTACCCATTTCTTCCATGGCCTTCTATAGGGATGCAAGGTCAACAACGAGCTGGGTTCTATGTTCTGCAAAACAATAACGAGGCTATATACAGTGGGTACCAGTGCCGAATCAATTTGCGGGGGTACAGGTTAGTCGAGGTAATTGAGGTAATATGTACATGTAGGTAGGGGTGAAGTGACTATGCATAGATTATGCATAACAAGTAGCAGCAGAGTATAAAAGGGGGTAGGAGTCAATGCAAATAATCTGGGTAACCATTTGACTCGCTGTTCATTAGTCTTATAGCTTGGGGTAGAAGCTGTTAAGAAGCCTTTTGGACCTAGACTTGGCGCTCCGGTACCGCCTGCCATGCGATAGCAGAGAGAACTGTCTATGACTACGGTGGCTGGAGTCTTTGGCAATTTTTGGATGGCAGGAAGTTTGGCCCCAGTGATGAACTAGGCCTACACACTACCCTCTCTAGCACCTTGCGGTCAGAGGCCGAGCAGTTGCTGTACCAGATGTTGATGCAACCAGTCAGGATGCTCTTGATGGTGCAGTTGTAGACCTTTTGAGGATCTGAGGACGCAAATCTTTTCAGTCTCCTGAGGGAGAATAGGCGTTGTTGTGCCCTCTTCACGACTGTCTTGGTGTGTTTGAACCACGATAGTTTGTTAGTGATGTGGACACCAAGAAACTTGAAGCTCTCAACCTGCTCCACTATAGCCCCGTCGCTGAGAATGGGGGGGTGCTCGGCCCTCCTTTTCTTGTAGTCCACGATCGTTTCCTTTGTCTTGATCATGTTGAGGGAGAGGTTGTTGTCCAGGCACCACAGTGCCAGGTCTCTGACCTCCTCCCTATAGGTTGTCTCATTGTTGTCGGTGATCAGGCTTACCACCGTTGTGTCGTCGGCAAACTTAATGATGGTGTTGGAGTCGCGCTTGGCCACGCAGTCACGGGTGAACAGGGAGTACAGGACGGGCCTAAGCACGCACCTCTGAGGGCCCCCCCTGTTGAGGATCAGCATGGCAGGATTGCCTACCCTTACCACTTGGGGGTGGCCCGTGAGGAAGTTGAGGATCCAGTTGCAGAGGGAGGTGTTTAGTCCCAGGGTTCTTAGCATAGTGATGAGCTTTGAGGGCACTATGTTGTTGAACGCTGAGCTGTCGTCAATGAACAGCATTCTCACGTAGGTTTTCCTTTTGTCCAGGTGGGAAAGGGCAGTGTGGAGTGCAATAGAGACTGCGTCATCTGTCGATCTGTTGGGGCGGTGTGCAAATTGGACTGGGTCTAGGGTTTCTGAGATGATGGTGTTGATGTGTGCCATGACCAGCCTTTCAAAGCACTTCATGGCTACCGACGTGAGTGCTATGGGTCAGTAGTAATTTAGGCAGGTTACCTTGGTGTTCTTCGGCACAGGGACTATGGTGGTAGGAATTACAGACTCGGTCAGTGACAGGTTGACTCAAACACTCATATTCTTTCCTTCTCATTCTTAGAATAATGTGTGTCAGGAAAGTAACTGAAACAGACTGAGTAAAACAGGGACAAAGCGAAGCACTCCACCTGTGTCTGTGAGGCACACACACAGCCACACACACACATACACACACAGCTTTTAAGTCCAACGTGTTTGTTTTCACAGAGAGACTGAAGCATATTTACTCTGTTTCTAGTATTGTATATTTGCACTGATGTGCATTTCTAATCTCACACGGTTGAAGCCTAGAGATTCTTGCCTATCGTCTGAGTCCCACCAAGAGCTCAGCTACGTTATCTGTCCTTCCTTTGATGTTTGAGACCACCCTGCCTTCCGTCTCTGTCTAATTAGGCATTACTTCCACTCTTTATTGAGTCTCTGTTTGTTTGTTTGTTCTCTGTCCCTCCCCGTTACGATGGCATCATCCGTGGCATGCCACTGTTTCATTACACACGCACGCGCACGCATGCACGCACGCACGCACGCACGCACGCACGCACACACACACACACACACACACACACACACACACACAGACATCCCATCGCATACAATTATTCATTGTTGTCGACTACATCTTGAATGCTGAGTCTGATTAGTGATTGCCAGCTACAAATCACCTC
This sequence comes from Salmo trutta, assembly GCF_901001165.1. Classification (NCBI taxonomy): domain Eukaryota; kingdom Metazoa; phylum Chordata; class Actinopteri; order Salmoniformes; family Salmonidae; genus Salmo; species Salmo trutta. The sequence continues at coordinate 30,376,787 of NC_042966.1, read as the reverse complement.
CAATGTGGCATTGTGCTTGGGAGGAAAAGAGCCAGTTTTATCCTCCTCTTGATGTGTCCTGCCATGTGATATAATTTTGCAGGTGATGGGATGGCGGTCTCAATTTGAATTGAACAGGCAATTCATTAGCTAGAGAAACTAGGTCCCATGTGGCTGATTCCTCAGCCTAATCTTGGCCCCTGGAACAGTCCTACTCTTCTAAACTTCTTCTGACTAAAAAGCACTTTGTTCAGTACACAACACAAATAAGCACCTCTCCCCTGAGAAAATTGACAAACTAAGAAAGATGAGTGAGAGAGAGAGAGGAAAAGGGAGAAAGGGAGAGAAAGAGAGGGAGGGAGGGAGATAGGCAGGGTTAGAGGGAGAGAGAGGGAGAGAAAGGGAGAGAAAGGGAGAGAGAAATGGGAGAGAGTGGTAGCTTATAGTTTTTCAAAAAGCTGTTTTGAAGAGTTATTAGCTGTAACGAATGCTCACAGCAAGTCTTATAATACATTAGGAGTGATAGAAGCACTTCAAATACACTCATAATGCAGAGAGTTCAGGCGGGCCTTCGCGCTTCAGCAAACAAAGGAAAGGAGTGGTTCTCAATAACAATGACAAAAATCATGAGAATGGCTTACCAAGAAAAACTTAGAAAAATACTAATTTGAGGTAAAAAGGAGTTGGAGCACTTGACAAAAAAAAGGCAGGGATTGATTTATTTTTACTCACTTACCATTGTACAAGATATGAACAGATGTCTGACGTTTCGACGTCAAGCTGTCATCTTCCTCATAATGCAATATTTCACACAGGTTGGTGCAAACAAAGTGTTAGGCCTACCCAAAATGTGAGAACTCAGTGGCTATGCAATGACATCACAGCACTTTTGCCACCAAGCCTATCCTCACTTTTTCTATATCGTTTCTCTCCCTTTGTCAGTCCCGTCATGATGGGGTGAACTACAGCTGGTAGAAACTTCCTTGCAGTCCTTTAGAAAATGGAGAGTGTGACCAATGAACCCTCTTTATTGCTATTTTGTTACTTACACTGGTAGCTGTTGAATATCTCTGCGGACATCTCTTCTCCTTTTTTTGCTATTACCACCATCTAGTGCCTTTCACACCTGGGTTTTGATCTCAAGAGAAAATGTGTTTCGTATTGGACATGTCCAGGTAGTTGCACCTGATTTCAGAGTTATTTTGTTGTTTGATGGTAATGAACACAACCCAGAAAACCAAATTGTGTCTTTCACACTCTGTAGTCTTTACTTAGAGCTCGGCTGATTAGATGATTTGTACTGTAGCTACAGTGGCCCCTTGTGAATCGAATGACACACACACATACACTGCTCTGTACTGCTAGAAGTCTGAATCACAATGGCTGTACTCTCTGGAAGACATCCGTGACCTCGTCTGCTGTTTTGGAAGGAAGGGAGATGGTGTGCTGATGTGCTGCTTCCCCCCCTGTCCTCCATTCCCTCTGTCATGTTTGTGCAAAGGTTCCACATGGGAATTAGTGTGGAGTACATTCATCTCAGGCTTGAGGTAGCATCTATAATAGGATGACAAATTTGGCCCTGGGACTGGGAGCGCGTGTCAAAAATACGCAGGTAGAGGGAGACTTACTGGGAGGGAGGGAAGGAGGAAGGTGGTGATTTGTGGCCAAGCTTAATCTTTCTTTCTCTGACTCGCTCTGTCTCTCGATCTCGATAGTTCTCTCACCCTCTGTCTCTTTCTCTCTCTCTTCCTCTTTCCCATTATAATTTTAAGCAACGTAAACTCAATTTTCAAATGTATTATCACCCCCAAAAAATGGTGTGAATGAAAATTCACATAATATTTTTATGGATATGTTATCAACACACCCAATTTCCATAACCTTGTTCTGGTTGGTTGGAATATTATATCTGTAACATTTCCTCTAGCTTTAGAGTTGAAATGATAAACCCCATGGTCACAAAGGCCATTCTCTGGTAATTGATATTCCCCTCTCATTCCCCAAGAAGCCGCTCCTCTCCACAGTGTATCATATTCCCACCTTGGGCGCTTCTTTGCTATTCAAGCCCAGATTTCTACGCTGGCGGCGAGGAGCTGAACACACACACACACTGGGCGGCGAGGACCTGCAGACGACCAGGGCCCAGGGTTCTAGATTCGATTTCGGATAACGATCATATCAGGGGAAGGAAACATCCGAAGGGAAAAATCGTTCAATGCGGAGCGATTTCATTTCTCAGGATTGAGTCTGTGTAAAGGAAGAAGTGATTTCATTTCTCAGGAGTGAGTATGTAAAGGTAGAAGCGAGCCGAGACAAGGACAAACGAGAATATATCCAATACATCTATTGTTGTGGGAGATACTGTGTTTGTGAATTAATTAAAGACCATACGGAGAAAGGAGAAGAAGAGGGAGGGAGAGGTGGAGAGGATGAGAGGAGGGAGAGGAGAGTTGGAGAGGAAGAGAGTGAGAGGAGGGAGAGAGGGGGAGAAGAAGAGAGAGGGGAGAGGGAGGAGAGGTGGAGAGGAAGAGAGTGAGAGGAGGGAGAGAGGCGGAGAAGAAGAGAGGGGGAGAGGGAGGAGAGGTGGAGAGGAAGAGAGTGAGAGGAGGGAGAGGGTGGAGAGGTGGGGAGGAAGAGATTGAGAGGAGGGAGAGAGGGGGAGAAGAAGAGAGGGGGAGAGGGAAGAGAGTTGGAGAGGAAAAGAGTGAGAGGGGGAGAGAGGCGGAGAAGAAGAGAGGGGAGAGAGGGAGGAGAGGTAGAGAGGAAGAGAGTGAGAGGAGGGAGAGAGGGGGAGAAGAAGAGAGGGGGAGAGGTGGAGAGGAAGAGAGTGAGAGGAGGGAGAAAGGGGGAGAAGAAGAGAGGTGGAGAGTGGAATAAATCAAAGAGTGGAGGAGAGGGGGAGCAAGAGAGAGAAGATGGGGAAAAGAGAGGGAGAAAAGGAGGAAAATAGAAGAGCGGGGAAGAAGAGGTAGTGGGGGAGTGTGTATTATGAATATCGTGTATTATTAAGGGCTATGTTTGAGGATGTAGGTAACAGAAACCCCTGTAGTTGTCTCCTGTGTGAAACAGCTGAGAGCTGTGTGAATTAATGATACTGTACTCTACCATGGGGCCTCCAGACACACTCACACATTTGGTTTTCTCAGTTTTCTTCTGTACATGTGTGATATTGTACTCTACCATTGGAGCCTGTAGTCTTTAACTTTAGATTTCTAGTTTTTTTTCTATTAACTATGTTTGTTAGCTATGCAGTATCTCTCACATTGGTTTTCTTGATTTCTATTGGCTGTGTTTGCTACCATGCCTGTCCATGCCTCAACAACAGATGGGATCGAATTTCAAAACAATGTTGAAAATGTCAGAGACAGACAGAAAGGTTTATACAAATCTCCGCTGTTGAAAACTAAATGGTAGTCTAAAAGAAATGGGAGATAATCTCTAGGTGCTTTTATAATGGAGATCAAGTTTATAAATTGCCTGGCTGGGCTGATAAGTCAGTGGATTGTGCAGTGAGATGGAACAGAGTAAATAGGCATTTCAATGTCATTGCTTTAACCGGTGTTAACTTGTGGAATAGAAAATGGCTGGAATGTGGTTTTAACCAATCAGCATCCAGAATTAGACCCACCCGTTGTATAATTGACAGCACCCTATGAGATATGAGTAGTGGTATCCTACACCATCCTATGATAACAGCAACTGACCGTATACATAGCTGCAGGAATGGTACCCTGATACAGTTGAAGTCGGAAGTTTACATACACTTAAGTTGGAGTCATTAAAACTCGTTTTTCAACCACTCCACAAATTTCATCTTTTAACAAGCTATAGTTTTGGCAAGTCGGTTAGGACATCTACTTTGTGCATGACACAAGTAATTTATCCAACAATTGTTTACAGACAGATTATTTCACTTATAATTCACTGTATCACAATTCCAGTGGGTCAGAAGTTTACATACACTAAGTTGACTGTGCTCTTAAACATCTTGGAAAATTCCAGAAAATGATGGCATGGCTTTAGAAGCTTCTGATAGGCTATTTGACATCATTTGAGTCCATTGGAGGTGCACCTGTGGATGTATTTCAAGGCCTACCTTCAAACTCAGTGCCTCTTTGCTTGACATCATGGGAAAATCAAGAGAAGTCAGCCAAGACCTCAGAAAAATAATTGTAGACCTCCACAAGTCTGGTTCATCCTTGGGAGCAATTTCCAAACGCCTGAAGGTACCACGGTCATCTGTACAAACAATAGTATGCAAGTATAAACACCATGGGACCACGCAGCCGTCATACCGTTCAGGAAGGAGATGCGTTCTGTCTCCTAGAGATGAATCTACTTTGGTGCGAAAGGTGCAAATCAATCCCAGAACAACAGCAAAGGATCTTGTGAAGATGCTGTAGGAAACAGGTACAAAAGTATTTATATCCACAGTAAAATGAGTCCTACATCAACATAACCTGAAAGGCCGCTCAGCAAGGAAGAAGCCAGTGCTCCAAAACTGCCATAAAAAAAGCCAGACGACGGTTTGCAACTGCACATGGGGACAAAGATCGTACTTATTGGAGAAATATCCTCTGGTCTGATGAAAGAAAAATAGAACTGTTTGGCCATAATGACCATCATTATGTTTGGAGGAAAAAGGTGGAGGCTTGCAAGCCGAAGAACACCATCCCAACCGTGAAGCACGGGGGTGGCAGCATCATGTTGTGGGAGTGCTTTGCTGCAGGAGGGACTGGTGCACTTCACAAAATAGATGGCATCATGAGGAATGAAAATTATGTGGATATATTGAAGCAACATCTCAAGACATCAGTCAGGAAGTTAAAGCTTGGTCGCAAATGGGTCTTCCAAATGGACAATGACCCCAAGCATACTTTCAAAGTTGTAGCAAAATGGCTTAAGGACAACAAAGTTCAGGTATTGGAGTGGCCATCACAAAGCCCTGACCTCAATTCTGTAGACAAATTGTGGACAGAACTGAAAAAGTGTGTGTTCCGAGCAAGGAGGCCTACAAACCTGACTCAGTTACACCAGCTCTGTCAAGAGGAATGGGCCAAAATCCACCTAACTTATTGTGGCAAGCTTGTGGAAGGCTACCCGAAATGTTTGACCCAAGTTAAGCAATTTAAAGGCAATGCTACCAAATACTAATTGAGTGTATGTAAACTTCTGACCCGCTGGGAATGTGATGAAAGAATTAAAAGCTGAAATAAATCATTCTCTCTACTATTATTCTGACATTTCACATTCTTAAAATAAAGTAGTGATACTAACTCACCTAAGACAGGGAATTTTTACTGGGAATAAATGTCAGGAATTGTGAAAAACTGAGTTTAAATGTATTTGGTTTAGGTGTATGTAAACTTCCGTCTTCAACTGTATAAGTGTACAGCACTTTATTATATGAGTATATAGCATCTTATAACCTCAGCTGAAGAAAACTTGTCCCCATGTGGCTATATTGGGCTTGTATTAAAGCTGAAATAGCAGAATGATGCCCATTTATTTAGGTCACACATAGACACACACACACACACACGCTCAGTGTGTAAGAAATACCGCAGTAGGCTAGATACAGGTTGTAGGGCTGCGCTGAATCCGAAGCAGTTTTCTTTTACTGAGATCAAATTTGTGCAAAATAATGCAAATAATTATTTCTGTCCTCGTTTACCTTCCCCCTAAGGACTGGTAAATAATAAAATATCAGCCTAAATTAATATTCACACTATTAGTAACCATTGGAGATTTTAGCCTTTGATGCACTCTGTCCTTAGTTAAATAACATATTGAGAGAGCGAGAGAGAGCAAAGTATTACACAACAGCATCACCACATTCCAGAATGCCTCCTGCAAAGATTAGGGTGGCAACACATCAATTACATTTTTTTCCTCAATGCAATCATTGGTCAACATGGCTGTCATGAGGCAAGAGTGTCATACTCAAAGTAAAACAATCTATATGTCATGTCTCCTCTTCTGTGATTTCGTGAGCTTCATCCCATTCATGACAACTATAGAAGAAGAAAGAACCGAAGAAAGAACAAATACAACGCGATGAGGCTATAATTGGGTAGTTTTAGCTAGCATCACTAGATGGTGCTGTCTCGGGTTGGATTATACAATGGGTGGGTCTAATCCTGAATGCTGATTGGTTAAAACCGAATTCTAGCCGGTGTCTATCCCACAAATTGCCACTGGCTAAAACTATGATGTTAAAATAATATTTACTATATTTACTCTATTCCATCTGATTGCGAAATCCACTGTCTCATCAACCCAGCCAGGCAAGTAATGAACTTGATCTCCACTATAAAAAGCATCTAGAAATAATCTCACATTTATTTTAGACTAACAATTCATTTTCCTCAGCGGGAGATTTGTATAAACCTTTCTGTCTGTCTCTCCGACATTTGCAGTGTTGTTTCAATATTCAAATTAGATCTCATGTTGTCCCATAGTAATGAATGTGTCGGGAGTTGGGACGAGACAGGCCGGCAGGCAGCGTTTCTCAGCCAGTCGAAATCATGAATCAGCTGGTATAATTTTTATGGATATATACAAAAAGGTACATTTAAAAAAGGTAAAACGAAACTCAGCTAATTTGCAGTCTTTCCAGCTTCAGTTTGAAGTGATTGTGTTACTGTAGCTGTGTGGTGGCTAGCTCCTCTGAACAACAGTGTCCTGACGAGTTAGCACATTTTATATGCTAGGCAAAATTGTGCCTCATTAGCTCATTGTCATGGATGTATCCAAATAAATGTCACTATAAAACAGCTTAAACAAATGAAAATGCAGCTACTTTGCTGTTATTCTGGCTGCACTTTTTGACTTGACTGTAAGTTAGCCGTAGTAGGCTAGCTAGCAAGCAAAAGATAAGAACGTTGCCAGCCAGTATGGCAATGGAACATTTAGAATGAACGACTGCGTCGCGTCCATAGATACAGAACAAAAAGACTAAACGACCGGGTCGCGTCTCTAGCAACCCTGGATTTGCGTCAGGACTATATCTTGTGGAAGGATGAAATAGTATGAATAAATTAATCAAAATAACGTTTTTAATGAAAATTTGTCAATCATTATTTGAATATGTTGGTAACCCGTTGTATAAAAGTGATAATGCCCTCGAAGGTGGTGTTTGGAGAATATATTGGCACGGTTTGCTGGCTCGGTCTGCTGCACAGCAGGAAATGTAAACGTGTACTGCATTGAAGGTTTTAAAAGGCTTCTAAAGTTTCAACTTTAAAATGTCAGACTTTTTTTTGCCCTAACGAAAAATGAATCAACCCCTACAAAAAATGTCCATTAATTATAATCTACATTATAATTCACATTTCCTGCTGCTGCAGGATTATTTTCCTGCTGTACCAAACTGGCTCAAATGAAGATCTTACATCTGAATGTTTTTATGAACTAGGTGGTGGGGCCTCTGTTGGAGTAACCTATGCATCTGTGTGTGTGTATCAGAGGGGGAAGGTTTTAATGAGGGTATCGACATTATGTGCTTCTCAATTTACAGTCATTACCAAAAGTATGTGGACTCCTGCTAGTCGAACATCTCATTCCAAAATCATGGGCATTAATATGGAGTTGGGCCCTTTGCTGCTATAACAGGTTCCACTCTTCTGGGAAGGCTTTCGACTACATGTTGGAACATTGCCGCAGGGGCTTTCTTCCATTCAACCACAAGAGCATTAGTGAGGTCGGGCACTTTGACGAAATTGACTTGATGGAAAGGTGGCATCTTACAGTATGACAATGACACGTTGAAAGTCACTGAGCTCTTCAGTAATTCTACTGCCAAAGTTTGTCTATGGAGATTGCATGGCTGTGTGTTAGATTTTATACACCTGTCAGCAATGGGTGTGGCTGACATAGTCGAATCCACTCATTTGAAGGGGTGTCCAAATACTTTTGTAAATATAGTGTAAGTGTATATACAGTAATTGCCCCTACCTCACCCAACTCTTACCCCCATCTCTCACTTTTTTCTCAACCCATTCTCTGAGCCCACTAGGACTTTCTAACATAGGGAGTCCTGTATGTGTGTGTCCAAAGGGAATCTGACTTCTTTGGGCTTCTCAACCTCTCTCCATCCCTCCCTGCTTCCCTCCCTCGCTCGCTCGCTACCCTCCCTCACTCTCCCTGCCTCCCTCCCTGCCTCCTTCCCTCTCCCTGCCTGCCTCCTTCCCGCTCCCTGCCTCCCTCCCTGCCTCCTTCCATTTCCCTGCATCCCTCCTTCCCTCCCCCTGCCTCCATCTCTCTCCCTGCCTCCCTCCTTCCCTCTCCCTCCCTGCTTCCCTCTCTCCCTCTCCCTGCTTCCATCCCTGCCTCCCTCCTTCCCTCTCCCTGCCTCCTTCCCTCTCCCTGCCTCCTTCCCTCTCCCTGCCTCCCTCCCTGCCTCCTTCCCTCTCTCCTTGTTATAAGTCTTTGTTCAACCTTGTCTCCTTACAAATCTATTCCCCCGCCACTCAGACACTGTTGTTGATGAATATTAGGAGGAAACTGACATTAGTCAGAGTGGAACTTGTAAATAATTAGGGATCCTGTAAATCTTGTCTCTCTCTCCAACTTATTTATTTATCTGTGTTACTTTGCTGCTCAACTTCCGACATGAGAAATTCATTAGTTGACTGTCACGGAACGCGCTTATGATGTTTCGTACCCACCAGTAATGATGAAGTACACGGCTTGTTTGTGAGACATACAAACATTAGCAAACAGTTGCTATTCTGGATAGATTAGATCCAGCAGACTGTTTATAAGTGACTGGAATGTTCATGTCTTCTCACTCAGCAGGGATGGAATCTGTCACATTTATACATTTCTCATTCAGTCAGGAGAAACAGAGAACTACATATCATAACCTATTTCTAATTGAGTTTATGTGTGTGTGTATGTGTGTGTGTGTGTGTGTGTGTGTGTGTGTGTGTGTGTTTAGTTGCCTCCTGGCGTGTTGTTAGGGTATTGTGAGTAGTGACATTAGCCTATAGGAAGATCTATGGCAGTATGGGAATACTGAGGTATCAGCGGAGGAGATGAGAGAGGATCCAGACTGTCCTCACACACACACACACACACACACACACACACACACACACACACACACACAGTAATGCACTGCCTCAGGTCCAACAACAGCTGTTCAGCTTTAAATAAAGCAGAACCCAAACCTCCCTCCCCAAATGAGAGCTACAACTCACTATAAATGAACCACAAGCACCAAACACCTGTCCTCTTCCCTGACCTGCTTTTAGTATCCACTTCATGTTATATGTACGCACACTCGCAAACACATGCACACACACGCTCACAAGCACACACACAATACTACAGACAATCATAGTTAAGTAACAATGTCACACAATGTTATTGCAGACTACAGTGAAATGCAATAGCATTTGTTCATATCCAGGTTTAGTTTATTATTAGGATCCCCATTAGCTACTTCACATGCAGCAGCTACCTTCTTAAAACAATTTCCTATAGCTTAGTAATACCCCCATGGCTGTCATGAGGCAGGGGTGTCATACTGAAAGTAAAACAATCTATACGTCATGTCTCCTCTTCCGTGATTTCGTTAGCTTCGTCCCATACATGACAACTATAGAAGAAGATCAGAAGAACGAACACATACAACGCAATGAGACTATAATTGGGTAGTTTTAGCTCTGAACTAGGTGGTGGTGTCTCGGTTGGAGTAGCCTACAGATGTAGGATCTTAATTTGATCACTTTTGTTGCTGAGAATTATAGCCTCATCACATGTTGTATGTGCTCTTTCTTCTGTTGTTTCTTCTTTAATAGTTGTTATGTATGGGAAGAAGCTAATCAAATCACGGATGAGGAGACATGATGTACAGATTGTTTTACTTTCAATATGACTGCCATGTTGACCAGTGATTGAGTTGAGGCAAAACATTTCATTGATCGTTCTGACCGTTCTGAATAGTATCTAGGTTGTGTGTACCTGGTGGCTTATCATTATTGATGGATCACAATTTTTCCACACGAACTTGACCAAATTCTAAACAGCAATCCTTCTCTTTTATTATTAGATCTTCAATACACAAAGATGATAGTTCACTGTTCAATGTTGTCATTTCACTTCTCAGTTTGTCCACTTTACCAGTGAAATAGTCATTTAAATAATTGTCTATATCTCAGTGCCGGGTAATGAGGTTTTGCCTATGACAAACCTCATTACCTGGCAGAGGCCTAATTGGATTTGTTATCATCTTGATTACTCTTAATTGCATTTCTGACGTGTATGACAACATTCTGAAACCTATTTGACAGGGAGGGAGGGATATGATTCGACTGGATGTCAGATGGTGGAAGCAAATGCATGTAGTTCCACAGCAGAACAGAACAATGATAGAGACAATAGTGTCTGGTTGTGATCTTCTAGGCTTCACTATGGCCTGTGTATCTCTCTGAGTCTGTTGTGTAGACTATGATGCAAAGTGTGCAAGTGCACACTTTTGGAGAACTTTGAATGAGCAGGCCGCAGCCTCTATCGTTGATGAGTCTGGGATGTTGACAGACCAGCCATGCAGACAGACCAGAGAAGTGTGTGGGCGAGAGCCCAGGTTGTGGCGAGGCTATATACTGTGTGTGTGTGTGTGTGTGTGTGTGTGTGTGTGTGTGTGTGTGTGTGTGTGCGTGCACGCGTGTGCGTGTGTCCGTACTCACAGTCCTACAGGCCTAGCGACATGCCGGTATTGTTCAGTGGGAATCTATTGAGCATCTGGTTGTAAATTATTCATCAGCGTTGACCTAGATTAAACACGTGGATGTCATCATCAGATGTTATTATTTTGATAAGCGCTTTAGTGTTCAACGTTGCAGAGAGATACAGAGATGATATGGATAGACATGAAACATGAGATGAGAGTAAGCCTTGCCTGAAGGTGATCACTGTAGTCCTAGCCTCCTACTCCATATTTGTTTATGGTTTCAATGCCTAGGCCTTTGGCTTAGCAGGCTAATGTGCTTTATTGTAGCTCAGTAGACTTAGGTTGGAACCCAGTCATTTACGGTTAAGGCTACACTAGCCGGCTACATTGTATGTATCTGTTGCTGGTTTGAAGACAATAGGGCCAGAGGTTTTGAAAACAGAGAAAAAACCATCATTAGACCACCAGGAGTTGTTTACTATGTGGTTAGTACCTAGGAAATACCAGACCATGACCAAACACTGGTTGCATCTCAAATGGCACACTATTCCCCTATAAAATGATTCTATGGTGTAGTGCACTATATCGGGAATCGGGTGTAGTTTGAGACACAGGCACAAATAGGGGTGCTAAAGAATTAATTGGTCTGTGTCTCAAACTGGGCCCTCTCTCTCTCACTCGATCTTTCTCTCTCTTTTTCTCCCTCTCCTTCCATCCCTCCTTCCCTCTCTGATCTCACTCTCTCTCTCTCCCTCTTTCTGTCTGTCACTGCTGGTCTAATGATGTGTTGTTGTGATGGAGGGAGAGACAGTTAGAGAGTGGCTCAGTAGAGAAACCCTTCCACCAATAAGGCTTGGACAGAGTGCATCTCTCCTCTAGTGAGATCCAGACTACCCAGCCCAGTCGGAGGGAGGTAATCAATGATACTGGCATAAGAACCAATGGCGCATGGTCTGAACAAATAAAGTGTTGCATTGGGACATGGTCTGAACAAATAAAGTGTTGCATTGGGACATGGTCTGAACAAATAAAGTGTTGCATTGGGACATGGTCTGAACAAATAAAGTGTTGCATTGGGACATGGTCTGAAGAATATAAGGAGTTGCATGGAAGATGTCCCTTCTTTCTTTTGTGACCAACTTTTTATTTAGTTTATACTTTTTTCAGAAGGGGGTTACAGGTACAGGTATAACACTCAAAATCATATGAAGGCCAGGCACCCTCTTAGTCATATCACAATCAACTTTTTACCAGGTGAGTGGAGACAAAAATAAACAACTTTTTTGTATTAAAATGTTTCCTAAATATTTTATTAAAATATGCGAAGGAGGCGATATTTTATTAAACTTGCGCTTATTTATATACCACGCAAATTCATTTTTCTGGACACTGGATGAAGTCGGACTAAATATTTTTGTTTCATTTCGTTCAGACACTAAGGCACTCCAGGACTGGACTTGTCCAGAGCAGATTGTGGATAAATACTTTTTTAATCTTTCTATCTGCATTTTTTGTGATTTTTTTTCAAATAAAATGTTTTCTAGAAGACATTTTTTTACAGCATATCAATTCCCTCAGGGCAAGTCACATATTTTTACATTCAATATTTACATTCATGCTCTTTGTAACTTAACTGCAGGGCAGTCCCACATCATATGTGCCTACCTGATTCAGGGGACACAGTGAGCGTTTGAAAGTTGGGGCCAATTTCATTAGAAAACGTTTCTTGGGTGTTAGATAAAGTCTGTGAACAAAATTGATGGTTCGGATTACGGGATGCCAAGGTCATATTGTTCCATATTCTGGTCCAGTTAAAGGATGATTCAGTTACATTTAGATCTCTGGGTCATTCTTTTTTTAATGGCTATCTTAGAGTATGAGCTTTCCAATAGTTGTTGATATATTATAGAGATTAGTCCTTTTGGAAGACCAGATAATACAAATTCCATCATTGGATGGTTTGACAGCTGGGTTTCCCATGGAACTCCATAGGCTAGCATAGCTGACCTAAGGTGGAGATAAAGAAGAAATTAGTTACCTGGTAATATAAATGCTTCTTTCAGATCTTGGAACGTCCTTAAACCATTACTATCCATGATATCGCCAAAGATACAGACACCACATATGGACCATTGGGGCGATGTGAAAGGCAGCGCTCCAGAGTATCATATTTCTCTCTATTCTCAAGCAGGGAGCGGTAGAGTAATGTCTAAACCAATTTATAATTGGGTGAAATGCTAGTGCTTGGAAATACAATTTAAAGTTAGGAACAGATATCCCTCCGGCGTCTTTCCCACACTTCTTTCTTAATCAGCGAACTGGAAACTATAAGTTCTGACACATAATCGGACCGGGGTTCCTTAGTTGAGTATTTAGAGGATGACAAGATGTTGTTTAACCTTTTAATAAAACCCTGTGCGGTGTCCATATTAGGAAAGTCACATCCACGGATGCTGTCCTAGTATGGATCCCATACCCTTTGGTTGTGGTAGTTAAATGTCTGTGATATCTAGGCCTACTTTACATGTGCAGGGTCAGTGGTGTTTAGTAAATGCTGCAGCTTACCTTGCTGCTACAGCTGAAATGGGGCCATGGAACTGACAAAAGAACGGGTGCTGAGATAAATGCAAATGACTGCTGAATTTAACGTCTAAAGAATGAATCATTGGTCTCACTGGTCACTGTTCTTAAAGTACATATAACTTCAAAACCACACGATGTAATAATCATTCCAGCTCTGCCATATCTGAATGGTAATTATGTGTGAATTATTTGTGATACTTAGCTACCTGCTTGAGACAACATAGGAGAGATGATACTGTAGAAAAGGACAGAGGCATTTCAGAGAGTCACTATAGTTCCCCAGATCCCCAGAGAAGTGGTTATTCTGTAAGAAGCTACTAACCTCCATTATAGATCATTTGCAATGCGAGAAGCAGAACAGGCTGGTCCTCTGAGCCAAGACAAAGAGGTTCTGCAGTCTACATCCCATGGAGCAGTTTTCAGTGTGTGTGTGTCCATATCCGTGTTTGTGTGCATGTATACAGCACTAGGCCAGAGATGAGCATCAGCCATCTGCCAGGACTACTGGTCAGGCACATTCTGCTAAGTTTGAAGTCAATAAAATGCAGGGAGGGCTGAGGATAGACAAAGGAAGAGAGAGAGAGACAGAGAGAGAGAGCATGAGATGAGAGTATTGGGAGCAAAACTACAAGGCCACAAATTGGCCACTGTGGCATAATGCAGAGGACACCACACACACATCTATCGGATGACCAATCAGCTTTCTGCTTTTGCTGTTGATTGATTTGTCTGTGAGGAGATCGCAGGCGCTCATAATTGGCATCTCCGCTGTTGTCGTTCTCGTTATGCTGCACTTGTTTCAGTTAAGGAGGGAGCGTTGATGGCAATTGTGCTTTATTTTATTGTGCATCTTTTATTAGCAATATATTCTCACCCTCCTTGCTTCTTAAAATGTCATTTATATTGTTGAAAATAAGCAATATTATTTTGCCCAAATCCCCCAAATGTACAGTAGCCTACAGTATGGGGCTCAGATTGACCGTACAGTAAACCTGAATAGCTTTTCAGGGAAAAAATTAGAAAAACACTGAAAACAAAAGCCCAACAGTCAGCCAGCGAGCAAGCAGTATTCTCTGTGGGATACATTACCCGGGCAGAGAGTGATGAAAGCGAGGATAGCAGAGAGCTTCAGATAAAGAACGTGTTAGGCCCAAATTGCACACTATTCCCTATATAGTTCACTACTTTTGACCAGAGCCCTATGGCATTCCGCACTCTGAAGGGAATAGGGTGCCATTTGGAATGCTACCCTTCAGATGTCTTCAACGTCCTACCTGCTGACTTTCAGTCCGTCTCCAAAGAGACGTTGTGTGCCAGAGAGCATTCATCAAATTAGACCAGAGAGAAAACAATGTGGGGGAAAGAAACACCACAGTGATCTGTAGAGACGAGCTGACACTACCATCAGGTCATCACAAAGAAGGTGTCACACACACACACACACACACACACACACACACACACACACACACACACACACACACACACACACACACACACACAGACACACACACACACACACACACACAAACAGTACAGAGGTGTCTCCTCCACCTCGCTTCCTGCTACAGAACCGATGAGCTATAGCAGCACTCAGCACTCAGCCAAGCTTTCCCAAAGGACCGGCTTTCCCTCTGTTCTGTATTGTCAAGCTGGAAGAATGGAGAGGTGGCAGAAACAAACAAATTGTTCAGAGGAAGATTTCATAAGATGTATTAGCAAGGATATAATATACCCGCACGACTGCTGCGTTATAGAGAAGAGATATAGAGGCAAGTTTTATATCACTTTATATTGGATATCCCTTGTTTGATAGCCGTCTACCTTAATTGTGAGGGGCGGATTCTTGTGTGGCATTTGCTACTAAGAGCAGAGATGGGGGTTTTTGGAGCAGTGTTCAGTCAGCAGTGTTCAGTCAGCAGTGTTCACATGTGTGTGCATTTGTGTACGTGTTGAGGTTGTAGATAACCTGTGCTGGGCAGGCTGGATTGCTGACACTGATCCTCTAGAAAGCAAACCACACACAGGCAGTCAGACCATGCAACTGCCGGACAGCCAGGCCAGTCCAGTCCAATTAAGGGAAAGCGTGATCAATCTTCTTGGATCGAACAGAAGCGTGACAGAGCTGAAGGAATGACGACCTCTCCACTGACTGAGTCGGCTCAGACTTCCAGGTTCAAATCAGTCTGAATGGCTCAATCAGTGTCAGAGACCAAAGCCAGTCAATATCCGCACTTCTAACACCTGTGCTCACACTGTGTGGCACACCAGTCTGTCCATGTCACTGGGTAGTATTTGCAGATGTAGGATCTTAATTTGATAACCCCTTTTGCAAATATAGAACTTGTAGTTGACATAACTTTCCATCCTGGGAGAGGATCAGAGAGAGCCCCCTCTCTCCCACCTCCTATGGGGGGGGGGGGGTGAAGTTGGCCATTTTATGACGGTCGTAAATACCTTGCAAGAACTCTCTCCCCCACTCTGCAGAAATGGAAGTTAAAAATCCTTTGTTACAACAGAGAGAGATTTGGTAGTACAGTAACATCCAAGATTGGATAATGAAACAATATTTCTGTAATCCAAACATTTGGAATGGTCCGTAGGTATTTAAAGAACAATCTTGAAGAATTCATTACGATTTTGTGATGTTATTAAAGACGGTAGAACAACATAAGTGTATATTTCGCAGTTGTCAGGTTTACATCTAAATGTTGTGGACCTTATATGATTAAATATGAAACGATTTGTCAGAAGATGAAATTAGATGTTAGCCAGCTAAATGAGAAAAAATTTTCATATAAAAGTTCTGTCATGGATGTCACAGATCCCTCCAGAACTTTCTTTTTTTTTAAAACATTTTTAGTCATTTAGCAGACGCACTTATCCAGAGCGACTTACAGTAGTGAATGCATACATTTCATTTCACACGTTTTTTTTGTACAGGCCCCCCATGGGAATCGAACCCACAACCCTGGCTTTGCACACACCATGCTGGCTTTGCAAACACCATGCTCTACCAACTGAGCCACAGGGAAGCTGTGCACACCTGTCCCCTATTCCTACAGATTAGCATTTGTATATATGTGCCCTGTGGTTTTCATTGGGCTGTCCATTATTGTTACATTGTCCGTTGGTGCGTGTGAGTACCTGTGCTGTGTGTTTTGGGCTTTTTTACCCTTGTGGATTGTGCAGATGTGTCTCGTCCCGTGTGGTGTTGTTTTGGGTTTCTACACTGTGTGTTTTATTACGTGTTTGTTCTTCGTTCCCGTACCCTTACACGGCATGCTGTAATTTGGGTGAAATAAAAACCCATATTACGTATTCCTGCGCCTGTCTCTCAAATCATTCATACCAGCGTGACAGTGACCACACCCACGTGAGCACAGACATTATGACGGCGTTCTGGAATGCCCCCTTTTGCAAGAGTGTTTAAAACCCCTCGTGATGAAATTCACATTAGACCAGCGTGACGGACAGTGTGAGCTGAAATGTACGAAATGGTTAGAAACTCTGAAACTTCCAACAGAGAAGAATAAAATCTCTATTAGACCAAGCAGGCAGACGGTGTTGAACCGGACGTCACGAAAGGTTAGACTACCAGACCAGCATACGTGCAACGCAAGCTGAATACGTCACAAATGGTCAGGAACTCTTGACGAGTGAAAAAGATAAATACCATACATTCACAGTCTGCAGCTGTATATGTAAAATAGTCTAGGAAACTCGACCAAAGATGAGAAGAGAAGAACATTTCCCTATCGAATGACCATTGGTACGTCTGGAAGATTCGTTCTAACAGACACTCCGAGACCAACCTACTACAACTACAAAGGATATGGTTACCTCTGGTGGACAACCAGAGACTTACACAACCAGAGACTTTCTATCGAATGATCGGGTGTTTTCAACAGAGCAAGACGACAAAGACATACAAGCGTAAATATGTGTTGCATTTCTAAATCCAAATGAGCGGTTGTTAGGGTGTTAAATATCCATATTTACAATGAACGTTTTATTCAACTGTATGTACGATAGTTGAATTCCTTAGTTTCTTCTTCTCCCGCTCTTTCTCTCCCCCCCTTTCATTGTGTAACAAGCCAACATATCAGGTTAGTCAACTAGAGACTTTTCATTGCATCATATTAGTAACCAATGTATAATCTATCCTGTGTGTGTGTTTATGTAATTCTGTGTGATTATTTAGTTAGTTAGTAAATAAATAGCTAAGCTAATTTGTGTATCGCTGATTCGTCATGGAGACCAGGGTTCATGTAGATTTATAGGATATTACTACATTCAGAATGAGACTGAAATAGAAGCAAATGATTGATGGATGACGGCTATGATATCGAGATATTCTGATATTTTGAGTTGATTAGGGAAATGGTAACTCGTTAAATAAACTTTCCCCGTGGTGCCCCAGATTACTACTTAATTAATTGTTTTATGATTAATTTAATTGCGTAAATAATTGAACGTGGTATGTAAATATTCGATGAATAGCCAGTCATCGCATTAATGATAGTCACGACATAGTGTATATGAAGTTTAAAAAGGCTTCTGAAGTTTATAATATCCACTTAGAGATTTCAGTCATGATATTCCTTTACGAAAATGTATCATAGTAATTCACATTTCCTGTTGCTGCAGGATTATTTTCCTACTATAGCAAACTGGCTCAAATTAAGATCCTACATCTGTGCTTACACTAGGGTTAATTACAGTGTTGGAGTAGCTAGCTAGTTAACGTTAGCTAGCACATCTGTAGCGCGCAGCTACCTAACTAGCTAACTAGCTTATATTTTTAACTATTGTTTGAACACCGAATGACCACAAACTGCCAGCCAGTGAGGGGTAGCTAGCTAGCTAGATATCCCTGCCTCAGCCATTGCATTGACTATCTTGCCAGCACGCATGGATGAATGCAGATGTTACTCATGTAACATTAGCAAGCAAAGACAACCCTCGTTTTCAATGAATAAGCTGGCTTGGTAGCTACATCAACACACAAATATTTCCTTACCCAATTCTGATAATGGTTCCATAGCTTGCCATACGTGTGTTGCTAAGCTGGGGTTACAAGGTTATCAGGAAGTGTAATAGCTAGCTACTTGTCTGGCATAAAGCCATAGCCTACATGTCGCCATGCAATCATTGCATTTTTGTTTTCAGAATTGTTTTACTCATCTAGCTACCAAGTTTGTCTCACTACCGCCATCTGCTGGATAATACTGTGACATTTACAATCGTTCACATTAGTTGGAAAGACAATTTTGCCGGCTCCTTACCATACTGTCAACTACATTATGTGATTACTGATTTGTAAATACAGAGCACAACCATGCAGAGAACCATGCACAGAATGCTACTTTTTCCACCCGGAACTACATTTTCTTGCTATTGTGACATCATGGTGATGTCTCACATAGTGAGCATTTTCAACATTCAAATTCCCCATAACAATCCACCATAAGTACCTGTAATAGCTGACGAAATGACAACTATTCAGAGAGATGGCATATCTAGCCTATATCCTTTTTTGCATCTCCCTTCCCATTTGCAGTATGTTCCAGTTATATTCTACCTTTCACAAGCACTGGTGGAGTGAGCTACTACCAGCTACCACTAGTACTGTCATGCTGCTGAATATTTGTCAGTAGTCATTGACTAATCTGTTGTACTCTACCTATCGGTTAAGTAACGTGTTACCCTGAACCTTCCTTAGTACTTCTTGTTTGTGTAATTGGCCAACAGTGTCTGGGACATGTTTGCATCTGCCACAAGCAAAGCCTATAGCTGAGATCAGATTAATGATGAGTATCTGTATAGTACCTACACTGCACTAAACTACGCTAGAACATGGCTTCCTTCAGCACTTTAGGCTGCAGCACAATATTAACGAGCCCCTACCTGCCCCAAGGCCTTACTTTCAGCACTTTGGAAACACTAGAGATGAATGGACTACTACCTGGCTGCTCCAATGCTTGTCTGCTAGAGTGTGTTTGACGGGGGTACGATGCTGTTAGCATGGTAATGTGGTTAAAGGTGGAGAGAGTGTAGTGTACCCTCCAATTATCAGGTTGAGATATCTTCAGTATGGTGTAAAAAAAAATATTTGTATATTATGTCCTCGCGTTGCCATCTAATTATATGAATATATTTCTTCATAGCATGGGACTGAAGTTAGGCTGAGGCTGTCACTGTTTTCATCACAGTAGTGACACCATGTTTTTTGTAAGCCCCTCACATAGCCAGCATTAGATTCCCATTGGAAACCGGTCTGTGAGAGAGAGAATCAGAGCGCGAGAGAGGTCACACCATGAATCTGTAATGTTATTGGATTTCGACTGGGTCAAGACCACATCAAAATGTTGACCTACACACTAATCCGACCTGGCATACCTGTGCCTAGTGGCATGTGCATTCATTTATGGTTTGTTTTACGGGCTTACCTCTGTCTCAGGTGTAAGATATGTATGTATGAGAGCCCAAGGTTAATGCTTTAGATAAGATGGGGTCAAAGATTGATTGATTTGGTTCAGATGAGTCGTATGGTAGGAAAACTATATACTATATATTTTCAACACCATCACTGGCTGATGGTTGCCAGTGCTTTGACATTCAGTGCTTTGACACTGTCCCTGTCACTACTGGAGATGAGAACTGAGATGTGATATTTACAGTACAATATTACATGTAAAATATATTACATGCCTGTCCATTTGGTCATACAGCCATGAAGTACAATGTACATGATTATCCTCATATGAGAGAAAGAGAGAGAGAGAGAACAACAGAATGAGAGAACAACAGAAAGAGAGAACAACAGAAAGAGAGAACAACAGAAAGAGAGAACAACAGAAAGAGAGAGAGAACAACAGAAAGAGAGAGAGAGAACAACAGAAAGAGAGAGAAACACGGTGAGAGAGAGAACAACAGAAAGAGAGAGAAACACGGTGAGAGAGAGAGAGACAGAGAGAACAACAGAAAGAAAGAAAAAGAGGAAGAGAGAGAACAACAGAAAAAAGAGAAAGAGAGAACAACAGAAAGAAAGAAAAAGAGGAAGAGAGAGAACAACAGAAAAAAGAGAAAGAGAGAGAACAACAGAAAGAAAGAGCGAGAGGAGAGAGATGTATTGATCTCTGTCTGTCGGTTACTACTCAGTGTAGCTGCAGGAGGGGGAGTGTCAGGAATCCCCCGCCAGGAAAAACAAATCACATCGCCCCAGTGATGAATGTGGCATTCCCTTGATCCGCTGGCTCTGCCATCTGGCCGGGCTGACTCTGGGACGACACTGTATATCAGACTCATGCACAGCAAATTAAATTTACATTTGGACGACTTTCCCAGGCAGGCCTCACCGAGCCTCACCGAGAACAGATGTACTAAAAAACAAAACAACCTGGGCCTCTCCTTTTTCTCTCTGCCACAAACCTCTCAGCAGTTCTGCTAGCTACTTGAAGACTCATGCGTTAGGTCATGTTAGAAATGTTATGGATGACATTAGACAAAGAAATCATCAAGCTCAAATATACCAAAAACTTAAACGCTTTCTCTGCCACAACTCTCTAAGCAGAGCAGGGTTGGTTCATCTTGATCTACAGCACAGGAGGTTGGTGGCACCTTAATTGGGGAGGACGGGCTCATGGTAATTACTGGAGAGGAAGCAGTGTAATGCAGGGGCGGGCAACTCCAGTCCTCGAGGGCCTGATTGGTGTCACATGTTTTCTTCATCCCTAGCAAACAGCTGATTAATCACATTGCATTCTAAACTGAAGATCATGATTAGGTGATCTTTAGGTGTGTTAGCTGGGGCTGGGGCAAAACTGTGACACCAATCAGGCCCTTGAGGACTGGAATTGCCCACACCTGTGTATCAAATACATAAAACACATGGAAACCATGTGTTTGATGCCATTCCATTCGCTCAATTCCAGCCATTATTATGAGCTGTTCTCCCCTCAGCAGCCTCCACTGATCTATAGTGTATGTGTCTTGTCTGCTAGCTACTGAAAGATCATATGAACATGGTTTGTTGATCTATATTCGTCTGGTCTGCTAGCTACTGAAAGATCGTATGAACATGGTTTGTTGATCTATATTTGTCTGGTCTGGTCTCCTAGCTACTGAAAGATCATATGAACATGGTTTGTTTATCTATTTTCGTTTGGTCTGGTCTGCTAGCTACTGAAAGATCATATGAGCATGGTTTGTTGATCTATATTGGTTTGGTCTGGTCTCCTAGCTACTGAAAGATCATATGAACATGGTTTGTTGATCTATATTCGTTTGGTCTGGTCTCCTAGCTACTGAAAGATCATATGAACATGGTTTGTTGATCTATATTCGTTTGGTCTGGTCTCCTAGCTACTGAAATATTATATGAACATGGTTTGTTGATCTATATTTGTTTGGTCTGGTCTCCTAGCTACTGAAAGATCATATGAACATTGTTTGTTGATCTATATTCGTTTGGTCTGGTCTCCTAGCTACTGAAAGATCATATGAACATAGTTTGTTGATCTATATTCGACAGGTCTGATCTACTACTTGACTTGAAGACATGTGGGTGAGGTCATGTTTGATATGTTATAAATTACATTACAGTGACAAAGAAAACACATTTGGGAGAGAATTGGACAGTGATCGATGACATCACCTGTAATTTGCTAGGCATAGATCGATGCTAATCTAACCAGCTGTGTTCGGTTCCTATTGTCATTTATAACCAAAAGAGGACATTTCTAGATTAACAACCAGCATTACACCCTCAGTTGGTTGAAATCCTATGTTCAATCCATTCTTTTTTTATACTTTCACATATTTCTTCACTTCATAGCGGTGCTCTGTATTGATTTGGATCTGTTTTGTTAGTTCGTATTAGTGGTCGACTGATTAATCGGAATGGACGATTAATTAGGGCCAATTTCAAGTTTTCATAACAATTGGAAATCGTTTTTTTTGGACACCGATTTGGCCGATTTAAAAAAAAAATATGATATATATTTTTTTAACACCTTTATTTAACTAGGCAAGTCAGTTAAGGACACATTCTTATTTTCAATGACGGCCTAGGAACAAATGGTGGGTTAACTGCCTTGTTCAGGGGCAGAACGACAGATTTTTACCTTTACCTCCAGTGCTCTAACCACCTGCCTTACATTGCACTCCACGAGGAGCCTGCGTGGCAGGCTGACTACCTGTTACGCGAGGGCAGCAAGAAGCCAAGGGAAGTTGCTACCTAGCATTAAACTTATAAAAAACAATCAAACTTCACATGATCACTAGTTAACTACACATGGTTGATGATATTACTAGTTTATCTAGCGTGTCTTGCGTTGCATATAATCGATGCGGTGCCTGTTAATTTCTCATTGAATCACAGCCTACTTCGCCAAACGGGTGATGATTTAGCACTGTCGTTGCACCTAACCATAAACACCAATGCCTTTCTTTAAAATCAATACACAAGTATATATTTTTAAACCTGCATATTTAGTTAATATTGCCTGCTAACATGAATTTCTTATAATTAGGGAAATTGTGTCACTTCTCTTGCGTTCCGTGCAAGCAGTCAGGGTATATGCAGCAGTTTGGGCCACCTGGCTTGTTGCGAACTGTGTGAAGTCCATTTATTCCTAACAAAGAATGTAATTAATTTGCCAGAATTGTACATAATTATGACATAACATTGAAGGTTGTACAATATAACAGCAATATTTAGACTTAGGGATGCCACCGGTTAGATAAAATACGGAACGGTTCCGTATTAGACTGAAAGAATAAACGTTTTGTTCTCTAAATGATAGTTTCGACCATATTAATGACCAAAGGCTTGTATTTATGTGTGTTATTATGTTATAATTAAGTCTATGATTTGATATTTGATAGAGCAGTCTGACTGAGCGATGGTAGGCAGCAGCACGCTCGTAAGCATTCATTCAAACAGCACTTTCATGCGTTTGCCAGCAGCTCTTCGCAATTCTTCAAGCATTGAGCTGTTTATGACTTCAAGCCTATCAACTCCCGAGATTAGGCTGGTGTAACCGATGTGAAATGGCTAGCTAGTTAGCGGGGTGCGCGCAATAGTGTTTCAATCGGTGACGTCACTCGCTCTGAGACTTGGAGTAGTTGTTCCCCTTGCTCTGCAAGGGCCGCGGCTTTTGTGGAGCGATGGGTAACGATGCTTCGAGGGTGGCTGTTGTCGATGTGTTCCTGGTTCCAGCCCAGGTAGGGGCGAGGAGAGGGACGGAAGCTATACTGTTACACTGGCAATACTAAAGTGCCTATAAGAACATCCAATAGTCAAAGGTATATGAAATACAAATGGTATAGAGAGAAATAGTCCTATAAATCCTATAATAACTACAACCTAAAACTTCTTACCTGGGAATATTGAAGACTCATGTTAAAAGGAACCACCAGCTTTCATATGTTCTCATGTTCTGAGCAAGGAACTTAAACGTTGGCTTTTTTACATGGCACATATTGCACTTTTACTTTCTTCTCCAGCACTTTGTTTTTGCATTATTTACACCAAATTTAACATGTTTCATTATTTATTTGAGGCTAAATTGATTTTATGATTTGATTATATTAAGTTAAAATAAGTGTTCATTCAGTAGTGTTGTTATTGTCATTATTACAACAACAACAACAAGAAAATCGGCCGATTGATCGGCTTTTTTGGCCCCCCAATAATCGGTATCGGGACCGGCGTTGAAAAATCATAATCGGTCGACCTCTAGTTCGTATCACAATAACCTGAATACCGTTGAAGTAAGTGGAACCTTGATATCTAACTAGCTTGTAAAATGACAGGTGTACAGAGAACCAATAAGCAGAAGCCTCCACCACATCCACAGCCCAAGGCAAACCCTGCAGGTAAACCTTCCTAACAGGGTTCTGTAAGAGACGAACAGTACATTTAAAACGAGGAACTGTAGACAGAGCCTGCTGTGAGCCTGCTGTGAGCCTGCTGCTGCCATATGCGCACACACACACGCACGCATATATACGCACACACACACACGCACACATACGGACACACACACACACGCATATATACACACGCACGCATACAGACACACACACACACACACACACATACTGAACACACACATACAGTGCATTCTGAAAGTATTCAGACCACTTTACTTTTTCAACATTATGTTACATTACAGGCTTATTCTAAAATGTATTAAATCAAGTTTTTTCCTCATCAATCTACACACAATACCCCATAATGACAAAGCAAAAACAGGTTTTTAGAAATGTTTGCAAATTTCTAAAATAAAAAATACATAAATATCACATTTACAAAAGTATTCAGACCCTTTACTCAATACTTTATTGAAGCACCTTTGGCAGCGATTACAGCATCAAGTCTTCATGGGTATGACACTACAAACTACAACCTGTATTTGGGGAGTTTCTCCCATTCTTCTCGGCAGCTCCTCTCAAACTCTGCCAGGTTGGATTGGGAGCATTGCTGTACAGCTATATACATGTCTCTCCAGAGATGTTCGATCGGGTTCAAGTGCAGGCTCTGACTGGGCCACTCAAGGACATTCAGAGACTTGTCCTGAAGCCACTCCTGTGTTGTCCTGGCCATGCTGTCGTTGCCCTGTTGGAAAATTAACCTTCGCCCCAGTCTGAGGTCCTGAGCGCTCTGGAGCAGGTTTTCATTAAGGATCTCTCTGTACTTTGCTCCGTTCATCTTTCCCTTGATCCTGATTAGTCTCCCAGTCCCTGCCGCTGAAAAACATCCCCAGAGCATGATTCTGCCACCACCATGCTTCACCGTAGGGATGGTATTGGCCTGTTTTCCTCCAGACGTGATGCTTGCCATTCAATCCAAAGAGTTCGCACTTGGTTTCATCAGACAAGAGAATCTTGTTTCTCATGGTCTGAAAATCCTTTAGGTGCCCTTTGGCAAACTCCAGGCGGGATGTCATGTTCCTTTTCCTGAGGAGTGGTTTCCATCTGGCCACTTTACCATAAAGGCCTGATTGGTGGAGTGCTGTAGAGATGGTGTCCTTCTGGAAGGTTCTCCCATCTCCACAGAGGAACTCTGGAGCTCTGTCAGAGTGACCATCGGGTTCTTGATCACCTCTTTGACCAGGGCTCTTCTCCCCCAATTGCTCAGTTTGGCTGGGCAGCCAGCTATAGGAAGAGTCTTGGTTGTGCCAAACTTCTTCCATTTAAGAATGATGGAGGCCACTGTGTTCTGGGTGACCTTCAATGCTGCAGACATTTTGGTACCATTCCCTTGATCAGTGCCTCGACACAATCCTGTCTCGGAGCTCTAGGGACAATTCCTTCAACCTCGTGGCTTGGTTTTTGCTCTGACATGCACTGTCAACTGTGAGACCTTATATAAACAGATGTGTTTCTTTCCAAATCATGTTCAATCAATTGAATTTACCACAGGTGGACTCCAATCAAGTTGTAGATACATTTCAATGATGATCAATGTTGAGTCTCATAGCAAAGAGTATGAATACGTATTTCTGTTTTTTATTTGTAATACATTTGCAAAAATGTCAAACTGTTTTCACTTTGTTATTATGGGGTATTATGTGTAGATTGATCAGGAAAAACATTCATTTAATCAATTTTATAATAAGGCTGTAACGTAACAACATTTTGGAAAAAGTCGTGGTCTGAATTCACACACACAAACTCACACACACACTCCTTTAGAGCCCACTGCTGTCTAACCATGCTGCCTGCCTGATATGCCTCAAAAGAAACAACCTTTACTGCAGTGGTTTGATCAGACGGCCCCGGGCTAGACTATAAAATAACTTTGCAGCATAATGTTTTACACCTCACTCACTTTTCACTTTCTACCCGGTGATGGTCGTCTATTTTTTGTTTGCCCTTTTCTCCTGATTTCCCTGAGAGTATATGCTGCTAGGGTGAGAGGGACCTTGGGTGTGGGACCTAGGGTGTGGGACCTTGGGTGTGGGACCTAGGGTGTAGAACCTTGGGTGTGGGACCTTGGGTGTGGGACCTTGGGTGTGGGACCTTGGGTGTGGGACCTAGGGTGTAGAACCTTGGGTGTGGGACCTAGGGTGTAGAACCTTGGGTGTGGGACCTAGGGTGTGGAACCTAGGGTGTGGAACCTTGGGTGTGGGACCTAGGGTGTAGAACCTTGGGTGTAGGACCTTGGGTGTGGGACATTTACATTTACGTCATTTAGCAGACGCTCTTATCCAGAGCGACTTACAAATTGGTGCATTCACCTTATGATATCCAGTGGAACAACCACTTTACAATAGTACATCTATATCTTTTTTTTAGGGGGGGGGGTTTAGAAGGATTACTTTATCCTATCCCAGGTATTCCTGGGACCTAGGGTGTAGGACCTTGGGTGTGGGACCTAGGGTGTAGGACCTTGGGTGTGGGACCTAGGGTGTGGGACCTAGGGTGTGGGACCTAGGGTGTAGGACCTAGGGTGTAGGACCTTGGGTGTGGGACCTAGGGTGTAGGACCTTGGGTGTGGGACCTTGGGTGTTGAACCTAGGGTGTAGGACCTAGGGTGTAGGACCTAGGGTGTGGGACCTTGGGTGTGGGACCTTGGGTGTTGGACCTAGGGTGTTGAACCTAGGGTGTGGGACCTAGTGTGTTGAACCTAGGGTGTAGGACCTTGGGTGTGGGACCTTGGGTGTTGAACCTAGGGTGAGAGATGCGGTAAGTTGCGAGGGTTGAACATAGAGTATAGGAACAGTGTATTACATCCCAACCTTTTCCACCAAGTTTGTTCTTAACATTGCTTGACTTTGTCAAATCTCTATTGAGTCAAACAGACAGTAAAAGGAAATGGCACCTAAAATATATAATGATTTTGTAGACTTTCTTTCACAGCCAATCACAGGTTTGCTCTTTGGGCTTTCCAATCTTTTTTTTTAAGCTGCCACCAGTCTGTGCCCTCTAAATGTCAGTGGTGTTTGGTGATGGCACTAAACAATCCCTTGGAGGGCTATTTGTTTCAGCACACTGGCTGTTCCTCAGTATGAGCTTAGTTTGAGTTGACAATTGCTGTGAACTTTACTATCTATTGTTCCTCGATAATCAAATCTCATTTCTGTTAGGACAGTGGTGTCGCCTGGGTAGCAGTGTATTGCAGCAGCAGCTTTTGTGACCGTTAGCCGACTACAACTGTATTTGATCCCCCAGCTAAGCAGTATGAGTTTCCAGGATTCCATTCTAATCCGTCTTTCTCTCTTGATTTCTTCAATCAAACCCTTTAGATTCTAGGGTATTGATAGTGTGATGGGTTTGGAGGTGTGGATTGGAACAGAAATCTATCTCAGTTTACTGTTAAAATGTCTCTCCTCTCCTCTCTCTCTCTCTCTATTCCTCATCGCTCTATTTCTCTGTTTGAGTCAGATGAACTCATGGATTCCATTTTTATGTATCTGTGTCCAGTATGAAGGAAGATAGAGGTAGTTTTGGAACCAATGCTAAATATATTTAGAACAATGACTGGAAGTCTACTGATACAGCTAGCATGCTAAAATAGTATCCATGCGTTCATCTGACTCGGGGTAAGTAGAAAAAACTGCTTTATCTCACACTATCCCTTTAATACTATGTCGGGGTGTAAACCGTTCATGACCAGTTTGACAGAAGTTATTCATTATTATACTGTTAAACTGCCCCTTCTCTCATTCCTAACCCTCTCTTTTTCTCTCTCTTCCCTCCAGACGACGGACGATCTGCTGGTGGCATCTGCGGAGTGTCCGAGCGATGACGAGGACATTGATCCCTGTGAGCCGAGCTCAGGTGGGTTAGGTTAGTCATCTCTTTTTATTCCTCTTCTCTCTGGGTGTCGTTGTCAGTCAGTCTCTCACTGTACCGCCAGTCTCTTCCCTACCACCAGTCTCTCACTGTACCGCCAGTCTCTTCCCTACCACCAGTCTGTCACCGTAGCGCCAGTCTCTTCCCTACCACCAGTCTGTCACCGTAGCGCCAGTCTCTTCCCTACCACCAGTCTGTCACCGTACCGCCAGTGTATCACCGTACCTCCAGTCTGTCACCATACCACCAGTCTGTCACCGTACCGCCAGTGTATCACCGTACCACCAGTCTGTCAAC
This sequence comes from Salmo trutta, assembly GCF_901001165.1. NCBI lineage: Eukaryota > Metazoa > Chordata > Actinopteri > Salmoniformes > Salmonidae > Salmo > Salmo trutta. Next base: position 30,348,442 of record NC_042966.1, on the reverse strand, counting down.
ATACCACCAGTCTCTCTGTCAGTCTCTCACCATACCACCAGTCTCTCATTGTACCACCAGTCTCTTTTTGTACCACCAGTCTCTTTTTGTACCACCAGTCTGTCACCATAGCACCAGCCTCTCACCATACCAACAGTCTGTTACCATACCACCAGTCTGTTACCATACCACCAGTATGTTACCGCACCACCAGTCTGTCACCGTACCACCAGTCTCTCACCATACCACCAGTCTCTCACCATACCACCAGTCTCTCACCATACCACCAGTCTCTCACCATACCACCAGTCTGTCACCATACCACCGGTCTCTCTGTCAGTCTCTAATCATACCACCAGTCTCTCTGTCAGTCTCTCCGTACCACCAGTCTCTCTGTCGGTCTGTCACCGTACCACCCGTCTCTCACCATACCACCAGTCTGTCACCGTACCACCAGTCTCTCACCATAGCAACAGTCTCTCACCATAACACCAGTCTCTCACCATACCACCAGTCTCTCACCGTACCACCAGTGTCTCACCGTACCACCAGTCTGTCACCATACCACCAGTCTGTCACCATACCACCGGTCTCTCTGTCAGTCTCTAATCATACCACCAGTCTCTCTGTCAGTCTCTCCGTACCACCAGTCTCTCTGTCGGTCTGTCACCGTACCACCCGTCTCTCACCATACCACCAGTCTGTCACCGTACCACCAGTCTGTCACCGTACCACCAGTCTGTCACCGTACCACCAGTCTGTCACCGACCACCAGTCTGTCACCGTACCACCAGTCTCTCACCATAGCAACAGTCTCTCACCATAACACCAGTCTCTCACCATACCACCAGTCTCTCACCGTACCACCAGTGTCTCACCGTACCACCAGTCTGTCACCATACCACCAGTCTGTCACCATACCACCAGTCTCTCACCATACCACCAGTCTGTCACCGTACCACCAGTCTGTCACCGTACCACCAGTCTGTCGCCGTACCACCAGTCTGTCACCGTACCACCAGTCTCTCGCCGTACCACCAGTCTCTCGCCGTACCACCAGTCTGTCACCGTACCACCAGTCTCTCGCCGTACCACCAGTCTGTCACCGTACCACCAGTCTCTCACCGTACCACCAGTCTCTCACCGTACCACCAGTCTCTCACCGTACCACCAGTCTGTCACCATACCACCAGTCTGTCACCGTACCACCAGTCTCTCTGTGTGTCATGATCACACTCATAGTCAGTTCACCACCAAGGTTCTTAAGGCTCTTTATTGAAGCTACTGTAGGCAGTGTTTCAAGTTTAGTGTGTCACCATCACACTCACAGTCAGTCCACTCCTCTAGGCACCAAGAAGTTAACCAGCTCACTGTGATGGAAGGTATAGTAAAGGCTTCACAAGTATTTGTGTGTCAAAGTCATGACAGTATTCTTCCAGGTACCTTAAAGTCTGTGTTACTTTCTTCACGTTCACACCAAGATTGGAGTCGATTCTGTTTTGATTCAGTCAATGTTGGGAGTTCTATTCCAGTATACTTTTTTAATTGGCTGAATTGAAATGGACTTGACCCACAACCTTGCCTCACACCACATATGTCAAATATCAATTCATAGAAGTAAAGGCTACAATAAGATAATGCCTAATGTTAATCATCATACTCCACAGTGATTCCTAAAGATCATATCAATGAGTGTAGTTGTTGTTCTGCTGTTCTGACTTCACTTGTTCAGTAGCTAGTTGATTCATTTTTGGATTATCTCAATTGGGACAGGTATGAATATATTCAATATTGAATAAACATAATCCTAATCATCTGATGCTTTCAAAACTGGTCTCTGGTTCCACTATAAGTGTGTATAGCTAATACATGTTTTTTTGCCTTGTAGGCTTGTTGGGTCCCAAATGTAATTAATTACAGTAAACTCATAACAGCCAGCCAGTAGGACTAGCATGCTGTTGTGTCACGTACGCCAGCGTTTAGGAGGCGCTGATTACACATGACATCTTGAGGAGCGCTGTCATTGTTTTTGTATTGTCTCCTAGGAAAACACATAAACACACAAACACTCGCACACACAATCTCACATACTCTCTCTCACACACAAATAGACGACACGCACGGGAAAACAAACAAACACCCTCTTAACAGTAACTGTCCTCTGAGACAACACAACACTCTCGCCTCTCTCGTGATGAAATCAACTCTTTTCAGCCAAACGTCTTCTAGTTCAGGTTCAAGGATGCATTTACTGACAGACTATAAGTCTCCATGTTTACCGACTCACCCTGAAAGGTGAAAAAACTCAATCGTTTACTGACACAATGTTTACCGATTCACTCTGAAAGGTGAAACAACTCAGTGGTTTACTGACACCATGTTTACCGATTCACTCTGAAAGGTGAAACAACTCAGTGGTTTACTGACACCATGTTTACTGATTCACTCTGAAAGGTGAAACAACTCAGTGGTTTACTGACACCATGTTTACCGATTCACTCTGAAAGGTGAAACAACTCAGTGGTTTACTGACACCATGTTTACCGATTCACTCTGAAAGGTGAAACAACTCAGTGGTTTACTGACACCATGTTTACCGATTCACTCTGAAAGGTGAAACAACTCAGTGGTTTACTGACACCATGTTTACCGATTCACTCTGAAAGGTGAAAAAACAAAATCGTTTACTGACAGACTATAACTCTCCGTGTTTACCGATTCACTCTGAAAGGTGAAAAAACAAAATCGTTTACTGACAGACTATAACTCTCCGTGTTTACCGATTCACTCTGAAAGGTGAAAAAACTCAATCGGATTGCTTGACTAGCAATAATAGCTACATTCTGAAAGCTCTGTGCTAACATAAAGTATCCCAGCAAAAATAAGTAGTTTTGAAAATGTTTCTCATAAAAGACCTTCTAACCTCAATGCCAGGTACTGTAGACAATTTGTAAACAAATTGAAATAATTTCTCTATTTACTTTCTGGTACAGCTGCTAGGGAAGGAGGCTTTGACATATCGCTTGCTGACACAACTTGCAATATCAATCTTACAATAATAAACAACATATTGAATTGCAGAATATCTACATTTCTTAAGAAGTGAAATGCAAGTTTTGTAATCATACAAACAGATATAGTAAAACCTTCTAGACAACACTAGAATCCAGCATTTGAATCATGTATTGCTAAATGTTAACTTATGCTACATAAACACAGTGCATATTGTACATACAGTATAACCACATTTCTCCTACTAATCTGTGGTAAAATGTGTATGTTTATAATGTTCCTATTACCCTGGAATTGAATCTACCCACCTTGCCACAGATAGCAGGTGACCCTGGTGCTTTTCTAATGAGCACCGAGTGGATCGAGAGAAAGGGAGAACTACTAGGTCCAGACGTAAGGCCTTAGCTCTCTCTGTATCGATCTGTATGCAGTAATAAAGCCAACACTAAATGAATGTCTACCCCACAGCACTCTCAGACTACTGTCTGTCTGTCTCTTGTACATCCAGGCTGTCCATCTGTCTGTATAGGTGTAGTCTGTTGTACCAGTACTTATCTGTTAGGCTACATACTAATGATGTTCATACATATATCACATTCCAGGCTGGACACATCTAGACTGCACGTATACCCAAGGAGACTGTTCCATGTTAGATCTGCTTGCCTTAGTCAAGTGAGCAATGCAATGAGATTTGTATTTATTATTATTATTATTATTAACTAGGCAAGTCAGTTAAGAACAAATTCTTATTTACAATGACGGCCTACTCTGGCCAAACCCTAATCCGGACGACGCTGGGCCAATTGTGCGCCGCCCTATGGGACTCCCAATCACGGCCGGTTGTGATACAACCTGGAATCAAACCAGTGTCTGTAGCGATGCATTTAGCACTGAGATGCAGTGCCTTAGACCGCTGCGTCACTCGGGAGCACAAAATGAGAGAGATGAGTATATTAACTAAGTCAATTAGTTTGCATTACCACATCATCTCATAGTTTAGTGAGCATTGCAGCATCGTCTATGTCTCTGACAAGGTGATCTGTCAAAGGAAAGAGTGTGCTCCATTGTGGATGCTTTAGAGGCACACACTCCTTCCCTGAACAGAATATCCTAGGCATCCTTCCTTTCCCTCTCTTGCTAGCGAGGGGAGATTTGACACCGGTTCTGCTGTGCTCCCCTGGTGACAGCTGTCTAACACCACATCCTGATTAATATCTACGTTCAGGGCCATTCACACACTTGGCGGAGCGCTCAGCACTGGATCTGTGACAGTGCAGCCAGCCAACCGTGAAGGACTGGATCCTCTGTCACTGATGCAGCTTGGGACAGTTTCTCAAGTTACTGTTACTGTTACTGTACTGTCCCACTCCTTGCTATGGTGTTCTCCTTGGCTCTCTATGGTGCTATGCTCTCCTTGGCTCTCTATGGTGCTATGCTCTCCTTGGCTCTCTATGGTGCTATGCTCTCCTTGGCTCTCTATGGTGCTATGCTCTCATTGGCTCTCTATGGTGCTATGCTCTCCCTGGCTCTCTATGGTGCTATGCTGTCCTTGGATATCTATGGTGCTATACTAGGAGATTTCTATTTAACATTTGACATTTTAGTAATGTATCAGACTCTCTTATCCAGAGTGAGTGCATACATTTCTATACTTTTCTTACTTTTTCGTACTGTACTTAGTTATTTTTTTTATCAATAAAGCACTGTAGAATTTCAATACTCTATGACTATTAAAAGTAGTTGTGGAACTTTTCCCCATTATTAGGAAATTACCTAAATTACCTTGACCCTGACCCGCTATAAGTGCAGAACATCACTGTAAAATAAGATTAAAGAAGGCTAGAGGTAAATAACACACAAGACGATTCCATTTGGAGAACTTTCCCATGGCAGCAAACTCTCTCTCTCTACCGATCTCTACCTCTCTCTCTACCTCTCTCTACCTCTCTCGCTCTCTCGCCCTCTCCCTCCCCCTCTCTCCCCCAAGGTCAATTCTAGATCATGCTGTAGGCTATATCACTGGACACTCGTCCCACAGCGGCCTCACACCAACCCCCTCGTCCCTCGTCCCTCAAACCCCCGACAGCCATCAAGCGACATCGATCAGGACAGCTTACTTATTGCCCTGCTTTATTTCTCTTACCTCCGGGAGGAAGTAAACTGTGGCAAGCGGTGAGTTAGTGCATCACAAATAGTGCACTACTTCTGTATGACCTGGGCCCATAGTGCTTCGGTCAAAAGTAGTGCACTATATAGGGAATAGGGTGCCATTTCAGATGCATCCCCGGAGCCAGCAGCACGAGGTTCACTCACACAGAGCTAATCTTCTAGCAGGAGCCGGATTAGATCACACTGCAGCAAATTGAATCATCTCCCTGGTCCCTCTGGTTGAAGAGACCACATAGGGATATATATGGTGAAGAATGGTGGTATAGGGCTGGGACCAAGACTAGAGCTGTGCTGATATAGCCTGGGGCTAGGGGCTGAGTATAGGGCTGTGCTGATATAGCCTGGGGCTAGGGGCTGAGTATAGGGCTGTGCTGATATAGCCTGGGGCTAGGGGCTGAGTATAGGACTGTGCTGATATAGCCTGGGGCTAGGGGCTGAGTATAGGGCTGTGCTGATATAGCCTGGGGCTAGGGGCTGAGTATAGAGCTGTGCTGGGATAGCCTGGGGCTAGGGGCTGAGTATAGGGCTGTGCTGGGATAGCCTGGGGCTAGGGGCTGAGTATAGAGCTGTGCTGGGATAGCCTGGGGCTAGGGGCTGAGTATAGAGCTGTGCTGGGATAGCCTGGGGCCAGGGGCTGAGTATAGGGCTGCACTCTTAGAAAAAAAGGTCCCCCCTTCGGAGAACCCTTTGAAGAACTCGTTATGGTTCCAGATAGAACCGTTTTGGTTCCAGGTAGAATCATTTTGGGTTCCATCTTGAACCGTTTCCACAGAGGGTTTTACGTGGATCCTAAAGGTTTCTACCTGGAACCAAAAAGGGTTCTCCTATGGGGACAGCCGCAGAACCCCTTTGGAACTCTTTTTTCTAAGAGTGTGGGGCTGGGATTAAGATTAGATCACATTGCAGCAAATCCTCCCCCTGGGCCCTCTGGTTCAAGACACCACACAGTGATACAGGGATACATATGGATGAGACTAGGCTGTGTGGGGGTGTGTGTATGTGAACTCTGAATTGTTCCCGCATGCACACACACTACTTGATATCATGATACTTTGGCCTGGTATTGTATTCTCACTAAAATGTTGGTATCCTGACAACACTATTCTATTCATAGTGCATTACTTTTGACCAGAGCCCTTTGGCCCTAGGGCCCCCCATGGGTCCTGGTCAATAGTAGTGCACTATATAGGGAATAAGGTGCCATTTGGGACACACACTGAGTCTGGACAGTGCCAAGGCCACCTCACAGAACAGCTGCATGTCCTAGTGAGAGCCCACAGAACAAACTGGGCCAACCCTCAGTGGAGTCAAGCCGAACGGACTGGGCCAACCCTCAGTGGAGTCAAGCCGAACGGACTGGGCCAACCCTCAGTGGAGTCAAGCCGAACGGACTGGGCCAACCCTCAGTGGAGTCAAGCCGAACGGACTGGGCCAACCCTCAGTGGAGTCAAGCCGAACGGACTGGGCCAACCCTCAGTGGAGTCAAGCCGAACGGACTGGGCCAACCCTCAGTGGAGTCAAGCAGAGAGAAATGACATGGAAGGTTGATCTAATGATCAGTTCCTAACCAGAGCCAGAGAGCCCTCTCAGCCCATAGAGCAATCCCTAACATCCAACTGTATCTTATCTACATACTGTCGGTTTTTTTATGGATGTGTGTTTTTGTTCACACATTTTTATTTACCTTGTCTCTCCACATTTGTTAATAGTAATTCCAAGTCTTCTGTGTCGTGCGAAATATACAATTTATCACAGCCTAGCCAACACAAGAAGGCTGGGGATGAGAATCCAAGTAGTATGAAGGCTGCTATCATACTCACCCCACAGCGTTTCAGCAAATGATCTCTCACTCCCCTCCTTACGTTCTCTCTCTCCACCAACCACTTGCCTTTAGGCAGGTTAAGGTTAATCATCTAAATTTTTTCTCTCTTTCATCTTCGCTCCTCTAATTTCCATCCCCCAGCCTTTTACATCACATTGACATCAACACAGCCACCAAAGTGTTTAACATTTGGTGGCTAATATGTTTGGTTTATGAAAGAGAGTGAACAAAAACGAAGTATAGAAAAGGCCCATAAATCAAAACGATAAATGGCAGTGACAGGAAAGGGAATGCACCCTGTAAATAAAATAAAATATTATGGTAAAATATTGTTTTATAGTAGCGCTTAGATTAATGAAATAATAACACAACGCTGCCGGCTTGGGAGGTCACTGCCCACATATAATAGGCTATTCAATCATACCCAGCAAGAGGTCTCTCTCCTTCTCTCCCTGTGTCCTCTTCTCTGTTCCACTGCTGAGCACCATGCATGTCAATAGACCTTACTCATGCCATGGCCATGAGCATTCCAAATCCAGCTTTGGAAAATCCAGCTTTAGAAAACAAGGCAACAGCCTATAGAGCACCAACCACTGTAGCACATTATTTAATTAGGTGCTGCCTGGCAGACATGTTAAGAAATAACTAAAGTCAAAATGAGACTTTGCATCTGAAGTCCTATATCCATATTCTGACTTGATAAATTCCCTAGCAAGAGTGAGATAAGGACACATCCTCCTATTCCGTCACAGCAATTCAGAAAATAAATCATCAAGCATCGTCTGTGCTTTAGACCCTTGAATTGACTCTGCTTGTTGGCCTTTAACAGATGAAGCTATGCCAATTCTTCCGCCATTGTAGTCAATATTCTGTGAACCATGTTTGCAATATTTTGTTATTTTCTTCCATTTGATGTTGGCCTATCTCTTCCCTCGGTGGAGATAAACCCCAGACACGGCTTACTGACACACGTGCACGCACACACACAAATAATAATAATAATAACTTGTCTTTGAGGGAACAGGATTTCCCGGTCATGTCTGCTTGGCTGTCAGACCCCACCCCTCCCTCCTCTCCCTGTATGCTGATTCCTCTCTATTCATATTTTCAATTATTTCTTATTCCTTTCCAACCTCCTTCCATCCCTCCAACCTTCCATCTCTCTGGCTTTGCGTCAGCGTCATCAGCATGCTAGACTTTGACGCTAAGGCATTTTCCGCATCCCAAATGGCACCCTATTGCCTACATAGTGCACTACTTTTGACCAGAGCCCTACATAACGAATAGGGTGCCTTTTGGGGACATAACCAATATGTCTGTTTATTCGTTTTGAGTGGCAGATGCCAGATTTAACCCTAGCGAGGGGGAAACGAGGAGAAGAGGAGGTCGCCTCAGCAGTGGTTTTAAGAAAAACACAACTCCCGGGACCCTTCTCTGGGTTCACCAAGTGGTGGAATTGCTTTCTGCAGAGACATTAAACAAACCGAAAAGTAAACACTTGCTGTAGCCCCCCCCCCCCCCCCCCCCCCCCCCCCCCCCCCCATACACCACCCTGCCTGATTCCCTTTAGGAAAGGTCTATGGTGCATGAAATGCATTATTGCCCTAGCTAAAGGAATGGAATAACATCCATAAAATATTGTGGCGTTACCTTTTAGTCTTCCAGCAGGCAGCAGCGGCCTTGCTCTGGCATTGTCCCCATTGTCCCCAGCCAAAAGGGCAAATGCTCACTCACACAGGATGTTTTTTTTCAGTATAGGCAACTACAGCACTTTCATTATAATCATTGTAAGTTTATGAAGAGGATAAAGAGAATATAGATAAATTGCCCAAAAGACCAAATGTTTACTCATACCAGATTCAAACCATTGGACTCATGTTGTGCTCTGTTCAACAACAACAAAAATCTGGGGATTTACACTAGGCACTTATCAGGCTTCCTCTAATCATTGTGAGTTTATGAGCATATAATCAAGAAAGAAGACTAGAATCTGATACAGGATGAATATTATATATATTAATCATTAATATGAATACCTTATTGCTGTCACGTCCTGACCAGTAAAGGGGTCATTTGTAATTGTAGTATGGTCAGGGCGTGGCAGGGGGTGTTTGTTTTGTGTGTTTTGTGTTTTTTTGGTTCTAGGGGATTTTGGTTCTAGTTTTCTATTTCTATCTTTCTTTTTCTATGTGTGGCCAGGTATGGCTTCCAATCAGAGGCAGGTGTCTTTCGTTGTCTCTGATTGGAAGCCATACTTAGGCAGCCCGTTTTTCCTGTGTTTTTGTGGGTGGTTATTTTCTGTATAGCCTGTGTGCCTTATGGAACTGTTTCATCGTCTGTTTATTTTGTTTTGAGTGTTCTTTCAAATAAAGAAGAAAGATGAGCACTATACCCGCTGCATTTTGGTCACCGTTCATCGACGCCTGTGACAATTGCCCCCTGTTTTCCTCTTATTGTTACAGTCTATTCGTTTTTCTCAAAAGAAAACCAGGACTGAGGATCAGATACAGTTCACAGCAGAAAGAAAGTATAGAAATCACTAGTTTTCTGTGTGCACCTTTTAATTTTTATGACGACATTAGCACACATTTATTAACATATTAACCTACTTGGCATACATTTCATCATGCCATTCATCACTGTATCCATATCCCCCCACCCATCCATCCATCCAGGACTTCTTCTTGCTAAAGCAGCCACTTGGGTTGTGTCCAAATTGACAAACTATGGCTCTGGTCAAAAGTAGTGCACTATATAGGAAATATAGTACCAATTCGGATGCACCCTGAGTTTAGCTGCGGTCATGCAGAGACAGAAAGCTTCCATATGCCCTACTCTCATTTCCTGTCCCTCTCTCCCTTGGACCCAGACACGCTCACACTGAGCATTATGGGTAAAAGGGCTCCAGATCTCCGCTGCACCATTTACTTGGAAGGTCAAGCACGGTTTATTAATCATCACAGCATTGGTTGAACTCATTTCATGCTCGCTCGGTCAGGTCTGTGTTCAATTCACAGTCCTGTGAGCATTATCAGATAGCCAGAGTCACTCTGGGCTCGCACATGCATGCCTGAAATCAGACACACTCAGGTCCACACTGAGGGTCATGGACATAGAATTACATAGGCCAAGGCCAGCTTGCCGTACTGAAAGTAAAGGGAGGGATGGAGGTAATCGATGGATGAATATAGGGGTGAATGGCGTCACCTCTTCTTCTCAAGGACAAATGGCTAATTAAAGAAGTGACGGAAGATTGAGTTAAGTTAATATCTAAGGACAGACTTAATACCTGACTTAAGTGTAAGGAAAAGATGGAGGGATGGATGGGTAAATAAAGGAAGCATGTGAAGAATGGATGATGTCATTCAGGACATTCAGCTAATTAAGGACAAATGTAAAACCATTCTTAAGTTAATATGTTAGGAAAGTAGCAGCTCAAGCAGTGGTTGAGTTGATGGAGGGATGGGGTCACTTCTTCTTAAAGGCTAAAATTAAAGTAACTCTCCAGTGTTTCCAGATTTCTATTAGATATGACCTATAATTAACCTATAATTAATTACATATGAGTGAAATTGTTTTCCTTCCAAAAAATGGTAATGAAGTAAATTAAAAAGCAGATTTTCTGTGTTGGAATAGTGTGGGTGTATACCGGTCATTAAAAATATGCATGCGAGTAGACCACTGATTGGACTGCTCATCCTCCTCAGGAGGCCAACAACATTATTTTGGTATAAATTAACAGAACATGAAGTGAGATTTTCACTGGACAGTTGCGTACTTTAAGGACAATTGTAACACCTGTTTGTTACTTAACACAGCTTACAAATGCAGTAGGATGATACAAATGATCTGTCTGTTCGTGAAGGAAGAGATAGAGAGATGAATGGATGGCATTACTACTTCTTCTCTCATTTGAAGAGGAGAGATTATAAGTAATACCATTTTGTGTTGGGCCTTCTGGAAGGAAGCTATACTCCAGCAGTAGGTTGCTACATTGACCTTTCTACCAGGGCTGATCCTCTGCTGTGGTGTGACAAGTATGAGTTTGACAGCTGGTGATTGTGGTGAGGAAATGATGGCGCTACTGTACAACTAATCTGTGTGGATTACAGTGATGTGTCAGTAAGCTAGCCAACCTCATTTTAGCTAAAGACATACAAATATTGTAGTCATTTCGTTGTAGGAATATGGGAAAGAAATATGAACCTTTTGACTAATACAAAAAATAACAACTTTTTCAAATAGGGGGACTAGATACATAAAGTGCTTTCATATCGAAACAATAAAACAGAAATATATTAAAATACCCTCAAATAAAAGGTGAACTTCTGTACTGTCCCCTCATGAAACATTTGATCTCAAAACCAAAATGCTGGCATATAGAGCCAAATTTTACAAATAAATACAGAGGGGAGTGTACTTCATCCTAGCTAGGTAGGTTTACAACCATAGTCCTGGGTGGGATACTACATTACCATCTATCTATCATGTTACATGGATGGTTATAGCTGACTAAACTGTCCTGGATGTAGTACTGAATTGTAGTGAACATCCTTAAAGGGCAGGTAGCATAAACGTAACCACATGTAACATGAGGATTTACATTAGTATACACATCAAAGTCCCAATGCGAAGTTACATCTCACTTTTCTATTTTTGCCAGTTATTACATAAAACCCATCAGAATTCCGAAGAATGGCAAAGTCATGTCGGAAAATGTTTTTCGACAAAATACCAAATACATAGATTCCAGATGTCAGGCAGCTAGTGTGCTAGCACTAAGCCAAGGCGGAAAAAGTCACAAAACTCAAATCTCCCTACAGCCTACTTCTTAGATACTTCTCAGAGAACATGCCATAAAGTTGACAAGAAAAAAAGTAGAACAGACGAGGTACTACACAATTAGCAGGTATGATTTTGTCTTTTGTTTTGAGGCCACGGCAAGAAGGCACCAGAGCCTGTCGTGCTAACGGGTTCCCACTAGATAACACAGCCACAAAGTCTGTGAAGAGCATGAGGATGCTAACGTTAGCCAGCTTGAGCTAGGTACCGAGCTAGCATACGAACTAGGTATCACAGAGTAGATTCTCCATTTGATGTTGAGAAATAGTGCATTGTGGGCAGTTTAGAAGACATCTGGAAATAAGTTGGTAAATATGTAATAATCCCAAAACATAACCAGTTTTGTAGTTGTAGGTAACCAGATCGTGACTGACTATGTTACTAAGTCTTTGACCACACTAGTGGCAATTTTAGCATGTAAATCTTCTTGGGTCAAACAAAATAATTGTTTTAGATGAATGCCAGCAAAAGACTAAACAATACATTAATTGCACTATAACGGTGACAGTGCCCACAAACTGTTAGGGCCTACATAAAGCTGTCCCAACAGCAGAGCTTTCTTTGCAGCACCATAGTGTGAATCCTTACCACTGCTACACCTGGCTATCAGCGGAGCCTTGTCTGGCAACGAAACAGTTCATTCAGCCTCATATACTGCCTTTAAAAAAAACATATCTCATATGGCTGACTTTTTTAAACAAATGCGGTTTCTACTGACAATTGAGATGTACAAACTACGGCATAAGGGGACAACGAGCGGATAAGAGGCAATCCGTATTTTAGTTTAAGACATTAATGAGCGAGCTAAATATAACTATTTGTTTAGCACTTATGAAATGTATAGCGACAGAATTCAGAACATGGGCCATTCTTACAGTATTCTCCCTGCACACCAAGTCAGAGACCTAGGATAAATAAAGGGGGCATATACGCAGACAATGAAAGCTCTTACAATATTCAATACATTTTTCTAAAACAGGCTATAGGCTACATGTACACCACCAGGTCAGAACAGTAGGCTAAATGATGAGGGGGAAAGGGACCAAATTATTAACGTGAGGCACATGGGCAAATTACAGCTTACTACACACTTAGTATTACTTTCTTAGCTACAGTATACATATCTCCCTGGCATATTACATAATTTTAGCAGCAGCATACAAAACTGTACATTTTGGACTCACCTTGTTATGCTGTGCTCACTTGAACAGGAAGGTGGCGCGGCAGTCCTTGTGGGCAAATTGTGTCATCAAACTTTGTCATAAAAGTCTGGTATTCTCTGGGTTTATGGTGTGTTCAAGACAACTAGGAACTCTAAAAGAAATAATGTTGAATCATGACGTCAGTGATCTTCAGGTCAAAGCTCTAGAAAGAGGCCAGAGTTTCGAGCTGGAGCTCGTTTTTTTTTCGAGTTCCCAATTGTCTTGAACTCACTGAAGTCTGAGATTTCCCAGCTCCGAGTTTCCAGTTGTTTTGAACGTGGCAGAATTCATGCTAGATTGACAGCATGGCCAATGCCCATGGTGTTGAATGTTTATCCTTTTAAGCTTGGAAAAGATACCCTTAAACCCAGACTTGGATGACACACCCACTCCACTGAATAGCAGGCTAGTGATTTCTTTGCAAATGCTTGCAGTTAGCCTTCCAATCCACTCATTGTTGAATTTGGGGTTTATGTCCAATGGACGATGAGCACCCATACGTTTTATCTATAATTTCTCTTTATATGACAAGGATTGAAAAGGATTTGCCAGTAGATTGTTGACGTGATTCATGATGATGACTGCTTGTCTAGCTTGCTAGCTAAGATTTTGAAAGTATGCTGACATGATCAGTCCAATCAAATCTAAGGTAGATATAATGTGATTTGATTTTTATCATTTTATCTGTTGCCAATGACCTTGAGCCTTCTTGGATGGGCACTTTTAATGTAACTAACTCTATGGCAGCACCCAAGGGGCTTGAATTTTTGAGCTCTCCCCGTAGATTTTGCGGTGACGTACACTACCGTTCAAAAGTTTGGGGTCACTTAGAAATGTCCTTGTTTTTGAAAGAAAAACACATTTCTTGTCCATTAAAACAACATCAAATTGAACAGAAATACAGTGTAGACATTGTTAATGTTGTAAATGACTATTGTAGCTGGAAATGGCTGATTTTTAATGCTATCTACATAGGTGCACAGAGGCCCATTATCAGCAACCATCACTCCTGTGTTCCAATGGCATGTTGTGTTAGCTAATCCAGGTTTATCATTTTTAAAGGCTAATTGATCATTAGAAAACCCTTTTGCAATTATTTTAGCACAGCTGAAAACTGTTGGTCTGAATAAAGAATAAATAAAACTGGCCTTCTTTAAACTTGTTGAGTATCTGGAGCATCAGCATTTGTGGGTTCGATTCAGGCTCAAAATGGCTAGAAACAAATAACTTTTTTCTGAAACTTGTCAGTCTATTCTTGTTCTGAGAAATGAAGGCTATTCCATGTGAGAAATGGAAGATCTCATACAACGCTGTGTACTACTCCCTTCACAGAACAGCGCAAACAGGCTCTAACCAGAATAGAAAGAGGAGGGGGAGGCCCCGGTGCACAACTGAGCAAGAGGACAAGTACATTAGAGTGTCTAGTTTGAGAAACAGACCCCTCACAAGTCTTCAACTAGCAGCTTCATTAAATAATACCTGCAAAACACCAGTCTCAACGTCAACAGTGAAGAGGCGACTCCGGGGTGCTGGCCTTCACAGTGTCTGTGTTCTTTTGCCCGTCTTTGCCCATCAAAATTATATATTTTTTTAGCTAAACAGGTGGGGCTCAAAACAGGTGGGGCAGAATAACGGGTCGCCACTGGACCACACTGTGTTGTTACTTTCTTGAGTAAAAACTCTTGCTTCCTACCCTTTAACTGTAGTACTTTATAGTACTATTACTATTAGTACAACACGCTCCTGTACTGTATCGTACTATATTTTTCCATCCCAAGGATGTCAAATCCCAATATACTGTATGTATTGTAATATAACTGTATCTCTTAGGTTAACATACATGCATATTTCTTGTCAAACCAGTGTACAGTAAAGCAAGAATTGTATAGACCTACAGTAAATCCATCCAGGTGTAGATGATAAACGACAGGGTAAATGACAGTGCATAACCAGAGCACATCTCTCCATGCCATCAATCCCACTAAAGGAAGGTCAGTCGGCCCTGTATACGTTCATTATAGTCTAAGTAGTGCTGTTTGCTCCGTTACTTCACAACAAGGAGAACATGAACAGGCCTCACCCTCACCTGAAGCAACCCTTTCCCCTTTCCGCCTCACCGGTCCTCGCTCTCTATGTTCCTTCCTCAGCACTCACATCCCTCCTTCCTTAACTCCCTTTCCCCATCCATGTTTTCCCTTTCATCCACATCCCTTCTCCCATTCCCTACTCTCCATTTCTCCCCCTCACTTACCTCCCCCCTCTCCAATCCCATTCCCTGTTCCCCATCCCTTACCCTGTCCCCCCCAACCCCACGCTCTCACTCCCATTGCAAATTGTCAAACAAATGAACCCCTTCGCCAGGGACAAATGAGGAGAAATAGTCTTTAAAGAGGACCATTTATTTAAATCCCAACTGACAGGGTGGAATCTGTGATCCCATTTCGCTCCTCCTTGAGAGAAGTAGAGGATGAAGGGGGTTTGCATCGACCATTTCAAAGCTATTTAAATGAGTAGTCCCAGTGCAACACCGCTAATGTTACAGAGAGAGAGAGAGAGCAATAGAGAGAAAGAGACAGAGAGATGGGGGGGCAGAGAGAGCGAGAGAGAGACGGGGGGCAGAGAGAGAGAGAGAGAGAGAGAGCAGAGAGAGAGATGGGGGCAGAGAGAGAGAAAGATGGAGAGAGAGATTACGCAGAGGGAAAGCTGAGAGTGAGAGAGACAGACAGAGAGAGAGAGAGAGTCTATATTATTTAAAAACTTTTGTGAGTGTTTACTTGCTTTGGCAATGTAAACATGTTTCCCATGCCAATAAAGCCCTTTGAATTGTATTTAATTTAAATTGAGAGAGAGAGCGAAGAGAGAGAGTGTGTGTGTGTGTGAGAGAGCGAGAGAGAAAGACAAAATGCAGAAAGAGGGAGAAAGAGAGAGAGAAAGATGGAAAGAGAGACTGCTGAGAGAGAGAGATGGGGTCTCCTTAGGTTGACATCTATAGAGGAAGAAAGAGACCCAGCTAGAATTAAACCGAGAAGAGAATCCTCCAATAACGTCTTTAATTCAAAGCAGAGACATATCACCATAGCTGTCGCTTCGAGGACATACAGTATACCATCAGAGCTACTAGACCACCTTTTCAATACCTAATTTTGCCTCATTTCATTCCAACTACCTCTCTCAGTGCCTTTCATACTCCGACACTGCCGCAATTTAGTGCCATGCCATTACGTTCTGCTCAATCATATGTATATATCATGGTGAATAAGAGTCATATGATATCTGCTTGTCTCATTTTCTGTCTCTTTTTTCCCGATATATTGGTATATCTCCTATCTCTCTCGCTGAAACCCCAACCCAGCCACCCATCAAGGCTCCGACAGCCTTGCTGAGGGGAAATGACTTGTGACTAAATGACTGAAACATTACACGTTGTCGGAGGGTTATAAAACATGAATAAAACAGCAGGGGGTTTTATTATGGCCAGGAAATGGTCAAAAGTAGTGCACTATTTAGGGAATAGAGTGCCATTTGGGAGGCACACTAAGAGTTTCAACCAGATATGAAATGAAGAGAGGGAGAAAGGTTATTCTGGTAGCTTTTACATCAGTTCACTCCCTTAAAAGTTTCCCCCTTCAGTTCACAGTATCTTTCTCCCATCACGATATCTTTCTCGCTCTCGCTCTCACTCACTCTCTCTCCCCTTTCTCTCTATTACTCACTCTTTCTAGCTATCTATCTAGCTTCACCTTCCACACCCCTCCCATCTCTCTCTCTCACCCACCCACCTCTCCCTGTCTCTCTCTCTCCCCTGCTGTACCGTCATGAAGCTAGGCTCACCACTTTAAGGTTGTTTTTTGTCCATCTAATTTTACCCTTGGGTACGCTTGAGTAGAGTTTATAAGAGCGGCCATAATTTTAAACACTTGTTTCAGGCGCCATTTCTCCCTGGGTTTATAATTTCCTTCGCTTTGCCTTGGTGATGGACTGTTAAAGAAGATACAGGCAGATGCGGAGAGGAGAGTTAAGCATTCTGGGATGGGAGTGATATGGGATGGCACTACCTCGACATACGATTAATTAGTTGAGGTTCCACACTCAAAAAAGGGCTTTTCAAAGTTCCTTTATGCTATTTTACTCATTAAGGACAAAAAAAAGACCAACATTTTGTCTGTTAAACAATCGTCAGTGTACGTGACTACCTCCCCATAACAACTATCTTTCTGTCTCCACCCCAACTAAAGGAAGGAAAGGGAGGGGGTCCAGACATACACCAACCCTCCTCCTGAATAGCAACCCTCTAGCTGGATTTTGCTTCAAACTAATCCTAATCTTATACATCTGATTCTACTAATTAGCTGCTCACCATGACCTTGATTAGCTGAGTCAGGTGTGTTACAACAGGGAGATACAGTTGAAATCGGAAGTTTACATACACCTTAGCCAAATACATTTGAAATGAATTTTTCAACATTCCTGACATTTAATCCTAGTAAAAAAATCCCTGTTTTAGGTCAGTTAGGATCACCACTTTATTTTAAGAATGTGAAATGTCAGAATAATAGTTGAGAGAATGATTTATTTCAGCTTTTGTTTCTTTCATCACATTCCCAGTGGGTCAAAAGTTTACATACACTCAATTAGTATTTGGTAGCATTGCCGTTAAATTGTTGAAATACGGTTGGGTGAATTTTGGCCCATTCCTCCTGACAGAGCTGGTGTAACTGAGTCAGGTTTGTCGGCCTCCTTGCTCGTACACACTTTTTCAGTTCTGCCCACAAATGTTCCATAGGATTGAGGTCGGGGCTTTGTGATGGCCACTCCAATACCTTGACTTTGTTTTGTTTTAAGCCATTTTGCCACAACTTTGGAAGTATGCTTGGGGTCATTGTCCATTTGGAAGACCCATTTGTGACCAAGCTTTAACTTCCTGACTGATGTCTTGAGATGTTGCTTCAATATATCCACATAATTTTCCTCCCTCATGATGCCATCTATTTCATGAAGTACACCAGTCCCTCCTGCAGCAAAGCACCTCCACAACATGATGTTGCCACCCCTGTGTTTCACGGTTGGGATGGTGTTCTTCGGCTTGCAAGCGTCCCCCTTTTTCCTCCAAACATGATGATGGACGTTATGGCCAAACAGTTCTATTTTTGTTTCATCAGACCAAAAAAAGTACGATCTTTGTCCCCATGTGCAGTAAACCGTAATCTGGCTTTTTTATGGTGGTTTTGGAGCGGTGGCTTCTTCCTTGCTGAGCAGGCTTTCAGGTTATGTCAATATAGGACTTGTTTTACTGTGGATATAGTTACTTTTGTACCTGTTTTCTCCAGCATCTTCACAAGGTCCTTTGCTGTTGTTCTGGGATTGATTTTCACTTTTCGTACCAAAGTAGGTTCATCTCTAGGAGACAGAACGTGTCTCCTGCCTGAGCGGTATGACGGCTACGTGGTCCCATGGTGTTTATACTTGCATACTATTGTTTGTACAGATGAACGAGGTACCTTCAGGATGAAACAGACTTGTGGTGGTCTACATTTTTTTCTGAGGTCTTGGCTGATTTCTTTTGATTTTCTATGATGTCAAGCAAAGAGGCACTGAGTTTGAAGGTAGGCCTTGAAATACATCCACGGGTACACCTCCAATTGACTCAAATTATGTCAATTAGCCTATCAGAAGCTTCTAAAGCCATTACATATTTTTTATGGAATTTTCCAAGCTGTTTCAAGGCACAGTCAACTTAGTGTATGTAAAATTCTGACTCACTGGAATTGTGATACAGTGAATTATAAGTGAAATAATCTGTCTGTAAACAGTTGTTGAAAAAATGACTTGTGTCATGCACAAAGTAGATGTCCTAACTGACTTGCCAAAACTATAGTTTGTTAACAAGAAATTTGTGGATGTTACGGCTTGGTAGTCGTGGAGGAGGAATGAGGCGCAGGAAGCAGCGAACACAGGGTAGTGGTGTTTTTAATATACACTCACACAAAAAACAAATGTTCCCACACACAGGGGAGAAAGTACATACGGCGTCAAAACAACGTCGACACAAACATAAGTCGTCTGTCAAAGAAACAATCATTAATCCCGCACGAACAGGAGCGGGCCAGCTAAACTAAATAGCCCCTCTAATGGCTAATTGACCACAGGTGTCACAAAATAAAAAAAGGGAAAAGCAAAAGGGAATCGGTGGCAGCTAATAGGCCGGTGACGACGACCGCAGAGCGCCACCCGAGCAGGAGGGGGCGCCACCGTCGGTGGGAATCGTGACAGTACCCCCCTCCTGACGCGCGGCTCCCGAAGGCGCCGACACCGGCCTCGAGGTCGACCCGGAGGGCGAGGCGCAGGGCGATCCGGACGGAGGTGGTGGAACTCCCTCAACATAGATGGGTCCAGGACGTCCGCCGCCGGCACCCAGCACCTCTCCTCCGGGCCGTACCCCTCCCAGTCAACGAGGTACTGTAGGCCCCTCGCCCGGCGTCTCGAGTCCAGTATGGCCCGTATGCTGTACGCCGGGGACCCCCCGATGTCCGGAGGGGGCGGAGGGACCTCCGGCACCTCATCTTCGTGAAGGGGACCAGCTACCACCGGCCTGAGGAGAGACACATGAAACGAGGGGTTAATACGGTAATAGGAAGGGAGTTGCAACCAATAACACACCTCGTTTATCCTCCTCAGGACTTTGAA
This sequence comes from Salmo trutta, assembly GCF_901001165.1. Lineage (NCBI taxonomy): Eukaryota > Metazoa > Chordata > Actinopteri > Salmoniformes > Salmonidae > Salmo > Salmo trutta. The sequence continues at coordinate 30,328,732 of NC_042966.1, read as the reverse complement.
GGGCCCCACACACTGCGGCCCCAGCTTCCGGCAGGGCACGCGGAGGGGCAGGTTCCGGGTCGAGAGCCAGACCCTGTCTCCCGGTGCGAACACGTGCGCCTCACTGCGGTGGCGGTCAGCACTCCTCTTCTGCCACGCACTGGCCTCCTTTAGTGAGTCCTGGACGGCTCTCCAGGTCTCCTTGGAGTGCTGGACCCAGTCCTCCACCGCAGGAGCCTCGGTCTGACTCCGGTGCCATGGTGCCAGGACCGGCTGGTAACCTAACACACACTGAAAGGGTGATATGTTAGTAGAGGAGTGGCGAAGTGAGTTCTGGGCTAACTCAGCCCAGGGAATATACCTCGCCCACTCCCCTGGCCGGTCCTGGCAATACGACCTCAGGAACCTGCCCACCTCCTGGTTCACCCTCTCCGCCTGCCCATTGCTCTCGGGGTGATAACCGGAGGTCAAACTGACCGAGACCCCCAGCCGCTCCATAAACGCTTTCCAGACCCTGGATGTGAACTGGGAACCTCGATCAGAGACAATGTCCTCCGGCACCCCGTAGTGCCGGAAGACGTGGGTAAATAGGGCCTCCGCAGTCTGCAGGGCCGTAGGGAGACCGGGCAATGGGAGGAGACGGCAGGACTTAGAGAACCGATCCACAACCACCAGAATCGCCGTGTTCCCCTGAGAGGGGGGAAGATCTGTCAGGAAGTCGATGGACAGGTGCGACCATGGTCGTTGTGGAACGGGGAGGGGCTGTAACTTCCCTCTTGGTAGATGCCTAGGAGCCTTACTCTGGGCACACACCGAACAGGAAGAGACATAGGACCTCACGTCCTTATCTAAGGTGGGCCACCAGTACTTCCCCCTTAGACTCCGCACTGTCCTCGCCTCACCAGGATGACCCGCAGTGGGTAGCGTGTGCGCCCACCGAATCAAACGATCACGAACACCGAGCGGCACATACATGCGCCCCAAGGGCACCTGCGCAGGCGCAGGTTCTAACACCAATGCCTGCTCGATGTCCGCGTCCACCTCCCATACCACAGGGGCCACCAGCCTAGACGCTGGAATGATGGGAGTTGGATCGATGGGCCGGTCCTCCGTGTCATAGAGACGGGACAGCGCGTCGGCCCTAGTATTCAGGGAACCCGGTCTATAGGAGATGGTAAACCTAAACCGGGCGAAGAACATGGCCCACCTCGCCTGATGTGGATTCAGTCTCCTCGCTGCCCGGATGTACTCCAGGTTTCGGTGGTCGGTCCAGATGAGAAAGGGGTGTTTAGCCCCCTCAAGCCAGTGCCGCCACACCCTCAGAGCTTTAACCACTGCTAGCAACTCCCTGTCCCCCACATCGTAGTTACGCTCCGCCGAACTGAGCTTCTTCGAAAAGAAAGCGCAGGGGCGGAGTTTCAATGGCACACCCGAGCGCTGTGATAGCACGGCACCCACCCCAGCCTCGGACGCGTCCACCTCCACTACGAACGCTAAAGACGGGTCCGGGTGCGCCAACACGGGTGCGTCGGTGAACAGCGTCTTCAACTTCTTGAAGGCTCCGTCCGCCTCCGTCGACCATCGCAAACGCACCGGCCCCCCCTTCAGCAGTGAGGTAATGGGAGCCGCTACCTGGCCAAAACCCCGGATAAACCTCCGGTAGTAATTGGCAAAGCCTAAAAACCGCTGCACCTCCTTCACCGTGGTTGGAGTCGGCCAATTACGCACGGCCTTAACGCGGTCACACTCCATCACCACCCCCGTGGTGGAAATGCGATAACCCAGAAAGGAGACGGCTCATTTGGAAAACTCACACTTCTCAGCCTTAACGTATAAGTCATGCTCCAGCAGTCTACCAAGCACCTTGCGCACCAGGGACACATGCGCGGAGCGGGTGGCGGAATATATCAGGATGTCATCGATATAGACTATCACGCCCTGCCCGTGCAGGTCCCTGAGAATCTCGTCAACAAAGGATTGAAAAACGGCTGGAGCATTTTTTCAACCCATACGGCATGACGAGGTACTCATAATGGCCTGATGTGGTACTAAAGGCGGTTTTCCACTCGTCTCCCTTCTTGATACGCACCAGATTATACGCGCTCCTGAGATCCAGTTTTGTGAAGAACTGTGCTCCGTGAAATAGATTCCACCGCCGTAGCGATGAGAGGTAGTGGGTAACTAAACCCCACCGTAATAGCGTTTAGACCTCGGTAATCAATGCACGGACGCAGACCTCCCTCCTTTTTTTTCACAAAAAAGAAACTCGAGGAAGCGGGTGAGATGGAGGGCCGAATGTACCCCTGTCCCAGGGATTCCGTGACATATGTCTCCATAGCCGCAGTCTCCTCCTGTGACAAGGGGTACACGTGACTCCTGGGAAGCGCAGCGTCAACCTGGAGATCTATCGCACAATCCCCCTGTCGATGAGGTGGTAATTTAGTCGCCCTCTTTTTACAAAAAGCGATCGCCAAATTGGCGTATTCGGGGGAATGCGCACGGTGGACACCTGGTCTGGACTCTCCACCGACGTGGCACCTATGGAAACTCCTAGACACCTACCTGAACACTCCTCTGACCACCCCTGGAGAACCCCCTGTTTCCACGAAATACGGGGATTGTGACCAGCCAGCCAGGGGATCCCCAGCACCACCGGAAACGCAGGCGAATCAATAAGGAAAAAACTAATGCGTTCCTTATGATTCCCCTGCGTTACCATGTCCAGTGGCACCGTAGACTCCCTGACTAACCCTGACCCTAATGGCCGGCTATCTAGGGAGTGCACAGGGAAAGGGGAATCTATCGGCACCCGCGGAATGCCCAGCTTAATGGCAAGTCCACGGTCCATAAAATTCCCAGCTGCACCTGAATCGACTAGCGCCCTATGCTGGGAAGAGGGAAAAAATTTAGTAAACAAAACAGGTAAAAACACGTGACCAACAGGGGTTTCTGGGTGAATCTGGTGCCGACTCACCTGAGGTGACCGAGAAGTGTTCTGCCTGCCATCTCGACTCCCAGACTGGCTCCTCCTGCACCGGTCGGCCGTGTGTCCTCTCCGACCACAGCTGGTGCAGGAGGAGCCACCTCCTCCGGTGCCCCTTTGCACGGCCCCCCCTACCTCCATAGGGGTAGGGGCGGGGGTGCACGGGGGTGGAATGGGCAGGACCCTCTCCGAACGCCCGCGGGCAGCCAGCAAATTGTCCAGTCGTATGGACATATCTATGAGCTCGTCCAGGGACAGAGCTGTGTCCCGACAGGCCAGCTCCCTGCGGACGTCCGCCCGGAGACTGCAGCGGTAGTGGTCTATGAGGGCCCTGTCGTTCCACACCGCCCCAGCAGCCAAGGTCCTGAACTCCAGCGCGAAGTCCTGGGCACTCCTCGTCTCCTGCCTGAGGTGGAACAGCCGTTCACCCGCCGCTCTTCCTTCCAGAGGGTGGTCGAACACGGCCCGAAAGCGGCGGGTGAACTCTGGGTAGTGGTCCCTCGCCGAGTCTGGACCGTTCCAGACCGCATTAGCCCACTCCAGAGCTCGGCCCGTCAAGCAGGAAACGAGGGCACTCACGCTCTCCTCCCCCGTGGGAGCAGGTCTGACGGTGGCCAGGTACAGCTCAAGCTGGAGCAAAAATCCCTGGCACCCAGCCGCCGCCCCATCGTACTCCCTCGGGAGCGCCAAACGAAGCGCGCCAGAGCCAGACGTCATGGGGGGCGAAGATGGCTGTATCGGGGGATGTGGAGGTGGAGAGAGGATACCACTTCTCTCCCATCGGTCCATCCTCTCCATCATCTGGTCCATTGCCGATCCGATGCGATGGAGGACTGTCGTGTGGTGGAGTACGCGTTCCTCCATCGAGGGCAGAGGAGTGGCCGCTGCTCCCGCTGATTCCATGCCTTTTATCTTGGTGCGGGATTCTGTTACGGCTTGGTAGTCGTGGAGGAGGAATGAGGCGCAGGAAGCAGCGAACACAGGGTAGTGGTGTTTTTAATATACACTCACACAAAAAACAAATGTTCCCACACACAGGGGAGAAAGTACATACGGCGTCAAAACAACATCGACACGAACATAAGCCGTCTGTCAAAGAAACAATCATTAATCCCGCACGAACAGGAGCGGGCCAGCTAAACTAAATAGCCCCTCTAATGGCTAATTGACCACAGGTGTCACAAAATAAAAAAAGGGAAAAGCAAAAGGGAATCGGTGGCAGCTAATAGGCCGGTGACGACGACCGCCGAGCGCCACCCGAGCAGGAGGGGGCGCCACCCGAGCAGGAGGGGGCGCCACCGTCGGTGGGAATCGTGACAGTGGAGTGGTTTAAAAACGAGTTTTAATGACTCCAACATACGTAAGTGTATGTAAACTTCCGACTTCAACTGTAAAACCAGGTAGAAATCCCTGCTCTATTATAAAACAGCAGAGAGATAGACCTACGTACCAAACAAACCCATAAAATGGTGGATCTACAGTATATTTACTGCATGAGTAAAGCTAACCGATAACTGATGGGTTGTTCCATGGGTCAGGTGTTTGATTGTGTTGGACTACACTCTAATAATCCTTAATGTACATTTAGGGTTGGTTTTAGGTTATATTAAATGCGTATTGTACATCTACTGCATTTGTGACGCTAACCAGTGACTCATGGGATTCAGAGGTTGTTCCATGGGTTGTGTTTCATAGACACCATTGGTGCTGGACTACAGACTAATAATCCTTAATGTACTGTACATGTAGGGTTGGTATTAGGTTACAGTATATAGATTGGCCACTGTATATCTACTGGTAATGACACTAACTGATGATTCATGGGTCGTGTGTATAGTTTGATAGACCTCATTGGGCGCTGGACTATTAGTCTGATAATCCTTAATGAAGGTTAATCTGTCTGGACAAAGACACATCAGAGTCAGCACAATACAGACAAGAGCGCTGTTACAACGCTAAGTAGTGAATCTCACTGTTCTCTGAACTCTATACTCCCTGCCCATCCCAGTTTGCTAAGTAGTGAATCTCACTGTACGGTACTCTATACTCCCCCCCAGACCAGTCCACTCATTGAAGATAAATGAATCCTTCATTCGCTGTAATAACAACAAATGGACTACAGTTTTAATCCCGTGCTCGGACAGGAAAAAATTGGGCGGGAATTGAGCTGGCAACCTGAGGGTTGCTGGTATCAAAACCTAAATGCCATTGCCTGCCATTGTGCCCCTTGAGCAAGGCACTTAACAACACACAACAACAGCTCCCGGTGCGCCAAATGTGGCAGCCCCCTGCACCTCTCCCAAACAACAAAAAAGTGTATGTGCTTGTGTATGTGTGTGTGTCTTTCTGAGCAGTTGGGTTAAAAACGGAAGTCAAATTTCGTTTGGACCTTGTGTGCAATTGACCAATAAAGTAATCTTCATCTTATCTATAAATCGTTTTAGCTCATGTCCTTTTCTTTAACCCTCTGTTCATTAAACTTGTTGGAATATCAGATGAAACTGACACACAAAAAAAGAAGAGGGAAAAAAATATATCAAAGTATAAAATCCTTAATCCTTGTCATACCATAGTGAGGTAGCTACATGGTTCATCTGATGTTCATGTCTTTGTTGTTGCGGAGCAACACTGGTCCATTATTTCCTTCTTCTATATCTTCTCTACATCTTCAAAATTGGTCCCTATTAGCATGCATTATGTGCTAATTGTACTGTACAACAGATGCTTGGGGTGAAGAAGGACAGGAGAAGAGCTTATGTTTCACGAGATTAGTATAGAGAGTAGAAGAACAAACTGATAGATTCAAGACATGCAGCAGGCAAAAGTAATGCATTTCTATTATCTCTATAAATCTCTCTATGATCCCTAGTGGTACATTGAGATATGTTTCCATTAGATCAGTGATGTGTTGTTGTTGCCCACTGGTTCTATATAATATTTGCAACACATCAATGATGGGTGGGGGGGTGGGGGGGTATCAGAAGGGAGAGGGAGACTGAGTGGGTGGTATTCTCCCCCAGTGACTCCCATTGGCATGTAGCCTAGCAGTTAGAACATTGGACCAGTAACCGAAAAACTGAGCCAACTAGGTAAAAAATATCTGCCCTTGAGCAAGGCATTTAACCCTAGTTTCTCTCGGGTCACCTTCGATAATGTCTGATCCCATGCCGTGACCCCACTCGCCGAGGGTGTCTCAGGCAACTAGCTCTTACAGTCTCACGTCAGAAACAGACGTTCATCCATGTTTTTCAAACAAATAATTTCAAAATGTTTACGTTTAGGCATTAACTCCATATTTTTAAGGTTAGGCTTAAGGTTTGGGATAGGCTTAAAACAAAATCTAAAAAACGACTTTCTATTGCTGGATTTGAACTTGCAACCTTTGGAGAGGCAGATTAATCAATAATTTCTGTTGATGCTGAAAAAAGACTTTTGATTGTGTTGAATGGCCTTTTCTATTCAAAACATTGGAAACTTTAAACTTTCCAGCTGAAACAATACATTTTATAAAACAAGAAAAATATACACAAATAATACACGATCTGATGAAATTGCTTTAGAAAGGGGCTATAGACTTGGATGTCCCCACGACCCCCTGGCAATTGTAACTGCTTGCAGAAAGAATTAGACAGGACCCAAACGTAACAGGTATCAGTATTGGTAAACATGAATATAAACTAAAGTTATTTGCAGATGATCTCCTGACCAATTTTGAATACTCAAAAATCTTAGGTTATAAAATTAACATGGGAAAAAACTAAATAATGGCAATATAAGAAAAAAACCTCACAATCTACAGCAATCCTTTATGTGGACCACAAAAAAATATGAAATACTTAGGATGCTTAATAAGTGAAAACAAACAACAAATATATAAAGATAACTCTATTCCATTACTCAAAAAGCAGATCTAATTACATGGAATAATCTTATCCTAAATCTTACAGTTAGAATGAACCTCTTTAGAATGGCATGGCTACCAACGTTTTTATATTTATTTTCGGTAATACCAATTAAAACTAAACGCATAGAAACCGTAAATGATTTGGTAATAGGAAATATATGTATTTCCTAGACAGCTTTAAAAAGCAATTTTGGGTTGACCAATATTTTCAAATACATTCAACTTAAAAGTTTTATATCACAAAATGTTCATTTGAAATATTTTTTTACTGTATACAAAATCTTGCAGTGAGCCTGTACAACTGACAATCTCGTAGAAACAAATATAAACTATTGGAACCAAGATATAAAAATAACTGATATTGACACAAGATGGAGGGAATGTTGGAACTTAACTAACGAAATTACAGTTAAAAAAAATGTATGCTTAATCCAGTATAAATTTATGTATAGAATTTATTATAAAAGAGACAAATTCTACAGCACAACGGCAGAGTCATGTCTGAAGTGTAAAACTACTAATTACTCAATAATTCATGCCTTCTGGGAATGTTTCAAAATTCAAAAAGTTATGGGCGGAGTTGGGAAGATGGATGTCAGAGGTACTGCAATGTAAATGTACTTTTAATTTGTCTGTCTTTATATTTGAAGACATTATATATGAGGGTGCAGTGAGATACCCAATGGGTTGGACAATACTCTTCTCATCGATTATCTTTAAAAAACGTATACTCAAAAACTGGAAATCAGCCAATCCTCCGTAGTTCACGCAATAGAAAGGTCAAATGCTTTATTATCAAAAAATATAAAGAGAGTGGGCAATGGAGAGAAACAAAATGGTGCAGTTTGAGGCCATGTGGCAGAAAGTAATAAGGGATATACTGTAGGGGTGGGGGCTAGTTGGTCTGACCAGGTGTGATGTAGTGATGCTTGTATGATGTAGCTGTTTGTATGTATATGTAAGTAATAACTAAAGGAATCAGGTAACAGCACTCACTGTTGCCCCTAATTTCCACATCATCTCCCGGTGTCCTCAGACATGGATTGAGGTCGAATACTGACTTGTATCATGGGTGACCTGGCTGCTCTCAGGGGGAGTGTGATAGACAAAAAACCCATTTCCATTTCACCATACACTGTACAGGTTACAAACTTGTACATGTGTGAAACAGGACAAATCAAGCTCCCCTTATTTGACCTTTTTGAATGATTTAAAATGAAAGTACAAGTTGTGCACGCTTGATCTTCACTCTGAATCAGGACAAGTGAGGACAACAGGGTTGTCACAGCCCAGTTGTATGAACCACTCCTGGAGTGTCCGACATAGCCCTCCTGTGTTCACCCTTACCTATGTCACCGCCACCCTCACTGCGGGCGACGGTTGACAAGACGGCGGGCGAGGTCAGGGAGAGGTTGGTTGACTGGCTGCATATGAACACAGCTCCATATGAACAAGTAACTCTCTCTGTTTCTCTTTCTACCTCTCTCACTCTCTCCTCTCTCTCTTCTTTCTCTCTCCCTCTCTCTACTGCTCTTCCTCCCTCCTCTTCCCCCACCTCCTCCCCTTCACACCACCAGCCACCACATTATCTCCACTGTCGAATCTTTGACCCTGAACCGAAGAATAGATCGAAAATGTAACACAAGTAGCTAACCCACTGTAAACTCTCCTCTCTCTCCTTTCACAATGTTAGCTGGAGGAGGGGAGTGTCGCCAGCGTGTCAGCTGGTGGCTTGTGCCCACAAGGCCAGCGCCTTCTTCACACCTGTCTACAAGGATAACTTGGCTTGTCACGGGCAAAGCTAATCTGTTGCTAGGCTCAGTCACACTCAATCTCCTAGCTGCGCTTGCTCTCCTCTCGTCTTGTCCTTGAGTGTCTGCTAGCATTGTTAACTGCTCACCTGCACTACTGCACTCTCTTCTCCTGTCCTTGCATTTGTGACTATGACCCAAATGGCAGCCTATTTCCTAAATAGTGCCTATGTACATTATATATATTGTTTTTACCTCTATTTAGTCCTTATGGGCCCTGGTCAAAAGTAGAGCACTATATAGGGAATATGATGCCATTTGGGACACATCCTATGTCTGTTGTTAGCATACCTGCTCTAGCGCTCCAGTCCAGGGTTTCTCATGAGCTGTAATCTTGCCATTACGTTGTGCACAGGAACCTGAAGTCAGAACATGAACCACTAAGTTAGGTAAAGGTATAGAGGAATAGAGGAGGAATAGATGAGGTGAGAGTTTAAAAGTACTTAATCTAAGGAGGGCATTAGCACAGGGAGAGAGGGAGAACGAGAAAATGAGAGAGAGAGAGCTCGACATCGAGAAATAGAAATGAGAGAGAGAATGGGAGAGAGTGATATGAACGGGAACAGTGGAGAGGCCTATCAGAGAAAGCTGATGGAAGATGGATTATAATTTGGACGGCACTCGGAACACAAAGAGGGCTGTCTGATATCTAATCAGCTTCCCATTCAGTCGGTGCAAATGGCTCCCAAAAGTGCAGTGTAGCTCAGTTATTAATCCGCTGTTATCAAACATTTAGAGTTCATTACAGAGACCGCATTGGCCATTGCCAATTCATTTCATTCATTGAAAATGAAATATACTGAAATTGATGGGGATCATTATGTTGCTAATTTGTAATTTGCATCATAATGACGAAGCTGGTTCTCTCTGGATGGCCTGTTGTTGGTGACTATGAATCATTGTGGACTGTCAAAATGTTCTCACATCCCTACTCTACCGTATGTGGGTGAGCTCATCCATGTTATGAGTGATTGTTGGTAGGTGCACTGGTTATGAGTTACTCATACAAATAGAATGAAGTGACTCTGTTGGTAGGTGCACTCAGGTCAGGAGATCTGGAATCTGCTAGCACACCTTGAGGCTGTTTTCATAGTGGCTAATGATATTGATCATACTGCATATTGATGTTAATGCACCTGAGAGAAATCCATTCACTTTCTGTTGTCATTGTGTGAAATCAATGAAGGTGAAAATAAACTTTCCATTGTGTTACTTATTTTTGAGTATTTGTCAGAAGTATATAAGCTATGGAATGTGTTCTGTGTGGAATGGTATAGGCTTCCTTGTGTTGGATATGAGCTACTTATAATAACTCCACTTCCCCTCTCTCTCTCTCTCTCCCCTAACCCCCTCCACTACCTCCTCACTCTCTCTCTCTCCCCTAACCCCCTCCACTTCCTCCTCTCTCTCCTCTCTCTCTCTCTCTCTCCCCTAACCCCCTCCACTACCTCCTCACTCTCTCTCTCTCCCCTAACCCCCTCCACTTCCTCCTCACTCTCCTCTCTCTCTCTTTCTCTCCCCTAACCCCATCTACTTCCTTCCTTCCTTCTCTCTCTCTCTCTCTCTCTCTGTCTCTTTCTCTCCCCTAACCCCCTTTCTCTCTCCCTATCTCTCTCTCGTCCTCTCCACAGCTAACCCAACAGGTCCGGCGGTGAAGGGCTACCCTGGTCCATCGGAGGGGGTGTTCCGTGAGTCCAGCAGTACCACGGGGATGGTGGTTGGCATCATAGCGGCAGCCGCCCTCTGTATCCTCATCCTGCTCTACGCCATGTACAAATACCGCAACCGGGACGAGGGATCTTACCATGTAGACGAGAGCCGCAACTACATCAGTAACACATCGCAGTCCAACGGGACGGTGGTGAAGGAGAAACCACCAAACGCCGCCAAGACTTCCTCTAAGAGCAAGAAGAATAAAGACAAGGAGTACTACGTGTGATCCTTACTGTCTCTGGTCTTCACCACTGGCCCCTCGCAAAGATTGGACCAATTATTCAAACTTTTTATGACTCAAAAAGACGAATCCGGAGATCGGAAGACCAATAAAAAGTGTATAATAACGAACAAACAAAATTAAACAAAAACAACAAAAGAACATTTAGTCTTTCATTTTATCTAAGACATGGTGGGTGGTGGTATACTGGAAAGTGAAAAGGAGTAAAAAACGAAACATCTTCCTTTAGATTCTTCTACCCAAGCACACTGGACTATAAGAAATAGCACCAGGGAGATGGCGGTACTGTACTGGACTATACTAATGATAAGAAAGAGGGTCTCAACCTTATGGCAAGCCGTAGAATAATCAGATAATCAACCGAAGTACCTATACATCATGGATCAACAAACAAACTAACCAATTAACATCATCTGTGACTTGTTCTGTTTATTACCAGGATATTGGTTGGCCAATATCTCACTCTCGAAGTTTGAGTTAAATGCGAGAGGAGAAATATACAATATTACAACAACAAACTCCAATGGTTTCATGTTATCATTTACATATTCTGTCTTTGTGTTTGTTGGGATCTTTACGAGAAAATACATAAAACACAAAACGCATTAGTAAGGTACATAAAGATAACCCAACTCCAAACATTTCCGACAACGGATGACGAGTGAAAGAAAAGAAAAGAGATCATGGGAAGGCAAGGCAACAGTAAAGAAGGAAGTGAAAGGATAAAGATGGTACGTTTGTTTGAGGAATCAGCCAAAGTATTTGCACTTTTTATAGTGGCAGTAATGGCCCAAAGCAGACTAATATAAAAAATGGCCGCCCGATCTGTTAACAGTGCAAAGACAAAAGGGCCTACGATTAATCTTGATCTTGAGAGACTTATGTCAAGTTCTATTCAAGATTCATCTTTGCCAGTTAAGAATTCTGGACGACTTGGTTTTCAACATCAGTGTGGAATCTAAGGCAATGTGTTTAACAGAATTCTGGAAGGAGAAGTCGGAACGTTCTGAACGCGATCATTCTGATACTGGAACTCCATGCACGCAAAACGTATCTTATTACAGTTACAGTACATATGTTTATATACAGTACAACCACATCTATATGTGCTTTCTGGACTGTGACAAAGTGGTGTTTTATAGCCTGTTGTATAGATGACCACGCAAACTATATCTGCTCCTCCTCCAACCATTTTTGGAATAAAAAAAAAGAATAAGAAAATGACAAAAACACAAAATTAAATGTTATTAAGTGTTGCTAGATATAGAAGATTTTACGATGACATCGATCCGCAATGCCATTTTTTGGGGGATTATTTAATTATTCATTCCGCCTTTATACATGTGTTCCTGTTGAGTTTTTATACAAATGCCAACCTGATCTAATAGATATATTAACCCAGCCCAGTGGTAACCTGACTTGGTCCTCAAACTCTACAAGGCAATGATAATAGTGTACAGCAGAGGCATGGCATGACGATGACATGCAGGATGAGGTAACGTCTCCAGGGTTTCACTGCCTTTCTCCCCATTCCCGCCCCCTCCCAATTGCTGGGGCAATAACAGTAACAGACTGCCTTCCTCCCAATACCTGCCCGCCAAACTAAACCTAGCTACTTGAGAATGAAGACCTATATTCCGAATGATGATGATGATGATGTATGTGTTTCCAAGTGGTCCTATAATATGATTGTCCAGTGTACGCTTGGGCTGACGGAAACAATCTGAAGAAGAAATAAGACAAAGAAGCAACCATTTCAACCGTTTGTGTGTTTGTACTGTCATTCTAATGTCAATTCTATTCTGCTTTCCTGACGACCAGATGTACTTGGAATGAGTATGAGGAGAACTACTATGACCTATAAATAATTATGATTATGAATTCTTCTTTGTTTGTTTGTTTCTTTTGTTTATTTCTACCTGTGGTATTTTTTTCTACGGTATTTTATGTTCAAATTGTGACTATTTCTTTATTATTGAAATCAAAGTAAAATTTATTATGGAAAAAATAGTTTTGAAAAATGAAATGAATAAATGAAATAAAATATTACCTAAGTGAACTTCAGTTGAGGAAATTCATTAAACTAATGTGTGGGTGCTATGGTAAGATCATTGTGAAGTGAGACATGTGTATTGTTAATTACTAAATGGTTAATTGGTTTACCTTTCTGTTTATTTTTCTTTGTTATGTGTATTGTAATTCATGTCAATTCTCTTCATTTCCTAGAATTATCTGTACATTTTATCCTAGATATAACTACTTAGCTAAATTATACACTACTTTATTAATCCATGCATTCAATAACTAGCTGTACACTGAGTGCCAACTACAAGTTTAGATCACATTTGTAGTTGACATACTTGTAGTTATTTATGGCCAATAAAACCTATGGGAGCTATAGCATGCCTGTGTCCCAAATGGCACCCTATTCCCTTTATAGTGGGGAGCCCTATTCCCTATATACAGTAGTGCACTACTATGGGAATAGGGCTCCTCACTATAAATGGAATAGGGTCCCATTTGAGAAGACCAAAACATATCTCTCCTGAATAGAGAACACAAAGGGAATGCACTTCAAGGTTAAGGAGACAACGCCTCTATGCTGGCCTCGCCTCGTTCTGCCCCCTGGGAAGTAAACAGCTGTAGCTTGTTATGGAGACAGGAGAAGGGGAATGTCACATGTACCTCTTAGCAGAAGTACAGCACATGACAGCAACACATGTAGGATAGAGCTTTCAGTTACACTTTCTGACCAATACATTGTCTGACCTGACACATATAAAAAGCACCCCTAGCTATTGGACTGTACATATTGTATTCATATTCTGGAATGCATGCGCCTTCCAGTGTGTCTGACTTTTATGTTATTTGAAAACAACCTCACAGAATCGTTCATTGATCAGTCACCAGTGTAACTCAGAAATCCTCCACTCCTTCCCTCCTCACAGATAGGCTAGCTAAATTAGCAATTTCATACACTGTTATATGATTACAGAATGCATTAGGAGCACATACAGTACAACACGTAATATGTATGTGTGAAATTGTTGTGCATGCTAAAACCTAAGTACATTATACACCCCCTGGCTGGAAGATGGAAAGATTACTTCAACAGATAACGTGACGTGACCAAATATATTGTAATCTACTGCTATGAAGAAGCTAAAAAAACGCCAGAGGGAATCAGATTCCCTGCAGATCCTGAATCAGATACGGAGCCCTGTGAGTCCTTGCTGTCTCAGTGTCTCAGAACATGCAACCCATGAAGAGGCCTCCATGTTAACTTGGCAGGGATCAATAAAGTTATCATCAATTGACTCACTGATGTGAGGAAACACAGAGATACTGTAATGACGAGATAGTTTGTATCCGCCCTAACAATAGGAGTTGTTGCAAAGGCGGAAAGGCAAGCGGGAGAATTCGAGATCAGGTGGGAACATTCTAGCCAATGAGAGGGCAGATATGAAACAACTTCAATATAAAATTGTTTTTCTCAAAGTTACCGAGATGCCACGTGCGTAACAACCTAAACCTTATGAAACTTATATTCGTTCAAATAAGCCTCACTTATAAAATTAGCATTACTATTTTTTTGTTGACCAAATCTGACACTCTCATAGACATCCATACAAAAAATCCCCACTTAGTCTGCTTATTGCTGTATTCTCACATGGACAGATTTTGACAGATTTCTTCGCTTCCTCCTCTCTGGGAAACTTCATGGAGAGGTAGGAAAGGAGGACGGAGGGAGTAGTGAGTGACAGATGCTGACAAGGTCATGAAAGATGATAGGGGCAGCAAAGGACTGACAATGTGACGTGGACCCAAGATGCCTCTGTAATAAGACTGAGAGAGTAACTGAAGAAGGATATTTCGAATAACAAATGAAATGGGTGAAAGGGAGCTGAAAGATTTAAACTAGGGTTTTATTCTTTACCAGAGGACGAGGAGCAAGGGAGGAAGTATTTTTAGTAACTTGTTTATCCATGCTTCACTCTTCTGTCCTCCATTTTCCTTTCTCTCCTTTCTGTCTTTTTCACTCCCATGCTCTGTCATTTTCTTTCACTCAGGCTCTCTTGTCCCTCCTCCCTCCTTCGTTATCTGTGCTCTACATACTCTCCCTCTCCCCCTCCCTGTATCTCTCTCTCTGTCCCATTCCCTGTATCTCTCCCTCTCCCCCTCCCTGTGTCTCTCCCTCTCCGCCTACCTGTATATCTCTCTCTCCCCCTCCCTGTCTCTCCCTCTCCACCTACCTGTGTCTCTCACCTCCCCTTCCCTGTATCGCTCCCTCTCCCTCTCCCTGTGTCTCTCCCTCTCCCCCTCCCTGTATTTCTCCCTCACCCTCCCCTGTATCTCTCTCTCTCCCCCTCCCTGTATCTCTCCCTCTCCCCCTGCCTGTATCTCTCTCTCCCCCTCCCTGTATCTCTCCCTCTCCCCTCCCTGAATCTCTCCCTCTCCCTGTATCTCTCCCTCTCCCCCTCCCTGTATCTCTCCCTCTCAACCTCCCTGTATCTCTGTCTCTTGCCTCTCTATCTGAGGTGGCTGTACCACATGTCCCATAAATTCGGCACACTCATGTAATTCTCCTTCTCTGCACTAACCACAATTTCTCCTCTTTCACGCCCCCATCCCGAACCCCCGTAGAGCCATGTCCCGGGGATTCTGCTACTGATTCTCCTTCAGTGCGTCTACCCGCTCTTGCAGTGTCTATGTACATGGACTAATGTACAGTATGGTAATGTTCACATAATCTTAACAAAAATGTATGAAACTGTTTTGGCCAATTATTGGCAATACTGGATGATTAGTGGTCTGTGTTTTGGCCGATGTTTTGGCCAATTTTGTAGAAAGTGGGACACAACATAGAATTTTATGTATGGTTAATAATGCATTAAATCCGCCCAGTGTGATTTTACTGTTTAGTCAGGGACTGGCTGAGAGTCTGCTTTAGTACTTATTTTGGAGACAGACAGAAGGTACTGTAGACATCCATAAGGAATGCCGAGGAAGACCCAAAGGAAGCATCCTGTTGGGAAGTACTGTATGTAGGTATCAGATGAGTATGAAAGAAAGTAAGTTACTAAATAAGTAGTGATAGATCATTTATTCATCTGTCTCTGGCTGAACCTGGACCATTATAAACAATTCAATTTAGATGGCACCTCTGTTCTTCACTTCCTGTGAACTGAGTTCCTCCCTCTAAGACATGGAGGATAAAATATGGATGTAATGGCTTTCGTCGTAATGAGAAGGGGACCAAAACGCAGCGTGGTAAGTGCTCAAATTTATTACTATAACGAAACACTTAAACAAAGAAACAAAACGAAAGCAAACAGTTCCGTCAGGCAACAGATAACTAAACGGAAAACAACTACCCACAAACACAGGTGGGAAAAGGCTGCCTAAGTATGATTCCCAATCAGAGACAACGATAGGCAGCTGCCTCTGATTAGGAACCATACTCGGCCAAAACAAAGAAATACAATACATAGAATGCCCACCCCATATCACAGCCTGACCTAACTAAACAGAGAAAAACTGCTCTCTCAGGTCAGGGCGTGACAGTACCCCCCCCCAAAGGTGTGGATTCCTGGCCGCAAACCTGAACCAATAGGGGAGAGTCCGGGTGGGCATCTACCCTTGGTGGCGGCTCCGGTTCAGGGCGTAGCCCCCACTCCGCCCGCTGATCCCTCCGCTTTTGTATGGCCGGACCGTGGATCATCGGCAGAGGAACCGGACCGTGGATCAGTGCCCGAGGTGCCGGACTGCAGACCGCCACTGGAGACTCTGGACTGCGGACCGCTGCTGGAGACTCCGGACTGCAGACCGTTGCTGGAGACTCCGGACTGCGGACCGTCGCTGGAGACTCCGGACTGCGGACCGTCGCTGGAGGCTCCGGACCGGGGGACGTCGCTGCAGGCTCCGTGCCATGGATCATCACTGCAGGCTCCGTGCCACGGATCATCACTGGAGGCTCCGGGCCATGGATTATCACTGGAGGCTTCGTGCCTTGGATCATCCCTACCGTCTTCTTGCCATGGATTATCACTGGAGTCTCCGGCCCATGGATTATCACTGGAGGCTTCGTGCCTTGGATCATCACTACAGGCTCCGGGCCATGGATCATCACTGGAGGCTTCGTGCCATGGATCATCACTGGAGGCTTCGGACCATGGATCATCACTGGAGGCTTCTTATGTGGAGCCGGAACAGGTCTCACCGGACTGGGGAGACACACTGGAGGCCGGGTGCGAAGAGCAGGCACAACATATACTGGGCCGTGGAGGCGCACTGGAGGTCTGGAGTTTAGGGCTGGCACAACCCGTCCTGGTTGGATGCTTACTTTAGTCCGGCAAGGGCGGGACGCTGGCACACTGGCGACACAGTACGTAGAACTGGCGCAGGATATACTGGGCCGTGGAGGCGCACTGGAGGTCTGAAGCATATGGCTGGCACAACCCGTCCTGGCTGGATCCCCCCCCCATAGCCCGGCAAGCGCGGGGCGTTTGAACAGGCCACACTGGTTTGTGCTGGCGAACTGGGGGTGCTGTGCATAGAGCTGGCGCAGGATAACCTGGGCCGAAGAGACGCACAGGAGACCAGGAACGCTGAGCCGGCAAAATCCTTCCTGGCTGAACGCCAACTCTAGCATGGCCACTGCGGTGGAGCTTGCACAGAGCGCACCGGGCTGTGGCTGCGCACTGGAGACACTGTGCGCATTACCGCATAACCCGGTGCCTGACCAGTCCTACTCTCCCCACAGTAAGTACGGGGAGTTGGCTCAGGTCTCCACCCTGACTCTGCCAATCTCCCCGTGTGCCCCCCCCCAAAAAAAAAAAATGCGGACGCCTCCGAGCGGTCGGGTAGGCTGTTTGGAGTGTTTATCAGACTGGGTAAAAATAAAAAGTTATGTCCCCCCACTTCTAAAACCAAAGTTGTGCCCCTGGTAGGATTCATATCTACAGAAATCCCATGAGTACCTGGAGGCATGCAAAGCTCCTATAGCCTCTCAAAGGTAAAAGTCAGTACGGAAATCACCAATCGTTATTTTAACACCCATAGTGTTATTGATTACCTAACCTTTATTTAACTACAATTTCATAACCTTGTATTGATACTTACAGTATGTGCTTGCATCCATGGGATCGTAAACCTTTGTTATCATAATAGTACAGTGCATTCGGAAAGTATTCAGACCCCTTGACCTTTTCCACATTTTGTTATATTACAGCCTTATTCTACAACGGATTGAATATATTTTTTCTCTCACCTATCTACACACAATACCCCATAATGACAAAGTAAAACATGTTTTTAGACATTTTTGCTAATTTATTGAAAATTAAATACAGAAATATCTAATTTACATAAGTATCCACACCCCTGAGTCAATACTTGTTAGAATCACCTTTGGCACAGATTACAGCTGTGAGTATTTCTGGGTAAATTGCTAACAGCTTTTACAAACCTGGATTGTACAATATTTGCACATTATTCTTTTAAGAATTCTTCAAGCTCTGTCAAGTTGGCTGTTGATCATTGCAAGACAGTAATTTTCAATTCTGGCCGTAGATTTGATTTTGATTTGTCATCTTGGTAAGCAACTCCAATGTATATTTGGCCTTGTATTTTAGGTTATTGTCCTGCTGAAAGATGAATATGTCTCCCAGTATCTGTTGGAAAGCAGACTGGAACAGGTTTTCCTCTAGGAAATTTCCAGTGCTTAGCTCTATTCCGTTTATTTTTATCATCAACAACTAACCAGACCTTGCCAATGACATGCATACCCATAACATGATGCCTCCACCACCAAGCTTGAAAATGTGAAGAGTGGTACTCAATGATGTGTTGTGTTGGATTTGCCCCAAACATAACACTTTGTATTCAGGATATAGTCACTTTCTTTGCCAAACGTTATGCAGTTTTACTTTGCTGCCTTATTGTAGACAGGATGCATGTTTTGGAATATTTGTTATTCTGTACAAGCTTCCTTTCTTTTAAATCAGCTTTAATATTGTAGATAGATTGTTCCTTCCATCAATGTAATTGTCTGCATCATTTCCAAACTCCATAAATGAGTTTTAATAACTCCAACCTTGGTGTTTCAACCACTCCACAAATTTCTTGTTAACAAACTATAGTTTTGGCAAGTCAGTTAAGACATCTACTTTGTGCATGACACAAGTAATTTTTCCAACAATTGTTTACAGACAGATTATTTAACTTATAATTGCCTGTGCCTTTAAACAGCTTGAAAAATTCCAGAAAATGTCATGGCTTTAGAAGGTTCTGATAGAGTAATTGATGTTATTTGAGTCAATTGGAGGTGTACCTGTGAATGTATTTAAAGGCCTACCTTCAAATGAAGCACCTCTTTGCTTAACATCATGGGAAAATCAAAAGAAATCAGCCAAAGACCTCAGAAAAATTGTAGACCTCCACAAGTCTGGTTAGCCCTTGGGTGCTATTTCCAAATGCCTGGAGGTCAGTAAAACGAGTCCGATATTGACATAACCTGAAAGGCCGCTCAGCAAAGAAGAGGTTACTGCTCCAAAACCGCCATAAAAACGCCAGACTACGGTTTGCAACTGCACATGGGGACAAAGATCGTACTTTTTGGAGAAATGTTCTCTGGTTTGATGAAACAAAAATAGAACTGTTTGGCCATAATGACCATCGTTATGTTTGGAGGAAAAAGGGGGAGGCTTGCAAGCCGAAGAACACCATCACAACCATAAAGCACCGGGGTGGCAGCATCATGTTGTAGGGGTGCATTGCTGCAGGAGGGAGTGGTGCACTTCACAAAATAGATGGCATCATAAAGGAGGAAAATCATGTGGATATATTGAAGCAACATCTCAAGACATCAGTCAGGAAGTTAAAGCTTGGTCGCAAATGGGTCTTCCAGATGGACAGTGACCCCAAGCATTCTTCCAAAGTTGTGACAAAATGGCTTAAGGACAACAAAGTCAAAGAATTGGAGTGGCCATCACAAAACATTGTGGGCAGGACTGAAAAAGCATGTGCGAGCAAGGAGGCCTACAAACCTGATTCAGTTACACCAGCTCAGTCATGAGAAATGGGGCAAAATTCACTCAACTTATTGTAGGACGCTTGTGGAAGGCTACCCAAACCTTTTGACCCAAGTTAAAAATTTTTAAGGCAACGCTACCAAATACTACTTGAGTGTATGTAAACTTCTGACCCACTGGGAATGTGATGAAAGAAAGTAAAGCTGAAATAAATAATTCTCTCTGCTATTATTCTGACATTTCACATTCTTAAAATAGAGTTGTGATCTTAACTGACCTAAGACAGGGAATTTTTACTAGGATTAAATGTCTGGAATTGTGAAAAACTGAGTATTATTGAATTTGGCTAAGGCGTATGTAAACTTCCGACTTCAACTGTACATATATACACTACCGTTCAAAAGTTTGGGGTCACTTAGAAATGTCCTTGTTTTTGAAAGAAAATAACATTTGTTGTCCATTAAAATAACATCAAATGGATCAGAAATACAGTGTAGACATTGTTAATGTTTTAAATGACTATTGTAGCTGGAAACGGCAGATTTTTTATGGAATATCTAACATAGGTGTACAGAGGCCCATTATCAGCATCCATCACTACTGTGTTTCAATGGCACGTTGTGTTAGCTAATCCAAGTTCATCATTTTAAAAGGCTAATTGATCATTAGAAAACCCTTTTGCAATTATGTTAGCACAGCTGAAAACTGTTGTTCTGATTAAAGAAGCAATAAAACTGTCCTTCTTTAGACTAGTTGAGTATCTGGAGCATCAGCATTTGTTGGTTCGATTACAGGCTCAAAATGACCAGAAACAAAGTACTTTCTTCTGAAACTCGTCAGTCTCTTCTTGTTCTGAGAAATGAAGGCTATTCCATGCAAGAAATTGCCAAGAAACTGAAGAAATACAGAATTGATCGTGCCTGCTATATGGACCTTTTTAGGATATGAAAAAGGATTTTATCTAACAAAACGATACTTCATGTTTTCTCTGGAACCCTTTGGATGATAAATCAGAGCAAGATTTCAGAATGTAAGCACACATTTCACTTTCAGAGGTGAATTTATCAAACCTATAGCGTTGAAAAAAGTGTTTTGTTGTTAGGAGCTCTCCTCAAACAATTGCATAGCATTTTTTCGCAGTAATAGCTACTGTAAATTGGACAGTGCAGTTATATTAACAAGAACTTAAGCTTTCAGCCGATATAAGATACTTCTATGTACAAAGGTTAGACACCATTCATTGAATGTTCCATCTATACATCCAATCTGCTCACTGTTATAAATGTACTCATCATTACAAACGTTCCCCCCCTTATTTCCATCTGCGAACTTGATATAACGCGCTGCATGATTTACAACTGTCATGTCCTGACCCTAGTAAGATGTCATTTTCTATAGTAGTGTAGGGCAGGGCGTGACAGGGGGTGTTTTTGGGCTGATCTATGTGTTCTAGTTCTATGTTTAAATTCTAGTTTTCTATTTCTATGTTGGATTGTTTGGGGTTGATCTCTAATTGGAGGCAGCTGATCCTCATTTGCCTCTGATTAGAGATCATATTTAAGTAGGGGTTTTTCTCATTGTGGTTTGTGGGTTATTGTCTTTTGAGTAGTGTGTTGTCCTCTCTGCGTCACGGTTTGTTGTTTTCATATTTTCAAGTTATTAGTGTATTGCATTCAGTTTCACTGTTAATAAATATGTGGAACTACGAAAACGCTGCATCTTGGTCCGCTCCTTCAAACAGCCATGACAACAACTGTCCCATTGACTTTTACATTTTAGTCATTTAGCAGGCGCTCTTATCCAGAGCGACTTACAGTAGTGAATGTATACATTTCATAAATGTTTTTCCATACTGGTCCCCCGTGGGAATCGAACCCACAACCCTGGCGTTGCAAACACCATGCTCTACCAACTGAGCGACGGAACGCCGATCCTTATTTCTGATCAATTTGATGTTATTTTAATGGACAAAAAATGTACTTTTATTTCAAAAACAAGGACATTTCTAAGTGACCCCAAACTTTTGAATGGTAGTGTAAATACATTTTACAGACCCTGTATGTTTTATATTGTTTATCTTGTTGTTATTAGTCCCACCCTTCAGCTCCATTCAAATCCTCCCATCTATCTCTTAACACCGTCCATTTTGGATTTCTATTTGGCATATATTTTTCAACTGTGCTGTGATCCTTCACAAAAGTATGGAACCTTTCTATTCTCATAGCTTCTACAGATTCTAAATGAAAGATAAACATTTTTGCTAAAATAATAATTATATTATTGATAGATTGACTATGACTTTTCAAATCAAATTCTGTACAGGCTTCCTTCTTTTCAGTCTATAATTTAGGTTAGTATTGTGGAGTAACTACAATGTTGTTTATCCATCCTTAATTTTCTCCTATCACTGCTATTAAACTCTGTAACTGTTTTAAAGTCACCATTGGCCTCATGGTGAAATCCCTGAGCAGTTTCCTTCCTCTCTGGCATAATAATAATAAAAAACATAATTCCACTTTGACATGAGGTTTTGTCTGTAGGCCAGTGACACAACATCTCAATTGAATCCCTTTTCTGTTTTTGACTCAACACATATGTTGCTGCTACTGTTAACTATCTATCCTGTTGTTTAGTCTCTTTATTCCTAGTTATATGTACATATCTACCTCAATTATCCCGTACTCCTGCACATCAACTCGTTACTGGTACCCCTTTGTGTATATAGCCAAGTTATCGTTACTCCCATATGGTGCCCCCTGACAACGGTGAGTGGACGAAATTTTTGGTTGCAACAACCAATCATATCGCCGTCTGCATACAAGAAGCAACCAAGAATTGCACTCGCCAACCAATCTGAGACACCAGTGCAATCAAGAAGTAACCAAGAATTGACCAATGAGAACAGACGGAAGAGGACGGAAGAACGGGAGCAGGCGTGACAGTTACTGTGACTAGCTAGCAAGCAGTTGATATTGAACAAACATGCACTTGCGTGTGTGTGTTCTAATGTGCTGAACAAGCTAAGATGTTAGGTAAAGGTTAGACACCATTCATTGAATGTTCCATCTATACATCCAATCTGCTCACTGTTATAAATGTACTCATCATTACAAACGTTCCCCCCTTTATTTCCATTGCAGACATGGAGCGGCCCATCTTGAAAAAGTTGCCAGATGGGAGCTTTGTCCTGAAAGACACCAGCTTCTACAGATGCACCATTGAGATGATCCTGTCTGGCTGCATCACAGCTTGTAAAGGCAGCTGCATTGTCCCCCGGAAGACCACCAAGGACTTCAAATATAACTGATGTTGGTAGAGCATGGTGCTTGCAATGCCAGGTTTGTGGTTTCGGTTCCCATGGGGACCAGTAGGAAAAAATGTGTATGCACTCACTACTGTAAGTCACCACTGGATAAGAGCGTCTGCTAAATTCTGTAAATGTCATTGTGTATTTATTATTACTTTTCTATTATTTCTCTATTCTTTCTCTCTGTCTCTCTCTCTGCATTGTTGGGAAGGGCCCGTAAATTAGCATTTCACTGTTAATCTACAGCCGTTGTTTGCGAAGCATGTGAGAAATACAATTTGATTTGATATGAAATATAAGTAAACTAACAAATGCAAGCTAAAGATGGTAACTAATTAGAAATAGTATCTATGTTACCAGAAAGAGTTGTTTAAGGTGAAGACCAGAAAATACTGTTTGTCCTGATTTAGCATGGAACAATGTCTGTCCCACAGGACTCTCTAGGCTGTCTCTCTTTCTTTTTCTTTTGCTCATTTTCTCTCTCTCATATCTGTAATGAATACTCAGGGAGAAAAAGAAGTAGATTCACACGCAGAGCATGGCAGGTGGTTATTTCGCCTTCGCAGAAGCAGGAATCGTGGTCACAGGCAGGTGATGGTCATACACAGGTAGGCAAACCAAAACTAGGAATGAAGGCTATAACTGGTTCTCAAAAACAAGCTTGGCTTAGAGTCAAAACTAAACAATACCTCAAAGGCACAAACAGAATGAACTGAACTAAATAAGCAGCTGATGAAACCAGGTGAGTAACGAACACAGGTGAAATCAATGAACAAAAAAATGAAAGACAGGGCTACGCTCAAGAACACAACGAAACAGAACACAAGGTTGACTAAGAAAATAAATACAGAACCTTACAATATCGCTTAGTTCTGGTCTTCCACTTCCTCCTCCAAGGATTTGGTGGTGAAGGGATATTAAAACTTCTTACAACGCCGTTCCGCCAGCGGAACCCCTAGCCAACAGCCAATGGAATCGCATGGCGCAAAATACAAAAACAACTAAAATACCACAATTCAATTTTCTCAAACAATCAACTATTTTACACCATTTTAAAGATAAGACTCTCAATCTAACCACATTGTCTGATTTCAAAAAGGCTTTACAGCGAAAGCAAAACATTAGATTATGTTAGGAGAGTACATAGACACAAATAATCACACAGCCATTTTCCAAGCAAGGGTATATGTCACAGAAACCGAAAACACAGCTAAATTATGCACTAACCTTTGACGATCTTCATCAGATGACACGCCTAAGACATTATGTTACACAATACATGTATGTTTTGTTCGATAAAGTTCATATTTATATCCAAAAACAGCATTTTACATTGGCGCTTGATGTTCAGAAAATGTATTTCCCACCAAAAACTTCCGGTGAATTTACAAAAATACTCATCATAAACGTTGACAAAATACATAACAATTATTTTAAGAATTATAGATAGACTACTCCTTCATGCAACCGCTGTGTCCGATTTTAAAATAGCTTTACGGAGAAAGCACATTTTTCAATATACTGAGTACATAGCTCAGCCATCACGGCGAGCTATTTAGACACCCGCCAACTTCGGGGTCACCTAAACTCAGAATTAGTATTAGAAATATTGTATTACCTTTGCTGATCTTCGTCAGAATGTACTCCCAGGACTGCTGCTTCCACAAGAAATTTAGTTTTTGTTCGAAATAATCCATAGTTATGTCCAAATACCTCCGTTTTGTCCTGCGTTCAGGTCACTATCCAAAGGGTAACGCGCGAGCGCAATTCGAGACACAAAAAGTCTAAATGTTCCATTACCGTACTTAGAAGCATGTCAAACGCTGTTTAAAATCAATTTTTATGGTATTTGTAACATAAAATTGCACTAATATTCCAACTGGACAATAATGCATTCATTCATCCTGATTATCTTTAATCCCGACTGTCTTCTATCCTGACTAGGGTTGCACTTTTTGGGGAATATTCAGAGGTGGAAACTTTACGTGGGAATTAATGGGAAAATATGGGAATTAATGAAAATATATGCACATTTAATATTAATACTATTTAAATGTAGATTTTTTTTGCGTTGGATATATTTACCATATCATATGGAGACAGAAACATAAACCTTTTACCTTATTATAAGTAGACATAATTGCAAATTATTAAATCCTTCCAATAGAAAATATATATATATATTTTAGTTACGAACTGAAGTTTAATTAAATAAGTTGATTCTTCACATGGGATGATTTCCTCATCCAGGCCAAGGTGGCGAGACACGGTAGTGATGACGCCATAGGCCTTGTTGATCTCTGCACCAGACAGGATGCTCTTGCCAGCATACTTGGGGTCCAACATGTACACTGTGGCGTGTATGGGCTTCAGGCAGAAGTCTTCACGCTTTTTGATGTATTTCAGAACTGCAGTTTCCTCTGCTTGGAGCAACAGTGAAGTGGGCAGGGCAGTACGGATTTCTTCTCTTACATCTGCAAACAGTCTGAACATCAGACAGGATGGCATTGTCTCCCTCAATCCGTGCAATGGCTACTGCTATAGGTTTCAGGAGTTTCAGGCTGCTTACCACTCTCTCCCAAAATACATCATCCAGGAGGATCCTCTTGATGGGACTGTCCATATCGGCAGATTGTGATATGCCCATTTTCTTGGAGAGACTCCTTCCCCTCCAGGAGACTGTCAGACATGATGACAACACCACCCCAACGGGTGTTGCTGGGCAGCTTCAATGTGGTGCTCTTATTCTTCTCACTTTGCTTGGTGAGGTAGATTGCTGCTAGAACTTGATGACCCTTCACATACCTAACCATTTCCATTGGCTCTCTTGCAGAGTGTATCCATTGTTTTCAGTGCCATGATGTCCTTGAGGAGCAGATTCAATGTATGAGCAGCACAGCCAATGGGTGTGATGTGAGGGTAGGACTCCTCCACTTTAGACCAAGCAGCCTTCATATTCGCAACGTTGTCTGTCACCAGTGCAAATACCTTCTGTAGTCCAAGGTCATTGATGACTGCCTTCAGCTCATCTGTAATGTAGAGACCGGTGTGTCTGTTGTCCCTTGTGTCTGTGCTCTTGTAGAATACTGGTTGAGGGGTGGACATGATGTAGTTAATTATTCCTGGCCCACGAACATTCGACCACCCATCAGAGATGATTGCAATACAGTCTGCTTTCACTATGATTTGCTTGACCTTCACTTGAACTCTGTTGAACTCTGCATCCAGCAAATGAGTAGATAAAGCATGTCTGGTTGGAGGGGTGTATGCTGGGAGAAAAACATTCAGAAATCTCTTCTAATACACATAGCCTGTGAGCATCAGAGGTGAACCAGTTGCATACACAGCTCGAGCAAGACATTCACCAGCATTTCTCTGACTACGTTCCTCCATTGAGTCAAAAAAACTTCTGATTCCAGGAGGACCATGAGCTGTTGCTATCGATAAGGTGTCTGATTCATAATTTTCACCTCTAATAGAAGTAGAGGGACTTTAATCAGAGGTTGCTTGTTGTGAGCGCTGAGGGAACTTTATGCACTTGGCCAGATGATTCTGCATCTTTGTTGCATTCTTCACACATGATATGGCACAGTATTTGCAAATGAACACAGCTTTTCCTTCTAGATTAGCTGCAGTGAAATGTCTCCATACATCAGATGGCATTTTCCTGTAAAGATTAGGAGAAAAAAATGAGTAAAAAAACAATTCCATGTACAGATAAATAGTTAAGCAGTTAGATTAAACAACTCCTTTGTTAAGATAAATGTTTTAAAATGAAACATGTATGGAAACAGGTGAATTAACACTCCTCAGTAAAACCCACATGGTAGCAAACACTAACTAACAGAAATTGTTAACAAGTTGAAATGATTTAAACACACTTTGCTGTAGGCTACTATTTACTAGTTAACAAAAAATCATGTATGTCCTATAAAATATATTCACCCCACCCAGTATAGTAATCAAAATTTACCAGAAAGCATGTAGTCCTTGGCTCAGGCAGTGTTGTAGTTTGGGCTCAATAGCATCTCATTAGTGTGGAAGATCTTGAGAATCATCTGTACATATCAAATCAAATCAAATCAAATTTATTTATATAGCCCTTCGTACATCAGCTGAAATCTCAAAGTGCTGTACAGAAACCCAGCCTAAAACCCCAAACAGCAAGCAATGCATGTGAAAGAAGCACGGTGGCTGGGAAAAACTCCCTAGGAAAAACTCCTGAGAAAGGCCAAAAACCTAGGAAGAAACCTAGAGAGGAACCAGGCTATGAGGGGTGGCCAGTCCTCTTCTGGCTGTGCCGGGTGGATATTATAACAGAACATGGTCAAGATGTTAAAATGTTCGTAAATGACCAGCATGGTCAAATAATAATAATCATAGTAATTGTCGAGGGTGCAACAAGCACGTCCGGTGAACAGGTCAGGGTTCCGTAGCCGCAGGCAGAACAGTTGAAACTGGAGCAGCAGCATGGCCAGGTGGACTGGGGACAGCAAGGAGTCATCATGCCAGGTAGTCCTAGGGCTCAGGTCCTCCGAGAGAAAGAAAGAAACAAAGAGAGAATTAGAGAGAGCATATTTACATTCACACAGGACACCGGATAAGACAAGAGAATACTCCAGATGTAACAGACTGACCCTAGCCCCCCGACACATAAACTACTGCAGCATAAATACTGGAGGCTGAGACAGGAGGGATCAGAAGACACTGTGGCCCCATCCGATGATACCCCCGGACAGGGCCAAACAGGCAGGATATAACCCCACCCACTTTGCCAAAGCACAGCCCCCACACCACTAGAGGGATATCTACAACCACCAACTTACCGTCCGAAGACAAGGCCGAGTATAGCCCACAAAGATGTCCGCCACGGCACAACCCAAGGGGGGGGCGCCAACCCAGACAGGAAGACCACGTCAGTGGCTCAACCTACTCAAGTGACGCACCCCTCCCATGGACGGCATGGAAGAACACCAGTAAGTCAGTGACTCAGCCCCTGTAAAAGGGTTAGAGGCAGAGAATCCCAGTGGGAAGAGGGGAACCGACAAGGCAGAGACAGCAAGGGCGGTTCGTTGCTCCAGCCTTTCCGTTCACCTTCACACTCCTGGGCCAGACTATACTTAATCATAGGACCTACTGAAGAGATAAGTCTTCAGTAAAGACTTAAAGGTTGAGACTGAGTCTGCGTCTCTCACATGGGTAGGCAGACCATTCCATAAAAATGGAGCTCTATAGGAGAAAGCCCTACCTCCAGCCGTTTGCTTAGAAATTCTAGGGACAATTAGGAGGCCTGCGTCTTGTGACCGTAGCGTACGTGTAGGTATGTACGGCAGGACCAAATCGGAAAGATAGGTAGGAGCAAGCCCATGTAATGCTTTGTAGGTTAGCAGTAAAACCTTGAAATCAGCCCTTGCCTTAACAGGAAGCCAGTGTAGGGAAGCTAGCACTGGAGTAATATGATCAAATTTTTTGGTTCTAGTCAGGATTCTAGCAGCCGTATTTAGCACTAACTGAAGTTTGTTTAGTGCTTTATCCGGGTAGCCGGAAAGTAGAGCATTGCAGTAGTCGAGCCTAGAAGTAACAAAAGCATGGATTAATTTTTCTGCGTCATTTTTGGACAGAAAGTTTCTGATTTTTGCAATGTTACGTAGATGGAAAAAAGCTGTCCTTGAAGCAGTCTTGATATGTTCTTCAAAAGAGAGATCAGGGTCCAGAGTAACGCCGAGGTCCTTCACAGTTTTATTTGAGACGACTGTACAACCATCCAGATTAATTGTCAGATTCAACAGAAGATCTCTTTGTTTCTTGGGACCTAGGACAAGCATCTCTGTTTTGTCCGAGTTTAAAAGTAGAAAATTTGCAGCCATCCACTTCCTTATGTCTGAAACACAGGCTTCTAGCGAGAGCAATTTTGGGGCTTCACCATGTTTCATTGAAATGTACAGCTGTGTGTCGTCCGCATAGCAGTGAAATTTAACATTATGTTTTCGAATGACATCCCCAAGAGGTAAAATATATAGTGAAAACAATAGTGGTCCTAGAACGGAACCTTGAGGAACACCGAAATTTACAATTGATTTGTCAGAGGACGAACCATTCACAGAGACAAACTGATATCTTTCCGACAGATAAGATCTAAACCAGGCCAGAACTTGTCCATGTAGACCAATTTGGGTTTCCAATCTCTCCAAAAGAATGTGGTGATCGATGGTATCAAAAGCGGCACTAAGATCTAGGAGCATGAGGACAGATGCAGAGCCTCGGTCTGACGTCATTAAAAGGTCATTTACCACCTTCACAAGTGCAGTCTCAGTGCTATGATGGGGTCTAAAACCAGACTGAAGCGTTTCGTATACATTGTTTGTCTTCAGGAAGGCAGTGAGTTGCTGCGCAACAACTTTTTCTAAAATTTTTGAGAGGAATGGAAGATTCGATATAGGCCGATAGTTTTTTATAATTTCTGGGTCAAGATTCGGCTTTTTCAAGAGAGGCTTTATTACTGCCACTTTTAGTGAGCTTGGTACACATCCGGTGGATAGAGAGCCGTTTATTATGTTCAACATAGGAGGGCCAAGCACAGGAAGCAGCTCTTTCAGTAGTTTAGTTGGAATAGGGTCCAGTATGCAGCTTGAAGGTTTGGAGGCCATGATTATTTTCATCATTGTGTCAAGAGATATAGTACTAAAACACTTTAGTATCTCCCTTGAGCCAAGGTCCTGGCAGAGTTGTGCAGACTCTGGACAATGAAGCCCTGGAGGAATACCCAGATTTAAAGAGGAGTCCGTAATTTGCTTTCTAATGATCATGATCTTTTCCTCAAAAAAGTTCATAAATTTATTACTGCTGAAGTGAAAGCCATCCTCCATTTGCGAATGCTGCTTTTTAGTTAGCTTTGCGACAGTGTCAAAAAGAAATTTCGGATTGTTCTTATTTTCCTCAATTAAGTTGGAAAAATAGGATGATCGTGCAGCAGTGAGGGCTCTTCGATACTGCACGGTACTGTCTTTCCAAGCTAGTCGGAAGACTTCCAGTTTAGTGTGGCGCCATTTCCGTTCCAATTTTCTGGAAGCTTGCTTCAGAGCTCGTGTATTTTCTGTATACCAGGGAGCTAGTTTCTTATGACAGATGTTTTTAATTTTTAGGGGTGCAACTGCATCTAGGGTATTGCGCAAGGTTTAATTGAGTTCCTCGGTTAGGTGGTTAACTGATTCTTGTCCTCTGACGTCCTTGGGTAGGCAGAGGGAGTCTGGAAGGGCATCAAGGAATCTTTGGGTTGTCTGAGAATTTATAGCACGACTTTTAATCTTCCTTGGTTGGGGTCTGAGCAGATTATTTGTTGCAATTGTAAACGCAATAAAATGGTGGTCCGATAATCCAGGATTATGAGGAAAAACATTAAGATCCACAACATTTATTCCATGGGACAAAACATATGATGGAAGACTGCACTGCACATGCAGTACGGGGGGAAAAAAATGTATGAAATGTATGCATTCACTACTGTAAGTCGCTCTGGATAAGAGCGTCTGCTAAATGACTAAAATGTAATGTAATGTAAATGTAATTCAAGGAGAAAAAGAAAAAACAGTGTGCTCGCAGGGACGCGCATATCCAATCCCTTTGTCCTCAGGCAGACCACGCAGTAACTGAGCTCCTATACTCTGCCCAGAGACAGGAGAAGGCTCAATCCACTTTCTGAAGGCTTTAGACAGCCAATGGAAGCCTTAGAAAGTGCAACGTAACAGCACAGAT
Source organism: Salmo trutta (assembly GCF_901001165.1). NCBI lineage: Eukaryota > Metazoa > Chordata > Actinopteri > Salmoniformes > Salmonidae > Salmo > Salmo trutta. The sequence goes on along the minus strand of NC_042966.1, from coordinate 30,298,010 downwards.
ACTTTAGTTTCGAAAGGGACTAGAAAGAAGAACTACAATTCTCAGATCCTACACTTCCTGGTTAACTTTTTCTCAGGTTTTTGCCTGCCATATGAGTTCTGTTATACTCACAGACACCATTCAAACAGTTTTAGAAACGTCAGAGTGTTTTCTATCCAAATCTACTAATAATATGCATATTCTCGTTTCTGGGCAAGAGTAGTAACCAGTTTAAATTGGGTACGTTTTTTCATCCGGCCGTGAAAATACTGCCCCCTATACATATCAGGTTAAGAAACATTGTTTAAACTTTGAATTAAAAAAGGAGAAAAAATATCACTAGTATTGTATTCACTGTAGTGTTTTTTGTGGACTTTACTGTAGTATTTATAGTTTACTATAGTATAAATACTATATAAAAAATAGTAGTATATACTATAGTAAATGCTCTAGTGTTCTGAACAGAGTTTCTCACTTACGGGATGCACAACATTTTCTTGTGGATAATACTGTAGTATTTACTATAGTATTCTACAGTATACTACAAAATTATTTACTAGGTACTACACATGATCGAGGGATACTACAGTGTCATATACAGTAGTATTCTACAGTTTACTGCGGAATTCTATAGTAAGGACTGTAGTATTCTATAGTAAACTGTAGTATTTTTTTATGTGGGTCACTACATGTTAATTGAATGTCTTTTGATGGAGGGATCCATGATGAAAATTGATATGGATTGGCTGATATTACAATTATGTATCAATAGGCTCAGAACTGCAAACACTATCTATCTGTCTGGGCAAGCTAAAGCATCGCTCAAAGTATTTGAAAAATGTGCTCATCTCCTCCCTGAGCCCAGAGTAGAGTTGCTAAGGTCTGGAGCTCGCAGCCAAACCCAGCGGGTGACTGTGACCCTCAGGAGAGGGAGTCAACATGGCAAGAGCACCAAGGGCACCAAACACATTCAGGATGCACGGGTGCCATTTATCATGGCTGACAACCAGTGCCTCTCAGCGCCGTTTGGGTTTATTACCGGCACATTTCTGCCAACATAATGATGTTTTCTTTAGCATTTCCTGGTTCTCCCGAGACCAACCTCGATGAGAGACTGCAACGGCAACATCAAGGTGACAGGGTCGATTTGGGTTTGGTTTTATTTTTGGCAGCCATTTTAGATTAAGTTTAGGTCCCAGTTTCATATGACTTCTAAGTGTTTGGGAAATACGGGAGTAAGACGATGTAAGAAGTAGATTTCAGAAGCAGTGGAAGGGCATTCATGTCACCTTCTGCCACACAATGTTAACTGTCATCATGTGTGTCTATAAAACATACAAGATGTGGGTCATTCCATAAAATGAGTGCCTTTTGCTTACCTTTGATATTTGAAGTAGAAATTATGCATCAATATCAAACTAAAAGCCTGTTATAGTAAAATAATTCCCTTTAATACAGACCACATGGAGAATTCAATAAATCTGATGTTTTATATGAATAAAGACTTGATAAAGTGGCCCATGTTCCTCCGTCAACCCTGTCTCACTTCTAGGAAGATTTTAACCCACTTCATCCCAGTTTCACCATAATTGTAAAGCCCTAGTTATTTTGTTGCTTTGACAAAGTTATTACTGAAGATTATTATTGATCTTTTTGGTCATTTTCTGGTGTTTTGTGGTGGAACACTGAGCGGGTCAAGCATAACACGTCAACGCTGTTAAAAATAGATAGACAGGTTAGAATATTTTTAACAATTCGTTTTTTTTTTCGGGGGTGAAGCTTGCATTAAAATTGCCACTCCCTGTTGCACGCAACAAGCTTCCATTCCCCCGGTCACAAGGGGATTGATGGGTGATTTAAGAAGAAATTGTCAACCCTGTTACTTCATCTGGAACTTAATACGCACTTACTATAGTCTTTTTTTTCTCTTGAGATGGGAACACTAGTTTTTTATTAAGTTGAATGTTATTGTATGCCATTTAGAAGACGCTTGGAAAAGCATGCATACTGTATGTAGCAAGTTAATCTTGTTTCCCTAATGACATACATGGGTCGTTCCACCAATGCGGTGCCTTTGGAAAAGTGTTGATAATGTTTGACTTCACCAAATGTGTTGTATTCTATCATAAAGAGCACATACAATATTAATAATATGTCTAGACCTGTGTCTGTGTATTATCTAGTAGTCTCAGTCTGATTATCAGTTCAAGAACATTCAACATTTTCATTATCCTCAGCTAGATGATGCTGGTTATGAGGTTATGATCATAATGATGATGACGATAACCATTGATAGATTTTTGCCAGAGGGTAGTATCACTGTTTACCACATTAAATATGCCCATTTTGCTTAATGTAATTCACTCTCTGCCTTCAGGACCCACATCAGAAATGCTAAAATCTATATTTAATATCTAACAGATCAATGTTTTCTGCTTTTTTTATTCCACATCAGGGTGGAATACATCAGGGTATTATTGTGAATATACAGTATCTTTCTGTGAATCTCTGACTGTTTTAGAAATTAATTAGAAATTATTTTCCCAATTGAGTGAATGGAGGCCAGATGCATGGAGAGATTGCTACCCTGTTCTAACCCTGCAGGTGGTGACCGGGTTAGAGACTGAGAACCAGACCATACACTTTGTATCCAGTCCTCCTTCACAGTTTTAAATACTTCCACAATGTGGAAATAAAATGGAAGGAATACAAAAATGGCGTTAGCTGTCATGCCCTGACCTGAGAGAGATGTTTTGTTTCTCTATTTTGGTTAGGTCAGGGTTCGATTTGGGTGGGCATTCGAGATTTGTAGTTCTTTTGTTGTTAGGTTCTAGTTTTGTATTTCTATGTTGGTTTGTTTGGGATGATCTCCAATTAGAGGCAGCTGGTCCTCGTTGTCTCTAATTGGAGATCATACTAAAGTAGGGTTTTTTCCACCTGGGTTTGTGGGAGATTATCTTTGAGTCAGTGTATGTTTCACCTCTGCATCACGGTATGTTTTTTGTTATTCAAGTTTATTTATATGTATTGCATAGTTTCACAGTGTAAATAAAATGTGGAACGACACACACGCTGCACTTTGGTCCGCTCCTCCTTACGACAACCGTGACATTAGCTCAATCTATTGAAATAAATGATTGAATACTGTCTATGGGAAATATATATATTATGAATAAAGTTGATGTAAAATTAGTTGCAAATGGCTTATCTAAACTCAGGATTGCATGGGAAAGAGGATAACCCATATTTGGTGACTGTCCTCGTCGTAACATGTCCCCTAGCCTCAGCCCTATTTTCCCTCAACAGTTTGGGATTTGGTGACGCTTTATTTAGCAGCACCCAGGTCGCCCACCTTCCTGAATGTGGTCTGGGGCCGCTAGGCAACTGGGGAAACCATATCATTTTTCAGGACAAGGTTATATTCATAATGTATCTTGTATCTGGGAAACATGGCAGACCACTGCTTCGTTGCTCACTGCTTGCTGCTTTATTTAATTCATTATTTATTTTGAGTTAGATATGCAAGGCCACATTTCTGATGTGTGTGTGGACTGACTGGTGGCTCAGCCCTCCCTCATAAGTAATCAGACAGCAACAGGCAAGGATGCCCTCTCAACCTCTCACTGATTCACTCCAATTTACAATTGGCTCATTCATCCCCCTCCTCTCCCCTGTAACTATTCCCCAAGTCGTTGCTGTAAATGAGAACGTGTTCTCAGTCAACTTACTTGGTAAAATAATGGATAAATAAATTCAGGTAGGAATTTTTAAAGCATTTGATAAGGGCAATTCCATTGTAACAGAATGATGCTGAGACTCCAAGTTTTCACTTTAAATTTAAGTCAAACAAAAATCAATGATTGCAAAGTTAAACAAACCATAAAACTGTATGCACAATGACTACTGTTCACTGAAAATGTTACAAAAACACATTTACATGAAGAACAGTGCAGATGCAAAAGTGTTGTGTTGTTTGTGCCGTCATTCTATTACCAAACTTTGCATCTGCACTGTTCAAGTAAATGTGTTTTTGTAACATTTTCAGTGAACAGTCATTGTGCATACAGTTGTATGGTTTAACTTTGCAATCACTGGTTTGTATTTGACATACATTTTCAGCATCACTCTGTTAGCATGGAATTGCCCAAATCAAATACTGCATCACTCTGTTACACTGAAAAAAATAAAGGTTCTTAAATGGTTCTTCCTCAGCGCTTAAGGTTCCTTGGAGAACTCTTGCCTGACAAATATCCTTGAGTTAAGTGTGGGGTTCTTGACTTGGCATCTACGGTTCTTCAGACTTGAAAACGGTTCTTGAAATGTATGGAAGTCGGCAGATGTGTCCCTTTTCATAGCACACAGCAAATTGTTAACTAGAGTTGATTTTTCAGTGTAACATTTCAAGTGTTGATTCAAGAGTTGAATTAACACTAAAGAGGTCAATTAACACTGTAAAATAACCTTGGTGTTGGTGCTAAAAGTGTAAAGTGCATTTAGGAAAAGTTATGGGAATAGAATAGCAAGGTAGGAGCTGGAGATGGTCCATTGAGAAATGCAATGGATGATGAAACATTGGTTCACTTAACTGGGGACAACAGAGTGTGGGACCTTCTGTATTTACCATCTATCAGAGTAGACTAATATATTGAATTAAAACAATTGAAAACTCTGGTGATGATGGGTGACAGAATGGTTTTCACAGTTTCTGCTTTGCCATTAGACAGAACAGCTACCTGAACTGATGTTAGATCTAGGAATGCTGCGTCTGACTCAGTGGTTGAAGGGCTGGAGGGTCATGCGGCTGGGACCAACAGGGACAAGAGTATCTCCTTATCTAATAATAAAACCTGTGCTCTTCCTGTCTCACAAACACACACACACACACAGTCAGTCTTACTCCATATCTAATAATAATACTGCCTTCCCCTGCCTGTGACTCAGTCTGAGAGCTGTGATCAGCACTATCTCCTTAGAACAGAGATGATAACACTACTTTCAGAGATGTACGATCTCAGACGAGAGAGCGGGAGGGAGAGATGAGGGAGAGATGGGGGAAAGAGAGGGAGTTGGGGATGGAGTGAGAGATGGGGAGGAGAGAGCGGGTGAGGGGAGATAGAGAGGAGAGAAAGAGAGGACGAGGAGGACGTCGAGAGAGACTAACCAGTACGTGAAGTCCTTTCTCTCAATTTAATTTTGAAGCACCTACGGTGAGGTGAGGGTGTGTTTGTGTTTGTTGTCTCAATAAGACAAAGGGGGTTTGCTTTGACCCCACCATCAGCAGATGACAACCGTGAAGGCTACCTCAGTGAGGTATCACAACAAACACATTTTTTATTCATGATTCACCTTTGTGTCTTACATCAAACTTGACTCGATGTGGTTGTTACTTGGGCTGACTGTTGAGCTAGTCAGGGAACTGGATCACAATGACATATTCTGTGACTGTGTTCTTCATGAAAGTCCCCTTTGAGACTGACATTTTATTCAGCCACAGCCAGTGTCAACCACAAAGGACTCACCTGCCGTTTGGACGATGTGCCAGCCATTGTTTTCCAACCTTTATTTTATTTATGTATTACAATTTTTTTTTTAAACATTTTATTAAACATCATTGATCCTAAAAGCTACTGATCCATCTCCTCCTACTCCACTTCCACCTCCTTTTCTTTTTCCTCCTCCTTATCATCTTCCTCCCCCTCCAACAGTCTGCCACCATCATGTTATCTCCACCTTCAACTTTTTGAGCCTGCAGTCCTCCTCCTCCCTCCCTCCCCAACCTTTCCCCAGTGCTAGCTGTGGTGGCAGGCTGGGTGGCTGGGTGGGAGGCAAGGCTGTACCTTTTGTTGTCAGAGTTTTATCCCTGTCAAGGTCGTCTGCCACGTGACTGGAGTAGTGACAAGAGAGCTCGCTGTGGCAAGTGATTATAGAGCAGTGTGTGTGTGTGTGTGCGTGCGTGTGTGGGCCTGTGCTTGTGAGTGTGTGTTTGTGGGTGCTTGTGGGTGCATGCGCACCTGCGCGAGGCCTCTGTAACATGAAATACTAGCAGAGATGCTGATAACTCAGGAAATTAAGATCTCTCTTCTTTTTTCCCTCTGTTTATTTTGTTTATTTTCTTTTTATCATGGGTAGAAAAACCAGACTGTGCCTGCTGGTAGAAGGGCAGTTATAGTTATAACTCATAGGCCCAATATGTAGCTTTATAGTGAACATTTTACAGGAGAGTATTCTTGCTTGGGTGTGTTAAATAATGTATAAAAGTGTTATAGTACAGCCTGCATTGAATTAGCTAACCACACATTGACATGCAGCAATTTGGGTTGAGACGAGGTGTGGACATGAAGCTAGTGTTTGGGTTAGAGTTGAGGCTATGGTCAGGGTTTAGCCAGCATGTGGACATGAAGCTAGGATTTGGGTTAGAGTTGAGGCTATGGTCAGGGTTGAGCCAGCATATGGACATGAAGCTAGAGTTTGGGTTAGAGTTGAGGCTATGGTCAGGGTTGAGCCAGCATATGGACATGAAGCCAGGGTTTGGGTTAGAGTTGAGGCTATGGTCAGGGTTGAGCCAGCATGTGGACATGAAGCCAGGGTTTGGGTTAGAGTTGAGGCTATGGTCAGGGTTGAGCCAGCATGTGGACATGAAGCCAGGGTTTGGGTTAGGGTTAGGGATAGGCAAAGATCATAAGGATCCAGCTCTTGTATTGTGGACTGTGTAGTCTGGTTTTAACACCCTTGGGAAGACAAAGACCTGAAGATACCCACGTATCTCTGTGACAACCAAACCAGCCTCACTCTCACATGTCTGTTTGTACACAAGTATTCGAACAATGGTTTGTATCTTTTCAGCGAAAGAATGTGACTCACCCATACCAAGGGGAAGGAGAATCTGCCATAGGCTGTGAAGCTCTAAAGCTGTATTTTACATAACCACACACACACACACACACACACACACACACACACACACACACACACACACACACACACACACACACACACACACACACACACACCCACACACACGCGCACACACACACACACACACACACACACGTCTCCAGTGTGACTCACCCATTCCAAGGGGAGAGGAGAAGGTGCTGAAGGCTGTAATGCTGTGATCCTGCATTTGACATGAAACAAGCCTCTGCTGAACATGCTGTGACACACACAAACACACACACTTCCGTCTCCTGTGCCCTGTTGTGAGTAACCAGATGCATCCATCCCTCTGCTGAGTGACTAACACTACAGTGGCAGCAACTGCCACACACACACACACACACACACACACACATACACACATGCATGTACATAGACACATACATACACACATGCCAAACGTTAAGAAGGCTGAGAGAGGGAAGGAAGGAAGGAAGAAAAAAGCCCTCATTCAAATTGAAAACCTTTACCCTGCAAACAGCTAGCTTAGGCCCACCAGAGAGAATAACACAATCACACTGTCATTACATTCGAAAGTCTCTGCCCTCTGCATATACAGTACCAGTCAAAGGTTTGGACACACCTACTCATTCAGGGGTTTTTCTTTATTTTGATTATTTTCTACATTGTAGAATAATAGTGAAGACCTCAACACGATAAAATAGCACATATGGAATCATGTAGTAACCAAAAAAGTGTTGAACAAATCAAAATATACTTATATTTGAGGTTCTTCAAAGTAGCCACCCTTTGCCTTGAGGACATATTTGCACACTCTTGCACTCCAGGTGACACTAGTTGAGAGAATGGCAAGAGTGTGCAAAGCTGTCATTAAGGCAAAGGGTGGCTACTTGGAAGAATCTCAAATATAAAATATATTTTGATTGGTTCAACAATTTTTTGGTTACTACATGATTCCATATGTGCTATTTTATAATTTTGATTTCTTCACTATTATTCTACAATGTAGAAAATAGCCAAAATAAAGAAAAACCCTTGAATGAGTAAGTGTGTTCAAACTTTTGACTGGTACTGTATATTACTGTCAAAACACCTCTTCTCTTCTCTACCCTCCGCTGTGTTTACAATAATGACACTGTCCAAATCATCATGAAGAGTGAGTGAAAAAGTGGTCACACTTTATTTGGATAGTCCGGATGCTCTACAGATGGTCATACTATTAACAAACAATCTGTTGATAAGCAACTGCTTGCTACAGTTACAGTTAAGGCTAGGTTTAGAATAAGGGTTAGGGTAAGAGTTAGAACTAGGGTTAGGGTTAGTAGATTGTTAGTTGAAATGATACTGGTAGGATGTAAATAGTCTGTAGAGCATCTACAGATAGACTACTCAAATAAAGTGTTCCCTAAAACTGGAAAATGTAAAACCTTCTGTTCATTGTCCGCTGAGTATTGTGAATGGATAGTAATGACTACAGTATATTAAGGATCCCCAATGAGAAGGAATGGTTATATAAGGAAAAATAACCTGACACTAAAAAGGATTCCTCTCATGTTTTAATCTGTAAGACATCTAGGGCTGAGGTTTGTGTGTGTGTGTGTGTGTGTGAATAATCCAAATGAATGCTCAGACCTCCAACTGAGGGACCTCTACATCTTTGTTTGGCTTATCTGAGACCAATAATGTGGTGGAATAAAATAAGCGATATTCAATATAGCTAAGGCAAAATAAACCAGGTTCAAGGTCTTGTGGAATGCTGTATGCCATTTTTATATGGCATTTTCTATACCAATGTCAACCAACCTGGAGATGGCCAACATGATTGATGGCTTTGAAATACAAATGTTCTGTTAAACCTTGGGTTCCTCTTCTCAGAATGTGTGTGTGTGTGTGTGTGTGTGTGTGTGCGTGCGTGTGCGCGCGTGTGTGTGTACTGTACATATGGTGAAAGTAAATAACAAATAAACAAGCGAGCAGTGAATCAGAATATGACAACGTGGGTGGATGCTGCTGGATGGTATTTCACTAATCCTATTTATGTATGACTCTGCTTGGCATGTAGCTTCTGCGTACAATTTGGTTACATTCCAGTTTCAATTAAACGTCTGCAAGTGAGTCGCCGTCTGGCAAACTCTTATGGAGTAAACATTTAAAGCCATACGGGAAAGAAAGTTGGGTCGGAATCATCAGTATTTAGAGCGGTATACTGGTGCATTGAGTTTGGATGTACGCATGTACAGTTGAATATTACAACATGCAAATGTACTGGCGAAGCTAATAACAGTACGCTATTTATCAGGTATCTGGCTTATTAAAAACAAAAACAAGGTTTTAAGTGAGTGGTAGGCATTGGTCTGAAAACAAAAACGAAAGAATATTCACGAGCATCACAATGCCTATTCCACCCATGCTCTACCAAGCACACAGTTTTGACATACTACAATAGCTATGTTGGTATTGTACTTCGAACTACACTACATGATAAAAAATAAGTGAACACCTGCTCATCGAACATCTCATTCCAAAATGATGGTTATTAATGTGGAGTTGGTCCACCCTGCTGCTATAACAGCCTCCACTCTTCTTGGAAGGCTTTCCACTAGATGTCGGAACATTGCTGCGGGGACTTGCTTCCATTCATCCACAACAGCATTAGTGAGGTCGGGCACTGATGTTGGGCGATTAGGCCTGGTTCGCAGTTGGCGTTCCAATTCATCCCAAAAGTGTTCGATGGGTTGAGATCAGGGCTCTGTGCAGGCCAGTTAAGTTCTTCCACACTGATCTCAATAAACCATTTCTGTATGGACCTCACTTTGTGCATGGGGGCATTGTCAAGCTGAAACAGGAAAAGAGCATTCCCCAAACTGTTGCCACAACGTTGGAAGCACAGAATCATGTAGAATGTCATTGTATCCTATAGCGTTAAGATTTCCCTTCATTGGAACAAAGGGGCTTAGCCCAAACCATGAAAAACAGCCCCAGACCATTATTCCTCCTCCAACAATCTATACAGTTGGCACTATGCATTGGACAGGTAGCGTTCTCCTGGCACTCGCCAAACCCAGATTCGTCCATTGGACTGCCAGATGGTGAAGCGTAATTCATCACTCCAGAGAACGTGTTTCCACTTGAGGCGAGCTTTACACCACTCCAGCCAACACTTGGTATTGCGCATGGTGATCTTAGGCTTGTGTGTGGCTGCTCGGCCATGCAAACTCATTTCATGAAGCTCCCGACGTTGCTTTGGAACTCGGTAGTGACTGTTGCAACCGAGGACAGATGATTTTTACACGCTTTGCACTTCAGCACTCAGAGGTCCCGTTCCATTTCGCGGCAAGACGTTGTGGCTCCTAGACGTTTCCACTTCACAATAACAGCACTTACAGTTTCCCGGGGCAGCTCTAGCAGGGCAGAAATTTTCTGAAAAGACTTGTTGGAAAGGTGGCATCCTATGACGGTGACACGTTGAATGTCACTGAGCTCTTCAGTATGGCCATTCTACTGCCAGTGTTTGTCTATGGAAAAAAAGCATGTTATAATAACTTGAAAGTTCTTATATTTAACCAAGGCCTAGTAAGACGGAAAAATAGAGCTTGGCATAATTACCTTTTATGTCACTATGTGTCATGAATACTGCTTCCTGAGTCTGTTTTCTGCCTGAGTTGCCTGTTTTCTGTCTTGGAGTCTGTTTCCTGAGGTTCCTTAACGCACCCTGTTTGGTTGCCGGGCGACGAAGCTAGGCGGGAGATCTCTCGATCACCCGCACCTGCATCTCATCAGCTATCTGCACACCTGGTCCTGATCATCACCTCTCCACTTCATAAGCTCTGACCTGACATCCATTCCCTGCTGGATCGTTAGCAATGAACAGTATGTTGTGTCAGCGTATTAGCCTCAAGTTTACTAGAGTTAGTTTTGTTGTTCTGTACTTTTTGCTTGCCGTGTACTCACCTCCGTTTACTCTGTCTACAGTCATTTTCCCAGAACATTCACCCCACCCCTGCTTGGTCGTCGGTGGCTTCTGTGACATCATTGGATCTGCCTATTCACTCTCACCAACTCACCTCCGCTGCCCGCTCCATCTCCTGGATTATTCTGCTTTCACATTTGAGTCTGTAAATAAATACTCACCTTCGTTCAACTCACCTTGTCCTGGTCTGCTTCTGGGTTCTGCTTTAGAGAATCGTGACACTATGTTTACGTTTGGAGGAGTAGGAAGACTTCGGAAACAGGTCTGAAGAACACCTTAGATGTGCCCTGTTTCATGACTTTCTCTTCCACTTTCCTAATTTTGTTGTCACCTCTTGGTACAGTTTTGATGAGTCCAACAGGCCATTCGTTTTGGTGGACTTGCGTGTCTTTTAGTAAAACGATATCTCCAACTTGCAGGTTAGGTTTGTCAACTTGCCATTTTCTGCGTGTCAACAGGTATTCTTGTCTCCATCTTTTCCAGAATGTGTCAGTGAGGATCTGAACTTGTTTACATTGCTTGCTGTAGAGATCTTTGAGGTTGAAGTCTCCTGGGGTTGCTGTTGTAGTTTCAATCTTTTGTGTCAGAAGCATTGCAGGTGTAAGAACTGCTGGCATCTCCGGATCTATGGGACTATGGGTTGAGCATTAATGATGACCATGACTTCAGCCATGAGTGTGGTGAGGACTTCATGTGTTCGACGAGTAGAACTAACTTCCAGAAACATGGCATATAGAATGCAATGAGCGATTCCAATCATCCTCTCCCAAGCTCCTCCCATATGTGATGCATGAGGGGGATTGAAAGTCCACGTGCATCCTTGGTCTTGAAGGCAAGTACTCATCTCAGCGTCATCTGTTCTGATCTTCAGATCTTTGCAGGCTCTGATGAAGTTTGTGCCATTATCTGAGCGTAGTTGCTTTGCAGGTCCTCCGATAGAGAAGAATCGTCTGAAAGCATTGATGAAGCTTGGGGTAGACATTGTCATGACGTTGGCCTGTGGGTAAGGTTTATGACCCCCCAAAAATACCTTTCTCCCTTCCCTCTCTCTCTGACTCTACTGAAGGACTCTTGAATAGCCTGTGTTAATCAGAGAGTCTGGGAACATGAAACAAGTGGGGGGAAAGGACACATATTTCGGTAATAGAACCAGTTGAAAATATGCGGTGGCACTTAATGAATGTCAGTTCGGTTGTCATCTGAGACAATATGACTGATGACAGGACAACATAAACTGTATCTGGGAAAGTCTACACATTCTAGTTATCAGATTCACATGGAATTGTTGTGCAAATTAAATGTTTGAATATGAAACTATTTGTGATAAGATTAAATGTAATTTTAGCTTCCAAATGAGAGAATTGTGTTTTCATAAGGTTAGAGCCCTGCTCAATCAGTGGCCCGCCCCTGTGAAGAGACATGGCTTATAAACTATGAAACACACCCTTCTCTCCCTCCACTATATAAGCCCTTGACGAAAATGTAACCTTCTGTACCGAGGATGATAGGACGACGGTCCATACGTTCAAAAGGACTAACATGTCAACTACAGAACTAAGCCAACCTCAGCGTGAGCTTTGGTTGTGAATGGTATGAACTTTGAACTCTTATTCATTGAAGACGTGAGATATCCTAGCCATTGAGTTAGCAACAGCAGCTGTAATCGTGGGCTAGGAAAGGACAGACGACGTATCCAGTCTAACACACAACGAAGATACTACAACGTATCCAATTTACCACCAGAGACATTCTTCCGAGGACAGCAAGATCTCTGTTGGGCAACACGACCAGCATCTATGACAAACCTACCGAAGCGCAGCTCAGAGTAAATATTTATTCCATTTCCCTTTTCCAAAAGGGTGGTAATTTAGAATGCATAAGATACTGTATTTACGATAGCACAGCTTCTCCCTTTGTTCCTCAGTCTTCCCGCTCTTTCATTCAAGCCCAACCCCCTTTCTTTGTGTAACAAGCCGTCATACAGGTTCCGTCCACCAGGGATGTTTTCTGTATGACATAATTTGCATTCTGTGTATATGTAATTCTGTGTGATTAGTTAGGTATTTAGTAAATGAATAATTAAACCCAATTTTGTATTGCTGATTCATCTTGTTACCCAGGGTTCGTGAAGATAACCAAGAATTTACAACTTTCAGATGAGACTGAAATAAGGTGACGATTAATATTGACTGCTATTAATGTAAAATATTACTAGGTCTTTAAGAGTTTATTCGGAAGATAACAGCTCTATAAACACTCTTTCGTAGCGCCCCGACTTTCTAGTTAATTACATTTACATGATTAGCTCAATCAGGTATTATTAATTACAGAGAAAGGATTTTATAGAATAGCATGTCATATCACTTAATCCGGCATAGCCAAAGACACGACAACATAGACTCTATCACGTCAATTTGTACCGCTCTTGTACTCCTGCAGGAGAACAGGTCAGCCCAGGGTTTACTTTCAGCGCTGACTCGTCTGTTCGGACGAGAGGTGAGGTCCCAGGGTCCAAAGATGTTCAGTCCAACATGAGTGAACGGAGGATCAGAGGCAAGTCTGTCTGCAGGTAAGTCTGACATCTTTTGCTCTTCTAGTTTTCCTCTAAGTTTTCTTCAGATCGCACACTTATGGATTATGCTGGAGACCAGTCTTTTACTTCCAATGATCAACAATCCAGCTGACTGGACTGCACTTTCAGACTGCGTGAATCAGGGCTTCATGGTCGAATTGCTGCAAAGAAACCACTACTAAAGTACACCAATAAGAAGAAGAGACTTGCTTGGGCCAAGAAACAAATGGACATTAGAACGGTGGAAATCTGCCCTTTGGTCTGATGAGGTCCAAAAGGATTCAACCCCCAAGCCATAAGACTCCTGAACAGCTAATCAAAGGGCTACCCAGACCCCTCTTTTACGCTGCTGCTACTCTCTGTTTATAATCTATGTATAGTCTCTTTAACTCTACCTACATCAAATCAAATTTATTTATATAGCCCTTCGTATATCAGCTGAAATCTCAAAGTGCTGTACAGAAACCCAGCCTAAAACCCCAAACAGCAAGCAATGCATGTGAAAGAAGCACGGTGGCTAGGAAAAACTCCCTAGGAAAAACTCCATAGAAAGACCAAAAACCTAGGAAGAAACCTAGAGAGGAACCAGGCTATGAGGGGTGGCCAGTCCTCTTCTGGCTGTGCCGGGTGGATATTATAACCGAACATGGTCAAGATGTTAAAATGTTCATAAATGACCAGCATGGTCAAATAATAATAATCATAGTAGTTGTCGAGGGTGCAACAAGCACGTCCGGTGAAAAGGTCAGGCTTCCGTAGCCGCAGGCAGAACAGTGGCAACTGGAGCAGCAGCATGGACAGGTGGACTGGGGACAGCAAGGAGTCATAATGCCAGGTAGTCCCGAGGCATGGTCCTAGGGCTCAGGTCCTCCGAGAGAAAGAAAGAGAGAAAGAGAGAATTAGAGAGAGCATATTTAAATTCACACAGGACACCGGATAAGACAAGAGAATACTCCAGATGTAACAGACTGACCCTAGCCCCCCGACACATAAACTACTGCAGCATAAATACTGGAGGCTGAGACAGGAGGGATCAGAAGACACTGTGGCCCCATCCGATGATACCCCCGGACAGGGCCAAACAGGCAGGATATAACCCCACCCACTTTGCCAAAGCACAGCCCCCACACCACTAGAGGGATGTCTACAACCACCAACTTACCGTCCGAAGACAAGGCCGAGTATAGCCCACAAAGATCTCCGCCATGGCACAACCCAAGGGGGGGCGCCAACCCAGACAGGAAGACCACGTCAGTGACTCAACCCACTCAAGTGACGCACCCCTCCCATGGACGGCATGGAAGAACACCAGTAAGTCAGTGACTCAGCCCCTGTAATAGGGTTAGAGGCAGAGAATCCCAGTGGAAAGAGGGGAACCGGCAAGGCAGAGACAGCAAGGGCGGTTCGTTGCTCCAGCCTTTCCGTTCACCTTCACACTCCTGGGCCAGACTATACTTAATCATAGGACCTACTGAAGAGATAAGTCTTCAGTAAAGACTTAAAGGTTGAGACTGAGTCTGCGTCTCTCACATGGGTAGGCAGACCATTCCATAAAAATGGAGCTCTATAGGAGAAAGCCCTACCTCCAGCCGTTTGCTTAGAAATTCTAGGGACAATTAGGAGTCCTGCGTCTTGTGACCGTAGCGTACGTGTAGGTATGTAAGGCAGGACCAAATCGGAAAGATAGGTAGGAGCAAGCCCATGTAATGCTTTGTAGGTTAGCAGTAAAACCTTGAAATCAGCCCTTGCCTTAACAGGAAGCCAGTGTAGGGAGGCTAGCACTGGAGTAATATGATAAAATGTTTTGGTTCTAGTCAGGATTCTAGCAGCCGTATTTAGCACTAACTGAAGTTTGTTTAGTGCTTTATCCGGGTAGCCGGAAAGTAGAGCATTGCAGTAGTCCAGCCTAGAAGTAACAAAAGCATGGATTAATTTTTCTGCGTCCTTTTTGGACAGAAAGTTAATGATTTTTGCAATGTTACGTAGATGGAAAAAAGCTGTCCTTGAAACAGTCTTGATATGTTCTTCAAAAGAGAGATCAGGGTCCAGAGTAACGCCGAGGTCCTTCACAGTTTTATTTGAGACGACTGTACAACCATCCAGATTAATTGTCAGATTCAACAGAAGATCTCTTTGTTTCTTGGGACCTAGAACAAGCATCTCTGTTTTGTCCGAGTTTAAAAGTAGAAAGTTTGCAGCCATCCACTTCCTTATGTCTGAAACACATATTACATATGTACATATAGCTTCACTTGTTATTTTATTGCTGCTGTTTAAATATTTGTTACTTTTATTTTCTATTTTAAATTTTTTACTCAACACTTATTTTTAATTTTATTCTTAATTTCTTAAAGCATTGTTGGTTAAAACCTCTTGAGACTCTCATCCCGTTAGCGGGATCATTTTCCAGCGAAAAACTCCTAGCGACATTAGCATAACGAAATTCAATATATATATTTTTTCAAATATAGGACTGCCTCATATCGTTTTATAGATACACCTCTCTTGAATCGACCCTCGTTGTCCGATTTCAAAAAGGTTTTACAGGAAAAGCACAATATTAGATTATGTTAGAGGAGTACATGGTAAAAGTAGCATCATATGAATTTTCCGATCAAGCACATGCATCACATATAACCAAAAAAAAGCTAAATGCAGCACTAACCTTTTACAAACTTCATCAGATGACACACCTAGGACATCATGTTACACACAGCATGCAATCTTTTGTTCAATAAAGGTCATATTTCTATATAAAAACAGCATTTTACATCGGCACCTGACGTTGACTAACTATTTTCCCATAAAATGCGTCCCGGGAAACAGTGCTACAATTTTATAAATTACTATTCGAAAACGATTTTTTTTTTTATATTGTCAATCTAAGATTTATAGATGAATATCTCTTGAAAACACCCGTCATAACAGATTTTAAATTAACTTTACAGGGTAATCACACTTTGAGATAAAAGGGGATGCGATACTCAGAAAATGAGCTAGAAAGCCTAGCTCGTCGCCATCTTGGAACAATCGCACATCACATCTGATCTTGTATAATATTGCCAATAATCCCTCACCTTTAGTTGTCTTCATCAGAAAGCACTTCCAGGAATCCCAGGTCCACGACAAATGTATTTTCGGTCGAAAAAGTCCATCCTTTATGTTCCATTAGCTTGCTGTTGTTAGCGCGTCCTAAGGCTGTAACCAAATGTTGATCCGTGCGCGGCACTTGGCTAACGAAAAATGACTATTTTCCCTCCGTTAGGTTCGTTCAAACATGTCAAACGTTGTATAACATTAATCTTCAGGGCCTGTTTCAACAAGAGAGCCAATAAGATTCGAGTGGGACGATTTCATTGTTTTTCAAAACGTTTCCAAAGGTGGGGGCAGACACGGCCGCCGACGTCACAATGCTGATGGCCCTCCTACTGTGACCAATTGCCACATCGTCTCCTACACTGAGTTTCGACTGTAGAAGCCTCAAAACACTTTGTAAAGACTGGGGACATCTAGTGGATGCACTGGAAAGTGCTCAATTATCATTTTTTCACGTTGTGAATTACAGGGAAGGCTGTGAAGTCGAGTCCACAATTCAGAATCCCACTTCCTGGTTCAATCGGTCTCGGGGTTTTGACTGCCATACGAGTTCTGTTATACTCACAGACACCATTCAAACAGTTTTAGAAACTTTAGGGTGTTTTCTATCCATATAAAATAAGTATATGCATGTCCTAGCTTCTGAGTTTGATTAGTAGGCCGTTGAAAATGGGAACGAATTTTTTCCAAAATGCGCTGTGGCGCACCCAGTGGTAGGATATACGCAAGAGGTTAAGGGCTTGTAAGTAAGCATTTCACTCTAAGGTCTACACATGTTGTATTGGGCGCATGTGACAAATACAATTTTATTTTATTTTATTTGATGAGTCCAAATTTGAGATTTTTGGTTCCAAACGCCATGTCTTTGTGAGACACAGAGTAGGTGAAAGGTTTATCTCCACATGTATGGTTCCCAGTGTGAAGCATGGAAGAGGAGGTGTGATGGTGTGGAGGTGCTTTGCAGGTGACACTGTCTGTGATTTATTTAGAATTCAAGGCACACAACCAGCATGGCGCAAAGCGATACGCCATCCCATCTGGTTTGCGCTTAGTGGGACTATCATTTGTTTTTCAGCAGGACAATGACCCAACACACCTCCAGGCTGTGTAAGGGATATTTGGCAAAGAAGGAGAGTGATGGAATGCTGCATCAGATGACCTGGCCTCCACAATCACCCAAACTCAACCCAATTGATTTGTTTTGGGATGAGTTGGACCACAGAGTGAAGGAAAAGCAGCCAACAAGTGATCAGTATATGTGGGAACTCCTTCAAGACTGTTGGAAAAGCATTCTTCTTGAAGCTGGTTGAGAGAATGCCAAGAGTGTGCAAAGCTGTCATCAAGGCAAAGGGTGGCTACTTTGAAGAATCTCAAATATAAAATATATTTAGATTTTTTGTAACGCTTGTTTGGTTACCGCATTATTTCATAGTTTTGATGTCTTCAGAATTATTCTACAATATAGAAAATAGTAAAAATAAAGAAAAACCCTTGAATAAGTAGGTGTGTCCAAACTTTTGACCGCTACTGTATATACCGGTATACATCATTTTAATAGCAGAACACTGTATCGACCATTATCCCTCTGAAGGGAATGAATTAGGCTATTTCAGAACATTTGAATACTAAGCAACCTGCCTGCACATAGTTTGAAGTACAATACCCACATGGCTACGGTAGTAGGTCAAAGCTGTTTATTGGAAAACCCTGGTAGAGCATGGGTGGAATAGGCATGTGAATGTCTTTTCTTTTTCGGGTTCAGGCCAATGCCTACTTTTCACTTAAAATGTAGTCTTTTGTTTTTAATTTCCATGGTTTTTATACCGAAAGGTGATTATTCAACATTATTATACTACATTATAATACAGCATAAAACAGCAATAAAAGTTAAGTAACAGTAAACATTAATGACAAATGGCTACAGAAACAATGTAGTTGTTATCTTAAAACAACCAAGAAAGCTCCTCAAATACACAAATAATCAACATGTACCCATTAACTATTTACATGAAAATGTATCTTAAAGTTTACTGAAGAAAGGCCTAGTACTACATTGCCTGTAAACAAAAGTGAGTTTTAACACTAAATATAACATTTACAACCAAATGTACATTCACCAGATATAGTCAACTTTGTAAAAACAATTCAGGGATGGCCACAGTTGCTCTTGACAAGCTACAGGTTTATGCAGGATTTTTTGTTCATGCCCAGGTCTACCACACCTGATTCTACTATTCATGGTCTCTGTGAACAGCTGAGTAGTAAAAGCAGGTGTGGTAGCACTAGGCTTGAATAAAAAAATAAAAATTATATATAAAACTATATATATAATTTGGATTATATTAATAATGAGAAGGCAGGAGAAGGAGCGTTTGCCGGAGCTGGAACATATCCTATATGTTTGAAACAGCGATGTTGTCTGTCGAGTCTGGTAAATTGTCTGATGCTAGCATGCATTTGCACCAGTGTTGCCAATGTGACAGGTTAAAGGAAATACTCATAGCCTGTTATACATTAAAAAGTATTAGTAAGTTCATAGTATGTGAGGATCTTAAAACATCTAAGGTTAAAAAGATCATGCATTCTGGATTAGTTGATAGAGATGGATAACATTCATATAATTGTGTTAAGTTAAAATCCATCAAGTGTACAAAGGGTAAGAATTGTAAAAGGAATGTGTAAACGTTATATTGATTACTTTATTTTGTGGTGCCTAATTGAAGGGGAAAAGTGTTAATCTGTGATCTACTAAATGCTCTTTAATCCATGAGCCTGAGATTGATTGCTCTGGTCTCCACCCAAGTTCGCAGGGAAATCGCGGTCTTTTCCTCATTACAGTAATAGTTCTCATTGAGGAAACAATACCGTATCACTCTTGTGATTATTTCTCCCCTTTTTCAGGGGCGTAACATTTTTGGAGGCTCCGCTGAGATTGCTGCTCAGATGTCCAGTTTCCACATCCTGGTCGCTAAATTCCGAGCCAGCTAAATCCTCACATAACTCAGGCAGGCTGCAGTGAGGAAAGTGTTGCTGTTCGAGGAGAGCTGGAAGTTGGTGGTTAAGTACGTGTCAGCTGAGGCCATTGATCGACCATCAGAGACAGTAAGGACCATCTAATTCAGAGTCAACTCCTGCACAGTAAAAGTTCCTCCTGTTCTGTCAACATGACGACCGCCTTGGAAGAACTACAGGAAGAGGTAGTAGGAGAATTGCACACCTTGACTAAAGACAAGTTACTAGAGATATGTGATTACCTTGACATCTCAGGTGAACAGAGAAGAGATGTTCAAGACAAATCCCGCATATCATTGATGACTCACATTATGATGTTCCTTGAAAGAGAGGAAGCTGCAGAGTTAGAAGATGGCGGCATGTCGGAATTGTTGCTACTTAAAGACAAAATGACAGAGATGATCAGTGGCATAGATAACAAAACAGGGCAAACTGACCATGATATTGAAACAGCCGGAACACATCCCAGAATAGAGGAACTGAGAACTGCAACCCCACAACAAGGGGTGGGAACTGAGCAGATTACTGCAGCCAAAGCCAGTGATTCTCTGCGTCAGCCCCAACCCCATGCTAATCTTCAGGTGAGCGTGCCGCTCTCACCCAGTGCACAGCCCAGCTCATACTGGCGCAAAGAGTTTAAAATTTCTGGTCAGATAGGTGAACCGGGCCAGAAAGATAAACTGATTTTTTCCAGCCTTGCCCATCAGATCGAGAATGGACTTAACAGAGGCTATCCTGAGGTAGAAATAGTAGACGCAGTAGTCAGGGCTATTTCTCCAGGCTCACAGCTACGCAGCTACTTGGAAGGTAAACCCCAGCTAACTCTTCCCACACTTAGATGTATCCTGCATTCCCACTTCCAAGAGAAGAGTGCAACAGAGCTTTACAAACAGCTAGCTTCAGAAGCACAGCATAGCAAGGAGACCCCTCAAAGCTTCCTGATGCGCGTCTTAGATTTGAGGCAGAAAGTACTGTTTGCATCCCAGGAGTCAGAATCAGGGCTTAAGTATGACCCTACTCTAGTCCAGCGCATGTGTTTACACACAGTCCTTACAGGTCTCCAGAGTGACAGTATCAGGATAGACATGCAGCCTCTCCTGCTAGATAGCGAAACATCAGATGAGGTTTTGCTAGAGAAGCTTAACATTGCTTGTGCTAATGAGATAGAAAGACGAAACAAAAGGCGGTTTAATTCCCCACAGCCTGCTACAATGGTAAGTGTAGTACAGTTAGAAGATACGCCATCTGCAAAGTGTCCTGTGAAGGAAGCCAAAGCTAAGATACCCGCAGAACTGTTAACAGAGTTAGCTGAACTTAAGACAGGTGTAGCTTCTCTAAAAGGTCTCAGTGCAGAGATTGCTCAGATTAAGGAGACATTACAGCAGCCTATGTTTCAGTCACCGCCTTGTGTCTATGCCCCACCTCCAGTTAGGAGGCCAGATAGGGACCCCCAGCCACCTGTTTCCCATCAGCAGTATTACAGCAACTACAGTCAGCCCCAAGCACCTGACCCTGCTCAGCATCAATATGCACCTAACCTGTGTACCAACCGCTCTGCTCAAGCTCCAAGGAGGTGTTTTGTCTGCCAGCAGGCCAGAACAGATTCACGCTGCACACACTGCTTCCGATGTGGGAGTGGAGAGCATTTTCAAGCTGGATGTAAAATCCGGGGGAGTCAGACCATCAAGAGAGGCCCCTTTAAACGGGGAAGGGTTACCGCTGAGGGACGAGTGTTAACCGTAGCTACCAAAACGTCCCAGAAATGTGCAAATTGTGCCAGAGAAGATTCATTTGAGAACCTGAAAAAATGTTCATCGTGTAAAGAGACACTGTACTGTTCCAAAGTATGTCAAAACCAACATTGGACTAAACATAAGGAAAAATGCACTCACCTGAAAATTGACTCTACCAGTGAAAGGTTTTCCTGCACAGAGGAAAATGCCCACTCTTTACCATCCCTAGCTCAAGGTTGCCACCCCCGTAGAGTCACCTCGCTAGTCGGCAGACAGTGCCTTATTGAGTGTCACCTGAATCGCCACCACCTCCAAGCTCTATGGGACACAGGCTCTCAGGTATCGGTCATTGATGAACGATGGAAAGAGGAATCTCTCCCAAACGCAAGGCTGAGAGATGTTTCAGAAATCCTGGACTCACCTGATGATCTAAGGTTGACTGCAGCAAATGGGACTGAAATGCCGTACCTGGGATGGATTGAAACAACCTTTCGGCTAGCCTCTGAAACTGACCAAACAAAGGAACTGATCATCCCAGTGCTGGTAATGAAAGGCTGTCACCTATCTCATCCCATCATAGGTTTCAATGTTATCGAGCACATCCTGACAATGACTGAAAAGACTAAACAATACAGTACAGTAAAAACAGCTTTCCCAAGCCTCAAAAGAAACAAGGTGAGAGCTTTTATACAGGCTGTTAGCGCAGAACAGACAGATGAATACGCAGTGAAAACCAAGAAAGAGAAGGTTGCTGTACCAAAACACAGTAGCATTCAGATTGAGTGCCGTGTAGCTTCCCAGCCTTTCAAAGAGGACATGACAATGCTTTTCCAGCCAGACCTGAACCCGCAGTGGCCAGACGACCTTGAGTTCTTTGACACACTAGTCAGAGTCAGGAAAGGTGTTTTTCCAGTTGTCATGCTTGATGTCTCTAACCCCACTGACCACGACATTGCCCTGCTAGGACGCACAATAATCGGTACAGTACAAACCATTATGACTGTGTTACCTGCCCAAGTCTTTGAAAAAACTGTCACCCCAGCCACAGTGAATCACACCAGCGTTCGAACCCCATGTACTGCTACTGAACAGTGGGATCCACCAGTAGGTTTAAATCACCTCACCGAAGAGCAGAGAGAAGTTGTTAGGCAAATGCTTAGAGAAGAGTGTCACTCCTTCTCCAGATCAGACAATGACATTGGCTGTATTGAACGATTGAAAATGACTATTTCTCTAAAGGACTCTGAACCAGTCAAGCGCACATACATGTCAGTGCCCAGGCCACTGTATCAGGAGATGAAGGGTTACCTTTATGACCTCATAGCCCAGGGCTGGGTTAGGAAGTCAAACTCTTCATATTCTTCACCTGTCGTGTGCGTTCGGAAGAAGGACGGGACCCTCCGGTTGTGTATAGATTACAGAGACCTGAACAGAAAGACACATCCCGACCGCCAGCCTATCCCTCGGGTCCAAGACATCATGGACAGTTTAGGTGGTAATTCCTGGTTCTCCCTCTTAGACCAGGGAAAAGCGTATCACCAGGGGTTCATCTCTGAAGAAAGCAGACCACTGACAGCATTTGTGACCCCATGGGGACTCTATGAGTGGATACGTATGCCATTCGGCCTCATGAACGCTCCTGCAGCTTTTCAGCGGTGTATGGAGGAGTGTTTGGAAGGGCTCCGGGATAACATCTGCATTCCTTATCTGGACGACACGCTAGTTTTCAGTAAAACATTCGACAGCCATGTGAATGATGTGCGAAAAGTTTTGCAGCGTCTCAGAGAGTATGGCATTAAACTCAAACCAAGCAAGTGTGATCTCTTTAAACCCCAGGTCCGTTATTTGGGCAGAATAGTGTCTGCAGAGGGCAGCCAAGTTGACCCAGACGATTTTGAAGCAGTAAGAGCATTGAAAGAAATCAGACCAGAGACTGTGGGCCAGCTCAGAAAAATGCTTGGTTTGCTCACTTACTACAGACAGTACATCAAAGACTTTTCTAGGAGGGCCAGCTGCCTGTATGACCTCCTGAAAGCAGATTCAGAGAAATTACCTCACCACCCACGGAAAACAAAAACAAAGAAAGCAAGTCATGTGGTGCCCTCAAACAAGCCAATCCTGTGGACTGACCAGCATCAACAGACACTTGAACAGCTGATTGAGTGTTTGCTTCACCCACCAGTCTTAGGTTTCCCTGATTTCACTCAGCCATTTGTTGTACACACTGATGTGTCACACCAAGGCTTGGGAGCAGTTCTGTATCAAAAGCAAGATGCGAAGCTTAGGGTCATTGCTTATGGCTCTCGAACCTTAACAGCCGCTGAGAAGAACAATCACTACCACTCGGGCAAGCTAGAATTTCTAGCTCTGAAATGGGCAATCACTGATAAGTTCCGTGATTATTTGTACTATGCTCCGACCTTCACTGTATACAGCGATAACAACCGGCTCAGCTACATTCTGTCTACTGCAAAACTGAACGCAACCACTTCCAGGTGGGTTGCAGAATTGGCTGATTTCCACTTTACAATAAAGTACAGGCCAGGCAGAGAGAACGGCGATGCCGATGCTTTGTCAAGGATGCCACTGGATGTAGAGTCACTGATGGAAGAATGTTCTGAGGAGCTTCCACCAGACACCATTGCCGCCACGATACAAGCAGTTGAGGTACAGAAAGAGGCTGTTGTACCTTGGTCACTTTCAGCTGCATCTATGTCAGTATCAGTTGAAGGTGAGACAACCACTGCAACAATCAGCTCGATCCCAAAAGATGGGATAAGAGAAGCACAAGAATCTGATCCGGTCATCCATCCTGTGCTCAATTTCAAACTGTCTGGTTCCAAACCGCCAGTTAAAGAGCAAAAGGAATGCAGTCCAAAGACAAAATGCCTATTCAGGGAATGGGACAAATTGACAATAGACAGTGATGGCATTCTGTACAGAATTACTACAGCCCGCAAGCAGTTAGTTCTACCAGAGCAGTACAAAGGTAAGGTGATGGAAGAGTTGCACAATAACATGGGACACCAAGGTACTGACCGCACTGTATCACTAGTACGTGACCGCTTCTTCTGGCCATATATGCAATCTGACATCAAGCACTATGTGACTAAAACTTGTTGCTGTGTCAAGCAGAAAAAGCCAGCCCATGAAACAAGAGCTCCTCTGACGAACATTGTGACAACACAGCCATTTGAACTGGTATGTATAGACTTCCTTCATCTCGACAGATGCAAAGGGGGATATGAGTACATCCTTGTGATTGTTGATCATTTTACACGTTTCACTCAAGCCTACGCCACCACATCAAAGTCAGGTAAAACTGCTGCAAATCTCATCTTCAATGACTTTGCCCTGAAGTTCGGGTTCCCGTCCCGCATCCACCATGACCAAGGGGGAGAATTTGAAAATCAGTTGTTCCATCAGTTAAAGAAACTCAGTGGCATGGCGGGGTCCAGAACAACACCTTATCACCCGATGGGGAACGGTCAACTGGAACGCATGAACAGAACAGTGTTGCAAATGTTAAAGACACTAACTGAGACACAAAAGTCAAACTGGAAGGAGTCTCTGAACAAACTGGTTTATGCCTATTACTGCACCCGTTGCGAAGTGACTGGCTATTTACCATTTTATCTTCTGTTTGGGAGATCACCCATGCTTCCAGTTGATATGCTCTTTGGATTGTGCACAGAGACAGGTTCCAGTAACCAGCGAGACTACGTGGAGAACTGGAAACGAGGGATGGAAGAAGCATACGCCATTGCAAATGAAAATGCTCAGAAAGCCGCTGAAAGAAGTAAGAAGTACTATGACACTAAAGTTAGGAGTTCAGTGCTACAGCCTGGCGAGCGAGTTCTGATTAAAAACCTGACACCAAGAGGAGGACCAGGAAAACTCCGTAACTATTGGGAAGATACAATTCACACAGTAGTGAGACAAATGGGTTCAGACCTGCCGATTTATGAATTGAGACCAGAAAAGGGTAGGGGACGCTCCAGGGTCCTGCACAGAAACCTGCTCATGTCCTGTGACCACTTACCTTTTGAGACACAACCAGAAATGACCAAAGATGACAAAAGTCAGAAAAAAAGAGACATCAGCCTGAATCAGAGCCTCTAGATTCTGATGACGACAGCGGGGATGAATATGACCTCCATCATGAGCCGCTACAGGTTCCCACATCTCCTACAGTACCTGAGGAGAGGGATGCTGAACCAGTGAGAGAGTGGGAACACAGGCCCCCGCCAGTGAAACAGACAGTTGCACTGCCAGTCCCTGATACGCTACCAGCACAGCCTCTTGTTGAAAAGCGGCTGGAGGAGACAACAACAGTTAAAGACCTGCCTGCTGAGGAGATGAACTTGCCTGCTGAAAATTTGCCTGATGATCCTGACGAACCAGCCTACCAGCTGCCACAAAGAGAGAGACACCCTCCAAGACGTATCACCTATGATCATCTTGGTATCCCTTCCTGCTACAGTATCCAGCCACAACCACAGTTGTTCCCTGTCTACTCTGCACCAGGACTGGTTCCATGGCTGCCATCACTACAGCAATGTTACTTTCAGCCACCTTACATGTATGGGCTTCAGCAAACATGATGCTACAGAGTTGACATGTTTGACCATGGACTACTGACTGATTTCACAGACTGTCACAAGAGACAATTTGCAGACTATGCATATAGACCATTAAAAGTGATGGACTGTTAATCAATAGTATGAGAAAAGACTGCTTATGGACTGTTTATACAGCTGGTCAACAGATATGGACTGTGGAAATAACTTGTTAGTTATATTTGAACTGTGACCCTTGACCTCTGCTCAAGTACTACCTTACAGAAGAGGATTTCCTAGGTCCAGTGCATACAGACTGTTGAAGAAGACAATGTTGGTAATGTTGGGACAACATTTATTTTGTCGGGGAGAGTGTGACAGGTTAAAGGAAATACTCATAGCCTGTTATACATTAAAAAGTATTAGTAAGTTCATAGTATGTGAGGATCTTAAAACATCTAAGGTTAAAAAGATCATGCATTCTGGATTAGTTGATAGAGATGGATAACATTCATATAATTGTGTTAAGTTAAAATCCATCAAGTGTACAAAGGGTAAGAATTGTAAAAGGAATGTGTAAACGTTATATTGATTACTTTATTTTGTGGTGCCTAATTGAAGGGGAAAAATGTTAATCTGTGATCTACTAAATGCTCTTTAATCCATGAGCCTGAGATCGATTGCTCTGGTCTCCACCCAAGTTCGCAGGGAAATCGCGGTCTTTTCCTCATTACAGTAAAAGTTCTCATTGAGGAAACAATACCGTATCACTCTCGTGATTATTTCTCCCCTTTTTCAGGGGCGTAACACCAACTTAGCAACTTTGACGCTATGTTTAGCGAGTATTCAGACCCCTCTAGTGACACATTTTCAAAAAAGCGACTAGCAACAATCTATCAACTTTTTCTGGTGTTATTGGAGTCTTTTGGAGACTCTGATGTGAAAGCAAGTATCGTTTTTACTCTTCTCAACGAGTAGCGGGTGCTACCGTGGACCCCACCCCTGTCCCAAAGCACTCACAGGCGGCCCAGTCCTCGCGCAGCAGTCCTTCCCAGCTGCAGTCAGAGCAGGAGATATTCACCCCTCCGCGTCCAGACTGAAAATGAATCGCACATGCGGGAAGCCGCCGCTGGCTGATCCCGCCCTGGCTTACATTTTTTTAAAACAATTAACCTGAATTAGAGCCAGACTAGTTACCATCATTTTCAAACATTGCCATTGACAGTTTTTTCTATTGTCTCTTTTTGGTCCATTTAGATTGTTAATGTAGATTGTATAGAATTTTTTTTTTTTTATGTAATGGTTAAAAATGTTAATGTTTTACTGTGACTTGTTGTAGGCTCCTAAGTGGACCATAAGGTTAAAAACCAAACCAACTTAAAATAAAAAAATAAAAAAAATCTAATAAAAAAACTAACTAACTCCGCCAAAGTGTCTCTTTTGGGTCACTTTTGCCGGTCCCAAGCCCGGTTAAAGGAGGAGGGTTGGAATTGTGACATTAAAAAAAACAAGAATTGACAGTAGTTCTAAACATATTTAGGGTGTTTTTTACAAAATTTTTGTCCCTCCCACGACGTTATTCCTCTCTCCTACAGCGTCCATCACAATTACATGGCCAATTATGCAAATTAGGTGATGATGTCATTTAGCGACTTCTATCAACTTTTAGGACAACCAATAGCTACTTTCCTTGCTGAAGAGTTGGCAACACTGATTTGCACACTTGCAGTGCACAACTGAACTGAGGCTCTATTTTACGTTACATTATTATTACGTTACATTATTTATATATTTCTTAATTCCATTGTTTTACTTTTAGAATTGTGTGTATTGTTAGGCACTACTGCACTGCTGGAGCTAGGAACAAAAGCATTTTGCTACACCCCCAATAATATCTGCTAAAAATGTGTATGTGACCAATACAATTTGATTTGAAACATTGACTATATGCGGTTCATACCTAGCTTACTGTATCTTAACAAAGCAATTTTTTTCTCGGCTATGGTTTGTGTTGTGGTCTTGTTTGTTATTAGTCAAGGAAATGTAGCGTTGCTAACTGCAGTGTTTGTCCTGTCTGAATTATGGCTACCGTGTCTTACCATAGTTTGGTCTGTGGAGTAGCCTACTAGCTAGTTTTGCATTGCCCATTGCATGCATTGTAAGGTAGCTAGCTAGCAGTGTGACAGTTTCCCAAAGTTTGGCATTGGTTTTGATCCAGCTAGCTCTCATCTGACTGGTATAAAGTTACGTTAGCTACCTAGCTAATCAAAACAAAACCACATTCATTGGCTAGCTAGCTACCTTTCTTTGCCTGTTTGTTAGCTGGCTAGCTTTCAGCTGACTGGTGTAAGCTAGCTACTGAGGCTAGCTGCTGGACTTTGAACAAGCAACCTAATATTAGCTAACGTTAGCTATCTACCTAGCTAATCAAAATATCTGTTTGCATTTATTGATTAACCTCAGCTTGAATATCACCACGCATGTGAGAGTGATAAATTATACATTTAATCAAAACTGTTGCCCCTACAAACGTATTCAGTCCAAAAGGTGGCAAGTCTGATGGTCTTATGGACGCTGTATTCTCGTTCTTATCCGACACCTAGATATTGAGCTAGTTCTGCGCAAAGAATTTTCTGATGACCCTAATGCTAACGACCCTATTAAGTATGTGGTCTAGGTAACGGACGGATGGCTCATGACGAGAGGCGTGGTGTACCTCTAATGAAGTTGATTTGCAAATTTTCATCGAGATTGGTGTCATATAGGCGTAGATATGAGGGTAGGGAGAGCTGAATTTTAACATTGAGCTTCAATCAAATCCTATTGCCCCCACAATAGTAATTATTCCTTTCAGTTTCGTTGGGATTCATTTAATCCAATTCTGCTTATCTTTAATTTTAATGGCACAATTCATTACCAGAGAAATACAGTAAATGCCAATAGAAATTCTATAAAATAAAGCATTAAATGATTTATAACTACTGCTGCAGAACCCCAGCTGTCCTTTTCATTCGCATACAGTTGACTTTCTGTATCAATTATGAAAATGTTTTTCCTTCGGTGCCCTTACATATGAGAGGATTGCATCTGTAGATTGGACTAGAGATTCTCTGGAGTAAGAGAACATCCTATTTTAATTTCATCCTACTTTTTATGGAAACGTTATCTATTTGTACACAGACCAAAAATATGAATGCAACATGAAAAGTATTGGTCCCATGTTTCATGAGCTGAAATAAAAGATCCCAGAAAGGTTCCATATGCACAAAAAGCTTATTTCTCTAAAATGTTGTGCACAAATATGTTTACATCCCTGATAATGAGCATTTCTCTTTTGCCAAGATAATCCATCCACCTGACAGGTGTGGCATATCAAGAAGCTGATTAAACAGCATGATCATTACACAGGTGCACCTTGTGTTGGGGGCAATAAAAGGCTACTCAGTTTTGTCACACAACACAATGCCACAGATGTCTCAAGTGTTGAGGGAGCATGCAATTGGCAGGCTGACTGCAGGTATATCTACCAGAGCTGTTGCTAATTTCTCTAACATATGGGTCGTTTTAGAGAATTTGGCAGTACATCCAACAGGCCATAAAACCGCAACCCACGTGTAACCATGCCAGCCCAGGACCTACACACCCGGCTTCTTCACCTGCAGGATTGTCTTAGACCAGTCACCCAGACAGCTGTCGAAACCTTTCTGAAACCATCTCAGGGAAGGAGATAGACAGTGTGTTCCAGTTCCCACCAATATCAACCAACTTCACATGGCCATTGAAGAAGTGTGGGACAACATTCCACAGGCCACAGTCAACAGCCTCATCAACTTTGCGAAGGAGATGTGTCGCGCTGCTTGAGGCAAATGGTGGTCACACCAGATACGGACTGGTTTTCTGATACACTCCCCTACCTGTTTTTTAAGGTATCTGTGACCAACAGACGCATATCTGTATTCCCAGTCATGTGAAGTACATAGATAAGGGCCTAATGAATGTATTTCAATTGACTGATTTCCTTTAAGTAACTCAGAAAAATCTTTGAAATTGTTGCATGTTGTGTCTATATTTTTATTTAGTTTATATTGTATGTTATAATTTGGCTTCAATATTTTTTTTTCAATAAAGTGTGGACATAAATACATGTTGAACAAATTATGTATGTTACCTCTCAAAGGAAGATGAGAGAGGCATCTCATCTTAAAATTTTAGACGCCTGATATAATATTTATTACTTATGAATGCCTATATGAACTTTTTCCCAAAGACATTTCCGATTCTCAGTCATACTTGTGAAATTCACACTATGATTTTATGGAAAAGGCAGGGAATAATATCACTCACATTTCACATAGGCCTTAGCAATTGATTACACCTTGGAGGTCAATATCAATGCAAATCTTAACTCCAACCATACTGTAAGTAACGATTACAGTACAACTGTAGGATACCTATTTCAAAAAGGAAACAGAAGAATTACTCACAAAATAATATGTACTGATGCTATCTATGACTGTACTAACGCCTTTGGAAACCTTTGAAGTTTCTTAGTGATGAACATCAATTTTAAACCTGTTCTTGTAGGCGAGTGGATGCAATGTTAGGGTCTTCTGATCTGATAAGGCTTACAGAGAAGCTATAATATAAACTGAAGCTGTTCGTTTTTCCCAGATACACCTGCTTTCACTGTGGCATTTCACATTTGTGATGATACCTAGATAAGAGGAAATGGAAAAGGATAATCTCCACAGTATCTGTTGTCAAAGTCTGTGAGCTGAAGCTACCATCTGTGACCCTGCGTCTGGACACGCTGCACCAGACTGTAGAGTGTTAAGATGAATTTATTTGTACTCTCAGCAAGCTGAATACAAATGGAAATAAAATGTATTGACAAAATGAAAATAAAATGTTATAATATTGTGGACACTTGCCTATGAGTAAAATCAATGTAACACATGAAGAACACTTGTTGCGATAAAACCAAATACAAAAACTCAATAGAAATACAAATTATTTTAAAATGTAATGAATATTGAATTTCTTATAACTCTATTAAAGGGTGATCAAGGAATTATTTCAAGTCGTGTCAGTGATGGATACCTCAACCCTTCAATGAGAACCTCAACCCCCATGTCAGAAGGCTTGATATTAAAATACATAGAAGATGAACAGAGAAGTGAATGTATTAGAGAATCATCCTACCCATTAAGAGGTAGTCTAATTGCATAATTATATCTTCCATTAGAAAGGATGAGCGCTAAATGACACAATGTCACTTTGATGAGTAAGTCTGGGTGAATGTGCCATCTTCCTTGCGCATTAGCGAGTAACTCCCAACTTAGAATGTGCAAATCAGGAATCAATGTCAAATAGTGATGCCGGCCTTGAAAAAGAATAACAACCACAACTCAATTCCACTAATACTGTAAGAACGAGAACGTTTCCTAGCTCCTTTCCCTCCCCTATGATCACAGAGACCTTTCAACCAAAAGAGTTATGTGACGAATGTCGTCGGAAGAAGTGGACAAAGGTGCAGCGTGGAAAGTGCTCATATTAACATTTATAGTAACTCAGAACACTCAAACAAAATAACAAAGAAAAAACTAACGTCACCTTCTGCAGGCTTACTGAGCTGACAAAAACAAGATCCCACACTGAAGGAGGGAAAAAGGGCTGCCTAAGTAGGATTCCCAATCAGAGACAATGATAGACAGCTGCCTCTGATTGGAAACCATACTAGGCCAATCAAAGAAAAAAAAACCATAGAAATGACACATAGAATGCCCACACCATGTCACACCCTGACCTAACCAAACAGAGAAAAACGGCTCTCTCAGGTCAGGGCGTGTCAAGTTATTTTAATTGAGATCACAACA
Source organism: Salmo trutta (assembly GCF_901001165.1). Classification (NCBI taxonomy): domain Eukaryota; kingdom Metazoa; phylum Chordata; class Actinopteri; order Salmoniformes; family Salmonidae; genus Salmo; species Salmo trutta. Next base: position 30,266,316 of record NC_042966.1, on the reverse strand, counting down.
CAGGCCTAATTAGAGCATTTCACATTTTTTATAGTATTTTTTCCTCTTTTATTAACGAATCAGCCAGCGGGTGTTGAGCCATTTCACTTCTGACTTGGTTGCGTGTCTGGGATAATAATAATAATAACAATAATAACAACAACAACAACATTCTGGAGTTTGACATGTTGCTCCTGCATCTCAGCGTCTTTCAAACAGTCTAATTAGAATCACATCTGCAATATGTTCAACCTTCAGATGTCTACAGTAATAAACCCTTTGTTTTCTGTTCTCCTTTTGTAGTCCGTGATTGAGTTTTAACCAACAATTCAGTATAAAATGTGCTGTGGGAGGAGACTTCGAACTGTGGAACATATTTTACAAAGCTCAGCATTACCGTTTTGATATCTGCACAAACATAGCAAACACAATAGATTCGAGGATTTTCAATAACTTTGGTGCAATGTTCACATGTATGTGGTACATTTTCACAACTCTAAGCACAAAAATCTAAACAGATCATCAAAATGGCTCATGTTTCAAAACTAAGCATATTTTCAATTGACCCACCCAATTGACAAACAAATTCACAAAGTCAGTTGTTCACTGCACCAAAACACTCTTTCAATTTAGATACATATTCAATCTAAGTATCTGCTTTTCAAAATGCAAAATTCACTTTTACAAGTAACTATCACTTAATCAAACTACTGAACCAAAATGATGTAGCGCCTAGTTAAAGTATATAGTTTGATAATGGCTGAACACTGTACATTTCTATATTTTTAGCTCATAAATGTATCATTGTAATATCTATTTATGTATGAAGGTAAAACCAAATCCTATATGCATGTGGCTGTAAATACTAAATCATCATTCTCCATCAGCCAGTGTGCTTCAATAGGACAAAGTGGAAAGAGTCACACTATTTGCTACCATTTGGAATTATAGTGTAGTAAACAATACACTGCTGAAATACCTGGTTTGAACAATGAATACAAATATTAATGCCACATGCTACAATTTAAAAGATGTTACTAAGTTACAGTTCGTATAAGGAAATCAGTCAATTTAAATAAATTCATTAGACCCTAATTTATGCATTTCACATGGGAATACAGATATGCATTTGTTGGGTAAAGATACCTTTAAAAAATGGTAGGGACATGGATCAGTAAACCAGTCAATAGCTGGTGTGACCATCATTTGTCTCAAGCAGCGTAACACATCTCCTTCGCATAGAGTTGATGAGGCTGTTGACTGTGGCCTGTGGAATGTTGTCCCACTCTTCTTCAATGGCCATGTGAAGTTGATTGATATTGGTAGGAACTGGAACACACTGTCGTACACGTCGATCCAAAGCATCCCAAACATGCTCAATGTGTGAAATGTCTGGTGAGTATACAGGCCATGGAAAAACTGGGACATTTTCAACTTCCAGGAATCGTGTACAGATCCTTGCGACGTGCGACCAAGTATTATCATGCTGAAACATGAGGTGATAGCACGACAATGGGCCTCAGGATCTTGTCACGGTATCTCTGTGCATTCAGATTGCCATCGATAAAATGCAATTGTGTTCGTTGTCTGTAGCTTATGCCTGCTCATACCATAACCCCACTGCCCCCATGGGGAACTGTGTTCACAACGTTGACATCAGCAAACCGCTCACCCTCACGACGCCATCTGCCCGCTACAGTTGAAACCGGGATTCATCTGTGAAGAGCACACTTCTCCAATGTGCCAGTGGCAATTGAAGGTGTAACCACTGAACTTGGTTACGACGTCAAACTGCAGTCAGGTCAAGACCATGGTGAGGACAACAAGCATGCAGATGAGCTTCCATGAGACGGTTTCTGACAGTTTGTGCAGAAATTCTTTGGTCGTGCAAACCCACAGTTTCATCAGCTGTCCGGGTGGATGGTCTCAGACGATCCCACAGGTGAAGAAGCCGGATGTGGAGGTCCTGGGCTGGCGTGGTTACGCGTGGTCTGCAGTTGTGAGGCCGGTACGACATTAGAGGCAACTTATGGTAGAGAAATGGACAATAATTATCTGGCAACAGCTCTGGTGGACATTCCTGCAGTCAGCATGCCAATTGAATGCTCCCTTAAAACTTGAGACATCTGTGTTATGTGACAAAACTGCACATTTTAGAGTGGCCTTTTATTGTCCGTAGCAAAAGGTGCACCTGTGCAATGATCATGCTGTTTAATCAGCTTATTGATATGCCACATCTGTAAAGTGAATGGAATATATTGTCAAAGGAAAAATTTTCACAAACAGGGATGTAAACAAATGTGTAAGAAACACCTACATTTTTTTAAGTAGCCAACTACTTTACAATAACCTATTTCTGATGATTTGTCCTACATACTGTATGTACTGTGACGATGAAACATTATTGTCACGTCTGTGTATAGGAACGGACAAAAGCGCAGCGTGAGTATCGTTCCACATCTTTTATTTGAATGTGAAACTTAGCCAGACAAACAATAAACTCTACTCAAAATAACAAACCATAACGACAGAGGTGCAACATGCACTAACTCAAAATAATCTCCCACAAATACAGGTGGGAAAAACAAATACTTAAATACGCTGCAGGCTCCGCGTCATGGATCGTCGCTACAGGCTCCGCGCCATGGAACGTCTCTGGAGGCTCCGGGCCATGGATCGTCACTGGAGGCTTCGTGCCATGGATCATCACTGGAGGCTCCGGGCCATGGATTATCACTGGAGGCTTCGTGCCATGGATCATCACTGGAGGCTTCGTACGTGGAGCCGGAACAGGTCTCACCGGACTGGGGAGACGCACTGGAGGCCGGGTGCGTGGAGCAGGCACGGGGCGTACCAGGCTGGAGAGACACACTGGAGACATTACATTACATTATTACATTTAAGTCATTTAGCAGACGCTCTTATCCAGAGCGACTTACAAATTGGTGCATTCACCTTATGATATCCAGTGGAACAACCACTTTACAATAGTGCATCTAAATCTTTTAAGGGGGGGGGGTTAGAAGGATTACTTTATCCTATCCCAGGTATTCCTTAAAGAGGTGGGGTTTCAGGTGTCTCCGGAAAGTGGTGATTGACTCCGCTGTCCTGGCGTCGTGAGGGAGCTTGTTCCACCATTGGGGTGCCAGAGCAGCGAACAGTTTGGACTGGGCTGAGCGGGAACCGTGCTTCCTCAGAGGTAGGGGGGCCAGCAGGCCAGAGGTGGATGAACGCAGTGCCCTTTTTTGGGTGTAGGGCCTGATCAGAGCCTGAAGGTATGGAGGTGCCGTTCCCCTCACAGCTCCGTAGGCAAGCACCATGGTCTTGTAGCGGATGCGAGCTTCAACTGGAAGCCAGTGGAGAGAGCGGAGGAGCGGGGTGACGTGAGAGAACTTGGGAAGGTTGAACACCAGACGGGCTGCGGCGTTCTGGATGAGCTGTAGGGGTTTAATAGCACAGGCAGGGAGCCCAGCCAACAGCGAGTTGCAGTAATCCAGACGGGAGATGACAAGTGCCTGGATTAGGACCTGCGTCGCTTCCTGTGTGAGGCAGGGTCGTACTCTGCGAATGTTGTAGAGCATGAACCTACAGGATCGGGTCACCGCCTTGATGTTAGTGGAGAATGACAGGGTGTTGTCCAGGATCACGCCAAGGTTCTTAGCACTCTGGGAGGACACAAGGGAGTTGTCAACCGTGATGGCGAGATCATGGAACGGGCAGTCCTTCCCCGGGAGGAAGAGCAGCTCCGTCTTGCCGAGGTTCAGCTTGAGGTGGTGATTCGTCATCCACACTGATATGTCTGCCAGACATGCAGAGATGCGATTCGCCGCCTGGTTATCAGAAGAGGGAAAGGAGAAGATTAATTGTGTGTCGTCTGCATAGCAATGATAGGAGAGACCATGTGAGGATATGACAGAGCCAAGTGAATTGGTGTATAGCGAGAATAGGAGAGGGCCTAGAACAGAGCCCTGGGGGACACCAGTGGTGAGAGCGCGTGGTGCCTCCACGGCCCAGGATATACTGGGCCGTGGAGGCACACCTGGAGGTCTGGAGCGTAGGGCTGGCACAACCCGTCCTGGCTGGATGCTCACTTTAGCTCGGCAAGTGCGGGGCGCCGGCACAGGACGCACTGGGCTGTGAAGGCGCACTCCCGACACAGTGCGTAGAGCTGGCGTAGGATATCCTGGACCGAGGGGGCGTACTGGAGACCAGGAGCGCTGAGCCGGCACAATCCGTCCTAGCTGAATGACCACTCTAGCACGGCAAATGCGTGGCGCAGGCAGAGAGCGCACCGGGCTATGAATGCGCACATCACCGCATAACACGGTGCCTGACTGGTCACACGCTCCCCACGGTAAGCACGGGGAGTTGGCTCAGGTCTCAACCCTGACTCCGCCAATCTCCCCGTGTGCCCCCCCAAATGTTATTTTTTGAGCTGCCTCTCGGGCTTCCGTCGTTGCCGTGCTAATTCATTGTATTGTCGCCGTTCCTCCCTCGCTGTCTCCGCCTGCTTGCATGGCAGAGTCTTGTCCCCTGCCATTACCTCCTCCCAGGTCCAGGATGTCCTCCACTCCCTTTTCTCCCGGGCCCAGGATCCCTGTTCCTCCTGGGCACGCTGCTTAGTCCTTTGGTGGTGGGAGATTCTGTCACGTCTGTGTGTAGGAACGGACCAAAGCGCAGCGTGAGTATCGTTCCACATCTTTTATTTGAATGTGAAATTTAGCCAGACAAACATTAAACTATACACAAAATAACAAACCGTGACGACAGAGGTGCAACATGCACTAATTCAAAATAGTCTCCCACAAACACAGGTGGGAAAAACAACTACTTAAATACGATCCCCAATTAGAGACAACGATGACCAGCAGCCTCTAATTGGGAATCATACAAAAACCCCAACATAGAAAAATATCCTATCCTTATATTGGTGACTAAACAAAATATTGTCATGGTATTTCACAGACAACTTTGATTTTACATGAAGGACTCAGGGGTGAAAGAAATCCCAATGAATGCACAATCAAAGGTTCTGAACATAAGATAGGGGGCATTACAAGTGTTATCAGTGACAGTTTTGAAACTACACTGCTCAAAAAAATAAAGTGAACACTTAAACAACACAATGTAACTCCAAGTCAATCACACTTCTGTGAAATCAAACTGTCCACTTAGGAAGCAACACTGATTGACAATGAATTTCACATGCTGTTGTGCAAATGGAATAGAAAACAGGTGGAAATTATAGGCAATTAGCAAGACACCCCCAATAAAGGAGTGGTTCTGCAGGTGGAGACCACAGACCACTTCTCAGTTCCTATGCTTCCTGGCTGATGTTTTGGTCACTTTTGAATGCTGGCGGTGCTTTCACTCTAGTGGTAGCATGAGTTGGAGTCTACAACCCACACAAGTGGCTCAGGTAGTGCAGCTCATCCAGGATAGCACATCAATGCGAGCTATGGCAAGAAGGTTTGCTGTGTCTGTCAGCGTAGTGTCCAGAGCATGGAGGCGCTACCAGGAGACAGGCCAGTACATCAGGAGACATGGAGGAGGCCATAGGAGGGCAACAACCCAGCAGCAGGACAGCTACCTCCGCCTTTGTGCAAGGAGGAGCAGGAGAAGCACTGCCAGAGCCCTGCAAAATGACCTCCAGCAGGCCACAAATGTGCATGTGTCTGCTCAAACGGTCAGAAACAGACTCCATGAGGGTGGTATGAAGGCCCGATGTCCACAGATGGGAGTTGTGCTTACAGCCCAACACCGTGCAGGACGTTTGGCATTTGCCAGAGAACACCAAGATTGGCAAATTTGCCACTGGCGCTCTGTGCTTTTCAACGATGAAAGCAGGTTCACACTGAGCACGTGACAGACGTGACAGAGTCTGGAGACGCCATGGAGAACGTTCTGCTGCCTGCAACATCCTCCAGCATGACCGGTTTGGCGGTGGGTCAGTCATGGTGTGGGGTGGCATTTCTTTGGGGGGCCGCACAGCCCTCCATGTGCTCGCCAGAGGTAGCCTGACTGCCATTAGGTACCGAGATGAGATCCTCAGACCCCTTGTGAGACCATATGCTGGTGCGGTTGGCCCTGGGTTCCTCCTAATGCAAGACAATGCTAGACCTCATGTGGCTGGAGTGTGTCAGCAGTTCCTGCAAGAGGAAGGCATTTATGCTATGGACTGGCCCGCCCGTTCCCCAGACCTGAATCCAATTGAGCACATCTGGGACATCATGTCTCGCTCCATCCACCAACACCACGTTGCACCACAGACTGTCCAGGAGTTGGCGGATGCTTTAGTCCAGGTCTAGGAGGAGATCCCTCAGGAGACCATCCGCCACCTCATCAGGAGCATGCCCAGGCGTTGTAGGGAGGTCATACAGGCACGTGGAGGCCACACACACTACTGAGCCTCATTTTGACTTGTTTTAAGGACATTACATCAAAGTTGGATCAGCCTGTAGTGTGGTTTTTCATTTAAATTTTGAGTGTGACTCCAAATCCAGACCTCCATGGGTTGATAACTTGGATTTCCATTGATTATTTTTGTGTGATTTTGTTGTCAGCACATTCAACTATGTAAAGAAAAAAGTATTTAATAAGATTATTTCTTTCATTCAGATCTAGGATGTGTTGTTTAAGTGTTCCCTTTATTTTTCTGAGCAGTATATATCACTTACATCTGAAAAATGTGCCAAAGTGATTTAAAAAAAGCTGTAACTCACAATGCAACTAGTTATGCCAATAATTTCGGTAGAACACATTTTGTAACCAAGCAAGTGATTGAAATTCCTCGACAATCTGGCTGCATAAACTATATATTACTTCTGGGAAGCCCCTGGAACCCTATGGACCCTGGTCAAAAGTAGTGCACTACATATGGAATAAGGTGCCATGAGGGACGCCCATGGTCTCACAGTTACCTACAGGTAGTTACTGAGGGAACATGCGTCTTTATATCCGGACCCAGCTTCCTCTCTCCTTTCTCCCACTTCTATGTCCCGACTGGTAACCAGGCAACTCAAAGCCTTAGTTGGCTGGGGAACCAGTTCTGAGAGCTCACAATGACAACTTCACAACTTCAGTCTAACTTTTGTTATCAGTACTACCCTCCCTTCCTCCCCCTCTCCATCCCTCTTTCTAAAACCTACTTTACTCTGTCTCTCTCTCTCTTTTCTCCTCTCCCTAGCTAATAGATTTTTATTCACACTAATTAGATATGTTTTTCTTTTAGCTGTGGCAGTGGAGTTAATTTCTGTTCATCTTCAGACTCTTTCACAAATGCCCATATGCTCCTGGCAGAAGCTTCTGTGCACTGGGTTATCCCACAGCAATAATATTACAGTACAGTAGGCCTCTTGTTGTTTCCTTACCTCCCTTGCTGTTTGGGTTAAGGTTTCGAACAGTTTACCTTACATGTTCATTTCATACTGTTTATTGTCCACTGCAATACCTTATAGACAATTGCACACTGCAATAACTTCAACAATATACTAAAAATATGAATCTAATAATCCTTAAGAAATGTTTCAAGGACTGCTGTGCCCGTGCTGGCTCAAACATCTTGAGGCGGAATACAGTGTTGTGACTGTATGTCTGAGTCTATGATCCACTTTGTTTTATGGCATCAGCATTGGTTCCGGAGCCAGAACTGAATTAGTTCCAAACCATAAAGTTCTGGACACATTGACAAAGGAAATGAAATGCTTCCCCTCTCCATCTCTCTCCCTCCAATCAGCTTGGATCTAGTAGTTCTTGGCTCTGCGTTTTATTGGTCCTTACTACTGATCTGCAGGGTAGCCAATTGGGGTAAAACAATTAAAACACTGGTGGAACCACAAAGTGAGGAGGTACAGGGATGGAGGGAGGTGCTGATGTGGCTGCCCCCCAAGCCAAAGGTTAACTGGAGAGAATAAACCTTCTGACTGGTTCAGTAGAGGCAGGACCAGGTTGGCATAACGCATGGGTTCACTGGTAGTTTTCCAGGATGCCGCTATGGCTTATGAGAAGTATACGATAGTAATTTGAGATATCCAGGGTAGTGAACTGAGACCATTGATACTAAGTGTGTGTGCTTGTGCGTGTGTGAGTGCCTGCGTGCTTGCTTGGCGGGGGTCCATTCTGAGGACTAAGCATTTTAATCCAGCATTCACAAGGTCACTGGACCATGATATTACCATAAGCAATATAGTTTTTAAAGATTGCAACATGATATTGTTATCACGTTTAAGGTATGACCCAGATGCAGACAGTGTTGAAGAAACAAAAGTTTATTCCTTAAACAGCGGCAGGCAAACGACAGGTCAAGGCAGGGCAGGGGTCAATAATCCAGAGAGGGTGTAAGGGTCTAGAACGGCAGGCAGTCTCAGGGTCAGGGCAGGCAGGGGTCAAACCGGGAAAGACTAGAAAACAGGAGCAAGAAACAGGCAGGAGCAGGGAAGCAAACGCTGGTAGGCGCTATGAACAAAACGAACTGGCAACAGACAAACAGAGAACACAGGTATAAATACACAGGGGATAATGGGGAAGATGGGCCACACCTGGAGGAGGGTGGATACAAACACAAAGACAGGTGAAACAGATCAGGGCGTGACAATTGTAAAATTATCCGTTTTGATTGCATTGATTGAATTCTGCTATCAGTTTATTTACTGAAGTAAATGTCTGTTTCCAAGGACGTTATGCACCAATACCTTTGAGAAGCATGGGTGTCCATCCATCAGTGTTGGGTTTTCATTACTTGGAAAATAAATGAATTACATATTACTTGTTACAACAAAATAAATGCATTGCTTTAAAATAATTACTTTGCATGGAAACAAATGTGTTATATTACTCTGTTACACATAAAAGTAATGTTATTACTGTAAAAAAAAGTAATGCATTATCCCCAACACTTACTTTTGTAATGCGTTTCAACCAATACTGGTGTCCATAAAACACCATGGACAAAAAGGTAAACCTGGGTATATCAGTTTGAGAGGTGAGGGCCAGAGGCTATACAGGATGAATTTTATATTCACCATAGCGAGTATCACATCAAACATGGATCAATACACAGACTGGACAAAGGCAATCAAAAGGAATTGAGAGATCCCCCAGGGTGCATCTCAGGAGCCCTTTTGTCTTAATAGGATGTATCTCTCCTCACACTCCATGCTCCAGCCACAAGCTGCTCAGAACATCGTATAGCTGAACGGGTCAGTGCCTTAATAACCCGTACCGTGTGTGTTCTGTTAAAACCTCTTACATCTAGATGTTCCGCTAGCGGAACGTCTGCTCCAATATCCAATGATGGGCGGGGCGCGAAATACAAACTCCTCTAAAATCCGAAAACTTCCACTTTTCAAACATATGACTATTTTACAGCTATTTAAAGACAAGACTCTCCTTTATCTAACCACACTGTCCGATTTCAAAAAGGCTTTACAGCGAAAGCAAAACATTAGATTATGTCAGCAGAGTACCCAGCCAGAAATAATCAGACACCCATTTTTCAAGCTAGCATATAATGTCACAAAAAACAAAACCACAGCTAAATGCAGCACTAACCTTTTATGATCTTCATCAGATGACACACCTAGGACATTATGTTATACAATACATGCATGTCTGTTCAATCAAGTTCATATTTATATCAAAAACCAGCTTTTTACATTAGCATGTGACGTTCAGAACTAGCATTCCCACCGAACACTTCCGGTGAATTTACTAAATTACTCACGATAAACGTTCACAAAAAGCATAACAATTATTTTAAGAATTATAGATACAGAACTCCTCTATGCACTCGATATGTCCGATTTTAAAATAGCTTTTCGGATGAAGCACATTTTGCAATATTCTAAGTACATAGCCCGGCATCACAGGGCTAGCTATTTAGACACCCAACCAGTTTAGCCTTCACCAAAATCACATTTCCTATAAGAAAAATGTTATTACCTTTCCTGTTCTTTGTCAAAATGCACTCCCAGGACTTCTACTTCAATAACAAATGTAGGTTTGGTCCCAAATAATCCATCGTTATGTTCCATCAACGACGTTTTGTTCGTGCGTTCTAGACACTATCCCAATGGTATATCACGGTCACGAGCATGGCGCAGAAAGTGACAAAAAAATTCTAAATATTCCATTACCGTACTTCGAAGCATGTCAACCGCTGTTTAAAACCAATTTTTATGCAATTTATCTCGTAGAAAAGCGATAATATTCCGACCGGGAATCTGCGTGCCTGTAAACTGAGGGAAAAACCGAAAGCCGGGGGCGGGGCGGGTCGCGAGCGTAAGCATTTCCCCACTGAGAGACCACTTAGCTTTTGCTCTCCTTTGTTTCAGCCAGGGCTTTGAATTACGTCATTCCTGTTTTTCCCGGGCTCTGAGAGCCCATTGGAGACGTGGGTATTGTCACGTAACAGCAGAGATCCTTAGTTTTTGGAAGAGATGTCAAAGAAAGCAAATAAATGGTCAGACAGGGTACTTCCTGAACAGAACCTTCTCAGGTTTTTGCCTGCCATAGGAGTTCTGTTATACTCACAGACACCATTCAAACAGTTTTAGAAACTTTGGAGTGTTTTCTCTCCAAAGCTAATAATTATATGCATATTCTAGTTTCTGGGCAGGACTAATAATCAGATTAAATCGGGTACGTTTTTTATCCAGCCGTGAAAATACTGCCCCCTAGCCATAAGAGGTTAAAGACCGAGACAAATTAAGCTGACTTTAAACAGCTTTTAAGCTTCTCGTCCTTTTCATTTTCACAGACTTTTTTCCTCTATGCATAATTTATATCCTCTTCTCTTTCATAAAAATATCCTACATCCTGGACTGTGGCACTCTGTTCCTTATATAGTGTACTGCTTTAGACCAGAGCCCTGGTCAACTGTAGTGCACTATATACAGAATGAATAGGTTGGCCTTTGGGATGTACGGATCTGGGATATAAGTCTTCAGTATTGGTTCTGGGACATAGAGAAGGTTCATTAAACTACATTTTCAGATATTAGATCACATTCTTTTTATAAGTTTCTGAGCAGGGAAGTGGAAAAAGTGATCTGATGAACACATTTTTTTTAGAACAACGAAAAAACGAATGTGGTGGAGAAAATTACAGATAAAAGGGAAAGATTGTACTTTCAACAACTGCTTTCTGGTAACATTAGTACACCTGAATATGAGATAGCAATGCATCCCAAATGTCACCCTATTCCCTATATAGTGCACTACTTTTGACCAGAGCCCTATCATTAGGGAAGCAGCTGTCATTTCCATATTCCACTGGATTCAATGTATCATTTTTTTAATGCATTTTTTTATGTTCCAGCCTTTTCAATAGGCATTCATCTTTACCCTCCTGCTTTTAAAGTGTAAAAATAGGGCAGGAGGCGAGACTGGAAGTCGGCTGAGGTTGATGGTTTCTTTGCTGAGATGTGTGATCCTCACTCTGGAAATACATCTTGATATTTTTTACTTCATTGAAATATAAAATATGTCTATTAAATATCACATGTAGGCTATATACAGCAATATGGAGAACCTATTGTCTTTACCTTAATGCTCTTTTGTATGTGAATGAAATGCAGACATTTAAAATGGAAGTAAAAATGCATTTAATAAAAGCTATAAAAAATGTATAGGATTAGACATGGAATGATGTTCTCACAAAACCTGATGACCCGTGTTAAGCACATGCTCTTTTCTCTCTATGTGTATTCTGACCTTGAATTTAAGCATGATAATAGCATGCTACTCACCCACTATTCATTTGAGGTGGAGCTTGAATAAATGAAGGTGTGGCGGAGGTGTGTCTACAGATACACCATATTCTGACCTTGACTTAATTCCCTCAGAATTCCAGCACCTTAACACGCAAGGAAACTATGAATAAAGTTGAGTGAACCTGACAGTTCCAAGAGGAAAAAGCATCTACTTTCTTTTTCCCAATAGAAATAACAGCATTCTCCATGCACTGCAATTTATAAATTGATAATCACTATTGATAAGAGCCATGTCAATAAATATTCCATTTGTAGAAGGGGATTGTTAATACCGATAATAATTGTTTTACATTATCTTTCCTTATGAGACGAATGTGAAACAAGCCATATGGAAGCAAACTGAAAATCATATCAACATGACATGGTGAAATAGGATATAAATAGCTGTGACGTTGTTCAGAATGTTAGTTGTTTGCCTTCATAATTTGCGTGAATGAAATATGTAGACCCAAGCTATAGGCTTCTGTAGGGCTGAACCTGCCGAGTTGATGTATACGCTTTAGAATGGTGTGATTATATGCCCAGAATTTTCTCAATTTATTTTACAATTTGTAGCATGTTAAATATTAGCCACTATATGGAGCCACCATCAGTAATACCCGTTCATGTTTTTTGCATAATTCCATTCCATTCTGATTACCTTTCCTCTGTCACGTCCTTGTAAATTGTTCAGGAGTTTCGCTAGCATTGGTGGATCATATTAGGCTAATGTTGTGCAATAATTTGGGACATGTAGCCTATTTGAATCATTTTGAAAGTCAGACCAAATATAGTAGGTTAAACCTGGAGCCTCGCGCATGGTTCATGACGTCTGGACCGTTGTCATACAGTTCCATGATTAGTGAGAATTAGGGTGGATTTATATGATTACTGTTAAACCCCTATCGTACATGTTTTTCCACCTTCAAATGTTTTATGGCTTGAACTTTCAGGATGAATCAAACCACTGTATTTTTTATTCATACATACTTTCCTAACACAAAAATTAGCCAGATTACAGTATTTTTAAATCTACCAGTTGGTGCTAAAATGGAAACTAATATGCAAAGATGGCTTTCTTTCATTGTTCCCTATATTCTGACCACGTTTTCTTGATGTATTCTATTGAGTCTGTCAACAAAATTCTAATTAAATGTACACAATATTTAAAGGGATAGCTTAAGATACTGTAAATGTACTGAAAACCCCATTGAATTAAATCTCCAAGAGAAAATCTGTTGGCCAGGAAGTGGGAGGGTTTTCAGCAGTTGAATTAAATTTATACAGAGCGCGCAAGGTAGCCACACCTGCAGAGCGCATTACATGACTTAATAAGATAAGTCTGAATGCTGAAATGTGCGTTGGAAAGGCATACATTCCTTTGTCAGCATCGGGGCCATAGGCTATAGAAACAACTAAAGGTTGAAACCTATCTTCTGTTCAGAGGAATTCACAGGGTATTAAACAATAATCAGTTGATACAATGGCATCCACTCTTAGATAGATATATCATTAAAATTCTTAATGGATGAACTCGACACGGATGACCTGTTTCCACTCGTGTCTTTCTAATCCACACACTTATAGCTTCACACAATGGGTACTTTTTTTTCATCCTCACAGACAAACCAGACACCTCTGTGACAGCCAGTGTACCTGTACTGTATCAAGTCCTTTTCTAATTCCTTCTCCATAAACCCATGGACAGTTTACAGGTTCACTGCACAGGGGGAATGCTGTATTGATCGAGCCGGCTGTCTCAATCTCTCTTGTTTAGTCAGGGGATGATGGCTTTTTGACTGATGGCCTCATATACCCCAGCCTATAACTTAATCCACACACAGGTGTTGGCATACACGCGCACACACACAATCACACACATAGCATCATAGCATTAAAATAGCATTGACAACCTAACCACTTCCATCAGGGGCTTCATTAGGAAATGCATCGCCAACGTTATCCCAACAGTGAAGGTTCGCTGCTTCCCCAATCAAAAGCCTTGGATTAAAACTGAGGTTGGCGTTAAACTAAAGGACAGGGCTGCCACACACAGGGCTATCGCAGACAACCCTGAGGCTATGGCTGAGGACACAAACAAGTACAAGAAGTCCAGCTACAATTGACGCAGAGCCATCAAACAAGCAAAAGGACAATATAGGAACAAAGTGGAATTCTATTATACAGGCTCTGATGTCCAATGAATGTGGCAGGATGCAGTCCATTACGGATGACAAAGGACGACCAAGCCATGATCTGCCCAACGATGCCTCTCAATGCATTTTATGCACATTTGAACAAAAACCACACTGAGCCGTGCATGAGGGCTCCCATTAACCCAGGGGAATGGGTGATCTCGCTCTCCGAGGCTGATGTGAGTAGGGATTTTAAATCAGGTCAACACTCGTAAGGCAGCGTGGCAGGATGGTATTCCAGTACACGTTCTCAGAGCATGTGCAGAACAGTAATTTTCAACCTCTCCTTTTACCAGTCTGTAATCCCAACATGTCTTAAGCTGACCACCATCATTCCTGTGCCCAAAAACTCTAAGGCTACTTATAAATGTCCTTGTTTTCTATGAAAACATACATGAAATGAGTTGCAAAATGAATAGGAAATATAGTCAAGACGTTGACAAGGTTATAAATAATGCTTTCGTCAAAGAATCCTCCATTTGCAGCAATTACAGCCTTGCAGACCTTTGGCATTCTAGTTGTCAATTTGTTGTGGTATTCTGAAGAGATTTCACCCCATGCTTCCCGAAGCACCTCTCTTAAGTTGGATTGGCTTGATGGGCACTTCTTACATACCATATGGTCAAGCTGCTCCCACAACAGCTCAATAGGGTTGAGATCCGGTGGCTGTACTGGCCACTCCATTATAGACATAATAATACCTGACTGCTTCTTCCTTAAATAGTTCTTGCATAATTTGGAGCTGTCATTGTCCTGTTGTAGGAGGAAATTGTCTCCAATTAAGTCCCATCCACAGAGTATGGCATGGCATTGCAAAATAGAGTGATAGCCTTCCTTCTTCAAGATCCCTTTTACCCTGTGCAAAACTCCCACTTTACCACCACCAAAGCATCCCCGGACCATCACATTGCCTCCACCATTCTTGACAGATGGCGTCAAGCACTGCTCCAGCATCTTTTTATTTGTTCTTCTTTGTGATCCAAACTCCTCAAACTTAGATTTGTTTGTCCATAAAACCTTTGTTCCAATCTTCCTCTGTCCAGTGTCTGTGTTCTTTTGACCATCATAATATTTTCTTTTTATTGGCCAGTCTGAGATATGGCTTTTTCTTTGCAACTCTGCCTAGAAGGCCAGCATCCCGGAGTCGCCTCTTCACTGTTGTCGTTGAGACTGGTGTTTTGCGGGTACTATTTAATGAAGTTGCCAGTTTGCAACTTGTGAGGTGTCTGTTTCTCAAACTAGACAATATAATGTACTTGCCATCTTGTTCAGTTGTACACCGGGGCCTCCCACTCCTTTTTCTATTCTGGTTAGAGACAGTTTGCGCTGTTCTGTGAAGGGAGTACACAGCGTTGTATGAGATCTTCAGTTTCTTGGCAATTTCTCGCATGGAATAGCCTTCATTTCTCAGAACAAGAATAGACTGATGAGTTTCAGAAGAAAGGTCTTTGTTTCTGGCCATTTTGAGCCTGTAATTGAACCCACAAATGCTAAAGCTCCAGATACTCAACTAGTCTAAAGAAGTCCAGTTTTATTGCTTCTTTAATCAGAACAACAGTTTTCAGCTGTGCTAACATAATTGCAAACGAGTTTTTCATGATCAATTAGCCTTTTAAAATTATATACTTGGATTAGCTAACACAACGTGCTATTGGAACACAGGAGTGATGGATGCTGATAATGGGCTTCTGTTCGCCTGTGTTGATATTCCATAAAAAAATCAGCCATTTCCAGCTACAATAGTCATTTACAACATTAACAATGTCTACACTGTATTTCTGTGCAATTTGATGTTATTTTAATGGACAAAAAATGTGCTTTTCTTTGAAAAACAAGGACATTTCTAAGTGACCCCAAACTTTTGAACGGTATTGTACATGCACATCATGTCTTGCTTTGTCATCTTCTTGAGTCTATGACTATGCATTAAGCTGGAACCGAGTATGATGATGTGTAATGATATAATGTAATGATATAGAACAACATCTATGAGTCCCTCTATAAATTATTTTTCTGTTAGACACACACTTTTATAAAAAAAAAAAGTTTTATTACGGTCACCAATAGCCGATGCCAATGGTGAAAGCTAGTTTTCCTGGGGTCCAACACTTAACTAAAAACACACTAAGCACACACTTAGCACACACACACATACAGATGGACTTTAATTTACACCAACCTTGCACTTCCACATCAGTCACCTACATGTGCACTGACTATGAACATAGATTTATCTGGGGAAGAACTGTCCAAAGTTTTGGTCTTCAGGTCTGTAGGGAGGATCTGAAAAGTAAACACAGTGACAAATGATCAAATGAAAACTAGTAACCTCCAACAGCTCCACCTAGGGTTGAAAAATTCCAGGAACTTTTAATACATTTCATAGTTTTCCAGAAATCCTGCTTGAAGGATTCCAGATTTCCTGCTTATCCCCTCCTGACTCCGGTCATTCTCCAACCGGGATTTTGGGAAAACCAGGGAATTTATTGAAAGGTTCTATAATTTCTTCTACCGAGTGGCACAGCTGTCTAAGGCACTGCATCTCGGTGCAAGAGGCATCACTACAGTCTCTGGTTTGTATCCAGGCTGTATCACATCCGGCCATCATTGGGAGTCCCATAGGGTGGCGCACAATTGGCCCAGCATCGTTCCAAGGTTTGGCCGGGGTAGGCCGTCATTGTAAATAAGAATTTGTTCTTAATTGACTCGCCTCGTTAAATAAAGGTTAAATAAATGTAAAAAAATAAAAATGCAACCCTAGCTCCACCACAGCAGCTTGTGCCCTTGGACCAAACATGGAAAAAGCCTGATTGAAACCCCCCATCCTCTGTAAATCATTGGAGATTGAGAATACACGTTTCAGGGCAAGATCGTCTCAGTTAGCATACCTACATTTTTAGTGCCAATGAAGCTGAGAATTTGTCAGGGTTCATATTCAAATTGCAATTCAAATTGGTATGACTTTTCAATTGCATGATGAAGTTAATTTTAGTTTCTTCATCATAGTGGTGACTTTTGAAAAGTCCTCAAACAGATGTATAAGTGAGACAAAAGTGTAGAATCAGGGG
This sequence comes from Salmo trutta, assembly GCF_901001165.1. Lineage (NCBI taxonomy): Eukaryota > Metazoa > Chordata > Actinopteri > Salmoniformes > Salmonidae > Salmo > Salmo trutta. The sequence goes on along the minus strand of NC_042966.1, from coordinate 30,249,325 downwards.
GTTGCTATAGGCTCTTTGTAAAACTGCTCACCATGAGATTCTCCCGCGGTTTTGCAATATAGTCATTCGAATAATTACACGCTAAAGTGAAAGAGCCAGCCTGGGAACAAGCCAATTACAGCACTGTTACACTACTCTAGTATTAAAGTAAATGTATATTTTCATAACCAACATGTAGCCTATGTTATGTTTGCTTAGTCATTTATCTATATAATTAAAGGCTTTTAAATAGACTCCATGGACAGTCCAGATGTCAAAAGATGGAAGATCGAATGAGTACTTACCCTATCAAAGCAATGTTGGCCGCACAGATTACTGGTGACAGCTAGAGAACACTCCAGCTGAAAGACATAATCTTGGTTAGGATAATAACCATAAGGGCAAAGCCTTGGCTTTGATGCCATCAGAAAGACTTTGAGAGATACACCTCTTTCCTCTAATACATTCTGTTTGCGGTAGCTAAAAGACAAAAGACATCTAAAACAAATGATCTTGATATGATGTGTTAAATTATTCACTGATATGGTGGATGGCAGGGCGGCTCAGGTCCTCTCTCGGAGGGCTTGGCTTCACTTGGCTCGTGTCTAAGCTGAGAGTTCATTTGAGTCCTCTAATAATGTAGGATCAAACAGTTCCACAGTACCCCTGGGCCATCATCCAAGTCCACTAGTAAAACCTGCCAGAAACTTTGTGGGGATTTTCTCTTTTGATTTTCTAAGGTGATAAGCTTCTTAAAAAAAGGCATTTGCTAATTTCTTTATTTTATTTATTTATTTAACCTTTATTTTATCAGGGAGTCATACTGAGACCAAGGTCTCTTCTACAGATGAGCTCTGAATTACATACATTAAAAAAAGCTATAAATACATAATGCAAGTAGAAAGAAAAACACGGTCATAAAAACAAACACATTCATCATTAAGAAGGTCCTCAATCAGCCTTCTGAATTGCCCTAGAGGCACCAAAACATGAAATTAAAGAACATTTAAGATTGTTCCACAAATAAGGTGCAAGAAAACTAATATACATATATTCATATATATATATACACACACACACACACACACACACACACACACATATATATATATATATATATATATATATATACACACACACACACATTTTTATATATACACACACACACATATACACACACACACATTTTTACACACACACACATATACACACACACACATTTTTACATATACACATATATATATATATATATATATATATATATATATATATATACATAAATATATATTGGTCATGGCTCCTGAGTATCGCAGCAGTCTAAGGCACTGCATCTAAGTGCAAGAGGCTTTACTACAGTCCCTGGTTCGAATTCAGGCTGTATCACATCCGACCGTGATTGGGAGTGCCATAGGGCAGCGCTACATCATCAAGGTTTGGCCGGGGTAGGCCTTCATTATAAATAAGAATTTGTTCTTACCTGACTTGCCAAGTTAAATAAAGGTTCAATTTAAAAGACAATGGCGGCAACCGCAGCGCAATCAATAGGAGGTGAACCTGGCTGGTGCTGAAAATATAGCTAACTTGTTATGCAAGTGTTGCACACCAACAGATGGAGAAAACCTACACCAGTCAAGCAATTCATTTCAACAATAATCTTCATTTTAATTTGACTTTACAAAAACAAGTATTTCATTATTTCTTCATCAAAATCTTTATGCTTTTGTTAAGAAAATAAAATAACAAGAAAAAAGACATGCGGATGTTGATATTAATTACATTTTCGTCGCACTTCCACCCAGCTCCACGCCCACAGGTAAAACCATGCTGAGATGATCAATGTGTGTTGCATTCTTGTAGCGTCAATTTCATTAGCCAAAACATATTGATGGCCTTGACCACTTCATCTTTGCCTGTCGGCTTGGCAGAGTTACGGATGAATGTTTTCAGTTGATGCCAAAGAATTTCAATTGGGTTTAAATCAGGAGACCTACAGTTGAAGTCGGAAGTTTACAGACACTTAGGTTGGAGTCATTAAAACTCGTTTTTCAACCACTCCACGAATTTCTTGTTAACAAACTATAGTTTTGGCAAGTTGGTTAGGACATCTACTTTGTGCATGACACAAGTAATTTTTCCAACAATTGTTTACAGATTATTTCACGTATAATTCACCTTATCACAATTCCAGTTGGTCAGAACATTACATACACTAATTTGACTGTGCCTTTAAACAGCTTGGAAAATTCCACAAAATGATGTCATGGCTTTAGAAGCTTCTGAGAGTCAAATTGACAACAATTGATTCAATTGGAGGTGTACCTGTGGATCTATTTCAAGGCCTACCTTCAAACTCAATGCCTCTTTGCTTGACATCATGGGAAAATCAAAAGAAATCAGCCAAGACCTTTTCCAAACGTCTGAAGGTACCACGTTCATATGTACAAACAATAGTACGCAAGTATAAACACCATGGGACCACGCAGCCGTCATACCGCTCAGGAAGGAAATGCATTCTGTCTCCTAGAGATGAACGTACTTTGGTGTGAAAAGTGCAAATCAATCCCAAAACAACAGCAAAGGACCTTGTGAAGATGCTGGAGGAAACAGGTACAAAACTATCTATATCTACAGTAAAATGAGTCCTATATCGACATAACCTGCAAGGCCACTCAGCAAGGAAGAAGCCACTGCTCCAAAACTGCCATAAGAAAGCCAGACTATGGTTTGCAACTGCACATGGGGACAAAGATCGTACTTTTTGGAGAAATGTCCTCTGGTCTGATGAAACAAAAATAGAACTGTTTGGCCGTAATGACCATTGTTATGTTTGGAGGAAAAAGGGGTAGCTTGCAAGCCGAAGAACACCATCCCAACCATGAAGCACGGGGGTGGCAGCATCATGTTGTGGGGGTGCTTTGCTGCAGGAGGGACTGGTGCACTTCACAAAATAGATGGCATCATGAGGAAAGACAATTATGTGGATATATTGAAGCAACATCAGTCAGGAAGTTAAAGCTTGGTCGCAAATGGTCTTCCAAATGGACAATGACCCCAAGCATACTTCCAAAGTTGTGGCAAAATGGCTTAAGGACAACAAAGTCAAGGTATTGGAGTGGCCATCACAAAGCCCCGACCTCAATCCTATAGAAAATTTGTGGGCAGAACTGAAAAAGCGTGTGCGTGCAAGGAGGCCTACACACCTGACTCAGTTACACCAGCTCTGTCAGGAGGAATGGGCCAAAATTCACCTAACTTATTGTGGGAAGCTTGTAGAAGGCTACCTGAAATGTTTGACCCAAGGTAAACAATTTCAAGGCAATGCTACCAAATACTAATTGAGTGTATGTAAACTTCTGACCCACTGGGAATGTGATGAAAGAAATAAAAGCTAAAATAAATCAATCTCTCTACTATTATTCTGACATTTAACATTCTTACAGTAAAGTGGTAATCCTAACTGACCTAAGACAGTTTCACAATCTTCTTCGTCAGATGATAAAGAAAAATCATTGTCGGACCAAAACGCAGCAGGGTTATGTGCACTCATCTTCTTTTATTGTATTGGCAAAGAAGGAGAACCAAAGTAAACACGTACACAAAACACAATGATTAATAACAGGCCGGTAAGGCATTCAGGCTATACCTAGCACAATCTCCCACCAACTCCAAACACAAACACATACCTAATTATAGGACTCTCAATCAGAGGCAACTAGAAAACACCTGTCTCCAATTGAGAGTCCAACACCCAATACCCAAACATAGAAATACTAAACTAGAAAGAACATAGAAATACAAAAACATAGAACATAACCCAAAACCCGGAAATAATAAATCAAACACCCTTCTAAACAAACCACCACCCCGAACCACATAAAAAAAATACCCTCTGCCACGTCCTGACCAAACTACAATAACAAATAACCCCTATTATTGGTCAGGACGTGACAGACAGGGAATATTTACGAGAATTAAATGTCAGGAATTGTGAAAAACTGAGTTTAAATGTATTTGGCTAAGGTGTATGTAAACTTTCAACTTCAACTGTATATACAACATTTCTTACCGAGCCATTCCGAGCCTAGTCCACACAAGTTTTTCAACTGTCTTCTGACTGTAATTAGAGCGATGTTGATGTCGTGCCGTGATGCCAGCAGATTACAGATTGCCTTTGCCGATCGCTCATCATCTTCATGAATATAAGCAAGTGATGTCTGCTATATAATCAAGTTTTGTTTCTCCAGAAATGAATCATTATAAATAACAAACTGGCTTTATTTACAAATTTGTGCAAATTTCTTACCCCATGTTCAAGAATTCAAATTCAAATCAAATCTATAGCCCTTCTTACATCAGCTGATATCTCAAAGTGCTGTACAGAAACCCAGCCTAAAACCCCAAACGGCAAGCAATGCAGGTGTAGAAGCACGGTGGCTAGGAAAAACTCCCTAGAAAGGCCAAAACCTAGGAAGAAACCTAGAGAGGAACCAGGCTATGAGGGGTGGCCAGTCCTCTTCTGGCTGTGCTGGGTAGAGATTATAACAGAGCATGGCCAAGATGTTCAAATGTTCATAAATGACCAGCATGGTCAAATAATAATAACCACAGTAGTTGTCGAGGGTGCAACAGGTCAGCACCTTAGGAGTAAATGTCAGTTGGCTTTTCATAGCTGATCATTGAGAATATCTCTACCGCTCCTGCTGTCTCTAGAGAGTTGAAAACAGCAGGTCTGGGACAGGTAGCACGTCCGGTGAACAGGTCAGGGTTCCATAGCCGCAGGCAGAACAGTTGAATTGCCTTTTTCTTGCTCACTCTAGGTTAAATGAAAACGAAATCTCGAAAATATTGTTACTTTTTAAACAAAGCGATTATTATTATTAATTAATTTAGAATTATATAAAAGCCCCTTAGATATTCTCAGATATTCTCTCAGATCCTAACGGAAAATGCCCCTTAGATATTCATTTAGAGTCCTCCAATCCTCTAGATGTAATTTTTGGCGGAGAGTCACGTCATTGAAATCATTTTTTTTCAATATACTGTAGGCCTATCATAGGCGAAATGAGTCTCACTAGTGTTGAGTAATGTGCTGTTAAAAATGGTGTAGGTCTTATTTATTTAAAGAGCATATTGAAGTTAGAAGCAAAAGCCTACAACTATTTTAGCACTGTTTCACACTGCTCTGAGGCAAGCATGGGGACTGGTCTTGATAAATCAATGAGAATTTTATTTTCACTTCATCTCCATTTGGGTATTGGTTAGACAATAATTAGAAAATTAGGGCACCAAAAATCTTATGCTCTTAGTGTAACCTTTATTAACTCGACAAGTCAGTTAAGGACAGCTTACTCCTTCCTCCCGTTGTACAGCACCATATTTTCCATTCCATCCTAACGGAAATCCTGAGGGTTTCGTTTTTCATTTTTCTCTGAATAGAAACACCATAATATTAATCAAATTAATTAAGCCAAATTTCTTAAAATCAATCCCATATACTATGTTATTACAAAAAAGGTTTTAAATTCTCTGTTAATGCCAATACGGAAGACTATGAAATGCTTCTCAAAGATGCCATCTGGTGGTCAAACTAGCAATAATTTGCATTAACAGAAAAAATGGCTGACAAATAGATAACGTGCCACAGAATGCTGCAGCAGCCCGCAAGATGTGCCGCAGTATGACGCAGCTTTTAAAGGAGGAACCACGGTATGCACCAGAGAACTTGCCATGAAGTCGAAAACGCCCCTTTCTGACTCGAGGGTATAAAACTTGTGAGTTAAGAATTTACAATTCAGCCTAGATGACCACGCACTGCAGCCAACATCTACGATTAGTCGCAACCCCAAAACACAACACGAGGTTGAAGAAGACAAAGGAACCTCTTAACAATCAATGCTATGATTGAGTAGCTGTATTTGTATCTAAGAAGGTGAATTCAAGCAGGACCACCCGGGTATTCTCTCCAAGGAATCGTGTGTCTACACTGCTTTCATTCCCACGCTGGAACAATCTACACGGCTGATTAGCCGTCCTCAGAAGACCTCTCTTACAGAACGAGGGCAAGGAAACAGACCATTAAGAGAAAGGACACTGACATTGTGTGGACAATCAGAGACTTACACTCGGTAACGAAAAAGGTGGCGCCATCAGAGGAGAAGGCTGAACTCGGTCCACGAAGAGATACCCCAATGGAGACCTTCGACAAGTAGTTACATAATTATAATTATAATCCATAAGAGCGGCAGTTCAGGACTAGGTGTTAGGGCTAAACTAAACATAGTTTACAAATGTATCCAATTGGGCTTTTCTCCTGTGCACTCTCTCTCTCTTTCTAAATCCCCATCTTATGTAACACGTGTCATATTGTGTTGTTCCGCCATGGAATAGATGTTTCATTGTACTAAGTTCTAATGAAATACCCAGACTGTGTGTATGTGTATCTTATATCATCATTTTAGCTTGTTAGTAAATAAATAATCAACTCAATTGGTGTGGTATGGAATGACTTAGTGAGACCCGGGTTTGTGAAGATTTACGAATTATGCGACATTCAGAATGAGAATGTAAGAGGAATTGATTAATTAGCGACTGCTGTAAAATCGATATTCTGATATTCTTTGAGTAAATTTGGGAAACGGAAACTAATGAAAACAAACTTTTCCCATGGTGCCCCAGGTTACTGAGTTAACGATTACCTTATTAATTTAATCACGTAATTATAAACAAACAGCAGTCATCATATCAATCAAACAATGTTATGACAATAGTAAGCAGATGCCTGTGAGTAGATAGACAATCCCACTGGGCACAGACGTCAATTCAACATCTATTCCACATTGGTTCAACGTCATTTCATTGAAATGACGTGGAAACAACGTCGATTCAACCAGTGTGTGCCCAGTTGGATGTAGACAATTATGAGGAATTGAAAATAGGGCAACAAGCCTTCAAGGAAACTTATATAATTTTGTGTTAGATGTGTAGTCTTGACAGAGGTTGAAGTGCATCTTGCACCTTTCTATAAAAAAACAGACAAGAGACATCATTGATACAACGTCGGTTTAACTATTGCAGATCTGAGAAAATTTGAAAAAAATCAAGCACAGCTACACATGGAGGAAGGTTCTCAATTGTGGACCTACAAAGTAAGTGAACACAAATTGAATTCACCCACCCTCTGGCTTTTCAATAAAATAAACAATACATTGTGTTTTGTTTTGTAAAGTAACAGATTCCTTGTCATTTCCATTGTGTAGATTGTTAACTTTCCATGAGGTTCCATTTCCAGTCTTTCAATCTTATCTCTCCCACCCATGATTTAGTGGTGCTATTTCTGTTAGAGGACTTACTTCTCCAGTTTTTTTTAACAATGCATTCTTCCAAATCCTTTTATACCATTTACATAGCTGTCTTTGTCCCCCTCCCCATGCAGTGCCGGATAGTCTTGTTTGTGACTCATGCGTATTTCAAATCCCATCACAAAGAAGCGAAATCTGACTCTCTGGTCACACAAATAGCTAGTTTGCATCCCAAATGGAACTCTTTTCCCTATATAGTGCCCTACCTTTGACCAGGGCCCATAGGTCAAAAGTAGTGCACTGTGTATGGAATAAGGTGCTATTTCTGACGCAGCCCTAGAGGTACCAACAAAGGTGGTAAGACCTTATCACGTGTATCTATCTTCTGATTCATAGGGTTCTGTTGCACCACACATGCTTTTCACAGATAAGGAGATTCTAGAATGACAGCGGGAATTCTAGGGGAGAAGGGATGAAAGACTCCATTCTGTAGGTACAATAGAACCAGGAGCAAGGTAGCATTGTAGACCACTGATAATATAAAAATATGAAGTTTAATTTTAAGATAAATCTTTGATTAGGAGACAGATATTTTGTAAATTTGTGTTCATCATTGTCTCATCTTTATATGGGACCCTGCACGTACCTCTGCACATCTACTCTGTACTGGTACCCTGTGTATATAGCCAAGTTACAGTATCTTTACTCATTGTGCATTTATTCCTTGTGTTATTCTTTTTATATTTACCATCATTTCTATTTTATTTTCTCTGCACTGTTGGGAAGGGCCTGTAAGTAAGCATTGCACTGTTAATCTACTACACCTGTTGTTTACAAAGCATGTGACAGATAGCATTTGATTTGAACATGATTGTGGTATATGGGTAATTGTAAATGTGGATGTAGCAAAAGTAGTAGCTCAGTTGGTAGAGCATTGCTTGTGCAACACCAGGATAGTGGGTTTGATTCCTGGGACCATCAGTACATAAAATGTATACACATGACTCTAAGTCGCTTTGGACAAAAGCATCTGCTTAATGGTATATTTAAAAAAATATATATATTAGAGGAAAAATCCACTCAAAAACTATATTTTGGTATTTTTTTAATTAGTCCACTGTTGATGATGTGGCAAGTGACACTGTGCTTCTTGAAAGTCAATATCTTGAAAACATTTGGGGATTGTATTAACAGGGGACTAATTAAAACAATACCAAAATATAGATATTGGTGTATGCTTCCTTTAAGCAATGAATAAGGGATGAAGGAGGCAGGAACTAAGTGAAGGAAGTGACAAAAGCACACACAATAGGTGAAGAGAAGCTACAGGAGAGCACCAAAGATATTTACAGACCAAATCAATACATTTTCATTTTCAGGTATGAAGTATAGTATATGAATCAGAAATAAGACTGGAACAACAATAATAGGATAAGGTTATGCTAAAAGTCAATGGAAATATTCAGTACAGGAGACTGCACACAACAGCATACACAAAACTCACACTAAAAAATACTTGTTATTTATTTAATAAATAAAGGAGAATTTATGCAGGACACTACAAGGGGGTTTCCTAGCATCAGCACTTTGTATGTAATAGAGATTAACGCATTTGGCAGTAAAGTGCACAGCAATATTTAGAGAGATGGACCCAACAATCCCACATCAGCCATTTGAACAAGGCCATGGAAGTGCATACACACACACACACACACAGAGACAGACAGACAGACAGACAGACAGACAGTGAAATTATTTGTAAAACAAGAACTGCACTGTGCCATACTACAGTCCTGTCCTGGTCTCTCTCTCACTTTAATTTGTTGCCATAGGCTTTTTGTTGATCATGAAATGGTTGCATTTTCCATAAACCCACTACTACTTTATGTGACCAGAAAATAGAACTGGTAAGTCATTTGACATGCCACTTCCATTTTTCGCTTTGGTAGCTTGAGTGTAAATGGATTGGCCTGATGTGACACTTTCAATGAACGCAAAACATCCGTCTCAAAATACTCCTTACATTTTCTAAATATTCTGTTTTTCTCTGGCCGTCCATCAAATCAGAGATGGAAAACTGCTTCCACTAGTCAAATTAATGAAATGCTGTCAATCTTTTCAAAGCTCTTCATGAAGACGTTAGGCTTCTTTGATAGGTTAGGGATAAAACTGACTGAGACGTATGTGTTAATATTCTGTTTTATCACTTCATACTGGTAGATGTAGAAAAACAAACAAACACACACATGCATGCATTTTGTACACCCTTTGAGGTGAGACTGGCACACGAATCTATGAAAGGGGGTGAGGGGAGAGAGAGAGGGTGAGATAAGGATAGTGGTAGGGAGAGAGGTCGAGACAGAGAGAAAGGGTGCGATAGGGATGGAGGTAGTGAGAGAGATAGGGCGAGATAGCGAGAGGTAGAGAGACAGAGGGAGTGAGAATGATTAGCACAAAGAGATTAACACAGTCAGAGCGAGGCTACTGCTATCTGAGAACATCTGACACATTCTTAGCTGGGTCTAGATCCCGCTCCTCAGGGCCCTCGCTGTCTCCTCCACAACCTAATAACAGGAAAGTTCAAGCTGAGATAGAGAACAGAATAACGCCCCTCAGGGGTGCGTGCTTAGTCCCCTCCTGTAGATCCTGTTTACCCACGACTGTGTGGCCAAGCACGACTCCAACATCATCATTAAGTTTGCTGATGACACAACGGTGGTAGGCCTGATCACCGACAATGATGAGAGCCTATAGAGAGGAGGTCAGAGACCTGGCAGTGTGGTGCCAGGACAAACAACAACCTCTCCCTCAACGTGAGCAAGACAAAGGAGATGATCGTGGACTACAGGAAAAAGAGGGCCGAACACTCCCCCATTCACATCGACGGGGCTGAGGTGGAGCGGGTTTCAAGTTCCTTGGTGTCCACATCACCAACAAACTATCATGGTCCAAACACACCAAGAAAGTCAGAAAGACTGCACGACAACGCCTTTTCCCTCTCAGGAGACTGAAAAGATTTGGCATGGGACCCCTAATCCTCAAAACATTCTACAGCTACACCATTGAGAGCATCCTGACCGATTGCATCACCGCTTGGTATGGCAACTGTTCGGCATCCAACCATAAGGTGCGACAGAAGGATTTGCGTACAGCCCAGTACACCACTGGGGCCAGCTTCCTGCCATCCTGAACCTATATACTAGGCGGTGTCAGAGGAAGGCCCAAAAAGTTGTCAAAGACTCCAGTCACCCAAGTCATAGATTCTTCTCTCTACTGTCGCATGGCAAGTGGTAGTGGAGTGCCAAGTCTAGGTCCAAAAGGCTCCTTAACAGCTTCTACCCCCAAGCCATAAGACTGCTGAACGATTCATTAAATGGCCACCCGGACTATTAGCATTGACACCCGTTTGTTTTTACACTACTGCTACTCACTGTTTATCATCTATGCATAGTCACTTTACCCCTATCTACCTACTAACCTGTACCCCCGCACTTTGACTCAGTACCGGTACCTCCTATAGCCTCATTATTGTTATTGTTTTGTGTTGTCACAGGGGTCGTTGAATGGAGACCAAGACGCAGCGTGGATAGTGCTCATTCTTAATCTTTAATGAATACACTTTAACCAAAAAACGACCAGCAACAGTCCCGTCAGGTACACTTAGACTAAACGGAAACAACTACCCACAACCCCAAAGGAAAACAGGCTGCCTAAGTATGGCTTCCAATCAGAGACAACGAAAGACACTTGCCTCTGATTGGAAACCATACCCGGCCAAACATGGAAAAACAACACATAGAAATAAAAAACTAGAACCCTCCCACATAGAAACAGAAAACCCAAAAACCCACACAAAACAACCCCCTGCCACGCCCTGACCAATTTACTATGGCAAATGACCTCTTTACCTGGTCAGGACGTGACATGTGTTAATTTTGATAATTTTTTATGTTTTTACTTTAGTTTATTTAGTATATATTTTCTTAACTCTATTTTTCTAAAACGGCATTGTTGGTTAAGGGCTTGTAAGTAAGCATTTCACAGTAAGGTCTACACATGTTTTATTCGGCGCGTGTGACAATTTTGATTGATATGATTTATAGTAAAACTCATTTCACACTTCCTTTGTTCCTCTCAGTCTCTAAGGTCATCAGACATATTGAAAATTATGATTTTTTTAACCAAATCTCATTTACAATTAAGCTTTTTCTAAGGCCTTGCTGTAGTGAGAGTCAGTTTCATTCTGTCACACGTTTGTGTATTGCTTTAACATAGTTATACATTAATGTTATTAACCGTAACACTAACCGTAACCCTCATACACATTCAACACACCCTCAGACTCGTCTGAATATAACCAAAAATAAAACAGGAAAGATGTGTTATTTATTTCACAGAAGAGGACGTTGCCTTTAGTACGTCGATTACCTTACACATTTATAACATGGATATTCCTAGATTTAAAAAAATGGGGGCTTGTCCCCTCCAGCCAGCCAACCAGCAACCACCTGGAGAGGGAATACTAACCTGGCATGCTAAAGATGCTCCATCAGCCATATTTTCCTCATATTGTGGCACCCGTCCAGGTGTTGTTCACACACACACACACATGCACGTCCATACGCATGCACGTACACACACGCATGCACACACACACACACAAACACACACTCACTCGTGGTGTTCCCCTGGAGTAATACTCTCTATGATGAATAATGAGACTGGGCCCCATGCATTAATGTAGCAGCGCTGTGACACCTAAGGGTGTTTGTGCGAGTGAGTGTGTGTGTGTGTGCGATATGTCATGCATTAATGTAACAGTGCTGTGGCCCCTAAGGGTGTTTGTGTGTTTGTGTGATGTGTGTGTGTGTGTGTGTGTAATGTGTGTATGTGTGTGTTTATGGCCCCAGAAGGCCCCTAAAGATGCCTGTTAATGTAGCAGTACTGGGGCCCCTGAAGGAGCTTGTGGTCTCTGTTGCAGCGGGGGATTGTTCCTGCCTTGGCGGGACTGTCAGTAAACATGTGCCCCCTGCAGTGTGAGGGGACTTTTACCATGTCTCTCCCACACACACACACACACACACATCCCCCTGTTCCACTTCTACACCATAGGCAGTGGTGGAAAAAGTTCCTGATTGTCATATTTGAGTAAAAGTAAAGATACCTTAATAGAAAATGACTCAAGAAAAAGTGGTCACCAAGTAAAATACTACTTCAGTAAAAGTCTAAAAGTCTTTCGTTTTAAATATACTTAAGTATCAAAAGTAATTGGAATTGCTAAAATATACTTAAGTGTCAAAAGTGAAAGTATAAATAATAAAAAATTCCTTATATTAAGCAAATCAGATGGCATTTATAATTTTTTTTGGAAGGATAGCCAGGGGCCAACACTCGAAGCATTTGTGTTTAGTGAGTTGGCCAGGTCAAAGGCAGTAGGGATGACCAGGGATGATCTCTTGATACAGTGAGGCAAAAAAGTATTTAGTCAGCCACCAATTGTGCAAGTTCTCCCACTTAAAAAGATGAGAGAGGCCTGTAATTTTCATCATAGGTACACGTCAACTATGACAGACAAAATGAGAAAAATCCAGAAAATCACATTGTAGGATATTTAAGGAATTTATTTGCAAATTATGGTGGAAAATAAGTATTTGGTCACCTACAAACAAGCAAGATTTCTGGCTCTCACAGACCTGTAACTTCTTCTTTAAGAGGCTCCTCTGTCCTCCACTCGTTACCTGTATTAATGGCACCTGTTTGAACTTGTTATCAGTATAAAAGACACCTGTCCACAACCTCAAACAGTCACACTCCAAACTCCACTATGGCCAAGACCAAAGAGCTGTCAAAGGACTTCAGAAACAAAATTGTAGACCTGCACCAGGCTGGGAAGACTGAATCTGCAATAGGTAAGCAGCTTGGTTTGAAGAAATCAACTGTGGGAGCAATTATTAGGAAATGGAAGACATACAAGACCACTGATAATCTCCCTCGATCTGGGGCTCCACGCAAGATCTCACCCCGTGGGGTCAAAATGATCACAAGAACGGTGAGCAAAAATCCCAGAACCACACGGGGGGACCTAGTGAATGACCTGCAGAGAGCTGGGACCAAGGTAACAAAGCCTACCATCAGCAAGGCATTGAAGATGAAACGTGGCTGGGTCTTTCAGCATGACAATGATCCCAAACACACCGCCCGGGCAACGAAGGAGTGGCTTCGTAAGAAGCATTTCAAGGTCCTGGAGTGGCCTAGCCAGTCTCCAGATCTCAACCCCATAGAAAATCTTTGGAGGGAGTTGAAAGTCTGTGTTGCCCAGCGACAGCCCCAAAACATCACTGCTCTAGAGGAGATCTGCATGGAGGAATGGGCCAAAATACCAGCAACAGTGTGTGAAAACCTTGTGAAGACTTACAGAAAACGTTTGACCTGTGTCATTGCCAACAAAGGGTATATAACAAAGTATTGAGATAAACTTTTGTTATTGACCAAATACTTATTTTCCACCATAATTTGCAAATAAATTCATAAAAAATCCTACAATGTGATTTTCTGGATTTTTCTCATTTTGTCTGTCATAGTTGACCTATGTACCTATGATGAAAATTACAGGCCTCTCTCATCTTTTTAAGTAGGAGAACTTACACAATTGGTGGCTGACTAAATACTTTTTTGCCCCACTGTAAGTGTGTAAATTGAACCATTTTCCCGTCCTGCTAAGCATTCAAAACTTTTGGGTGTCAGGGAAAATGTATTGAGTAAAAAGTAAATTATTTTCATTATGAATGTAGTGAAGTAAAAGTTGTAAAAAATAGAAATAGTAAATTAAAATACAGATACAAAAAAAGACTTAAGTAGTACTTAAAAGTATTTTACACCACAGGAAATATGTGAATGAGTCCCTTCTCCTTTCATCCCTGAGCAGCATGTTAGCTTTAGAACATCCTGCAGTAATAAGGGATTTACAATGTATAAAATGACTGTCGGGAAAGGAACCGCTTTGACGTAAAAATGTACCTTCCTTCTTTGTTTACTGCTTATAAGAAATTAAATATGATGTACAGTAACTTATAAGATATATAATCCATGCATACCATATATGCCCAATATATTCTCCATACATGATGGTGGTGTGCTCGTGTGATACAGTTTACCAAGTTGATTGTTACAAACTATATAATGATGAACCAAAGCGACCTTGCAAACATCACCGCCTTTCCCTATAAACCTCAACTCTTAAATCTCCATCCATTGCAAGAGGCTCGAAACGTTTATAAAGATTGACAGATGTAGCTTTGACTGCCTCAATCACAGAGAAACAACATGGCCATAAAGGCCACTCTGAAACAACAGTAAAGCTCCCTATAGAGCTGTTTCAGCACTAGTCTCCAGCCTCCTGTCAATGGGCCTGAACATAACCCTACATCGGTCGCAGCCCATAAAAACTTGAATGGCCACAGACATGTAATTGCGTAAGGATTTTCCAGAGGCTTTTGATCTGCCTGTTATCACAGTGTTAAAGTTGTCATAAATGTCCATGTAAATAAATAACAGTGTGTTTCATTTGTTTTCTCCAGGCGAGTTGGGTATACTTCAGAAAGGTTCATGTCACGACTTCTAACGAAGGTGGCTCCTCTCTCCCTGTTCGGGCGGCGCTCAGCGGTCGTCGTTGCCGGTCTACTAGCTGCCACCGATCCCTTTTCTTTTTCGTTTGGTTTTGTCAGTCTTGTGTTTCACCTGTTTTGAGTTTAGGTTCATTAGTGCGTTATTTATTCTCGCCCTACCAATTTGGGTTCGTGCGGGATTGTTTTGTTTTACCTGTCGTGGTTTTGGGTTGCGTTGTGTTTTCTTTGTCTTTAGTGGCCAGGCGTACTTTCTGGACTGCGTTCCGGACCTTTTTGGTGGACTACTTATTCTGGTCATGTGCCTGTTCATTTTGTTTGGACTCAGGAATAAACGCTCTTCTCTTGAATATTTGGTCTCCTGCGCCTGACTTCAACCCCCCACCTCTCCTAGGGAGAACTGACAGTTCAAGCTTTTCATATAATTTCACTCTTTACTCTATACTTTATGGATGTATGGCTGAGTAGTATGTTAATATTTGTTGCTTACTGGATATGTTTGTTCTAATCAGTATGTTCTAAATGGTATGTTGTTTTAGTAAGTAGCAGGCAGGACAGATTTCGGACACGGCCATTGACACCTAAGTCAATAAGTCAACACATTACATTCAATGGAAAAATATATAATCAGCTGTACCAAAATGAAGGAATGGCGGTGAACAAGCGCAACTTTGCATTAGATGACGCCTTCTTAGTATGGATGAGCCTAATAGATTGCTATTTGCTGTTTACTGCATACATTTTGACTTAAAGGTACGTTCTAAATAGTATGTAGTATGATTAGTACACAGTATGTTGATTTAGTAAGTAGTAGCGAAGTCAAATTTCAGACACGGCTACTGTCTGTTTTTCGCTTTCTCTGTTTATCAGCTTTTTTTCTATCTTAGTGACACACAATTAAGAGCACCCCCTATCCACATCGACGAGACCACAGTGGAGAAGGTGGAAAGCTTCAAGTTCCTCTTCGTACACATCACTGACAAACTGAAATGGTCCACCCACACAGACAGTGTGGTGAAGAAGGCGCAATAGCGCCTCTTCAACCTCAGGAGGCTGAAGAAAATTGGCTTGGCACCTAAAAACCTCACACCCTCGGGGTGTATCACAGCCTGGTACGGCAACTGCACTGCCTGCAACCACAGGGCTCTCCAGAGGGTGGTGCGGTCTGCCAAACGCATCACCGGGGGCAAGCTACCTGCCCTCCAGGACACCTAGAGCAGCCAATGTCACAGGAAGGTGAAAAAGATCATCAAGGACAACAACCACCCGAACCACTGCCTGTTCACCCCGCTATCATCCAGAAGGCGAGGTCAGTACAGGTGCATCAAAGCTGTTACCGAGTGAATGAAAAACAGCTTCCATCTCAAGGCCATATCAGACTGTTAAATAGTCATCACTAGCACATTAGAGGCTGCTGCCTATATATATATATATACAGCCCGACAGGATGCTCTCAATCCAAGATGGCGTAGCAGTCGGACGTGTGTTTGTCTTGTCCTGTCTTGTCCCATGTAAATAGTCGTTTTTTTCATATATATTTTAATCAACTTCCATCTACAAACTGAATATACTTTCCTGCAACCCGCCTCAGCCAATGTGGTACGGATCTGCTATTTTTATACTCAATAACTGGAACCCCCATCAGAAGCTAGCCAGCTAACTAGCTACTAGCTAGTAGTCAGTTAGCTCGGACACCAGCCAGCTTTAGCTTGGTCAATACCTGCCAGTCTGCACAGCGCGATATCAACCCAGAGCATATCGGACTGCTTTTCTCTACCACATCACCGGATTCCTGCCGCAAGCTCTGGACCATTACACCGGATCATTGCAGCTAGCTAGCTGCAACTGAGTGGTTATTGCTGGCTAACGCCTCTGTCCTAAAGCAAGCACCAGTTAGCCTTGAGCTAGGCCCATCTCCGGGCTAGCCAAAGAGGTATACCAGCTAATTCTTGGGCTACAATACCTATTTTGCCAATTGGCCTGGACCCTTTATTTCCAACACAGAGCCCCACCAATCCATCACGACTGGTCTGCCAACGTAATCGTCCGATATGGTTTCAACAGGCTTTTCAATTGCGATGTCGCCGAAGACCCATCTGCTAGCTTTCTGAAAGCCGTGTCTCCCGCTCGCCTAGTGTAGTAGCGACTACCGAATGGCTCCCTGACTCACCTATTGCTGCTCATTAGACCCTACGATCACTCGGCTACACATGCCTCTCCCTAATGTCAATATGCCTTGCCTACTGCTGTTAGTTATTATTGTTTTATTTAACTGTAGAGCCCCAAGTTCCTCTCAAAATGCCTTAGATAGCTCTTTTGTCCAACCCCCAACACATGCGGAGACCTCACCTGGCTTAACTGTTGCCTCCAGAGACACAACCTCTCTCATCGTCACTCAATGCCTAGGTTTACCTCCACTGTACTCACATCCTACCATACCCTTGTCTGTACCCTATGCCCTGAATCTATTCTACCACGCCCAGAAATCTGCTACTTTTATTCTCTGTTCCCAACGCACTAGACGACCATTTCTTATAGCCTTTGCCATATCCTTATCCTACTCCTCCTCTGTTCCTCTGGTGATGTAGAGGTTAACCCATGCCCTGTAGCCCCCAACACTTCACCTATTCCCCAGGCTCTCTCATTTGTTGACTTCTTTAACCGTAAAAGCCTTGGTTTGATGCATGTTAACATCAGAAGCCTCCTCCCTAAGTTTGTTTTATTCACTGCTTTAGCACACTCCGCCTACCTTGATGTCCTAGCCGGGTCTGAATCCTGGCTTAGGAAGGCCACGAAAAATTCTGAAAATTCCATCCCCAACTACAACATTTTCCGACAAGATAGAACTGCGAAAGGGGGCTGAGTTGCAATCTACTGCAGAGATAGCCTGCAGAATTCTGTCATACTATCCAGGTCTGTGCCCAAACCGTTTGAGCTTCTACTTTTAAAAATCCACCTTTCCAGAAATAAGTCTCTCACTGTTGCCGCTTGTTTATAGACCCCCTCAGCCCCCAGCTGTGCCAAGGACACCATATGTGAATTGATTACCCCCCCATCCATCTTCAGAGTTCGTACTGTTAGGTGACCTAAACTGGGATATGCTTATTAAATTATCAAGGAACCTACCAGGTACAACCCTAAATCTGTAAACATGGGCACCCTCATAGATATCATCCTGACCAACCTGCCCTCTAAATACACCTCTACTGTGTACCTCTACAGGATGTCAGCGATCACTGCCTCATTGCCTGCATCCGTTATGCGTCCGCGGTCAAACAACCACCCCTCATCACTGTCAAACGCTTCCTAAAACACTTCAGCGAGCAGGCCCGGGTATCCTGGAAGGATATTGACCTCATTTCGTTAGTAGAGGATGCCTGGCTGTTCTTTAAAAGTGCTTTCCTCACCACGTTATTAAATAAGCATGCCCCATTCAAAAAATGTAGAACTAAGAACAGATATAGCCTTTAGTTCACTCCAGACTTGACTGCCCTTGACCAGCACAAAAATATCCTGTGGCGTACTGCATTAGCATCGAACAGCCCCAGAGATATGCAACTTATCAGGGAAGTCAGGAACCAATATCAGTTAGGAAAGCAAAGGCTAGATTATTCAAACAAAAATGTTCATCCTGTAGCACTAATTCCGAAAAGATTTGGGACACTGTAAAGTCCATGGAGAATCAAAGCACCTCCTCCCAGCTGCCCACTAAACTGAGGCTAGGAAACACTGTCACCACCGAGAATTCTACGACAATCGAGAATTTCAACAAGCATTTTTCTACGGTTGGCCATGCTTTTGTCACGTCCTGACCAGCAGAGGGCGTATTGCTTAGTCTAGGTCAGGATGTGGCAGGGGGTTTGTGTTTGTTAAATGTTGGGTTGATGGTTGGGACTTCCAATTGAAGGCAGGTGTGTATAGTTGCCTTTGATTGGAAGTCCTATGTAGGTGTGTGTGTTTGTCTTTGGGGTTGTGGGGAATTGTTCTTGCACTGCGTTTGCATAGCCTGTGAGACTGTCCATGTTGTGAGTATCATTTATTGTTTTGTTTTCCGGTGGATGCTTTGCATTTTACCAATTAAAAGAATGAGTGTCCACACTTCCGCTGCGCCTTGGTCCTTCTCTCTACCATACGACATTTTCAACGACAAGTACGACTTATTCTGTGACAGCTTTCTACCTGGCTACCCCTACCCCGGCCAACAGCTCTGCACCCCCTGCAGCAACTTGCCCAAGCCCCCCCCCCTCGCTTCTCCTTCACCAAAATCCAGATAGCTGATGTTCTGAAAGAGCTGCAAAATCTGCATCCCTACAAATCAGCTGGGCTAGACAATCTGGACCCTCTCATTTTAAAATTATCCACCGAAATTGTTGCAACCCCTATTGTATTGTCTGAGATCCCCAAAGTTTGGAAAGCTGCCGCGGTCATCCCCTCTTCAAAGGGCGAGCTGGTCATGGATGCACCTCAGCCACGTTCAAGGTCCTAAACGATATTACTGCCATCGATAAAAGACAGTACTGCGCAGCCGTCTTCATTGACCTGGCCAAGGCTTTCGACTCTGTCAATCACCACATTCTTATCGGCAGACTCAATAGCCTTGGTTTCTCAAATGACTGTCTCGCCTGGTTAACCAACTACTTCTCAGATAGAGTTCAGTGTGTCAAATTGGAGAGCCTGTTGTCCGGACCTCTGGCAGTCTCTATGGGGGTGCCACAGGGTTCAATTCTCGGGCTGACTCTTTTCTCTGTATACATATATGATGGTGATTCTCTGATCCACCTCTACGCAGACAACACCATTCTGTATACATCTGGCCCTTCTTTGGACACTGTGTTAACTTCCCTAGGGTAGGGGCAGCATTCTGAATTTTGGATGAAAAGCGTGCCCAAATTAAACTGCCTGCTACTCAGGCCCAGAAGCTGGGATATGCATATAATTGGTAGATTTGGATGGAAAACACTCTGAAGTTTCCAAAACTGTTAAGATAATGTCTGTGAGTATAAGAGAACTGATATGGCAGGTGAAGACCCGAGGAAAATCCATCCAGGAAGTACTATTATTTTGAAAGGCTGTTTTTCCATTGAAAGCCTATCCACCATACAAAGACTTAGGACCCAGTTCACAATCTCTATGGCTTCTTCTACATGTGGCCAGTCTGTAGGCATTGTTTCAGGCTTTTACTCAAAAAAATGAGAGAGATACAGCACTTTCGATGAGTGGACAGTTTACATTTCCAGACATTAGTCCAGCGTGTGATCGGGAGTGCGCCTTTCTTGTTTCTCCTTTTCCATTGATGAAGCTTTCGTCCGGTTGAAATATTATTTATTATTTATGACAAAAACATCCTGAGGATTGATTTTAAACATTCTTTGGCATGTTTCTACAAACTTTTATTGTACTTTTTTGACTTTTCGTCTGGATGTTGAGAGCTCGCTTTGTGCCTTTGGATTACTGAACTAAACGCACCAACAAAACAGAGGTTTTTGGACATAAAGAGGGACCTTATCGAACAAAACAAACATGTATTGTGTAACATGGTCTGGGAGCGAACACATGTTTTTTCAACACACTGGAATTAAACATGTACACAAAAATCAAGAAAAATGCCGATACGTTACGTGCTCAAACAAAGAGACAACACCCCACAAACAGTGTGGGGAAAACAGCAACTTAAATGTGATCCCAATCAGAGACAATTAGCGACAGCTGTCTCTGATTGGGAATCGACAGAACCCAACATAGAAATAACCCACCTAGAGCCTACACAAGGCTAAAACGTAAACAAAACACAAACCAAGGAAAAATACCTAACATGACACACCCTGACCCAATATACCCGAGTTCACCTGGTCAGGGCGTGACAATATGTTGTGAAATTGTTAGATATTACTTGTTAGATATTACTGCACTGTCAGAGTTAGAAACACAAGCAATTCGCTACACCCGCAATAACATCTGCTAAACACGTGTATGTGACATATACAATTTTATTTTATTTTGAAGACAGTAGTATTTGTCAGAAACAGGGACGGGCTGAGTAAACTGAGTAACCACACTTTGGTGAAGTGACAGTAAAGTTGAACACGGAAACATTGGCCGTGTCTGAAATCTGTCTTGCCTACTTACTAAAATGACATAGTGTGTACTAATCGTACAACATGCTATTTATAACGTACTGTCGTAGAAATGTATGCAGCAAGCAACAAATATCAAGATACTCGGCTCACCCATACTGAGAAAGGATCATCTAATGTGCACCCCCTTCTCTGATTATCAGCTGTTGTCAAACACATGTCAATCTGAAAAGACGATTCTCTTTCTCAAAAGCAAGCAATGAATTCTACTAGATAAAAATATGAAATTAGTATGACATCCTGGCATTTAAAGCATACAACATTTTCAAAATGTCACATCCTATAATAATGTTTTATTTTTGCATTTGCTATTAAATTAATGTTTTTGGACAGAAAACCTGTGGCTAGGGTAGGATTCTAGGCTAACCTGGGCTGGCTCCTCTGTTCCAGATCATCAGGAACAGTCGGAGGTGGAGGCGGCTGTGGAGCAATTATTCTGCCGTCACTTGTGGAAGGGTGGGTAGGCTCTGCCCACAGAGCTACAGTAGCTGGAGCTTGGCAGCATCATCGCTTCTGGGCTTGCTGGCGGCATCTGTGTTTTGATGCTGCTGCTGCTGCTCCTCACTCTCCTTCTCCTTTGTTTGGGTACTTTGGCAAAGCCAATTTCTGATATCCATCGTGGCAGATTAGCTGGTTTGAGATAGTATTATTACCCTTAGCCCATTTAGCTAACGCCTTTTACAGCTAGCTAAGAAGCTAACTAAACTTGGTAGTGGTGCGGCGTGAGGCAGAAGCAGCTTCAACGGAAAACTTGACCCCGCCCTTATAAATCAAAATCAAATATTACAGATGGAGGTGTATCATGTTAATGCACTTAGCCTACCACAGGGATGAGAAGCGTTTTCCCCCCGCTTTTTATGAAAACCCAAAGGAGTCATACCTAACCGCCCAGTGGCTTTCCAAAGCTCCCGTACACGCGTCCATTGTCCTGACACAGCAAAGCTGAGATACAGATTTTGCACCAAGCTGTCATTCAATCATTTAAACATTTTTGCTATTTTTATATAGGGACATTAAACTAAAACTGAGGAGGATCAAGTTTGAATTGAAGGGGCTAATCCCCCTTTAGCCTCCTCGTGGAGCTTGGTCGGCTAACAGTAAATATACATTTTAATCGGATTTCAGTTTAAAAGATATGTAAAGAGGTACTTCAAAAGTTTGCATTCACTTACAGTGAATGATACTTTTTTCGAAATAATGTCCATATTCTTTTCTGAAATTACATAGGTCATTCAAAACATTCATAAAGTATTGATAATAGCATTCACTTTGGAATAGGGATTGCAAAAATACTTAACTAATGATTAGAAAATGGTTCATGTGAATGACCTATATTAAACAACATATGAATGATCTTATGAATCAATAATATATCATTTAAAAGTTGTTCATAAATGTGTGAATAACTAGTTCATTATTAACATTTACTAATGTGGGAATAATGATAAATAAATGTTGAACAAACTAATTATAAATAACTTATATCTGGAGTATGTGATAATAAAACATATACATTACCAGTCAAGCGTTTGGACACACCTACTCATTCAAGAGGTTTTCTTTATTTTTACTATTTTCTACATTTCTACACTGCAGAATAATAGTGAAGACATCAAAACAATGAAATAACACATATGGAATCATGCAGTAACAAAAAAAGTGTTAAACAAATCAAAATGTTGATTCTTCAAAGTAGCCACCCTTTGCCTTTATGCCAGCTTTGTACACTCTTGGCATTCTTTCAACTAGCTTCAATTAACAGGTGTGCCTGGAATTTCTTTCCGTCTTAATGCGTTTGAGCCAGTCAGTTGTGTTGTGACAAGGTAAGGGTGATATATAGAAGATAGCCCTATTTGATACAAGACCAAGTCCATATTGTGAGACGCAGAGTAGGTGAACGGATGATCTCCACATGTGTGGTTCACACCGTGAAGCATGGAGGAGGAGGTGTGATGGTGTGGGGGTGCTTTGCTGGTGACATTGTCTGTGATTTATTTAGAATTCAAGGCACACTTAACCAGCATGGCTACCACAACATTTTGCAGTGATACGCCATCCCATCTGGTTTGCACTTAGTGGTATTATCATTTGTTTTTCAACAGGACAATGACCCAAAACACACCTCCAGGCCGTGTAAGGGCTATTAGAGCAAGGAAAGTGATGGAGTGCTGCATCAGATGACCTGGCATCCACAATCACCTGACCTCAACCCAATTGAGATGGTTTGGATTAATTTGGACCACAGAGTGAAGGAAAAGCAGCCAACAAGGGCTCAGCATATGTGCAAACTCCTTCAAAACTTCTGGAAAAGCATTCCAGGTGAAGCTGGTGGAGAGAATGCCAAGATTGTGCAAAGCTGTCATCAAGGCAAAGGGTGGCTACTTTGAAGAATCTAAAATATGTTTTGATTTGTTTAACACTTTTTTTGGTTACTACAGTACATGATTCCATATGTGTTATTTCATCGTTTTTTGTGACGCTCGTCGTAAGGAGTAGACCAAGGTGCAGCGTGTTGAGTGCTCATGATAAATATTTATTTAAACTCAAAACACTAACGCAAAACAACAAATAACAGAAAATGAACGTCACGTTCTGCAGGCTTTACAGAGCTGTGCAAAAACAAGATCCCACAATGGAAAGTGCAAAAAAAACCTACTTAAGTATGATCTCTAATTAGAGACAATGAGGACCAGCTGCCTCTAATTGGAGATCATCCCAAACAAACCAACATAGAAATACAAAAACTACAACATAGAAATAGAAAACATTGAATAAACATAGAAATACAAAATCTAGAATGCCCACCCAAATCACACCCTGACCTAACCAAAATAGAGAAAATAAATGGCATTCGAAGGTCAGGGCGTGACAGTACCCCCCACCCTAAGGTGCGGACTGGCCGCAAACCTGAACCTATAGGGGAGGGTCCGGGTGGGCATCTACTCTTGGCGGCGGCTCTGGTTTGGGGCGTAGCCCCCACTCCGCCCGCTGATCCCTCCGCTTTTGTGTCTCCGGAGGAACCAGACCGTTGATCATCGCCGGAGGCTCAGAACTGGAAACCCCCGCTGGAGTGTTCTGGACTGCTGACTGCCGCTGGAGACTCTGGGCTGCAGGCCGCCTCAGGAGGTTCCAGGCTGCAGGCCGCCTCAGGAGGTTCCGGACTGGGGACCTTCGCTACAGGCTCTATGCCATGGATCATCACTGCAGGCTCTGCGCCATGGATCACCACTGGAGGCTTTGTGCCATGGATCATCACTGCAGGCTCCGCGCCATGGATCACCACTGGAGGCTTTGTGCCATGGATCATCTCTACAGGCTCCGGGCCATGGATTATCACTGGAGGCTTCGTGCCATGGATCATCTCTACAGGCTCCGGGCCATGGATTATCCCTACAGGCTTCTTGCCATGGATCACCACTGGAGGCTTCGTACGTGGAGCCGGAATAGGTCTCACCGGACTAGGGAACATAGCTGGAGGCTCCGGACTGGGGAACGTCGCTGAGAGTTCTAGACTAGGGAACGTCGCTGGAGGCCGGGTGCGCAGAGCAGGCACAGGGTATACTGGGCCTTGGAGGCGCACTGGAGGTCTGGAGCTTATGACTGGCACAACCCGCTCTGGCTGGATGCTTACTTTAGTCCGGCAAGGGTGGGTCGCTGGCACAGGACGAACTGGGCTGTGCTGGTGAACTGGGGGGACCGTATGTAGAGCTGGCGCAGGATAATCTGGGCCGAAGAGACGCACCGGAAACCAGGAATGCTGAGCAGGTACAATCCTTCCTGGCTGAATGCCAACTCTAGCACGGCAACTGTCGGAAGCTTGCACCGAGCGCACCGGGCTGTAGCTACGCACTGGCGACACAGTGCGCATCCCCGCATAACACGGTGCTTGTTCGATTACTCGCTCCCCATGGTAAGCACAGGGGATTTGGCTCAGGTCTCCAACCTGACTCTCCCCGTGTGCCCCCCCCAAAAAACATTGGGGAGCTGCCTCTCGCACTTGCCTCGTGGTTGGTATAGTGCCTCATAACGCCGCTCGGCTCTTGCTGCCTCAATCTCCTCCCTCGGGCGGGGATACTCCCCAGCCTGACTCCAGGGTCCTTTCCCGTCCAGAATCTCCTCCCATGTCCAGTTGTGCTGACCACGCTGCTTGGTCCTTTTGTGGTGGGATCTTCTGTGATGCTCATTGTAAGGAGTAGACCAAGGTGCAGCGTGTTGAGTGCTCATGATAAATATTTACTTAAACCTGTGGGGCTAGGGGGCAGTATTTGCACGGCCGGATAAAAAACGTACCCAATTTAAACTGGTTACTACTCTTGCCGAGAAACGAGAATATGCATATAATTATTAGATTTGGATAGAAAACACTGAAGTTTCTAAAACTGTTTGAATGGTGTCTGTGAGTATAACAGAACTCATATGGCAGGCCAAAACCTGAGAAGATTTCCATACAGGAAGCGCCCTGTCTGACAATTTGTTCTCCTTCTGTGGCATCTCTATCGAAAATACAGCATCTCTGCTGTAACGTGACATTTTCTAAGGCTTCCATTGGCTCCCAGAAGGCGCCAGAAAGTGAATGACGTCTCTCCTGTCTCTGGGCGAAAAACAGCAGGAGATTTTGTGAGTGGTCAGGCTGAGAACAGTGACACTGGAGATACGCGTTCATGTGAATTCTCCATTTTTTTCTTTCAGCCTTTGAATGAATACAACGTCGCCCGGTTGGAATATTATCGCTATTTTACGAGAAAAATAGCATAAAAATTGATTTTAAACAGCGTTTGACATCCTTCGAAGTACGGTAATGGAATATTTTGAATTTTTTTGTCACGAAATGCGCTCGCGCATCACCCTTCGGATACTGACCTGAACGCGCGAACAAAATGGAGGTATTTGAATATAACTATGGATTATTTGGAACAAAAACAACATTTGTTGTTGAAGTAGAAGTCCTGGGAGTGCATTCTGATGAAGAACAGCAAAAGTAATCAAATTTTTCTTATAGTAAATCTGAGTTTGGTGAGGGCCAAACTTGGTGGGTGTCAAATTAGCTAGCCGTGATGGCCGGGCTATGTACTCAGAATATTGCAAAATGTGCTTTCGCCGAAAAGCTATTTTAAAATCTGACACCGCGATTGCATAAAGGAGTTCTGTATCTATAATTCTTAAAATAATTGTTATGTATTTTGTGAACGTTAATCGTGAGTAATTTAGTAAATTCACCGGAAGTTTGCGGTGGGTATGCTAGTTCTGAACAAAACATGCTAATGTAAAAAGCTGGTTTTTGATAGAAATATGAACTTAATTGAACAAAACATGCATGTATTGTATAACATAATGTCCTAGGAGTGTAATCTGATGAAGATCATCAAAGGTTAGTGCTGCATTTAGCTGTGGTTTTGGTTTTTGTGACATATATGCTTGCTTTGAAAATGGCTGTGTGATTATTTTTGGCAGGGTACTCTCCTGACATAATCTAATGTTTTGCTTTCGCTGTAAAGCCTTTTTGAAATCGGACAATGTGGTTAGATTAACGAGAGTCTTGTCTTTAAAATGGTGTAAAATAGTCATATGTTTGAGAAATTGAAGTTATAGCATTTGAGGTATTTGTATTTTGCACCACACGATTCCACTGGCTGTTGACTAGGTGGGACGCAAACGTCCCACCTTGCCCAGGGAGGTTAAACTCAGAACACTAACGCAAAACAACAAATAACGGAAAACGAACGTCACGTTCTGCAGGCTTTACAGAGCTGTGCAAAAACAAGATCCCACAACTGAAAGTGGAAAAAACCCTCTTTAAGTATGATCTCCAATTAGAGACAACAAGGACCAGCTGCCTCTAATTAGAGATCATCCCAAACAAACCAACATAGAAATACAAAAACTAGAACCTAACAACATAGAAATAGAAAACATTGAATAAACATAGAAATACAAAATCTAGAATGCCCACCCAAATCACACCCTGACCTAACCAAAATAGAGAAAATAATCGGCAATCTAAGGTCAGGGCGTGACAGTTTTGATGTTTTCACTATTATTCTACAACGTAGAAAATATTAAAAATAAAGAAAAACCCTTGAATGAGTAGGTGTGTCCAAACTTTTTACTGGTACTATATTTATATAAATTGTATATTACTGAACATTATTGTAAAATGTTACCTTAATTAATTCGCCTCTACCCCCACTACATGGCAGAAAGGTAGACCTCACTTGAAGCCTGACCTAGAATTAAGGTGCCTTTGAGTGACATATGCAGAACGGTTAAGATGAACGCAAGTCTACAACTGACAGTGTGAAATTAACTCTTCAAAGTGAAAACAGAGTATAAGTTGGTCCCACGGAGAACAAGGACTTTCTTCCATAGAAAAGCATTACCTACAGCCCCATATAACCAAGAAGCCCCCAAGGACTGCGATTGAGCTAGCCAACCATCCTTGCACACACCCCATCGTGACCTTATAGGGATGCCCTGTGTTGAGGTTAAGCTCCCTGTGGCTACAGGAAGTGGCTTAATTTATCTTCAATATTCTCTCCCAGCAGTTACACAAAAACATTTTCACCCTCTAGTTCATTCTTAAAGTACAATTCCACCACTTTATAACCAGTTATTATGCTGTTAAGATATTATAAATGCACTAGTGTAAGATTTATACACATTTTGATGTTTTATCATTTTTGTTAGTCATACTGTACTGCACGATTTCTTGTTTTGTCATTTTTTAAGCTTCTGCATTGGCCTCGTCTACATTATACTACAATTTCCAAGGTGCATTTCAGCTCTCATGATGCAATGCTTCACCTACTTAGCCTGCAGTTAGCTCAGTTGGCTAGTAAGCCAAGAAGAAGCTTATGTCATAAGTTACTTTTGGGTTGTAATCATATTATAATGCTTGCATAAATATCATGCCAGAATATACTGTATGTTCATGTCATTGTCACCAATCAACTGCATTACACCCAAAAAATATTCAAATTAGATGCTAATGAATGCTAACCATAAGTAACTGTGTCTGATTCTGGTTAGCTAGCACGCTAGCTAGCCCGACTACTACATCCAAAATAATATTGCTTAGAACAATAACAGCCGAGTTTAATCTTAGCTACTGTCTTAAACAACAGTCCAAACAACATGTAGGACTATTACAACACAACAGCTCACAGATCACTGCACCTGTACATAGCTCATCTGTAAATAGCCCATCCAATCTCTCATCCCCATACTGTATTAATTTATTTATCTTGCTCCTTTGCACCCCAGTATCTCTACTTGCACATTCATCTTCTGCATACTCTACCATTCCAGTGTTTAATTGCTATATTGTAATTACTTCGCCACCATGGCCTATTTATTGCCTTACCTCCCTTATCCTACCTCATTTGCACATGCTGTATATAGATTTTTCTACTGTATTATTGATTGTATGTTTGTTTATTCCATGTGTAACTCTGGGTTGTTGTATGTGTCAAACTGCTTTGCTTTATCTTGGCCAGGTCGCAGTTGTAAATGAGAACTTGTTCTCAACTAGCCTACCTGGTTAAATAAAGGGGAACATTTTTTTGGGGAAAAAAAAATATTATGATATTTACAGGAAAATTACTACGGAATCCTAGTCTCTCATGATTGAAGCCTGCTGTATCTTCAAGGCTAACATTAATAATGCTAGCTAGCTAAGTAGTTAAGCCTGCTGCATCTTAAATAAAGTGCTTTAAAAAATAACAGCCAAATACAACCTTAGCGACTGTCCATGCTACCATCCAACAATACTGTAGGGATATTGGAAATAATAAAAGTATAAAGTTTACAAATCATTTACTACTAAAATATAGGCTATTTGGAAAGGAAGCAATGGCTGCTGGAGCTGCAACTTCGACAGTGATGATGGGAGTGGTTTTGCCGAATGGAATCAAGGGAGTTTGAGCCATGAACAACAGAAAAAGAGTGGATTAAGCTGACTATAATTATCATTCTATAAGTTTTTGAGCATCTATTTAAAATATTTACAGATCTTATTACATGAAGACAAAGTAGATAGGTAGATAGCTGAAAATGACTGTTAATAATTTATGTTATGAGTCATCTCAGCGATCGTACTTGAAAACTTCATAGAGAAGCAATTTTGGTCATTACTAAACTGCTAATAGATATGAAATCATAAAATGACACTAAATAGGACATCACTAAATACAACCCAAATGTTACAAGTGGCGGAGTTGCTCTTTAACGTAAAGGCTTGAAACTCAGGGAATGGTAACGAGAGTCCCCAGGAGGCCGAACATTGAATTTCAGCTTCCTACGATTACAGGAAGTGACTTAATTGGGAGTCATAGGGGTGGTTACCCAAATGTTACATATGTGACTGGGGGACCATCATAACGCTGTATATGAAATATGAAGTCAATCGGCCAAAAAGCATTTTTGACCTCCATTGGACACAATGGTTTTGCAGTTCTCACTAAAGGTTACAACAAGCTTTACTCCATTGATATACATGCATGCGTGAACATGGATGGAGTGGACCACACCTTTGGGTAACATATCCACACCTGTACCACTCCCTTTCACAAAGGGGTGTCGTGTCTTTGGGCATCATTAAAACCAAAGACTTATTTTCATCAAATAACTCTGTAATTATTATTACGCGATTAACTGATTAATTGTGTAACTGTAATTAACTAGAAGGTCGGGGCACCAAGGAAAATATTCAGATTACAAAGTTATAATTTTCCTAATATAACTTTCCAGATATCATAATATCTGACCTATGAGTCTTCTAATTTAATGACTTATTATTACCTCGCGTCCAGTCTCATTCCAAACGTCGTAAATTGTTGTTATCTGCATGAACCCAGTCTTCACTAAGTCATCCATACATCAATTGTCTTAAAATCATTTATTTACTAAACTAAGTAATTCACAGAAAGCATACAAAACAGTAGGTATCGTTACAAAGCAATGGTAGAGGAATCTGCCCTAGTGGGCTAACCCGGCTGGCGGCTTGTTAAACAAAAGAGTAGTGGGGGGTCAGCTGAGAAGACCCTACAGAGTTGATAAAAAATGTAACAATTGATATGCTAATCCTTTGCACATGAACGCTCACTCATTCGGGAACAATTGCAATCAATATATATTTACGCTCAGTGTGTCGTCGGGATCCTTGTTGGAGAGTTTGGTTCTGTTGGAGAGTTTTGTCCGCGTTCTCTCTCTCTCTCGGTTAGAATGGCTCTTTCAAAGCGACATTCGTTCATGTCATTATAGAATGGATGGTTCGTCGGTCTTCGCGTTCAATGATACCGAATTTCTAGCTGCAGACTAGTAATTAATATCAAAGACTTGTTATTATTCTGTATCGATAGTTTAACCACGTGGTATGGTTAAAGTTCAGTAGAGGAATGCATGGTCAAACCTTGGCTCTTTCTTCTCGAGGTAAGCTGGTCTGAGAAAGAAACCCTGGGTGGGGGTTTATATACTGAACATAGAAAAGGCTGTCACATGACGCCTTGTCCTGTCTGTGTCCCTGGGGGCGTGCCGATGACTTAGTTAAGCTTTGAACAGAAATACAATTCTCTCACATCATCAGTACATAGCATCTCAACATATTCCAAATAGATTTATCCTTATTAATACATTTTATACAACCATTTAGATGTAAGTCCCATAGCTGAGGCTATTATATAAACATTATTATGGTAATATGGCAATATTGTCTCTCATGGGTTTCATAAAATTGTACCAAGCGGACCAGTTCGTAGCTGGATTCTTCACCGATCTTTTATACCTTCTCCAGAACATAAATGTCGTTCGGTTCCCCCGTCCGGTGAGGTGGAAGAATTCCTTTGTCTCTCTATGAAACCATTCTGTCTCAAAACTGTGGCCTGTGAGGCAGGAAATTTCCTTTGGAATTTACGACCGCCTTCTGACCACAGCAGCCTGGGTAGGGGGAGGTAGGTAGGGGGATGGTGCATAGAAAAGGCCTGGTGCAGAGGGAGGGGGGGTTTAACTGTGCTCGCTGTACCCAAAGAGGGCAACGTCATGACAGGGGCAATAGCAAAGTTTTTTATTTTTGTCTTTTCATTTTGTGAACGCAAGGAAGAGTTGCCTTCCCTTGCTAGATGCTAGCTGTTAGTCTGGCTAGCTGGCTTTAGCTTGGCTATAATCATAGCAAGTTAGCTAGCCTTTTTAGCTCCCCAATTCTCCATGTTAAATAATCAGATTCATAATTTAAAAAATATGCCCTGGTAAATATTCTTATACTTGCCGGTGTAACCTAAAACATTATCACAGTTTGATATGCTGCTTGTGTATTTCCCATGTCAGCTAAAAATAGAACGCCATCATGTTTTGGTTATGGAGAAAAAAAGCCGATGGCTAGCTAGTTGGCTACAGCAGTTTCTACCATTTCACAATAGCCTGTAATCACTAGTTATTACTTCTAAACAAAATACCTTTTTTGGGTGGATTCTGTTTGTTTGGTTTACTGTTTGAACAGTCACTGAGATTATATTTAGTTATCAATGCAAAATAAGGCTACTTTGAAGAATAGCCCATATAGCCAATAGATCAGATCAAGGAACCAAGTGACAACACTGCCCCAATAGCTGCGGAAGGAATGATACGGCATGTCACAATTTTCAGGTGGTAAAATAGTATGTTGAATGCCGGAGCGTATTACAAGGAACCGCCTCTTTTGTTTCTGCGTACAGCTTGTAGTAAGTTAAGAACCTTGTTAGAATGAATTCTGAAGAGGATATTAGTACATTTTTATTTTATTTACTTAAAATGTGTCTGTCTGTCTGTGAGTGTACAGTGCCTTCAGAAAGTATTCACACCGGCGGCAGATAGCCTAGTGGTTAGAGTGTTGGACTAGTAACTGGAAGGTTGCAAGATCGAATCCCTGAGCTGACAAGGTAAAAATCTGTCGGTCTGCCCCTGAGCAAGGCAGTTAACCCACTGTTCCTAGGCCATCATTGAAAATAAGAATTTGTTCTTAACTGATTTGCCTAGTTAAATAAATGTAAAACACTGCCTTAAATTTCCCAAATGTTGTTGTGTTACATTTAGATGTTTTTGTCACTGGCGTGCACACAATACCCCACAATGTCAAAGAGGAATTTAGTTTTTCATAATTTTTTACAAAAGTTTAAATGTCTTGAGTATTCAACCCCTTTGTTATGGTAAACCTAAATAAATTCAGGAGTAACAATGTACTTAACAAGTCACATAACTTGCAATAATAGTGTTTATTAACATGATTTTTGAATGACTACCTCATCTTTGTACCCGGGACATACAATTATCTGTAAGGTCCCTCAGTCAAGCAGTGAATTTAAAACACATATTCAAACACAAATACCAGGGAGGTTTTCAAATACGTCACAAAGGGCACCTATTGGTAGATGGGTAAACATTTAAAAAAGCAGACATTGACTATCCCTTTCAGCATGGTGAAAGTATTAATTACACTTTGGATGGTGTATCAATACACCCAGTCACTACAAAGATATAGGCATCTTCCCTAACTCTGTTGTCAGAGAGGAAGGAAACGCCCAGGGATTTCACCATGAGGCCAATGGTGACTAAAACAGTTAGAGTCTAATGGCTGTGTTAGGAGAAAACTGTGGATGGATCAAAAACAATGTAGTTTCTCCACAAAACTAACCTAATTGACAGAGTGAAAAGAAGGAAGACTGTATAGAATAGAACTATTAAAAAAAAACATCCTGTTTACAACAAGGCACTAAAATAATACAGCAAAATGTGGCAAAGCAATTAACTTTTTGTTTAGGGCACATCCGATACAACACATTACTGAGTACCACTCTACATATTTTCAAGCATAGTGGTGGCTGCATCATGTTATGGGTATGCTTTAATTGTTAACCTCTCTGGGCTAGGTGGGACGCTACTCAACAGCTAGTTGAATCCCGTGGCACGTTATTCAAATACCTTAGAAATGCTATTACTTCAATTTCTCAAACATATGACTATTTTACACCATTTTAAAGACAAGACTCTCGTTAATCTAACCACACTGTCCGATTTCAAAAAGGCTTTACAACGAAAGCAAAACATTAGATTATGTCAGCAGAGTACCCAGCCAGAAATAATCAGACACCCATTTTTCAAGCTAGCATATAATGTCACATAAACCCAAACCACAGCTAAATGCAGCACTAACCTTTGATGATCTTCATCAGATGACAATCTTAGGACATTATGTTATACAATACATGCATGTCTGTTCAATCAAGTTCATATTTATATCAGAAAACTGCTTTTTACATTAGCAGGTGACTAGCATGTGACTAGCATTCCCACCGAACACTTCCGGTGAATTTACTAAATTACTCACGATAAACGTTCACAAAAAACATAACAATTATTTTAAGAATTATAGATACAGAACTCCTCTATGCACTCGATATGTCCGAGTGCATAGAGGAGTGCAATATTCTGTGCAATATTCTAAGTAGATAGCCCGGCATCACAGGGCTAGCTATTTAGACACCCACCAAGTTTAGCCTTCACCAAAGTCAGGTTTACTATAAGAAAATGTTATTACCTTTGCTGTTCTTTGTGAGAATGCACTCCCAGGACTTCTACTTCAATAACAAATGTTGGTTTGGTCCCAAATAATCCATTGTTATATCCAAATAGCGGCCTTTTGTTCGTGCGTTCAAGACACTATCCGAAAGGGTAAATAAGGGTGACGAGCACGACGCATTTTGTGACAAAAAAAATCTAAATATTCCATTACCGTACTTCGAAGCATGTCAACCGCTGTTTAAAATCAATTTTTATGCCATTTTTCTCGTAAAAAAGCGATAATATTCCGACCGGGAAATCGTTTTTTATTACAAAGAGAGTGAAAGTAAAAGCATGGGATCCCCTCATGCACGAGCCTCAGTCTGATGGCCCTATGATAGAGCACTTGCCAAAAGCGCTAGTGTGTTTCAGCCTGGGACTGGAATTACGCCATTCAGCTTTTTCCCGGGTTTTGAGAGCCTATGGGAGCCGTAGGAAGTGTCACGTCATGCCAGAGATCCCCTGTTTTTATTAGAGATGATCAAGGAGGGCAAGAAATGGTCAGACAGGCCACTTCCTGTAAGGAATCTTCTCAGGTTTTTGCCTGCCATATGAGTTCTGTTATACTCACAGACACCATTCAAACAGTTTTAGAAACTTTAGGGTGTTTTCTATCCAAAGCCAATAATTATATGCATATTCTAGTTACTGGGCAGGAGTAGTAACCAGATTAAATCGGGTACGTTTTTTATCCGGCCGTGCAAAAACTGCCCCCTATCCCCAACAGGTTTTAAGGACTGGGGACTTTTTCAGGGGTAAAAAGGAAAGCTAAGAGAGCTAAGCAAAGATTAAATCCTAGAGGATCTGCTTTTCACCAGATACTGGTGAGGACAATAACCTAAAACTCAAGACCAAATCTACACTGGAGTTATTTACCAAGAAGGGGGTGAATGTTCCTGGGTGGCCGAGTTACAAATTTGGCTTAAATATACTTGAAAATGTATGGCAAGACCTGAAAACGGTTGTCTAGCATTGATCAACAACCAATTTGACAGATCTTGAAGAATTCTTTAAAGAAGAATGGGCAAATGTTGCACAATCCAGCCGTGGAAAGATTTTAGAGACTTACCCAGAAAGACTCACAGCTGTAATCGCTGCCAAAGGTTTTTCTAACATGTTTTGACTCAGGGGGTTAAACACTTACAGTTGAAGTCGGAAGTTTACATACACTTAGGTTGGAGTCATTAAAACTCGTTTTTCAACCACTCCACAAATTTCTTGTCAACAAACTATAGTTTGGCAAGTCGGTTAGGACATCTACTTTGTGCAAGACGCAAGAATTTGTCCCATACTGTCACGTCCTGACCAGTATAGGGGTTATTTGTTATTGTAGTTTGGTCAGGACGTGGCAGGGGGTGTTTGTTTTATGTGGTTCAGGGTGTGTTTTGTGTATGTGTTTAGGTAGAGGGGTGATTTGATTTATTAGTCCGGGGTTTGTTAGTCATTGTTCTATGTTAGTATATTTCTATGTTCATTCTAGTTTTTGTAGTTCTATGTTTAGTTAATTGGGGTTGGACCTTCAATTGGAGGCAGCTGGTTATTGTTGTCTCTGATTGAGGGTCCTATAATTAGGAGTTTGTTTTTCATGGTTTTTTTGTAGGAGATTGTTCTTGTTTAGCTGTTTGCCTGACAAGACTGTCCAGTTCGTTTGTGTGTTTGTATACGTTTGTGTTTCCCTTCTTCACCAAATAAAAAAGAAGATGAGTGTACATTTTCCCTCTGCGTCTTGGTCTGTACCCTACGACAACCGTGACACATACAATTGTTTACAGACAGATTATTTCACTTATAATTCACCGTATCACAATTCCATTGGGTCAGAAGTTTACATACACTAAGTGCCTTTAAACAGCTTGGAAAATTCCAGAAAATTATGTCATGGCTTTAGAAGCTTCTGATAGGCTAATTGACATAATTTGAGTCAATTGGAGGTGTAACTGTGGTTGTATTTCAAGGCCTACCTTCGAACTCAGTGCCTCTTTGCTTGACATCATGGGAAAATCTAAAGAAATCAGCCAAGACCTCTACAAGTCTGGTTCATCCTTGGGAGCAATTTACAAATGCCTGAACGTACCACATTCATTTGTACAAACAATAGTATGCACGTACGAACACCATGGGACCACGCAGCCGTCATACCGCTCAGGAAGGAGATGCGTTAAGTCTCCTAGAGATGAACGTACTTTGGTGCGAAAAGTGAAAATCAATCCTAGAACAACAGCAAATGACCTTGTGAAGATGCTGGAGGAAACAGGTACAAAAGTATCTATATCCACAGTAAAACGAGTCCTATATCGACAACCTGAAAGGCCGCTCTGCAAGGAAGAAGCCACTGCTCCAAAACCGCCATAAAAAAGCCAGACTACGGTTTGCAACTGCACATTGAGACAAAGATCGTACTTATTGGAGAAATGTCCTCTGGTCTGATGAAACAAAAATAGAACTGTTTGGCCATAATGACCATCGTTATGCTTGGAGGAAAAAGGGGGAAGCTTGCAAGCCAAAGAACACCATCCCAACCGTGAACCACTGGGGTTGCAGCAACATGTTGTGGGAGTGCTTTGCTGCAGGAGGGACTGGTGCACTTCACAAAATAGATGGCATCACAAGGAAGGAAAATGATATGGATATAATGAAGCAACATCTCAAGACATCAGTCAGGAAGTTAAAGCTTGGTCGCAAATGGGTCTTCCAAATGGACAATGACCCCATGCATACTTCCAAAGTTGTGGCAAAATGACTTAAGGACAACAAAGTCAAGGTATTGGAGTGGCCATCACAAAGCCCTGACCTCAATCCTATAGAAAATGTGTGGGCAGAACTGAAAAAGCGTGTGCGAGCACGGAGGCCTAGAAACCTTATTCAGTTACAACAGCTTTTTAGGAGGAATGGGCAAAAATTCACCCAACTTATTGTGGGAAGCTTGTGGAAGGCTACCTGAAATGTTTGACCCAAGTTAAACAATTTCAAGGCAACGCTACCAAATACTAATTGAGTGTATGTAAACTTCGGACCCATTGGGAATGTAATGAAAGAAATAAAAGCTGAAATAAATCATTCTCTCTTCTATTATTGTGACATTTCACATGCTTAAAATAAAGTGGTGATCCTAACTGACATAAGACAGGGAATTTTTTACTATGATTAAATGTCAGGAATTGTGAAAAACTGAGTTTAAATGTATTTGGCTAAGGTGTATGTAAACTTCCAACTTCAACTGTATATAATCAAGAGATATGTAACAAGTCTCTTTCAAGGGGAGGTGTGTGTGGAATCAGGAGCAGGAGAGCAGAAGGGTTCCAGGGAATGAAATGTATTTTAATACAGGCACAGCACAAAACACACAAGGTAACCACACGAAATGTATCATCCACCCACAGGGATAGGAATACAGTTCACACAGAGGAGAAATCTCAACTCCAAAATCTAGCGGACACAAATGTCCACGGTATAACACATACCGTTCAAAACGAAACAAAATCCTGTGGTGCAGGCACGCACCTCTTACCGTACTAATTAGTAACAATCCCGCACATGGCCTAACCTGTAGCGGGGAAAATTAAACCCACCGAATCAGACACAACAAGACACAGGTGTGACAAAACAGACAGTGCTAAACAAAAAAGGAAAATGGGATCGGTGGCAGCTAGTAGGCCGGCGACGACGACTGCCGAGCACCGCCCGAACAGGGAGAGGAGCCACCTTCGGTGGAAGTCGTGACAAGATATTTGTTTTTTAATGTCAATTATTTTTGACAAATATCCAAGTATTTTGTGTAGATCCTTAAAAAAGTACAATTAAATCCATTTTAATCCCACTTGTAACACAACGAAATATGGAAAAAGTAAAGGAGTGTGAAAACTTTCTGAAGGCAAAGTATTCAGACCACTTGACTTTTTCCACATTTTGTTACGTTACAGCCTTATTCTAAAATGTATTAAATAATTTTTTCCCTCAGCAATCTACACACAATACCCTAAATGACAAAGTAAAAAACTTTTTTAAATGTATTACAAATAAAAAACAGATACCTTATTTACATAAGTATTCAGACCCTTTGCCATGACACTCGAAATTGAGCTCAGGTCCATCCTGTTTCCATTGATCATCCTTGAGATGTTTCTACAACTTTACTGGAGTCCACCTCTGGTAAATTCAATTGATCGGACAAGATTTTGAAAGGCACACACCTGTCTATAAAAGGTCCAACAGTTGAGAGCAAAAACCAAGCTATGATGTCGAAAGGATTGTCCATAGAGTTCCGAGACAGGATTGTGTGGAGGTACAGATCTGGGGAAGGGTACCAACAAATTTCTGCAGCATTGAAGGTCCCCAAGAACACAGTGGCCTCCATCATTCTTAAATGGAAGAAGTTTGGAACCACCTAGAGCTGTCCGCAAAACTGAGCAATCGGAGAAGGGCCTTGATCAGGAAGGTCACCAAGAGCCCGATGGCCACTCTGTCAGAGCTCCAGAGTTCCTCTGTGGAGATGGGAGAACCTTCCAGAAGGACAACCATCTCTGCAGCACTCCATCAATCAGGCCTTTAAGGTAGAGTGGCCAGACGGAAGCCACTCCTCAGTAAAAGGCACATGACAGCCAGCTTGGAGTTTGCCAAAAGGCACCTAAAGACTCTCAGACCATGAGAAACAAGATTCTCTGGTCTGAGGAAACCAAGATTGAACTATTTGGTGGCACATGGTGGTGGCAGCATCATGTTTTTCAGTGGCAAGGACTGGGAGACTAGTCAGATCGAGGGAAAGATGACCGGAGCAAAGTACAGAGAGGTTCTTGATGAAAACCTGCTCCAGAGGGCTCAGGATCTCAGACTGGGTGAAGGTTCACCTTCCAACAGGACAACAACCCTAAGTACACAGCCAAGACAACGAAGGAGTGGCTTCGGGACAAGTCTTTGAATGTCCTTGAGTGGCCCAGCCAGAGCCCGGACATGAACCCAATCGAACATCTCTGGGGAGACCTGAAAATAGTTGTACAACGACGCTCCCCATCCATCCTGACAGAGCTTGAAAGGATCTGCAGAGAAGAATGGGAGAATTTCTCCAAATACAGGTCTGCCAAGCTTTTAGAGTCATACCCAAGAAGACTGGAGGCTCTAATCGCTGCCAAAGGTGCTTCAACAAAGTACTGCGTAAAGGATCTCAATACTTATGTAAATGTGATATGTTTTTTTTATATACCTTTGAAAAATGTCTAAAAACCTGTTTTTGCTTTGCTATTATTGGGTATTGTGTGTAGATTGATGAGTGAAATAAAAACAATGTAATCAATTTTAGAATAAGGTTGTAATGTAACAAAATGTTGAAACAGTCAACGGGTCTGAATACTTTCTGAATGCACTGTATATGTCTGTCTGTTCATCTGTCCATCCATCTGTCTGTCTTTACTTTAATTGACCCGCAATGAAATAGTTAAAGCTGGAATCCTTAGTGGTGAATCTGCCATGTCCGTTTCCGATATTACAGCATCAAAAAAGTTTCCCTCCTCGGACATCCTTGCATGGGCAATAGAACAGCAGAATGTGTACTGAAATACAGTGGCGCTGTTTTCCTTAATTTGGATTCCATCTTTAAAGACTTCGACCTTTAAGTCTTTACTGAAGACTCATAACAATTGGTCCTATGTAGTGTAGTCTGGCCCAGGGGTGCGAAGGTGAACGGCAAAGCACTGGAATGACGAACCACCCTTGCTGTCTCTATTACTGGGACATAATATGTAATCATGTAATCTCTAGAAGGGGTTTGTCACGACATGCCAGGCTTTTTTGCGCTATACTTAACTTGAGTTGTTTGAGTCACTGACATGATCTTCCTGTCTGGTCTTGCGCCCCCTCGGGCTCGTGCAGTGGAGATCTTCGTGGGCTATACTCAGACTTGTCTCAGAGTAGTAATTTGTTGGTCTGTTGATATCCTTCTAGTCGTATGGGGGCTATGCTTTTGCAAAATGGGTGGTGTTATATCCTGCCTGGTTGGCCTTATCTGGGGGTATCGTCGGACGGGGCTACCACCTGTCTCAGCCTCCAGTATCTATGCTGCAATAGTCTATGTGTCTGGGAGCTAGGGTCAGTCTGTCCTATCTGGTGAAATCCTCCTGTCTTATCTGGTGTCCTGTGTGAAGTATTCTCCCTCTAATTCTCTCTCTCTCCCCTCGCTGGAGGACCTGAGACCTGGGACTCAGGACTACCTACCCCGATGACTCCTGGCTGTCCCCAGTCCACCTGGTCGTGCTGCTGCTGCTCCAGTTTCAACTGTTCTGCCTGCAGCTATGGAACCCTGACCTGTTCACCGGATGTACTACCTTGTCCCGGACCTGCTGTTTTCGAGTCTCCCTCGCTCTCTCTCTCTCTACCGCACCTGCTGTCTCGACCTCTGAATGCTCGGCTATGAAACGCCAACTGATATTTACTCCTGAGGTGCTGACCTGTTGCACCCTCTACAACCACAGTGAATATTATTTGACCCTGATGGTCATCTATGAACATTTGAACATCTTGAAGAATGATCTGGCCTTAATGGCCAAGTAATCTTATAATCTCCACCCGGCACAGCGAGAAGCGGAATGACCACTCCGCATAGCCTGGTTCCTCTCTACGTTTCTTCCTAGGTTCCTGCCTTTCTAGGGAGTTTTTCCTAGCCACCGTGCTTCTACATCTGCATTGCTTGCCGTTTGGGGTTTTAGGCTGGGTTTCTGTATAAGCCCGTTGTGACGTCTGCTGATGTAAAAAGGGCTGTATAAATACATTTGATTGATTGATTATGGTATTCCGTGCTAAACTTGACCTGAACATGATATTCTTTTGATTAAAGATTATAATCAGTGGTGTAGTGGCGTAAAGCCGTTCACATACCATTTTTGTTTTGCGCGAGTGTTTACCTGTACATAACATTTTTTATTGAAAATATATGGATTGTTATTTATTCACTGCAAATGGCCAAAAGCGTTTACCCTCCTATATTTTTTTACCACTACATCACAGATTATAATCAAGTAACAAGCTGTCTGAATGACTAATCTAATAATACATTTCATATAATCACATTTAGTGAGTTTGGAGAGTTTGCATGCCACTTTTGGTGATTCAAGTATGTTGTTCGCCATTGCAGAAAATACTTCCAAGAAAATAGAACAAAGAGTTTACTTACAACGGTAGAAAAATATTATTTGAATGCTTAAAATGTATTGAAAATGTAAACCTAATTATTTAAAAGGTTGGTTTACCCAAATTACAAAATGACACATTGGTTTCCTTACCGTGTAAGCAGTCTATGGACAAGGTATGACATCAATCCATCCTTTGGTTTAGTTTCCCTGGCACATACTAGCATTTGAGGCACAAATTCAAGTCATGGGACTGCTCATAGGGTAAGGAAACCAGTAACTAATTTTGTAATTTGGGTGAACTACCCATTTAACAGAGAAATTGAAGATTTTATAGTTTTGTTCGTAAATAATCTCAATCTCTCTCCCTCTCTCTCTGCCTCACTCTCCCTCTCCATTTTTTAGACCAAGGCTGGGTACTTTGCACCACGATCTTAAACATTCTGTGAAATTGTTGTGCCTCATCAACCTGCCAGGCATTCCGTTAGCTCGGTCCCCCGCAGAGAGAGAGGGAGAGAGAGGGGAGGGGGGAAATCAATTTAAATCAATGTCATTAGATTACAAAAAAGGATATGTTTTTGTGGGTGTATGCACAATGAAGTGTATAAAGGGCTATCAATTCCAGAGTTAACCATTATTTTAAAAATATATATTATTTTTTGTTTTACCTTTATTTGAACAAGGAATACATTTTGAGACCTAGGTCTCTTTTTCAAATGTGCCCTGC
This sequence comes from Salmo trutta, assembly GCF_901001165.1. NCBI lineage: Eukaryota > Metazoa > Chordata > Actinopteri > Salmoniformes > Salmonidae > Salmo > Salmo trutta. The sequence goes on along the minus strand of NC_042966.1, from coordinate 30,207,865 downwards.
ACAATTCAACACAAATACACACATTATACACAAAATATACATATATTGTATATACACATTAAATACAAAAACACAGTCGTGAGAAGCACAAGTAAAACATCACAAATCACCCAGAAACAGAAAGATTCCCCCACAAATGAGTTCCCAATCAATACTCTAAACTGCCCGAACTGCACCAGCACTTTAAGATGAAATGTATTTAGAATTTTGATCCAGCAATACAGTGCATTAAAACTAAAAGCAGATTTACATAGCTCGGTGGAGAACCTAGGAACCTCAAGAGTTAACCAATCCTGTGAACAAGTTGGGCAACTCAGGTTTCTATACTTCAACAGAAAAGTTAGATAAGACTTTGCTGTTGAAGTATAGTTTATGAAGTAGGGCCTTGTAAACAAAAAGGGAGTAATGTAGAGATCTACGGGTCATTAGTGATGTCCAGCCAACCTTTTGATATAGGATCATAATATTACCATAATTAAGAACAGATAAAAAGGTTGACTGAATAATCTGCTTCCTACTGCTTAGAGAAAGGCACAATCTGTTTCTGTGGAAAAGGCCAACTTTAAATCTTAGCTTCTTAACCAGCTCATCTATATGTTTTTACAACGTCAAATCCATATCAATCCAAATGCCTAAGTATTTATATGCGGGAACACGTTCAGTTGAAGAACCATCTAATGAGAGAACATGTAGTTCATCTGAAATATTCTTACGAGAGTTTAAAAACATGCATTTTGTTTTGCCCGTTTTAAAATCAGCATAGCTATAAAATCTGACAGTAGTTTTGACACAGCCAGATGAACAGTCTGGCCCATAGTATACATAATAGTATCATCCGCATATAGATAAAGTTAACAATCGTTTACAGATTGAGCAATGATGTTTATATAAACAGTGAAGAGAAGAGGTCCCAAAATCGACCCGTTGTACACCTTTATGCACTTCAAAAAAATTCAGACTCAACCCCATCAATCATGGTCTGAGTTCTATCACTAAGATAACCATGAACAGAGCTCAGGCCAATTGAAGACAACTTATTCAATAAAATAACATGATCAACAGTATCAAAAGCTTTTGACAGGTCCACAAACAAAGTAGCACATTTCATTGTAGTGTCTAAAGCATTGACAAGATCATTAACAACTAAAGTGGTTGATGTAATACTGCTATGTCCAGGCCTAAACCCTGATTGGTTTACATTCAAAATGCATTTCTCAGATAAAAAAAGAGCAAAGTTGTACATTACAAATGTTTGTGATTTGGTGTTATATGCTCTACAACAAAGCTTTCTTAGTGTCCAACAAGATTTCTCTGCCCTTAACTTTGTTCTGAACACCTCCAAAACAAAGGTAATGTGGTTCAGTAAGAAGAATACCCCTCTCCCAACCAGTGTGATTACTACCTCTGACGGTTTAGTACTTGGGAGTACAGCTAGACTGTACACTGTCCTTCTCTCAGCACATATCCAAGCTGCAGGTTAAATATAGTCTTGGTTTCCTCTATCGTAATCAATCAATCAAATGTATTTATAAAGCCCTTTTTACATCAGCCGATGTCACAACGTGCTATACAGAAACCCAGCCTAAAACCCCAAACAGCAAGCAATGCAGATGTAAAAGCACGGTGGCTAGGAAAAACTCCCTAGAAAGGAAGGAACCTAGAGAGGAACCATGCTCTGAGGGGTGGCCAGTCCTCTTCTGGCTGTGCCAGGTTGAGATTGTAACAGTACATGGCCAAGATTTTACATGACATTTTTTGTCATTTAGCAGACGCTCTTATCCAGAGCAACTTACAGTAGTGAATGCATACATCTCATAGATTTTTTTCCCATACTGGTCCCCCGTGGGAATTGAACCCACAACCCTGGCCTTGCAAACACCATGTTCTACCAACTGAGCCACACGGGACCAGATGTTCAAATGTTCATAGATGGCCAGCAGGGTCAAATAATAATAATAATAATCACAGTGGTTGTAGAGGGTGCAACAGGTCAGGACCTCAGGAGTAAATGTCAGTTGGCGTTTCATAGCCGAGCATTCAGAGCTAGAGACAGTAGGTGCGGTAGAGAGATGAAAACAGCAGGTCCGAGACAAGGTAGCACGTCCGGTGAACAGGTCGGGATTCCATAGCCACAGGCAGAACAGTTGAAACTGGAACAGCAGCACGACCAGGTGGGCTGGGGACAGCAAGGAGTCATCAGGGTCCTCCGGGAGGGAGAGAGAGAGAATTAGAGGGAGCATACTTAAATTCACAAAGGACATCAGATAAGACAAGAGAAATACTCCAGACATAACAGACTGACCCTAGCCCCCCGACACATAATCTATTGCAGCATAAATACTGGAGGCTGAGAAAGGAGGGGTTGGGAGACACCGTGGCACCGTCCGACGATACCCCCGGACAGGGCCAACCAGGCAGGATATAACCCCACCCACTTTACACTCAATCATAGGACCTACTGAAGATCAAATCAAATTTGATTAGTCACATGCGCCGAATACAACAGGTGTAGACCTTAAGTGAAATGCTTACTTACGAGCCCCTAAACAACAATGCAGTTTTAAAAAATACAGATAAAGAATAAGAGATAAAAGTAACAAGTAATTAAAGAGCAGCAGTGAAATAACAATAGCGAGACTATATACAGGGTGGTACCGATACAGAGTCAATGTGCGGGGGCACCGGTTATTTGAGGTAGTATGTACAAGTAGGTAGAGTTATTAAAGTGACTATGCATAGATGACAGAGAGTAGCAGTGGTGTAAAGAGGGGGTGAGAGGGGGAGCACTGCAAATAGTCTGTGTAGCCATTTGACTAGATGTTCAGGAGTCTTATGGCTTGGGGGTAGAAGCTGTTTAGAAGCCTCTTGGACCTAGACTTGACGCTCCGGTACTGCTTGCTGTTCGGTAGAAAAAAGAGATTTATGACTATGGTGGCTGGATACTTTGACAATTTTTAGGGCCTTCCTCTGACACCGCCTGGTATATAGGTCTTGGATGGCAGGAAGCTTGGCCCCAGTGATGTACTGGGCCGTTCGCACTACCCTCCATAGTGCCTTGCGGTCAGAGGCCGAGCAGTTTCCATACCAGGCAGTGATGCAACCAGGTAGGATGCTCTCGATGGTGCAGCTGTCAAACATTTTGAGGATCTGAGGACCCATGCCAAATCTTTTCAGTCTCCTGAGGGGGTCTTGGTGTGCTTGGATCATGTAAGTTTGTTGGGGTTGTGGACACCAAGGAACTTGAAGCTCTCAGCCTGCTACACTGCAGTCCCGTTGATGAGAATGGGGGGGTGCTCAGTCCTCTTTTTCCTGTAGTCCACAATCATCTCGTTGTCGGTGATCAGGCCTACCACTATTGTGGTAGGCAAATTTAATGGTGTTGCAGTCATGAGTGAACAGGGAGTACAGGAGGGGACTGGGGATGGCAGATGTATTGTTACCTACCCTTACCACCTGGGGACAGCCCATCAGGAAGTCCAGGATCCAGTTGCAGAAGGAGGTGCTTAGTCCCAGGGTCCTTACATTTAAGTCATTTAGCAGACGCTCTTATCCAGAGCGACTTACAAATTGGTGCATTCACCTTATGATATCCAGTGGAACAACCACTTTACAATAGTGCATCTAAATATTTTAAGGGGGGGGGGGTTAGAAGGATTACTTTATCCTATCCTAGGTATTCCTTAAAGAGGTGGGGTTTCAGGTGTCTCCGGAAGGTGGTGATTGACTCCGCTGTCCTGGCGTCCTTAGCTTATTGATGAGCTTTGAGGACACTATGGTGTTGAATGCTGAGCTGTAGTCAATGAATAGCATTCTCACAAAGGTGTTCCTTTTGTCCAGGTGGGAAAGGGCACTATAGAGTGCAATGGAGAATGCATCATCTGTGGATCTGTTGGGGCGTTATGCAAATTGGTTTGGGTCTAGAGTTTCTGGGATGATTGTGTTGATGTGAGCCATGACCAGCGTTTCAAAGCACTTCATTGCTACAGACGTCGGTAGTCATTTAGGCAGGTTACCTTAGTGTTCTTGGGCACAAGGACTATGGTGGTCTCCTTAAAACATTTTGGTATTACAAACTCGGACAGGGAGAGGTTGAAAATGTCTTACCAGACGCCACCGTTCTATCCTGCCGGTACATTGTATAACCAGCCAGCTGTATGTTGATGTTGTCGTCATTCAGCCATGACTCCGTGAAGCATAAGATGTTAGTTTTTAATGTCCCGTTGGTAGTTTAATCTCCTGCCTAAATTGTTGATTTTATTGTCCAAAGCACATTTTCTAGCAGAATGGAGGGAAGTGGGGGTTTATTCGATCGCCTACGAATTCTCAGAAGGCAGCCCGACCTTTGGCCACTCTTTCTCCGCCTCCTCTTCACGCAGATCATGGGGATCGGTGCCTGTTCCCGAGGAAGCAGTGTATCCTTTGCGTCGGGCTCGTCAGAGTCGTGAAAGGAAAAAGACGATTCTGCTAGTCTTTGGTGAGTAATCACAGTCCTGATGTCTAGAAGTTATTCTCGGTCATAAGAGACGGTAACGGCAACATCATGTACAAAATAAGCAAAAAGAATTGTTACAAACGCAAATAAACAAGCAAAAAAACAATCGGCTGGGGGCACATAAAACGTCTGCCATCTTCTTCGGCGCCATCTTAGCTGTGAGATGAGTCTTCAATAAAGACTTAAAGGTCAAGACTGAGTCTGAGTCTCTCACATGGATAGGCAGACCATTCCATAAAAATGGAGATCTGTAGGAGAAAGCCCTTCCTCCAGCTGTTTGCTTAAAAATTCTAGGGACAATAAGGAGGCCTGCGTCTTGTGACCGTAGCGTACGTGTAGGTATGTATGGCAGGACCAAATCGGAGAGATAGGTAGGAGCAAGCCCTTGTAAGGCTCTGTAGGTTAGCAGTAAAACCTTGAAATCAGCCCTAGCCAGTGTAGAGAGGCTAGCCCTGGAGTAATATACAATTTTTTGGGGGTTCTAATCAAGATTCTAGCAGCCTTGTTTAGCACTAACTGAAGTTTATTTAGTGCTTTATCCAGGTAGCCGGAAAGTAGAGCATTCCAGTAGTCTAATCTAGAAGTGACAAAAACATGGGTTAACTTTTCTGCATAATTTTTGGACAGGTTTCTGATTTTTGCAATAGTCTTGATATGTTCGTCAAAAGAGAGATCAGGGTCCAGAGTAATGACATTGGTCCTTCACAGTTTAATTTGAGACAACTATACAACCGTCAATATTAATTGTCAGATCCAACAGAAGATCTCTTTGTTTCTTGGGACCTAGAACTAGCATCTCTGTTTTGTCCGAGTTTAAAAGTAAAACATTTGCCGCCATCCACTTCCTTATGTCTGAAACACAGGCTTCCAGGGAGGGAAATTTTGGGGCTTCACCATGTTTCATCGAATTGTACAGCTGTGTATTGTCTGCATTGCAGTGAAAGTTAACATTGTTTCCAAATGACCTCACCAAGAGGTAAAATATATAGTGAAAACAATAGTGGTCCTAAAACGGAACCTTGAGGAACACTGAAACTTACAATTGATTTGTCAGAGGACAAACTGATATCTAACAGCCTGCTGCCTGGCCTGCACACTCTCATTGTGGAGCTAGAGGAGTTAGAGCACTGTTTATGTTCATAGATAAGATGAGAGCACCCCTCCAGCTAGGATGGTGTCCGTCACTCCTCAGCAGGCCAGGCTTGGTCCTGTTTGTGGGTGAGTCCCAGAAAGAAGGCCAATTTTCTACAAATTCTATCTATTGGGAGGGGCAGAAAACAGTTTTCAACCAGCGATTGAGTTGTGAGACTGCTCTAGAGCTCATCACTCCCACTAACTGGGAGGGGGCCAGAGACAATTACTCGATGCCGACACATATTTCTAGCTGATTTACACACTGAAGCTATGTTGTGCTTGGTGACCTCTGACTGTTTCATCCTGACATCGTTGATGCCGACGTGCATAATAGTATCCCTATACTCTCTACACTCGCCAGTTTTAGCCTTAGCCAGCACCATCTTCAGATTAGCCTTTACGTTGGTAGCCCTGCCCCCCGGTAAACAGTGTATGATCGCTGGATGATTCTTTTTAAGACTTATACTTCGGGTAATGGAGTCACCAATGACTAGGGTTTTCAATTTGTCAGAGCTAATGGTGGGAGTAACGGGTGGAGGAAAGACATGAGAAGGCTTGGCCTCTGACTCCGATTCGTCCCTTAAATGGGGAGAACCGGTTGAAAGTTTCTGTCGGCTGAATGAGCGACACCGATTGAGCATTCCGACAGCATTTCCTTCCAGAAGCCATGAGAAAATTGTCTGGCTGCGGAGACTGTGCGAGGGGATTTATACAACTATCTGTACTTATTGGTGGCACAGATGCTGTTTCATCCTTTCCTACACTTAAATTATCCTTGTCCAATGATTGCGTCTAAAGCTGGGCTTGCAGCACGGCTATCATCACCACAAGGCGATAGTTCTCCTGTATATTATGACTATAGTGACTGCAATTAAATGGCATAATGTTAATGTTATTACTTAGCTTCGGCTGGTGGAGGTCCTGTAGAACCATGTCTAGATAAAGCGTCCGAGGTGAAAATGTTGAATGAAAAAAGTAGAGTGAGGGAAAAATAAAAATATAATATAAAATGGTTATTTAAAAACGTAAAGTTGGCAGGTAGCAAAGTAATGGTAGCAACAAACCGCACAACAGCACGTAAACAAGTCCACATGTCCTCATGTAATCACTCCTCTTTCACCCCAGCTGCCAAACTAACAATGATTCAGATGACCTTCCTACTCATGCTAGATTAGAGACGTATTTTATAGATTTGCAACTAAGGCTGCTCCTTGAGCGGCTAGATGTTCTAGACCCTTTACACAGATTCCTGGGTCGCTCCTCTTTCAGTTGGCTGCTGCTGGCAACTGGAACGACCTGCAAAAAACACTCAAACTGGACAGTTTTTATCTCTACAGTCAAAGACTCAATCATGGACACTCTTACTGACATTTGTGCCTGCTTTGTGTGATGTATTGTTGTCTCTACCATTTTGCCCTTTGTGCTGTTGTCTGTACCTAACAAAGTTTGTGCCATGTGTTGCTACCGTGTTGTTGTCATGTTGCTACCATGCTGTGTTGTCATGTGTTGATGCCATGCTGTGTTATCTTAGGTCTCTCTTTATGTAGTGTTGTGATGTCTGTCTTGTCGTGATGTGTGTTTTGTCCTACATTTACATTTTTTATCCCAGCCCCAGTCCCCGCAGGAGGCCTTTTGCCTCTTGGTAGGCCATCATTGTAAATAAGAATTTGTTCTTTCTCTGATCATTCAGCAAGTTTCCCCTATCAGCATCCAGCCCAGTATCATTGTGAATAGGCTTAGAAGTTATTTCAAAGAGATAGCCCGCTGAAATAAAATGTTGATTGAATGCATCAATAATGGCATTTTCTTCCGCAATGAGGCCAGTGTCTGAATTAATTTGTTGTGGCAGAGAGGAGGTAGAACCCTACAGCAATTTGACAGTTTTCCCGATTTTAGCTGGGTTCCCATTACAATCCGAAAGAGCGGTTACATAGTAATCAGATTTAGCCTTTCTGATTTGTCTTACACAATGATTCCTAAGTTGCTTTTAAGCTTGCCAGTCCGAGCCTAAGCCTGTGTTTCAAAACATTTTAAAAAAAAATAACCCATCACCCCTCCTCTTCTGAGGAGGCCTATCTTTTTTCTTTTTTTACAGCTTTTCTGCTACATATACATACATTTTACATAGACATTTTTGCATACACATTTTGCATACACGGTAATTTTATATAAAGCAATCGCATAACAATAATACATTACCAAACATAAATTCTTTAATCCCACCCTTCAGCATCATCTATTTTATGATTGACTTCTGATAATTCCGGAGTGTACCAGGCATTCGACCTACCTTTAACCCTTAGTTTTTTTAAGAGAGCATGATGAGCCAACAGTAGCAGTATGCCACCCTGAATTGCACTGCTGGCTTGCTTCTGAAGCTTGTCCTGGTTCATTGCCCCTTTGCAGGGTGCCTTCTTGTGGATGGGACGTTAAAGGGGTGTCCTGACTCTCTGTAGTCACTAAATATCCCATGGCACTAATCGAAAGAGTAGGGGTATTAAATTCCCAATCTGACCCGCATACCATCATGGCCAACTAATCATCCCAAGCTTTCAATTGGCTCATTCCTCTCCCCTGTAACTATTCTCCAGGTCATTGCTGCAAATGAGAATGTGTTCTCAGTCAACTTATCAGGTTCAATAAATATAAAATAAATTATCCACAATAGTATTGAAGACATCTGCAAAAAGGCTGAAAGCTAAACCAGGTTCAGGGATAGCTGAAATACAATCAAGGTCACTAAAATAAAGATCATGTAAAACTCCCTGTTCACTGAAGTTTTTAAAGTTCCTCTTTGTGATGACACAAGCCTTAGATTTTTGTATTCTCTCACATCTAACACAAACAACTGGGCAATGGTCACTAATATCGTGGGGTTGAAGATACCAGTAGAAACATATGTCTCTGGTGTATTTGATTGATGTTATTCTATCAGAGTTGACTTTGAAGGCTCTTTAGGGTTGGGCAGTGTAGGCTTAGTCACCAGCTGGATTAGGTTTATATCCTTACAAATGTATTTTAGGTTGTCTAAAGTCTGCATTTCCCAATCATAATTTAGGTCACCCAGGATAGTAACTTCTGATTTAGTAAAAGAAGACAAACTAGTTAACTCCTCGAGTGCACAAAAGTTGGCTGAGGGAGGATGGGGGACCAGTACGGACATTTTTTTAATGAAATGTATGTGTTCACTACTGTAAGTCGCTCTGGATAAGAGCGTCTGCTAAATGACTAAAATGTAAATGTAAATATAAAATGATGGTAGACCCCTATAACAGTTATGGATACATTTTTCCCCAGACAAAGGCTTCAAGATAGAAGCTCAAATTCTTGGGCAAGGGAAATGGATTTCAGTAAATAGACAGATAAATATTTTTCATAAAAATGGCCACTCCACCCCCTCTACCCTGTCTGTCAGCTCTGAACACTTTGTAACCCTCAATATTAAATATCAGAGTCCAGAATGTCCTCAGAGATCCAAGTTTCAGTCAGTACAAGAATGTTCTGATTGGTCTCCATAGCCCAGATCTTGATGTAATCCAGTAAAGGCAGTAAGCTCTTAATGTTCAGATGCATCAACCCAAGTCCTTTACGATTTTTTTTAATCACATGGAGTCTCCAACTCAATAGGCGGTTGCAGGCACTGTCTGATGGTTGATATTGACATAGTTGGTATGGCTATAAGATCGCATAGAACTTTTCTAAGGTTGGCACCATAGGGCCTGAGGCCGGAGCAAATGTCAGTATGAGGACCTCTCAGAGTAACCAATGATGGCATTTTATAAACTGACTTACATGGGCTTACGTTGCCATCATGCAACAGACCAAACACTATGTGACTTGAATACCGATGGGGTATTCAAGTTTATGGAATTCATATTTTAACTAATAGTACTGGGTGAGCAGACCACAGTGGGCTTGTCTTTTGATCTAACAATAGCAGATCTAAAGAGTGGAGTTCAAATGAATGGGTACAAGATTATAACTGACGACACCTTTGCTTACTCTGGCTGTCCAGCTCAGACATATATTCCTCAATAAGCTGACAGTTTCCACATTGGAAATTTGGCCGGTCAATATTATCCCGGAACTGTGCAAAATAGGTGCAGCTCCAACATGGGATAAAACGTTCACCATAGTCTCTGAAGGTTGTAGCCTCCAATCAGGAAAAATCTGTTTCCCCGTATGTCGGAAATTGGTAGATGCCATTTTGGAAAAAGTAAGTAAAAATCCACACAAATAAAATAGGTTGGCGAGGAATCAGCTAAAAGTCAATCAATCCACACAGTGTGATAGTAAGCTATAATCACACAATTTGTATGATTACCACAGTTATAGGCAGGCAGCAAGCCTGAACCCAAACACAGACTTGAAGCCAGCCAACACCAGGACTCACAATAAATAGGGGATGTAGTTTCCAGTACAGGCCGGTAGAAAGCCAGGAGGGAGGCAAGTGCTACACCGAGTTGCCGGAGTCAAAAAGAGTAAATCCAAGTAGGCTAAACCAAGTTTAGTTCAAGTTTGGCAGTAATCGAAATAACATCCAAGGCACAATGTCAAGTGGAAGGATGAAAACAGCAGTAGGCAGGTGTCTGCTCAGATAATACCGCAGTGCAGGCCCCAGTGCAGAGTAGAGTGCCCAGTTATATCAAAGTAGGCCTCAAAAGTTTCAGCAGACCTGTTTTGTATGTCTCATTAAAAACTCTGCATGCAATATTGCACTATTGTCCAATGTGTTCACAGCCAGATGAAACAAAGGTATTTAGCTTGTAACAAAGGTAAAAATATGGAGTGGGCCGGGGGACACACGGTCATTCATGGTGTATGAGGGACTAACCATCACCTTTGACCTTGGCCATCTCCTAGCGGACATCTCAGAAGTGCCTATATTTTGGGTCAGCTTTTTCAAGAAACTTGATTGGAGGACATCCTGCAGAAGATCACAAAGGAGAGGTGAGGACACAAACACCTCTACGTAAAGTATCATCTGATAGATAGCACTCTTTGTGGAGTGAATATACACAGCCAATGCTTTCACTATGTCCTACTAAGAACCACATGGATAGGTTTAGGGCTTGTCCCACTAAGAACCACATGGATAGGTTCAGGGTGTGACCAACTAAGAACCACATGGATAGGTTCGGAGCTTTCGCAAGCTAGTTTGTTGCATTCAAGACTAAACATTCCATAGCTGTATTCTAAAAATAATGGAGCAATTCCTCAGTAAGTTAATTTCAATAATACGTTTCACAAAGTTTTATCCGTTGTGCTCAGGGAGACTATTTATCTTCTTTCTCACCCTTTAACTTCAAGACATAAATAATGGAAGAGTCTAAATCTCCTTTTGTTTCCCCACGCCCATCAGAGTTTGGGTACTTGTATGTGTTTTAATACTTATTAAAAATCCCTTTTCTGTCTGTATTTCATGTGCAAGGCTATAAGAAACAGTATACGATATTCCAAATAGATATTTCCATCCCTTTAGAGAGTGAGGTTTGTGTCACTGAGTAAAAAGGGCTAAACATGGACAATGAGCTTTGAATCTATAAAAGCACCATGGCAGCATCCTGCAAACCCATTTGAAGCCCATTGCCCCTTAGACATAGAAAGTAACTTAGGGTTCTTGTATTATATCCATCCTCCCTCCTTTCAGCTGCCTATACCCCCACAGTATCCTGGCCTAATCTGAAAATTATGTCTGATGAAAAATAGATGCTGTATTACATTCATAATTCATGAGAATTAGGTCCCAGGAGCCTCTGTTTCACACCAACTGTTCCCAGTTTCTTTCTTCCACGTGCCAAATGATATGGGAAGTCCGTCTAAGGTTGTTTGTGTGTGTGTCTGCAAATGATATGGGAGGGCCATCTAAGGTGAGTAGAATTGATCAGTTGGCACTCTAAGGCTGTAATCTAATTGAAGTAAAGGTCCCCTAATTATTATGTCCAGGGACCTTTAGTTTCTGCACTTATTGTGTGTGTGTGTGTGTGTGTGTCTCTGCTCCATATGTGGAGGATAGAGGGCTAGCTGTATGTCTTGTCATCTCTTGTGTGCTTGGCATCAAGTCAGAGCCCTCTGTAAAGGCTTACAGAGCAGAGAGGGAGAGAAAGCGAGAGTAGAAATAGAGTCTGGTAGAGAATAGTACATTGGAGAGGAAATTATCCTGCAAGGGTTTGTAGCAATTAGATAGATAAATTACCATGGCTTTTAATTAGAACGCTGGCTACACATTCCCCTTCATCATTCAATAGAAACCCAGCTCATCTGCAGGCCAACAGCAGTGGAAAGACTGGATAGCTGCTCAATAAGCACATTGGATAGCTGCTCAATAAGCACATTGGATAGCTGCTCAATAAGCACATTGGATAGCTGCTCAATAAGCACATTGGATAGCTGCTCAATAAGCACATTGCTTTAGTTAGGGGAGGATATAGTGCTGCTGCTTTTTGAAAAGGTGGTGAGGATGAGAGATGGGTCACTAGGAAGTTTTGGAGACAGTATGAATGAGTCAAAGGTCAAAATAATGCTATGCCAAAAAAACAAACATAATACAACATCAGGGATGCAAACTGGTGAGGACCCAAAAAGGTGACACTTTTTTGTTGTTGCACTGAAACATGCAAAAAAATCCCTGCTAGGGGGAAATGCAGGTTAACTAATTAAACAACAAAAAATATGATCTACATGATCAGTCTGTGTGTAAAATAAAAAGTGGTTAATACGAACCTAACTCACAGCTAAGACATGTAAAGAAAGCCATCCAATGTTATTTGTTGCTTAGACTTTACTGCAAATGAGAAAGAACAATACACTAATATTGCAGTTAGCCATGACAGCCTTTATAATGAAACGCTTGTAACCACACACATCTAAATATTGCACTTGGGAAAAAAATCTTAAAGTAGAAATAGAATGAAACAAACATGCATTCTATTTTGCTCTATTATAGTGGCCACTATAGACATCAATCAAGTGCACAAGGCTACATGTGGGCAAAAATAACATTCACTGAGTAAGAAATGTAACAATCCCCCCTCACTCACACACAAGTGTTACTGTCAAGTTCAACACAACAAAAGCAATATCTTTGCGCTACACATTATTACATTGTACACTTTCTGCCTGTGGGCATCTGTTCTACAATGTGCCAGCAGAGCATGATACCCTTTGTTGGCATAATTTATCTCTTTCAGGCAGAGACTACACCTGGCATAACCCTTTTTATCCACTGTATTGAAGAAGTGAGAAAGAGGGAAAGTGTGTGGTGTTCCTTTCACCTCTATAGTGGCATCCAGCTTAAGCCAGGCCCAGCTCCAGCTACACTTGTTTAGCCAATCGTTCACATAACAACAGAATGCAGCACGCGACTGAAGAGAGAAGAGACAACCAATTTTCCAGTTACAGCATCAGCGGGCGCTCTGGAAAGACAGCGGGAGAGTGGAAAGGCAGTTTGCCAGTTAACTTACGTGTCCTATGAACGATAACGAAGAAGTAGGTGAGAAGTCTGACCACGGAGACGGAGTGAGAAGGTGATGAAGCATACTTCATGAACTGTAAGCGAAAAACAACTGACATTTGGAAAGTTTAAGGTGAGGGAAAAAGTGTGGTGGACCAAGTATTGTTAGCATTGTTAAGTATCTTGCTAGCCGGTTCGAATTATCTGTTAGCTAACCAGAGAAATTATGAGCATTAGCCATCGTAATTGATCAAATAATTGAGTTTATGGTGTGAAAATTGGCTGGCTAATAAAGTCACAGCTAACGTTACCACATCAGATGAGCTGAGCCTTGGATACAGCCAGTATTGCTCCAAACGCGCATCACTCGTTCGCATACAACCAGTAGTCATCTAACTTTTCTCATCAGATCTACACGAATCACGTACGTCACCTATTTTGGATTCAAAACGGCGAATTTCACCGAAAGGTGACTAGTTTGCATCCCTGCAACATACAAGCATGGTGCATAGCAAAAAAACATACTGACAAACAAGAAATGGTCAAAAGAAAGACAGTGACTATGTCCAAATACCCACACTTGCATCCTGAATAGTAGGCCGTTTGAGTATGGGGAAAAACAACGTTTTAAATTATGTGAAATATTGAAAATCAAGTATACTTTAAATGCCCGGATGAATTCACTGCACACTATTGAGGAAGATATCTTCTTTTCACACCCACGTGTGTTCTACAACAGCTGATAATCAGAATAGTGGACATGTTCTCCAAAAATTACGAATGTCGGGGAACAAGCACGATTTCTCATTCGATGATGGTTTCTAAGTATGCTTACTGCCTATTATTGAACTAAACAGTACGTTCTAAATATAAATGTAGCATGATTGGGACTAGAGGTCCACCGATTTTAATTTGTCAACACGCCACCGATTAAATCGGCCGATTTTTATATATATATATATATATATATATATTTGTAATAATGACAATTACAGCAATACTGAATGAACACTTTTATTTAACTTAATATAATGCATAAATAAAATCAATTTAGTCTCAAATAATGAAATGGATTCAATTTCATTTAAACAATGCAAAAACAAAGTGTTGGAGAAGAAAGTAAAAGTGCAATATGTGCCATGTAAAAAAGCTAACATTTAAGTTCCTTGCTCAGAACATGAGAACATATGCAAGCTGGTGGTTACTTTTAACATGAGTCGTCAATATTCCCAGTTAAGAAGTTTTAGGTTGTAGTTATTATAGGACTATTTCTCTCTATACCATTTGTATTTCATATACCTTTGACTATTGGATGTTCTTATAGGCACTATAGTATTGCCAGCCTAATCTCGGGAGTTGATAGGCTTGAAGTCATAAACAGCGCTGTGCTTCAAGCATTGCGAAGAGCTGCTGGCAAACGCAGGAAAGTGCTGTTTGAATGAATGCTTATGAGCCTGCTGCAGCTTACTACCGCTCAGTCAGACTGCTCTATCAAATATAAAATCAAAGACTTAATTGTAATATAATAAACACACAGAAATATGAGCCTTAGGTCATCAATATGGACAAATCCCAAAACTATCATTTTGAAAACAAAACGTTTATTCTTTCATTTTTACATTTTTTGTAAAAAAATTTCAGTGAAGTACGGAACCGTTACGTATTTTATCTAATGGGTGGCATCCCTAAGTCTAAATATTGCTGTTACATTGCACAACCTTCAATGTTATATCATAATTATGTAAAAGTCTGGCAAAATAATTACGGTCTTTGTTAGGATGAAATGGTCTTCACGCAGTTCGCAACGAGCCAGGCGGTCCAAACTGCTGCATATACCCTGACTCTGCTTGACTGAACTCAAGAGAAGTGACGCAATTTCCCTAGTTAATATTGCCTGCTAACATTAATTCATTTTAACTAAATATGCAGGTTTAAAAAATATACTTGTGTATTGATTTTAAGAAAGGCATTGATGTTTATGGTTTGGTACATTGGTGCAACGACAGTGCTTGTTTCACGAATGCGCTTGTTAAATCATCATCCGTTTGGCGAAGAAGGCTGTGATTCGATGATAAATTAACAGGATTATTAGCAATGCAGGACAAGCTAGTTAAACTAGTAATATCATCAACCATGTGTAGTTAACTAGTGATTATGTTAAGATTGATTGTTTTTAATAAGGTAAGTTTAATGCTAGCTAGCAACTTACCTTGGCTCATTGCTGCACTCGCATAACAGGTGGTCAGCCTGCCACGCAGTCTCTTCGTGGAGTGGAATCAATATATCAGCCATAATCGGCATCCAAAAATGCTGATTACCGATTGTTATGAAAACTTGAAATTGGCCCTAATTAATCATGCCGATTAATCAGCTGACCTCTAATTGGTACACAATATGCAGTTTAAGTAAGTAGTAAGCAAGCCAGATTTCAGACACGGCCACCAAGAAAGCAAGAAGCAATAAAGAACCCACTGGGCACAGACTTCAATTCAACATCTATTCCACGTTGGATCAACGTAATTTCATTGAATTACATGGAAACAACGTTGATTAAACCAGTATATGCCACACTGACATAACACACACCCCACAACGTTCAATGTGCGCTGGATTTACGGTGGAGTTGCTCATTGGTTGTTGGAAATAACACTCATAATTTCAAAAACAACATGTGGAAACTCGAAAATAGAATTAGAATTTAGAACAAAGTATAAAAAAAACATTTTGCTGTTAGCTACGCAAGTTGTTGTATTTTGAGGCTTAACATCCAAACTAAGACGTTTTGTGATTGAATTGCAGTATGTATTTACTTTAAGAATTTGAAGGTGAGCTAGCAACTTTAGACAGACTGGTTTGTCTGGACAAACAAAAAATGTTTACTTAGCAACCGAATTTCAATGTGTTCTATGGAAAAAAAACATGAAAGAGTTCCGATATTTGCATAATCGAGTCACAAAGCAACTGAGGAAAAACAAAATTGCTACTGTGTATACCACTTGAATATAGAATAAAAATTCAATTTTTGTCAACATCAACATTTTAGCAATATGGTCCAATTCACACAACTATCAATATAATGCGTCGTTATCCCTACATTCTCTAATCTGGCACTCACTAAACACTGTGTTTGTAAATTATTTCTGAGTGTTGGAGTGTGCCCGTCTGTCAAAAAATAAATAAAAACACAATTTAAAAATTTTGTCATCTGGTTTTCTTAACCTTTTCACTCATGAGTTCCAAATATCTCTAACAGGACAGTTAACTTGTGCTGACCTCAAACCAAGGCACGCTGCCTGCTAATTATCAATAGGCGATGTTCCAACTTGTAAATTTCAAATTATTTACTTTAATTTTCTAAAAACAGTTTGAATTGAGGTGTGTTCCGCCTCCTCATTAAAACCTGTCTGGGCTAGGGGGCAGTATTTTCACGGCCGGATGAAAAACGTACCCAATTTGAACAGGTTACTACTCTGGCCCAGAAACTAGAATATGCATATTATTAGTGGATTTGGATAGAAAACACTCTGAAGTTTCTAAAACTGTTTGAATGGTGTCTGTAAGTATAACATAACTCATATGGCAGGCAAAAAACAGAAAAATACAAGCAGGAAATGAAAATCTTGTCATTGCCAATGGAACACACTGTGACTAAGGATTCATTTTGCACTTCCTAAGGCTTCCACTAGATGTCAACAGTCTTTAGAACGTTGTTTGAGGCGTCTATGATGAACAGAGACCGAATGAGAAGGCTGGGAAGTTGGTCACCCAGGGAAGGACATCACTTCATTGGCGCGCATTCACGAGAGAGGAAGCTCTGTTCCAAAACGTTTTCAAGACACAGGAACCGTCCGGTTGAAATATTACTGAATCTTCACGTTCTAAAGGCCCTAAAGATTTATGCTATACAACATTTGACATGTTTGAACGAACGTAAATAGATTTTATTTAACTTTTCGTCGTCACATTTTCTGTGCGCTTCCTACATTTGGAGTAGCTGAACTGAACGCGCGAACAACAAGGAGTTATTTGAACATAAATTATTAACTTTATCGAACAAAACAACATTTGTTGTGGACCTGGGATTCCTGCAAGTGCCTTCTGATGAAGATTATTAAAGGTAAGTAAATATTTCTAATGCTATTTATGCATTTAGATGACTCCAAAATGGCGGCTATCTGTATTGCGTAGTGTATTTTTCTGAGCACAGTACTCAGATTATTGCAAAGTGTGCTTTCTCAGTAAAGTTATTTTGATCTGTCAATGCGGTTGCATTCAGGAGATGTTAATCTATAATTCTTTGAATAACAGTTTAATATTTTATCAACGTTTATGACGAGTATTTTTGTAAATTGTAGTACTGATTCATCGGCAGTTTTGGGGAAATACATTTTCTGAACGTCACACGATGTAAAATGCTGTTTTTGGATATAAATATGAACTTGAAAGAACAAAAAATGCATGTATTGTCTAACATAATGTCCTAGGAGTGTCATCTGATGAAGATTGTCAAAGGTTAGTGCATAATTCTAGCTGGTTTTCTGCTTTTGGTGACGCCTGTCCTTGCATTGAAAATGGCTGTGTGTAATTTTTTGTCTATGTACTGTCCTAACATAATCTAACTTTATGCTTTCGCCGTAAACCCTTTTTGAAATCGAACAACGTGGTTGGATTAAGGAGATGTTTATCTTTCAAATGGTGTAAAATAGTTGATTGTTTGAGAAATTGAAATTATTAGATTTTTGCTATCTTTTCAAGCAATCCTGTTACCGGGATGAGAACGGGAAGGGGGTCCCCTAGAGGTTAATTCACATAAGAAGTAGCCCATTTCACTGTTGCGGACAACTTATGTTTGAGGCTTTACTGAGCAAGGCAAACTTCTTTCTTCAAAGAGAGCCCAAGCACTTCCCCGGTGTTTCCCCAGATCAAGTATGAAGACATTGCACATCTCTAGCCAGAACAGGCTTTCAACAAACTTTCCCCCCGGTACATTTTCTGTCTGGCACCCGCATTGCATTCATTGATGTTTTCCTTACAAATAATACTTTTGGACATGTGTGCGTTCCTATCAAACTAAGTGCGTTATTTTCTGTATATCGTGTTATTGTTTCTACTGTGGCATACCGTATGTATCTTTGGAGGATATGTATTTGTTTAATTCACATTTTCAAGTACTAGTGACAAATCATGCATTCCGATTCTTGCATAGATTGCATATGATGTGTGTAAAATACTTTTTTGAAGGTTGTACTGATCATGATGAGCTAATGCTAAGCTGTTTGCCAGCTATGTGTGGCGCCATGTTTGTTGATATCATGCAATGCCCACTGGTTGTCACGTAAGGGCCTGTCAGACCAACGATGTTATAAAAAAAACGATATGAAGGGATAGTTCACTAGACTGACTTACGGTGCTTTCAAGACAACTGGGAACTGACGTCAGTGATTTTCTGGTCAGAAAGTTGGAGCTCTAGAAAGAAGCCCGATTTCACACTTGTCTTGAATGCACTAAAATTGGAAGTCGGAGATTTCAGACTTCCCAGTTGTTTTGAATGCGGCATCAGATTGCAACTATGGTACCTTAGGATTGCCAGCTCAGAACCCCCTTTCCAGGGGTTTTATCATTATTTTGCGTATAAACTTATCCTGTGCTTTTTTTTATTCTTTTTTTTTATTTCAGCTTTATTTAACCAGGTAGGCAAACATACAGTCAATAATACAATAGAAAAAGTCTATATACAGAGTGTGCAAATGAGGTAGGATAAGGGAAGTAAGGCAATAAATAGGCCATAGTGGAGAAATAATTACAATATAGCAATTAAACACTGGAGTGATAGATGTGCAAGTAGAGATATTGAGGAGCAAAGGAGCAAAATAAATAAATAACAGTATGGGGATGAGGTAGTTGGATGGGCTATTTACAGATGAGCTATGTACAGGTGCAGTCATCTGTGAGCTGCTCTAACAGCTGATGCTTAAAGTTAGTGAGGGAGATATGAGTCTCCAGCTTTAGTGATTTTTGCAGTTTGTTCCAGCCATTAGCAGCAGAGAACCTTTGAAGAGGGGGATGACCGTGGCAGCTTTCCAATCTTTGGGGATTGCAGACGATACGAAAGAGAGGTTAAACAGGCTAGTAACGGGGTTACAAAAATGTTGACGGATCATTTTTAGAAAGAGAGGGTCCAGATTGCCTAGGCTAGCTGATTTGTAGGGGTCCAGATTTTGCAGCTCTTTCAGATCATCAGCTATCTGGATTTGGGTGAAGGAGAAATGGGGAAGGCTTGGGCAAGTTGCTGTAGGGGGTGCAGGGCTGTTGACCGGGGTAGGGGTAGCCAGGTGGAAAGCATGGCCAGCCGTGCTTATTGAAATTCTCAATTATCGTGGATTTATCCGTGGTGACAGTGTTTCCTAGCCTCAGTGCAGTGGGCAGCTGGGAGGAGGTGCTCTTATTCTCCATGGACTTTTTGGAGTTTGTGCTTTTTGGAGTTTGTGCAAATTTCTGTTTGAAAAAGCAAGCCTTTGCTTTCCTAACTGACTGTGTATTGGTTCCTAACTTCCCTGAAAAGTTGCATATCGCGGGGGCTATTTGATGCTAATGCAGTACGCCACAGGATGTTTTTGTGCTGGTCAAGGGCAGTCAGGTCTGGAGTGACCCAAGGGCTATATCTGTTCCTGGTTCTACATTTTTTGAATGGGGCATGCTTGTTTAATATGGTGAGGAAAGCACTTTTAAAGAATAACTAGGCATCCTCTACTGACGGAATGAGGTCAATATCCTTCCAGGATACCCAGACCAGGTTGATTAGAAAGGCCTGCTCGCTGAACTGTTTTAGGGAGCGTTTGACAGTGATGAGGGGTGGTTGTTTGACCGCAGACCCATTACGGACGCAGGCAATGAGGCAGTGATCGCTGAGATCCTGGTTGAAGACAACAGAGGTGTATTTGGAGGGCAGGTTGGTTAGGATGATATCTATGAGGGTGCCTGTGTTTACGGATTTGGGGTTGTACCTGGTAGGTTCATCGATAATTTGTGTGAGATTGAGGGCATCAAGCTTAGATTGTAGGATGGCCGGTGTGTTAAGCATGTCCCAGTTTAGGTCACCTAACAGCACGAGCTCTGACGATAGATGGGGGGCAATCAATTCACATATGGTGTCCAGGGCACAGCTGGGGGCAGAAGGTGGTCTATAGCAAGCGGCAACAGTGAGAGACTTGTTTCTGGAAAGGTGGATTTTTAAAAGTAGAAGCTCAAATTGTTTGGGCACAGACCGGGATAGTAAGACAGATCTCTGCAGTAGATTGCAACTCCGTCCCCTTTGGCAGTTCATTCTTGTTGGAAAATGTTATAGTTAGGGATGGACATTTCAGGGGTTTTGGTGGTCTTCCTAAACCAGGATTCAGACACGGGTAGGGCATCTGGGTTGGCAGAGTGTGCTAAAGCAGTGAATAAAACAAACTTAGGGAGGAGGCTTCTAATGTTAACAGGCATGAAACCAAGGCTTTTACGGTTACAGAAGTTAACAAATAAGAGCGCCTGGGGAATGGGAGTGGAGCTAGGCACTGCAGGGCCTGGATTAACCTCTACATCACCAGAGGAACAGAGGAGGAGTAGGATAAGGGTACGGCTAAAGGCTATAAGAACTGGTTGTCTAGTACGTTCCGAACAAAGTAAAAGGAGCTGGTTTCTGGGCACGGTAGAATAGATTCAAGGCATAATGTACAGACAAAGATTTGGTAGGATGTGAATACAGTGGAGGTAAACCTATGCATTGTCTCAAGAAAACATCATTTAAACCAGGTGAGGTCACTGCATGTGTGGGAGGTGGACTAAAGGGTTAGCTAAGGTGTTTTGAGCTGGGCTAGAGGCTCTACAGTGAAGTAGCAATAGTCACTAACCAAAACAGACATGGACAAGGCATATTGACATTAGGGAGAGGCATACGTAGCCGAGTGATCATAGGGGTCCAGTGAGTAGCTAGGCGGGCTGGAGACACGGTGATTCAGAGAGCTAGTGGGCCGGGGCTAGCAAGCTAGCAGAAGGGCCTTAGAGGGACGTTGCGACGGAAGAAGTCTGTTGTAGCCCCTCGTGCGGTTACGTTGGCAGACCAGTCGTGATGGATCAGCAGGGCTCTGTGTAGTAAAAGGGTCCAGGACAATTGGCAAAATAGGTATAGTGGCCCAAGAAATTGGCCGATGGGCCTCTTCAGCTAACAGTCCGATATGCGACAGCTTTAACTTCCTTGGTGTCAAAATCACTAAAGACTTGAAATGGTCCACACACCCACAGTTGTGAAGAAGGTGTGACAGTGCCTCTTCCCCTTCAGGAGGTTGAAAAAGTTTGTTATTGGCCCTCAAATTCTCAAAAGGTTCTATAGCTGTACCAATTAGAGCATACAGTATTGACTGGCTGCATCACTGCTTGGTATGGCAATAGCACCGCCCTCGATTGCATGGTGCTACAGGGGGTTGTGCGGACAGCCCAGTACGTCACAGCCGAGTTCTCTGCCCTCCAAGACCTCTATATCAGGTGGTGTGAAAAGAACACCTAGAAAATCATCAAAGACGCCAGGCACCCAAACCATAGACTATTTTCTCTGCTGCCACACAGCAAGAGGTACTGGTGCATTAAGTCTAACACCAACAGGTTCTTGAAGTTTCTATCCCCAAGCAGTACGACTAATAAATAGATAACAATATAGCTACACAAACTGAGTTAACCTTGTATCTTTATATAACTTATATTTCAATCTTTGCACTCTCTATGCACACTCACAGGGCCCTACACACTCACACACACTGTCACTCCAACGCACACACACAAACACTCACTCCATAATTTGCTGACTCAAACATAATATGCACATACATTTATACTGAGTCTAGACACCTGCACACCCACTCACATACAAGCTGCTGCTACGCTAGCGTCCCACCTCCCCAAGAGAGGTTAAGAACAAATTCTTATTTACAATGACGGCCTACCCATAGTATGCTTACTTACATTTTTATTTCATATTTCCTATTCTTATTTGTCATGAGCTTTTTTCTACATTGTTATTGATTATTGCATTGTTGGGTTTTGAGTTTGCAAGAAAGGACTTTCACTGTACTTGTGCATGTGACATTAAAACTTGAAACTTGTTTGTACTAACCATATGTTCTAAATAGTTGTAACGGCTGTCGTAGAGAGGGGACCAAAGCGCAGCGTGTTGAGTGCTCATTATGATCTTTATTAACTCAAAGACACTAAAGACAAAATAACAAACGGCAAACGATCAGAATACAGTTCTGTCATGTACAGAGACTAAACAGAAAATAATTGCCCACAAACACAGGTGGGAAAAAAAACCCTACTTAAATATGATCTCCAATTAGAGGCAACGAGGACCAGCTGCCTCCAATTGCAGATCAACCCCCCCCAAAAAAACATAGAAATAGAAAAACTAGAACTTAAACATAGAAATAGAAAACCACCCAAAACACCCCCTGTCAGGCTATAGAATATGACATCTTACAAGGGTCAGGATGTGACAATAGTATGTAGTATGATGAGTCAGATTTCAGACATGAACAGGAAGAAAGAAAGAAAGAAAGAAAGAAAGAAAAAGAAAGAAAGAAAGAAAGAAAGAAAGAAAGAAAGAAAGAAAGAAAGAAAGAAAGGTGCCAGACAGGGCCATGGAAATGTTTGAAAAGTGTGTGTAAAGAGCGCCATAGAAATATGGAAACTCCCAGATGGTTCCTTGATGGCAGTGATGTGATGTAATCTTCACAGTTTCACTCTGTCATTGTTAATTCATTCTGATGGAGAATTCAGAATGACAACGGGTTCCAATCGTCCTGGATGTTACTTCCTCTCATTCCCTTCCAGCTGAATCAGGCAGCCAGCCAGCCCATGTGTGAAGAACACTGCTAGGTAAAGGCCAGGCATGATTCCATAGCATGCATGTCCTCCAGTGACTGATGACCCAAATCTGTGCATAAGTAATCCACTACATGTGCATACATACTCTACCTACATACATCATAGACCCGAGTAAGTTCCCCCCCTCTTTTCTCCGTCAATATTCTATATTCCTGAACATCACTTGGGACCTCAGCTGAGAACTCCATTCCCTAAATGGTAACCAGATGGCGCTGCGATCGGTTCACTAGTTTTCTTGCAAAAAGTGGGGTTGAAATATTAGCATTATCCAATAAGCACTTTTTGAAATGACCTAAAAGAAATTCCACAAAGTTGTTTCAGAGAAAGATGAATTATGACCACTTCTTACCATTTCAATATTCGAGAAAGGTGTTGTTGATTTAATAAAAAAAACATATTTTCTCTGCTATCTTTTACAGCAAACAATGAAGGAAAGCTAACTAATTACATGGGTCTAACAGGATGATATCATTTTTGTTGTTGAATGAGACACAGAAAAATATAGGCAGAATTAGGATTGCAGAACATACAGTCTCATTCAAAGTGAGAAATGCAGCATGTCTTCATTGGCCATCTATCTGTTCTATGTACGGAGCTGTGACACAAAACTGAAACCTAGCCACTCTCTCGCAACAGGTAGCTACACAAGTTTTTAGCTAGCTAGCTAACGTTATATCCCGACAACATTGTTCTCAATATTGAATTTAAGCCAGATAGCCTACATTATTGAAATTGTATCTGTTACGTTAGTTGACTTCGTAAAATTAGTGGGCAGCTTGCAAGCTTGCTAGCCAGGCTCCCGGGTTCAATTCTTGTTCAAACAGCCCAGCTATAGCACAAGTTGGCTAGCTGGCTAGCTAACTCATTGTACCTTGACTACATTGATCCTCAGCATACTTATTTTATTCAATTATCTCAACCATATTCACAATTAAATTCAAGGCAGATGAACTATCTTACAGGTAAGAGCTAAGATTGGCTACAAATGTTCATTTTGTTTCATCAAATGGACCTCTCCACCATAGCTAGCTACTTTAGCTAATCAAACAATGCTCAAAGTACATAAAATAGCATAATGCTATGCCAGTTTCATCACACAGAAGTAGAATGTTATAGCTATGTCTATTCTTACCTTGATCATCGGTATTATCTATTCTTTGGTCATATTTCCAATATTATTTTGGGTCTCACCCCAAATAATACACGTCCAGGCAATGTTATTTTGCACTAAGATGGCTGTTGACTGATGTTGCAACATCTTAGCCTGAATAATCCTCACTTTCTGACAATTCTATAGTTTGTAAACAACTTAGCTATTGAAATGCAAGCAGCTAGTGATGAGACCAGTTACAGAAAGTATTACAATACCAAAACATAAAAAACATAATATTTCACTCAAGTCAAACTTACCAACAGGATTGCAGTAGTCATCAGCACTATTCATATTAACCTACTGGACCTCCAGTACAAGAATAATGTAACAAATATTATTCACTTTATTTTAAATTATGATGTAATGGTGAATGAATCACACATTGTTAAATGTGGTGGCTACAAGTTGTCTGTGTTTGCATCCCTCTCAGTCTGATCACCAAAAACTGCTATAGTAGAGGGACAGAGATTACAAGGTAAAAGGGTGGGGGAACTAGGTGGATGTTCAGATCTCCTGGAGAGCCCTCCTGTACCCTCCTGTAGCTTATCAACCAGCTAGTTATTAGAATCAGGTGCACTAGATTAGGGTTGGAGAAAACCTACAAAGTGATAACTCTCCAGGAGAGCTCTGTATCAGATCATGCTAGATATTGCGTCGAGTCTGTTGATTCCATCTAGATCTGGTCATCCTCATCCTCAGGGAGCCTGATTGGTGTCACTCTTTTTCCTTAGCTCAAGCTAACACACCTGATTAAACTAATTGCATTCTGAGGACTAGAGTGGACCAATTCTATGATAGACTGTCACCATTATCACCTGAAAAACATAAATGTGACTTGTTTTAAGAAACTAGACGTATGTCTCGTGTCACCACTTCACAAGAGAGCCATTTGAACGTAAACATTTTTAAATCAAAATGCGTTTTTTGGCAGAAATGCCTTCTGGAACATGTGAACTATCAAGTGCCTTAATAACAAACATGTATGCCATATGTAAATACAAATAACATTGTTAAATTACTAGCCTAGTTGGTTTAGCCACAGAAAAAGGCAGCAGCCTTCCCTCTAGCCATGATTGGTTGAGATAATGAGTGGGCTGGACATGCAGAGAGATGAGCTCAGATTGGTCTCCCATGTACCACACTTCTATCTATTTGAGCTGGTCAGTATGTGTAGGTAATCCAGTCTAACACGGCTTTAAAATATATATATATATATCGTGTAGTAGAACTGCATAAGTGTTGCTCTCCACTTTCTGGAGGACCGAGTTTTGAAATCAGTGGAATTACAGTATGATAGCTAAGGAAATGGAGAAAACACCTGTCTCTGGATTATATCTTCAAACTAAGGGCAACCATGGCATCCATGACAGAGAGGGAGAAGGGTCCATCCATGTATACAGGTAAGATAGTCTAGCTAACTACATTTTCAGATATTACACATTCCTAATTTTGTCAGAAAGTCATTTTCATTTCAAGGTATACTGTTAGCTAGCTAGCTAACATTACATGTACAGTAGGATCTGTGTAGCAATATTATTCATATCTCAGAGCCATTTGCTTTGCTAGTTATAGTGTAATGTTAGCTAGCTAACATTAAACCTGGTTGGTTAGCTACCTGCAGAATGCAGGGTAGTAATGTCATGAGTTGGGATTATGGTTCATTGTTTAGCTAGCTAGCTACATGTCTTAACAAAAGACTCAATTTCAATAGAATGTTAATGATGTCACTGCGACAACTGTTGATAGACGTAGCTGGTAAATTCACTCTGGCTGTCTACTCTGAATTCAGAGCAATCTCAGCTGAGTGTGCCAGAGCACAGAATAATTGACAAATTTATGAACGCTCAACATCTGTTGATTATGGCCGGTGTCAGTAAACATTAGCAAAAAAGCGTAATTCAATTATTGCCAGCAGCACAGTTGCCGTCACCAACACTCTAGATAACATAAAAACAGCCTAACCAGCTCTGCTAACGCGACTAAAATGGTTAGAGTGAGCTGTTCCCTCATTTTTGTCCTGAAGTACAGTTGAAGTTGGAAGTTTACATACACTTAGGTTGGGGTCATTTAAACTTGTTTTTCAACCACTCCACAAATGTCTTGTTAAAACCTGTTTAGGATAGGGGCAGTATTTTCACGGCCGGATAAAAAACGTATCGATTTAATCTGGTTATTACTCCTGCCCAGAAACTAGAATATGCATATAATTGTTTGATTTGGATAGAAAACACCCTAAAGTTTCTAAAACTGTTTGAATGGTGTCTGTGAGTATAACAGAACTCATATGGCAGGCCAAAATCTGAGAAGATTGCATACAGGAAGTGCCCTCTCTGACCATTTCTTGGCCTTCTATAGCCTCTTTATGGAAAATAGAGGATCTCTGCTGTAATGTGACATTTTCTAAGGCTCCCATAGGCTCTCAGAAGGCGCCAGAACGTTGAATGATGACTCTGCAGTCCCTGGCTGAAAAACAGAAGCACATTTGGATAGTGGTCGATCTGAGAACAATGAAACGGGTGTGCGCATGCACGTGAAGAGTCCATTTTACATTTTCAGTCTTTGAACGAAAACGACGTCTCCCGGTCGGAATATTATCGCTATTTTACGAGAAAAATTGCATAAAAATTGATTTTAAACAGCGTTTGACATGCTTTGAAGTACGGTAATGGAATATTTGGATTTTTTTTGTCACGATACGCGCCGGCGCGTCACCCTTCGGATAGTGTCTTGAACGCAAGAACAAAACGCCGCTATTTGGATATAACTATGGATTATTTGGAACCAAAACAACATTGGGTGTAAACTAGAAGACCTGGGAGTGCATTCTGATGAAGAACAGCAAAGGTAATCAAATTTTTCTTATAGTAAATCTGAGTTTGGTGAGTGCCAAACTTGGTGGGTGTCAAAATAGCTAACCATGATGGCCGGGCTATCTACTCAGAATATTGCAAAATGTGCTTTCACCGAAAAGCTATTTTAAAATCGGACACCGCGATTGCATAAAGGAGTTCTGTATCTATAATTCTTAAAATAATTGTTCTGTTTTTTGTCAGCGTTTATCGTGAGTAATTTAGTAAATTCACCGGAAGTTTCGGTGGGTATGCTAGTTCTGAACGTCACATGCTAATGTAAAAAGCTGGTTTTTGATATAAATATTAACTTGATTGAACAAAACATGCATGTATTGTATAACATAATGTCCTAGGAGTGTCATCTGATGAAGATCATCAAAGGTTAGTGCTGCATTTAGCTGTGGTTTTGGTTTTTGTGACATTATATGTTAGCTTGAAAAATGGGTGTGGGATTATTTCGGGCTGGGTACTCTCCTGACATAATCTAATGTTTTGCTTTCGTTGTAAAGCCTTTTTGAAATCGGACAATGTGGTTAGATAAAGGAGAGTCTTGTCTTTAAAATGGTGTAAAATAGTCATATGTTTGAAAAATGGAAGTTTTTGGATTTCTGAGGTGTTTGTAATTCGCGCCACGCCCTATCATTGGATATTGGAGCAGGTGTTCCGCTAGCGGAACGTCTAGATGTAAGAGGTTATTAATATCAAAGACTTGTTCTTATTCTGTCGGTATCGATAGTCTAAGAGTTTAAGCACGTGGTATGGTTAAAAGTTCAGCAAGAGGAATGCATGGTCAAACCTTGGCCCTCTCGTTATCGAGGTAAGCAGGTCTCCAACCTTTAGCCATCTCGTTATTGAGGTAAGCTCGGTCTCCAACCTTTAGCCATCTCGTAATTGAGGTAAGCTCGGTTTCCAACCTTTAGCCATCTCGTAATTGAGGTAAGCTCGGTCTGCTGATAGAAAACCTAGGTGGGGGTTTTATTCGGAAGAGCAGGAAAGGGCCATGACGCAAGACCATAACTGTGCTCATGGGCGGTCCTCTGATTTAGTTAGACTCCAAAGGGAATTGGAGTTTCCTTCATTAAACAGTCCAAAATCACATTACACAATTTCACAAACAGTTCCATCCTTATTCATTCATTTTATACAACCATTTAGATGTAAGTCTCATAGCTGAGGCTATTGTATAAACATGATTATGGTAATGTTGCGGTATTGTCTCTCATGAGTTTCACAAAATTGTACCAAACGGACCAGTTCGTAGCTGGATTCTTCACCGATCTTTTATACCTTCTCCAGAACATAAATGTCGTTCGGTCCTCCAGTTCTGTGAGGTGGAAGAACTCCTTTGTTCTCTCTATACTGTGACCATGAGGAGAGGGTCTCCTCGTAGGAATTTACGACCTCTTTTGACCACAGCAGCTTGGGTCAGGAGTATAGAGGTCGGGGGATGGTGCATAGAAAAGGGCTGGTGCAGAGGGAGGGGGGTCAACTGTGCTTGCTGTACCCAAAGAGGGCAACATCATGACACATGGGTTACTAATATGACTATTATGCCAGATATCTCTAGCTTAGACTGACAGATTTCTATGGGGATTTTTGTATTATGCTAATTAGATTTTTTGCAGTTGGCGTGGACATCGACCTTATATGGAAGTCTTTGTAAAATAATGGCCTCCATGTTTCTATGGTCTGATTTGACTTTGAATCAAGGTAAGACATGCCTCATAATATTAATTAAAACAGGTTTCAAACAATTAAGTATATGTGTGATGTGCTGAAGACTACCTACCAGTTGCCTATATGAATAGGCTAGATGTAGACATTATTACACACACTCAGGTACATAGATAAAGGCATGTTTCCAGTAGAACATCATGTTATTTACAATATTGCGAAAAAGGTAAATGTATGAAATGTATGCACTCACTACTGTAAGTCGCTCTGGATAAGAGCATCTGCTAAATGACTAAAATGTAAATGTAAATGTGTTGGCAGATTACAGGTGGATATTCTTTATCTAGAAACTTATTTAATGTACTGTGTAATGTAAACACGGTTTTTCATGTGAGACATCATCCCATTCCACTCATTTAAACATTATGGGGAGGTTTTCCCGGACACAGATTAACTTGTTGGGGATAGGGGGCAGTATTTGCACGGCTGGATAAAAAACCGTACCCGATTTAATCTGGTTACTACTCCTGCCCAGTAACTAGAATATGCATATAATTATTGGCTTTGGATAGAAAACACCCTAAAGTTTCTAAAACTGTTTGAATGGTGTCTGTGAGTATAACAGAACTCATATGGCAGGCAAAAACCTGAGAAGATTCCAAACAGGAAGTACCCTCTCTGACCATTCCTTGGGCTTCTTGCCTCTGTTTATTGAACATTTAGGATCTTTGCTGTAACGTGACACTTCCTACGGCTCCCATAGGCTCTCAGAACCCGGGAAAAAGCTGAATGATGTAATTCCAGCCCCAGGCTGAAACACATTAGCACTTTTGGCAAGTGCTCTATCAGAGGGCCATCAGACTGAGGCTCGTGCATGAGGGGATCCCATGCTTTTACTTTCGCTCTCTTTGTACGAAAAACGATTTCCCAGTCGGAATATTATCGCTTTTTTACGAGAAAATGGCATAAGAATTGATTTTAAACAGCGGTTGACATGCTTCGAAGTACGGTAATGAAATATTTAGAAATTTTTTGTCACGAAATGCGTCGTGCTTGTCACCCTTATTTACCCTTTCGGATAGTGTCTTGAACGCACGAACAAAACGCCACTATTTGGATATAACAATGGATTATTTGGGACCAAACCAACATTTGTTATTGAAGTAGAAGTCCTGGGAGTGCATTCTGACGAAGAACAGCAAAGGTAATAACATGTTTCTTATTAGTAGATTTGGATAGAAAACACTTTCTAAAACTGTTTGAATGATGTCTGTGAGAATAGCAGGACTCATATGGCAGGCAAAAACCTGAGAAAAAATCCAACCAGGAAGCGGCTTGTAGTTTTTCTTTCTAATCCCTATTCAAACTGCAGTGTCTGTGGGGTCATTTTGCACTTCCTAAGGCTTCCACTAGATGTCAACAGTCTTTACAACCTTGTTTTATGTTTCTACTGTTACTGGGCAGAGAATAGGAGCTGACTCAAGCCTGTGACCAGTGAGTTGTTTACTGCGCACTCACGCAGGCGCACCCTTCCTTCTTTTTCCTCTGTAATGAATACGCTATTGTCAGGTTGCAATATTCTCAAAGATTTATGTTAAAAAGACCCTAAGGATTGATTGTAAACATCGTTTCACATGTTTCTACAAACGGTAATGGAACTATTTGACTTTTGTCTCTGGTTTTGCGCTCGCGCACTCTGCCTTTGGATTAGTGATCTGAACGCGCAAACAAAACTGAGGTATTTGGACATAAATATGGAGTTTATCGAACAAAACGAACATTTCTTGTGGAAGTGGGAGTCCTGGGAGTGCATTCCGACGAAGATCAGCAAAGGTAAGTGAAGATTTATAATACTAATTGTGAGTTTAGTTGACTCCAGAACTTGGCGGGCTTGCTTTGATGGCTGAGCTCTGTACTCAGAATATTGAAAAATGTGCTTTCACCGTAAAGCTATTTTAAAATCTGACGCAACGGTTGCATTAAGGAGAAGTCTATCTATAATTCTTTAAATAACTGTTGTAAATTTTATCAACGTTTATGATGAGTATTTTTGTAAATTGATATGCTCATTTTGGAGGGAATACATTTTCTGAACATTACGCGCCAATGTAAAATGGGGTTTATGGATATAAATATGAACTTTATCGAACAAAACATACATGTATTTTGTAACATTGAGTCCTGGGAGTGTCATCTGATGAGTTAGTGATTCATTTTAGCTGTATTTCTGGTTTTTGTGACGCCTCTCCTTGCTTGGAAAATGGCTGTGTGGTTTTTCTTGTTTAGGCGCTGTCCTAACATAATTTAATGTTATGTTTACGCCGTAAAGCCTTTTTGAAATCGGACACTGTGGTTGGATTAAGGAGAATCTTATCTTTAAAATTGTGTGTAATACTTGTATGTTTGAGAAATTTGAATTATGAGATTTGTCGTGTCTTTGGCTATGCCGGATTAAGTGATATGACATGCTAACTTATAAAATTATTTCTCTGTAATTAGTATTACCTGATTAAGCTAATCATGTAAATGTAATTAACTAGAAAGTCGGGGCACCACAGAAGAACGTTTATAGAGCCGTTATCTTCCGAATAAACTCTTAAAATACTTAGTAATATTTTACATCGATAGCAGTCAATATTAACCCTTATCTTATTTTCAGTCTCATAATGAAAGTTGTCAATTCTTGGTTATCTTCACGAACCCTGGCTAACAAGTTGAATCAGCAATACAAAATTGGGTTTAATTATTTATTTACTAAATACCTAACTAATCACACAGAATTACAAATACACCGAATACAATGATGTCATACAGAATTCACCCCTGGTGAACGGAACCTGTATGAAAGCTGGTTACACAAAGGAAAGGGGGTTGGGCTTGAATGAAATAGCGGGAAGACTTAGGAACAAAGAAACAGCAGCTATGCTATCGTAAATACATTATCTTATGCATTCTAAATTACCGCCCATTTGGAAAAGGAAAATGCAATAAATATTTACTCTGAGCTGCGCTTCGGTAGGTTGGTCGTAGATGCTGGCCGGGTTGGCCAACAGATCTTCCTGTAGTGGAAGAATGTCAATGGTGGCAAATTGGATACGTGGTGGTATCTTCGTCTGGTTGTTAGACTGGATCCGTCGTCCGTCCTTTCCTAGCCCACGTTAGCAGCGGCTAACTCAACGGCTAGGAAGTATCACTTCTGTAATGAATAAGCTCAAAGTTCATACCAGTTCATACCATAGCTCACGCCGAGGTTGGCTTAGTTCTGTCCTTGATATGGTTTAGTTAACATGTGTGTCCTTCTGACGTAGAGGCTGCAGACCACCCGTACTGGAACATGTGAATGTATTTTCGTCAAAGGCTTATATAGTGGAGAGGAGGGAAGGAGGTGTTTCATCGTTTATAACCCCTGTCTCTTCACAGGGTTGGCCACTGATCGAGCAGGGCACTTTCCTTATGAAAACCCAATTCTCTCATTTGGAAGCTAAAATTACATTTAATCTCCTAACAAACAATTTCAATATCAAACATTTCAATTGCATAACAATTCCATGTGACTCTGATAACTAGAGGGTGTATACTTTCTCAGGTACAGTTTATGTCGTCCTGTCATCAATCATAATGTCTCAGATAACAATGAACTGACATACATACTCATTACGTTATCAAGCATATTTCCAACTGGTTTTATTATCAAAAGATGGTTCCTTTCCCCATTTGTTTGATGTTCCCAGACTCTCTATATTTAACAGGACAGCAGTCCTTCAGTAGGGTCAGTAAGAGAGGGGAAGGGAGAAAGGTATTTATGGGGGGGGTCATAAACCTTACCCACAGGCCAACGTCATGACAGATTTTTGTTGTTTTGAATTTGCCGCCCTGCTATTTCACTGGCTGTTGATAGTGTGTACCGCGGGTGGGCCACTAGCATCCCAGATGTCCCAGAGAGGTTATTAACAAGCTGTTGGACTGGTTCAACCCGCAATTTGTCGAGCGGAATGGCGGTGAGTAGTGAGGATGAGGCGATGGAGGATATGGAGCAAAGGCTGGAGAAGCAACAGCTGGACGGAATCATGGTGGAAGCAGAAGTGCTGTTTGATTTTGATGACGCGGTGAGCAAGCTCGGCGAGAGTGAGTCAAACACCGTGGCAACAGAAAATAGAGCAAAAAAAGCTAAAGTTGTAAATGATCATCGGTTTCTTGTTGGAGTGTGATTTGTTAATAATGATATATACTTGGGAGATCCATTTGAGGTCACAAAGATGATAAAGAATGCAATAGGAAAAGTTTAATTCGTCAGATTTACAATGAGTGGTTTTGCTCAGATTTCATGCTTCTCAGAAGAGCAGAAAGAGATAGCTTTGTGGCTCCATAAGTCGGGGACATCTGAAGAGGAGAGCTTTGACTTTCGGAGCAGGGCACCAATTCAAGGTGTGATATCAGGAGTATAAATGGACATTGAGGCTTCATGTCTTACGAAGAAGATTCCAGGAGTGGTAGAAGCACTGCGCCTACACCTTGTAGTGGATAGAAAAAAGGAAGAAAGTTATTCGGTTTTACTGATGTTTGATGAAGAGTATCTGTCTAAACATGTCAACATGGGATACGTGAGATACACTGTAAGAACCTTCCTAAATAAACCATTACAGTGCCGAAATTACAAAAAGTATGGCCATGTCTTGTGTCGACGGAATCAACATGTAGTTGAAGAATCTGATGATGTACGGTATAGAAATTAGGGTGAAACTAGAATATGCATATAATTATTGGCTTTGGATAGAAAACACCCTAAAGTTTCTAAAACTGTTTGAATGGTGTCTGTGAGTATAACAGAACTCATATGGCAGGCAAAAACCTGAGAAGATTCTGTACAGGAAGTGCCCTCTCTGACCATTCCTTGGGCTTCTTGACTCTGTTTATTGAAAACGTAGGATCTTTGCTGTAACGTGACACTTCCTACGGCTCCCATAGGCTCTCAGAACCCGGGAAAAAGCTGAATTAGTGCCTTTGGTAAGTGGTCTATCAGAGGACAATGAGCCTGAGGCGCGTGCACGGGGCAACCTCATGTTTTTACTTTCTCTCTCTTTGAACTAAAACACAGATTCCCGGTCGGAATATTATCGCTTTTTTACGAGAAAAATTGCATAAAAATTGATTTTAAACAGCGGTTGACATGCTTTGAAGTACGGTAATGGAATATTTAGAATTTTTTTGTCACGAAACGCGTCGGGCGCGTAACCTTTATTTACCCTTCGGATAGTGTCTTGAACGCACAAACAAAACGCCGCTATTTGGATATAACTATGGATTATTTGGGACCAAACCAACATTTGTTATTGAAGTAGAAGTCCTGGGAGTGCATTCTGACGAAGAACAGCAAAGGTAATAACATTTTTCTTATAGTAAATCTGACTTTGGTGAGGGCTAAACTTGGTTGGTGTCTAAATAGCTAGCCTGTGATGCCGGGCTATCTACTTAGAATATTGCAAAATGTGCTTTCACCGAAAAGCTATTTTAAAATCGTACATAGCGAGTGCATAGAGGAGTTCTGTATCTATAATTCTTAAAATAATTGTTATGTTTTTTGTGAACGTTTATTGTGAGTAATTTAGTAAATTCACCGGAAGTTTGCGGGGGGTATGCTAGTTCTGAACGTCACATGCTAATGTAAAAAGCTGGTTTTTGATGTAAATATGAACTTGATTGAACAAAACATGCATGTATTGTATAACATAATGTCCTAGAAGTGTCATCTGATGAAGATCATCAAAGGTTAGTGCTGCATTTAGCTGTGGTTTGGGTTTATGTGACATTATATGCTAGCTTGAAAAATGGGTGTCTGATTATTTCTGGCTGGATACTCTGCTGACATAATCTAATGTTTTGCTTTCGTTGTAAAGCCTTTTTGAAATCGGACAGTGTGGTTAGATTAACGAGAGTCTTGTCTTTAAAATGGTGTAAAATAGTCATATGTTTGAGAAATTGAAGTAATAGCATTTCTAAGGTATTTGAATAACGCGCCACAGGATTCCACTGGCTGTTACGTAGGTGGGACGATTTCGTCCCACCTAGCCCAGAGAGGTTATTAACAGGGTAAATCTACTCTAAGAAGCGACAGGTAGCCTAGTGGTTAGAGTGTTGGGCCAGTAACCGGAAAGTTGCTGGATTGAATCCCCAAGCTGACAAGGTAAAAGATCTGTTGTCCTGCGCAAGGCAGTTAACCCACTATTCCCCGGGCGCCGAAGACGTGGATGTCGATTAAGGCAGCATCTCTCTGACTCAGAGGGGTTAGGTCAAATGCGGAAGATACATTCAGTTGAATAGTATCCCTTTTCCCTATTAGGCTGTTTGAGAGAAGGTTTGAATCCTAATAAACCCATCCAATTTGAGTACATCGGTTGTTGAGGTTCAGTAGATCAATAAAGCTACAGTACTCTAGCAGTAGTGCTTATGCTGAAAGTAAAACATTTGCTTTGGGACTTCCAGTCTTTTTCGGCTTCAGACATAAGCTAATATTTCACTAAAAATGTATTTTTTTTGTATTAATACATACATACATACATGTAGTTCACTATGCAGTGCTTAAGACCTGTCCCTGTGGTGCTCCCTGACGGATAAAACTATAGAGTGGTAGAGAACACATTTTCCATTGATGTTGTTTTAATCTGTAGGGGTTCTGGAACAATGTGTTCCAACCCTTCCATTCTGTTGTTTTGAGAATGCATTTGTTACGTTGTAATTGGGGGACAAAGTAATGAAGGGTAGCATATGGCTGGAGCTCAAATAGCACCATTAAATATGCTGAGGATTGGCTTCTGCATTGTTCACCTCATTTTCTACAGACAACTACTTTATTTAATATCAACAACAACATTAAGCTACAACACCGCTGGTAATTAGGTGGGAGGCAATTGATGGTTTTTTAATCACTCTCTGGCTAAGGCAACACAGTGATGAGTACAGGAGCAGTAAAAGAGGAGGAGCGCTCATTCTGTCCATTTTCTTTTCAAACACAGCACTATTAGACTCTGGACCTACAGTACCTTCCCTTTAAATGTCACCCTATACACTTATATAGTGCACTACATAGGTTAAAGCACACAGTGATGAGTACAGGAGAGAGGAGGACCATTTGTTCTGTGCCCGAACACAGCACTTCATTGTTGTCACAGTAGACTCAGGACCTTCTCTATATAATATGTGACATGGGCTGTGTCTGAAATGGCACCCTATTGCCTACATCAAATCAAATAAAATGTTATTTGTCACATGCGCCGAATACAATACAGTGAAATGCTTACTTACAAGCCCTTAACCAACAATGCAGTTTTAAGAAAATACCCCCCAAAAATGAAAAAAAGTAAGAGATAAGAATAACAAATAATTATAGAGCAGCAGTAAATAACAATAGCGGGGCTATATATAGGGGGTACTGGTACAGAGTCAATATGCGGTGGCACCGGTGTAGAGGTAATTGAGGTAATATGTACATGTAGGTAGAGTTATTAAAGTGACTATGCGTAGGTAATAACAGAGAGTAGCAGCGTAGAAGAGGGGGTGGGGGGGCAATGCATATAGTCTGGGTAGCCATTTGAGTAGCTGTTCAGGAGTCCTATGGCTTGGGGGTAGAAGCTGTTTAGAACTCTCTTGGACCTAGACTTGGTGCTCCAGTACCGCTTGCCGTGCGGTAGCAGAGAGAACAGTCTATGACTAGGGTGGCTGGAGTCTTTGACGATTTTTAGGGCCTTCCTCTGACAGCCTGGTATAGAGAAGTTTTTTGACGGTATCAGCAACATTATGTACAAAACAAGTTACGAACAAGGCGAAAAAACAAACAGAATAGCATGGTTGGTTAAGAGCAAATAAGACGGCAGCCATCCCCTCCGGCGCCATCATGGTTTAGTGAACTCCTTTTGCTTAGAGGTACTGCATCCAAAATAGCACCCTATTCCCTACATAGAGCACATAGTGCACACCCTGGTCAAAAGTAGTGAGTGTGTTATATAGGGAAAAGGGTGTATTTTCACATGCACAACCAGGGACTTCACTGTTCACTGTGTCAGATATACAGTACAGACTGTATTTCAACATACTTTCATTCCAATTGCCCCACTTCTGACTCATGTTCCCCACACACTGTCTTGTCAGTGTTGTTGTGTTGAAACCTTTTGCTTTCTGTGTTTCTGTCACACACACAAAAAAAACGTAAGAACAAATGCTGAGTCTGTACTTCTCACCTTGGATTTTCTTCTTCTTGTTTTTTACCAAGGACCTGGGGCACCAGTCTGTGCTGCGCTACAGTAAGTTGTCTTCCCAGTACAACGTCAGTTGAATCCCCAGTTCCCACATCACCCAAATCGTGAAGAGGGCCCAAAAAGGTTAGTGTTTCACTGGGGAGCCAATTTATTGCAGTATGGCTACAGTTCTCTCCATCTATAGGTTGGTTTTCCCCCTCTAAAGGTCAAGCTAGGGGCCTTCTAGATTACCTGCAGAGGACCAAGGGTGAGGAAGGTGAGGACTATATTACAGTGGTGCAGGTGAAGGGCAGACAGAAAATGATGAGGAGAATTAGGAGAAACAGTGCCACTGCTCGCCCCAGCCCCTTTGTTACTGTTTATGTTTTGTTGTTCACATGGAGGAGAAACGCAGTAGAGGAGCCTCTGGCAGTGTGGTAAAACAATTGCAGTACATATTCTGCTGTTCTATTGCGCGTGCAATGGTATCAGAGGTAAAAACAAAGTGTTTGTTGTTTGCAGTAACTTCTTTGTTGTCATAAAACGGACATGACAGTTTCTCCAATTAAGGATTCAAGCTTTATTTTATTTTTTTTAAATGTTATTTCACCTTTATTTAACCAGGTAGGCCAGTTGAGAACAAGTTCTCATTTACAACTGCAACCTGGCAAAGATAAAGCAAAGCAGTGCGACAAAAACTACAACACAAAGTTACACATAAAAAAAGTACAGTCAATAACACAATAGAAAAATCTATGTACAGTGTGTGCAAATGTGGAAGAGTAGGGAGGTAAGGCAATAAGCAGGACATAGGCAAAGTAATTACAATTTAGCATTAACACTGGGGTGAAAGATGTGCAAGTAGAGATACTGGGGTGCAAGAGGGTAAGTAATAATATGGGGATGAGGTAGTTGGGTGTGCTATTTACAGATTGGCTGTGTACAGGTACAGTGATCAGTAAGCTGCTCTGACAGCTGATGCTTAAAGTTAGAGAGGAACATATAAGACTCCAGCTTCAGTGATTTTTGCAATTCGTTCCAGTCATTGGCAGCAGAGAACTGGAAGGAAAGGTGGCCAAAGGAAGTGTTGGCTGTGGGGGTGACCAGTGAAATATACCTGCTGAAGGGCGTGCTACGGGTGGGTGTTGCTATGGTAACCAGTGAGCTGAGATAAGGCGGGGCTTTACCTAGCTAGGACTAATAGACGACCTGGAGCCAGTGGGTTTGGCGACGAATATGTAGTGAGGGCCAGCCAACGAGAGCATACAGGTCACAGTGGTGGGTAGTATATGGAGCTTTGGTAACAAAATGGATGGCACTGTGATAGACTACATCCAGTTTGCTGAGTAGAGTGTTGGAGGCTATTTTGTAAATGACATCACTGAAGTCAAGGATAGGTAGGATAGTCAGTTTTTTGAGGTAATATTCCCAGACAATGTTTCTGGGGTATGAGACACTGGAGCAATGATGGGCAACAGGCAACATGGACATACAGTTGAAGTCAGAAGTTTACATACACTTAGGTTGGAGTCATTAAAACTTGTTTTTCAACCACTCCACAAATTTCTTGTTAAACTATAGTTTTGCCAAGTCAGTTAGGACATCTACTTTGTGCATGACACAAGTAATTTTTCCAACAATTGTTTACAGACAGATTATTTCACTTATAATTCACTGTATCACAATTCCACTGGGTCAGAAGTTTACATACACTAAGTTGACTGTGCCTTTAAACAGCTTGGATAATTCCAGAAAATTATGTCATGGTTTAAGAAGCTTCTGATAGGCTAATTGACATAATTTGAGTCAATTGGAGGTGTATCTGTGGATGTATTTCAAGGCCTACCATCAAACTCAGTGCCTCTATGCTTAAAGTCATGGGAAAATCAAAAGAAATCAGCCAAGACCTCATAAAAAAAATTGTAGAACTCTACAAGTCTGGTTCATCCTTGGGAGTAATTTCCAAACGCCAGAAGGTACCAAGTTCATCTGTACAAACAATAGTATGCAAGTATAAACACCATGGGACCACGCAGCCATGGTCTCATACTGCTCAGGAAGGAGACGCGTTCTGTCTTCTAGAGTTGAACATACTTTGGTGCGAAAAGTGAAAATCAATCCTTGAACAACAGCAAAAGACGTGTGAAGATGTTGGAGGAAACAGGTACAAAAGTATCTATATCCACAGTAAAACGAGTCCTATATTGACATAACCTGAAAGGCCGCTCAGCAAGGTAGAACCCACTGCTCCAAAACCGCCATAAAAAAGCCAGACTACGGTTTGCAACTGCACATGGGGACAAAGATCGTACTTTTTGTTGAAATGTCCTCTGGTCTGATGAAACAAAAATAGAACTGTTTGGCCATAATGACCATCGTTATGTTTGGAGGAAAAATGGGGATGCTTGCAAACCGAAGAACACCATCCCAACCGTGAAGCACGGGGGTGGCAGCATCATGTTGTGGGGGTGCTTTGCTGCAGGAGTGACTGGTGCACTTCACAAAATAGTTGGCATAATGAGGGAGGAAAATGATGTGGATATATTGGAGGAACATCTCAAGACATCAGTCAGGAATTTAATGCTTGGTTGCAAATGGGTCTTCAAAATGGACAATGACCCCAAGCATACTTCCAAAGTTGTGGCAAAAGGGCTTAAGGACAACAAAATCAAGGTATTGGAGTGGCCATCACAAAGCCCTGACCTCAGTCCTATAGAACATTTGTGGGCAGAACTGAAAAAGCGTGTGCGAGCAAGGAGGTCTGCAAACCTGACTCAGTTACACCAGCTCTGTCAGGAGGAATGGGACAAAATTCACCCAACCTATTGTGGGAAGCTTGTGGAAGGCTACGCGAAACGTTTGACCGAAGTTAAACAATTTAAAGGCAATGCTACTAATTGAGTGTATGTAAACTTCTGACCCACTGGGAATGTGATGAAAGAAATAAAAGCTGAAATAAATAATCTATTAAATCAATCTATTATTCTGACATTTCACATTCTTAAAATCAAGTGGGGATCCAAACGGACCTAAGACAGGGAATTTTTACTAGGATTAAATGTCAGGAATTGTGAAAAACTGAGTTTAAATGTACTTGGCTAAGGTGTATGTAAACTTCCAACTTCAACTGTATATATTTCATGCGCATGCTAATCGAAGCACATGTTAAATCAATGGAACAAACTGGCTAAATTGGCTAGCTAGCTAACTAGCCACAAATAAGTGTTATCTACATTGGATTGATTACAAAATTCGTTATAGGTAGTTTTTTTGCATGGTTAACTAACTGCCGTAATAGATTAATACCATTCAAATTTAGCTAGCTGGTAAATTTTAAGTTTGCAAAATCTAGTTATATTGTTGTTTCTGCATTTCCATT
Organism: Salmo trutta; assembly: GCF_901001165.1. Lineage (NCBI taxonomy): Eukaryota > Metazoa > Chordata > Actinopteri > Salmoniformes > Salmonidae > Salmo > Salmo trutta. Next base: position 30,167,582 of record NC_042966.1, on the reverse strand, counting down.
AATTTGGCTGGCAGCAGATTTGAGTTTATAGGTAAAGCAGGGGCAACAACTTCTTTGCCCCTGTATTATGACCTTTAATATCTCCACTTTCTTACATAAATCCAGATTGCACCCATCAAATCACACCAGCTAGAGGTTGAGCTGTAGGTCTGCAATGAATAGGAAGGAAGACCAGGAGAGCATTAAGTGTGTAATTGCGATTAGCTTTATTGAACGAAATGAGAAAGCTGCAGAGAAAGATATTCCCTTGGCCCAGAAGAATATACCAAATACACATTTTAATAGCTATTTCAGTGCATTCTCAGAGTAGACATACTGTAGGCAGAAAAATACACCCCTGTAACACACTGCCAACAACCACCCCAATAGTTGAGGTGTAAAGCTGTATATTGCTCTATTTGCCTTTCATTGCAATATTTTTGCTGGAGTTTGATCGCAGTGAAGGGTTTTATTTGGGGTCTGATTTCTTCTTCAAATTAAACAGCAGTTTGTGGTCGCTGCAGGCTGGCAGAGAGAGAGGGAGAGAGAGAGAGACAAGGGATGATGAGATTGTGCTGTGATTTAGTGGGAGAACACTGTAAACCTATCCCAGCCAAACTGCTGCACCACTTTTATTGTCCCATGTGTCTTTTCATAGAATAAGTACTGCAAAGCACCAGTGTATTTCTCCAACCTTTGCAAATACTTAACTGCAATTGTGGTGTTTCTTGCTTACATTAGCATGAGCACTCGATGACTCAATCAAAATCGATTTTCTAATTTCATAAAAAATATACAATAAAAAAAGTCTGCTAACATTACAGTTGGGCTATAGGGCAAATCGAATGCAACTGGATGATTCATTACTAAATAATTTTTTTTGAAAGCCTGGCTAGTGCAGGCAATGGCAAATCTTCTAATATTCCTATCTGGTGGAGGAGCAGAACAGGTTTGTGTTTGTGTGTATGTGTGTCTGTCTGCAACCTCGTCTCAGATAATGTATTATTCTGTACATAAATCCGAGACACTCCTTTTAGTATGATACCATACGAAATGTAAAATATGTGTTAACTTGTTGTTGTTATGAATTACAATTTGTATTATATATTACAAATTTGTAAAATGTACTATATGTTACGAATTTGCAAAATGTACTATATGTTACAAATTTGCAAAACGTATGATACAGTATGTTAAGAATTCTAACTAGGTGGCTAACGTTAGCTAGGCTAGGGATTAGGGTTAAGGTTAGGGGAAGGGTTAGCTAAAATGGTTAAGTTTAGCATGTGCGACTGTGTCCCAGCTGTTGCTATGACGATTGGGCTGCAGCGCCATGAGCCTGACCCCCCCTGAAGCTTAGGTTATGTAAAAGGTTATGTAAAATGTTTAGGGTTAGGGGAAGGGTTAGCTAACATGCTAAGTAGTTGTAAAGTAGCTAAAAAGTAGTAAGTAGTTGAAAAAATGCTATTTAGCTAAAGTTGTCCGTGATGAGCTTCGAACTTGCAAACTTTGGTTTGCCTTCAGTAACCATCTGTTTTATGTAACCATACCAAATACTCTTATTTTCTCCCCCTTCACAGTAGAAGCCTGAAACAACGTTCTAGACTGTTGACATCTAGTGGAAGCCTTAGGAAGTGCAATATGACCCCACATACACTGTATATTGGATAGGCAATCACTTGAAAAACTACAACTTCAGATTTCCCACTTCCTGGTTGGATTTTTTTCTTAGGTTTTTGCTTGCCATATGAGTTCCGTTATACTCACAGACATCATTCAAACAGTTTTAGAAACTTCAGAGTGCTTTCTATTCAAATCTACATATGTTAGCTTCTGGGCCTGAGTAGCAGGCAGTTTACTCTGGGCATGCTTTTCATCCGAACGTGAAAATACTGCCCCCATCCCAATGAAGTTTTAATTTAACCTTTATTTAACTAGGCAAGTCAGTTAATGCCTTATTGAGGTGCAGAAAGACAGATTTTTTCAGTTACTAGTCCAACGCTCTAACCACTAGGCTACCTGCTGCCCCATATTCAGAACTGGAAAATAATTACTTTATTTGCCTCGTAAAATAAAATAAAAATTAATAATATTATTTGTTCTATCTCATATAAAGCTGTGATTGAGAATAGCCTATGCCTAGACTTAGGCTATAGCAGGCATTCCCAAACCTTACCCCATTTTGATATCTGAAGATTCTTGTGACTCCATCGATGTGAAAAAGAGTATGTAATTAACACCCAATGTTAACTTTTTTATTTGGGGCTATTGCAGTCAATTGCAAAATTTCTGATTGTCTTCTCAACTCACGATCACATACTTTTAATGCGGGACTATGACAGTCAACTGCAAATTAGTCTGACATAATATCTGTTATCTCACCACCACTAATGAAAGTGAAACGGCGTGGTCAACACTGCACACCTCATTTCTGCTGTTACATCCAACCTGAATCGATATTCTTTTTTTTCTTTTTTTTGTCTTTTCACCCCTTTTTTCTCCCCAATTTCATGGTATCCAATTGGTAGTAGTTACAGTCTTGTCTCATCGCTGCAACTCCCGTACAGACTCGGGAGAGGCGAAGGTCGAGAGCCATGCGTCCTCCGAAACACAACCCAACCAAGCTGCACTGCTTCTTGACACAATGCCCATCCAACCCGGAAGCCAGCCGCACCAGTGTGTCGGAGGAAACGCCTGTACACCTGGCGACCGTGTCAGCGTGCACTGCACCCGGCCCACCACAGTAGTCACTAGTGCGCAATGAGACAAGGATATCCCTGCCGGCCAAACCTGGACGACGCTGGGCCAATTCCCTAACCTGGACGACGCTGGGCCAATTGTGCGCCGCCCCATGGGTCTCCCAGTCACGGCCGGCTGCGACAGAGCCTGGACTCGAACACAGAATCTCACAGCTAGCCATAGACCACTGCGCCACTTGGGAGGCCCATTTGGTTTTAATGCAGACGAGAGCATTGCTGAATCCAGCTTTACCCAGATATGAGCTGGGAAAGAGTATCATGAGTTTTAATGCTCTGAGGGACATGGCAGGGTATTCCCTTTGAGTCAAGGAACCAAAACTCCTCCTTAGTGACCCGTGAATGTGTTTTCTGCAGCGTTTAGATTTCAATCATTTTTATTTTGACCACATTACAATGATTTTGAGATGCAAAGACTATATATATGTTTTCAGGATTTTTGACATTTTCCCGCAACCTCATTTTCATATGGGGTTGCAACCCCTAGTTTTGGAACCGCTGGGCTATAGGCTTTCATTATTGTTTTTTTTTTAAAGCAGCAACAACTTCAGGACAACACCTTTGTAGGCTAGAATATTTGGGAAATATAGCTACTGTTTACATCTTTAACTTAAAGCTTTTATGATACGCCTAGTAGGAGGATAGGTTATTGGCCATTTGGTTTTCAACCTCGCATGCAAGGATTTTCCCGGCCAACAGGAATCATTTATTTCTTAATAAGCTTAAACTTTATTAAACATGTAATTCTATTTTTATATAGGCTATTGCTATTGTTTGTTCTCTTTCATTATTAGTCCTCTGGCTACCTTACATTTTAGGGTATTCAAATAACTTTTTTGAGATGGAACACCCTTACATTCATTGTTTGATCAATAGACGCCATGTATAAAACAATGAAGGGTGGCCTTCAGCCATATTCATAGCCTATCGAATGGTTATGAATATGGACACAAAATAGCTGGACACAAAATAGCTAAGGATTGTCCGTTATACAAAAACATACAATATATATATAGGTTTAGGCTAGAGGCTAAATGTCCATGCATCCGACAGAGCGAGAGAGAGAAACAGTATTTTCTGACGGGATATTTTTGCACTGCTTTGGTGGGATTCTCTATTCTGTCTTGCCTACATTCCTCTTTTGCGTTCTGTAGGCTGTATAGCATATTTATTGAAATAGGTGTGACGCACACAAATATCTTGGTCACAATTTTATGTTTTGTTTATTTATTTTTTCTAAGCTATTATCTTTTTGAATTGTTTCTTCTTTTTTTTCATATAAACTTAGCAAAAAAAGAAACGGCCCTTTTTCAGGACCCTGTCTTTCAAAGATAATTCGTAAAAATCCAAATAACTTCACAGATCTTCATTGTGAAGGGTTTAAACACTGTTTGTGAAGGGTTTAAACACTGTTAACCTGTTGGGGATAGGGGGCAGTATTTGCACGGCCGGATAAAAAACGTACCCGATTTAATCTGGTTACTACTCCTGCCCAGTAACTAGAATATGCATGTAATTGTTTGATTTGGATAGAAAACACCCTAAAGTTTCTAAAACTGTTTGAATGGTGTCTGTGAGTATAACAGAACTCATTTGGCAGGCCAAAACCTGAGAAGATTCCAAACAGGAAGCGCTCACTCTGACCATTTCATGGCCTTCTTGATCATCTCGAACCAAAACAGGGGATCTCTGGCATAACGTGACATTTTCTAACGCTCCCATAGGCTCTCAGAAGGCGCCAGAATGATGAATGGTGGCTTTGCAGGCCATGGCTGAAAAACATTAGCGCATTTGGATAATGGTCGATCAGAGGACAATGAGACTCTGTGCACGGCGTGCACGAGCCGACACCATGTTTACTTTCTCTCTCTTTGAACGAAAACAACGACTCCCGGTTGGAATATTATCACTTTTTTACGAGAAAAATAGCATAAAAATTGATTTTAAACGGCGTTTGACATGCTTCGAAGTACGGTAATGGAATATTTTGAATTTTTTGTCACGAAACACGTCGGGCGCGTCACCCTTCTTTACCCTTCGGATAGTGTCTTGAACGCACGAACAAAATGCCGCTATTTGGATATAACTATGGATTATTTGGAACCAAACCAACATTTGTTATTGAAGTAGAAGTCCTGGGAGTGCATTCTGATGAAGAACAGCAAAGGTAATCAAACTTTTCTAATAGTAAATCGGAGTTTGGTGAGTACCACACTTGGTGGGTGTCAAAATAGCTAGCCTGTGATGGCCGGGCTATCTACTCAGAATATTGCAAAATGTGCTTTCACCACATAGCGAGTGCATAAAGGAGTTCTGTATCTATAATTCTTAAAATAATTGTTATGTTTTTTGTGAACGTTTATCGTGAGTAATTTAGTAAATTCACCGGAAGTGTTCGGTGGGAATGCTAGTCACATGCTAATCACATGCTAATGTAAAAAGCTGGTTTTTGATATAAATATGAACTTGATTGAACAAAACATGCATGTATTGTATAACATAATGTCCTAGGATTGTCATCTGATGAAGATCATCAAAGGTTAGTGCTGCATTTAGCTGCGGTTTGGGTTTATGTGACATTATATGCTAGCTTGAAAAATGGGTGTCTGATTATTTCTGGCTGGGTACTCTGCTGACATAATCTAATGTTTTGCTTTCGTTGTAAAGCCTTTTTGAAATCGGACAGTGTGGTTAGATTAACGAGAGTAATAGCATTTGAAGTAATAGCATTTCTAAGGTATTTGAACATCGCGCCACGGGATTACACTGGCTGTTGAGTAGGTGGGACGCAAGCGTCCCACTGGCCCAGAGAGGTTAATTGTTTATGGTTCAATGAACCATAAACAATTAATGAACATGCACCTGTGGAATGGTCGTTAAGACACTAACAGCTTACAGACGATAGGCAATTAAGGTCACAGTTATGAAAACTTAGGACACTAAAGAGGCCTTTCTACTGACTCTGAAAAACACCAAAAGAAAGATGCCCAGGGAGGCATGAGGACTGCAGATGTGGCCAGGGCAATAAATTGCAATGTCCGTACTGTGAGACTCCTAAGACAGCGCTACAGGGAGACAGGATTGGTACATCCGAACATCACACCCGTGGGACAGGTACAGGACAACAACTGCCCAAGTTACACCAGGAATGCACAATCCCTCCATCAGTGCTCAGACTGTCCGCAATAGGCTGAGAGAGGCTGGACTGAGGGCTTGTAGGCCTGTTGTAAGGCAGGTCCTCACCAGACATCACCGGCAACAACGTCGCCTACGGGCACAAACCCACCGTCGCTGGACCAGACAGGACTGGAAAAAGTGCTTTTCACTGACGAGACAGTTTTGTCTCACCAGGGGTGATGGTCAGATTTGCGTTTATCATCAGAGGAATGAGCATTACACCGAGTCCTGTACTCTGGAGCGGGATCGATTCGGAGGTGGAGGGTCCGTCATGGTCTGGTGCGGTGTGTCACAGCATTATTGGACTGAGCTTGTTGTCATTGCAGGCAATCTCAACGTTGTGCGTTACAGGGAAGACATCCTCCCTCATGTGGTACCCTTCCTACAGGCTCATCCTGACATGACCCACCAGCATGACAATGCCATCAGCCATACTGCTCGTTCTGTGCCAGATTTCCTGCAAGACAGGAATGTCAGTGTTCTGCAATTGCCAGCGAAGAGCCCGGATCTCAATCCCATTGAGCATGTCTGGGACCTGTTGGATCGGAGGGTGAGGGCTAGGGCCATTCCCCCCAGAAATGTCCAGGAACTTACAGGTGCCTTGGTGGAAGAGTGGGGTAACATCTCACAGCAAGAACTGGCAAATCTGGTGCAGTCCATGAGGAGGAGATGCACTGCAGTACTTAATGCAGCTGGTGGCCACACCAGATACTGACTGTTTGTTCAAGGACATATTATTCAATTTCTGTTAGTCACATGTCTGTGGAACTTGTTCAGTTTATGTCTCAGTTGTTGAATTTTGTTATGGTCATACAAATATTTACACGTTACGTTTGCTGAAAATTATCGAAGTTGACAATGAGAGGAGTTTACCTCTATTGGCAATGTTACCCGGTGTGTACCACAAGCGTCAGAAGCATTTGGGTCTAGTGCATGTAAAATTACTCTACAGCCAAAAAGAGGAAGAAACTGTCTGACTGAAAAACAAACTTATCTCCTGTGTCTTCTTTCCCCCAGTGTAAAAAATGTTAGTAATGTACACAAGTACAAAATATGACTTGAATTATTGAGAAGTTCTCACTAGCACCTTACTTTGACCGGGGCAGCTCTAGCAGGGCATAATTTTGATGAACTGACTTGTTGGAAAGGTGGCATCCTATGACGATGCCACATTGAAAGTCACTGAGCTCTTCAGTAAGGCCATTCTACTGCCAATGTTTGTCTATGGAGATTGCATGGCGGTGTGCTCCATTTTAAAAACCTGTCAGCAACATGTGTGGCTAAAATAGCCGAATCCACTCATTTGAAGGGGTGTCCACAGACTTTTGTATATATAGTGTACGTTGGACTGATTTCCTAAGGGTTACTCAAATTGTATACTACTGTGTTTGGGATTAAAATGTTCATATTGGTAGAAAATGTGTAAGTTTCATTGTTAGGCTGTGGAGGCACTGTTCATGGTTAGCGTTTACTTTTGGTCAGAGAACAGGCATCCTCACTCCTGGGTTTTTATTGTTTGAATAATTTGTACAATTGTCAATCTGTTCAGACAATTGAAGATATTTTGACAATTACTTTATGTATACTGTTATGCAGTACGAGTCAAAAGTTTGGACACACCTACTCATTCAAGGATTTTTCTTCATTTTACTATTTTGTACATTGTACATTGACATCAAAACTATGAAAAACACATATGGAATCATGTTGTAACCAAAAAAGTGTTAAACAAATCAAAATGTATTTTATATTAGAGATTCTTCAAAGTAGCCACCATTTGCCTTTATGACAGCTTTGCACACTCTTGGCATTCCATCAAACAGCTTCATGATCAAATCAAATCAAATCAAATTTATTTATATAGCCCTTCGTATATCAGCTGAAATCTCAAAGTGCTGTACAGAAACCCAGCCTAAAACCCCAAACAGCAAGCAATGCATGTGAAAGAGGCACGGTGGCTAGGAAAAACTCCCTAGGAAAAACTCCCTAGAAAGGCCAAAAACCTAGGAAGAAACATAGAGAGGAACCAGGCTATGAGGGGTGGCCAGTCCTCTTCTGGCTGTGCCGGGTGGATATTATAACAGAACATGGTCAAGATGTTAAAATGTTCATAAATGACCAGCATGGTCAAATAATAATAATCATTGTAGTTGTCGAGGGTGCAACAAGCACGTCCGGTGAACAGGTCAGGGTTCCGTAGCCGCAGGCAGAACAGTTGAAACTGGAGCAGCAGCATGGCCAGGTGGACTGGGGACAGCAAGGAGTCATCATGCCAGGTAGTCCCGAGGCATGGTCCTAGGGCTCAGGTCCTCCGAGAGAAAGAGAGAAAGAGAGAATTAGAGAGAGCATATTTAAATTCACACAGGACACCGGATAAGACAAGAGAATACTCCAGATGAAACAGACTGACCCTAGCCCCCCGGCACATAAACTACTGCAGCATAAATACTGGAGGCTGAGACAGGAGGGATCAGAAGACACTGTGGCCCCATCCGATGATACCCCCGGACAGGGCCAAACAGGCAGGATATAACCCCACCCACTTTGCCAAAGCACAGCCCCCACACCACTAGAGGGATGTCTACAACCACCAACACACCGTCCGAAGACAAGGCCGAGTATAGCCCACAAAAATCTCCGCCATGGCACAACCCAAAGGGGGCCGCCAACCCAGACAGGAAGACCACGTCAGTGACTCAACCCACTCAAGTGACGCACCCCTCCCATGGACAGCATGGAAGAACACCAGTAAGTCAGTGACTCAGCCCCTGTAATAGGGTTAGAGGCAGAGAATCCCAGTGGAAAGAGGGGAACCGGCAAGGCAGAGACAGCAAGGGCGGTTCGTTGCTCCAGCCTTTCCGTTCACCTTCACACTCCTGGGCCAGACTACACTCAGTGATAGGACCTACTGAAGAGATAAGTCTTCAGTAAAGACTTAAAGGTTGAGACTGAGTCTGCGTCTCTCACATGGGTACGCAGACCATTCCATAAAAATGGAGCTCTATAGGAGAAAGCCCTACCTCCAGCCGTTTGCTTAGAAATTCTAGGGACAATTAGGAGGCCTGCGTCTTGTGACCGTAGCGTACGTGTAGGTATGTACGGCAGGACCAAATCGGAAAGATAGGTAGGAGCAAGCCCATGTAATGCTTTGTAGGTTAGCAGTAAAACCTTGAAATCAGCCCTTGCCTTAACAGGAAGCCAGTGTAGGGAGGCTAGCACTGGAGTAATATGATAACAAATTTTGGTTCTAGTCAGGATTCTAGCAGCCGTATTTAGCACTAACTGAAGTTTGTTTAGTGCTTTATCCGGGTAGCCGGAAAGTAGAGCATTGCAGTAGTCCAGCCTAGAAGTAACAAAAGCATGGATTAATTTTTCTGCGTCATTTTTGGACAGAAAGTTTCTGATTTTTGCAATGTTACGTAGATGGAAAAAAGCTGTCCTTGAAACAGTCTTGATATGTTCTTCAAAAGAGAGATCAGGGTCCAGAGTAACACCGAGGTCCTTCACAGTTTTATTTGAGACGACTGTACAACCATCCAGATTAATTGTCAGATTGAACAGAAGATCTCTTTGTTTCTTGGGACCTAGAACAAGCATCTCTGTTTTGTCCGAGTTTAAAAGTAGAAAGTTTGCAGCCATCCACTTCCTTATGTCTGAAACACTGGCTTCTAGCGAGGGCAATTTTGGAGCTTCACCATGTTTCATTGAAATGTACAGCTGTGTGTCGTCCGCATAGCAGTGAAATTTAACATTATGTTTTCGAATGACATCCCCAAGAGGTAAAATATATATATATATATATATATATATATATATATATATATATATATATATATATATATATATATATATATATATAAATATGATCAGCTTCACCTGCTGGGGATCAGCTTCAACTGCTGGGATCAACTTCAGCTTCTGGAGGACGCTGATCCACAGATTCACTTTGATTCGTCCAGATGTATAAATCCAGTCAGAAATGCATAAATGTGTTGTACATTTTTTTTTAAATAATAATTGTGTGTAAAAATGTACTGTTAATTTTTAAAAAAACAATTCACCCAATATAATTCCTACTTTCAGACACTTGACATGGTCCCCCCTGTCTTATCGTTCATGATCATCCTAGATCAGCACTCATAGTTCTGGATAAATTGTAAGTATTGTCCCATAAGTACGCAGCATATAAAGAGGATGGGTGAAATGCTGGTAAAGAACCCAGTTACCAGTATATAATCGACACATTGCATTCGGAAAGTATTCAGACCCCTTCACTTTTTCCACGTTCTGTTACATTACAGCCTTATTCTAAAATGGCTTCAAATGTAATTTTCCTTCATTCATCTACACATAATACCTAATAATAACAACGCAAAAAGAGATTTTTGGAAATATTTGCAATTGTATTAAAAATACAAACCTGAAATATCACATTTACATAAGTATTCAGACCCATTACTCAGTACTTTGTTGAAGCAACTTTGACAGCGATTACAACCTCGAGTCTTCTTGGGTATGACGCTACAGGCTTGGCACACCAGTATTTGTGGAGTTTTTCCCATTCTTCTCTGCAGATTCTCTCAAGCTCTGTCAGGTTATTTTTAGGTCTCTGCAGAGATATTCAACCAGGTTCAAGTCTGGGCTCTGGCTGGGCCACTCAAGGACTCTCAGAGACTTGTCCCAAAGCGGGGCGGCAGGTTACCTAGTGGTTAGAGCGTTGGACAACGTAAAAAAATCTGTCGTTCTGCCCCTGAACAAGGCAGTTAACACTGTTCCTAGGCCGTCATTGAAAATAAGAATTTGTTCTTAACTGACTTGCCTAGTTAAATAAAGGTAAAATAATAATTAAAAAGCCGTTGTTGTGGCTGTTCGTTGTCCTGTTGGAAGGTGAACCTTCGCCCCAGTCTAAGGCTCTGGAACAGGTTTTCATCAAGGATCTCTCTGTATTTTGCTCTGGTCATCTTTCTCTCGATCCCGACTAGTCTCTCAGTCCCTGCCGCCGAAAAACATCCCCACAGCATGATGCTGACACCACCATGCTTCACTGTAGAGATGGTAGCAGATTTCCCCCAGATGTGACTCTTGGCATTCAGGCCACAGAGTTCAATCTTGGTTTCATCAGACCAGAGAATCTTGTTTCACATGGTCTGAGAGTCCTTTAGGGGTCTTTTGGCAAACTCCATGCGGGCTATCATGTGCCTTTTACTGAGGAGTGGCTTCCGTCTGGCCATTCTACCATAATGTCCTGATTAGTGGAGTGCTGCAGAGATGGTTGTCCTTCTGGAAGGTTCTCCTATCTTCACAGAGGAACTCTGGAGCTCTGTCAGAGTGACCATCAGGTTCTTGGTCACTTCTCTGACCAAGGCCCTTCTTCCCCTGATTGCTCATTTTGGCTGGGCGGCCAGCTCTAGGAAGAGTTTTGATGGTTCCAAACTTTTTCCATTTAAGAATGATGGAGGCCACTGTGTTCTTGGGGACCGTCAATGCTGCAGAATTTTTGGTACCTTTCCCCAGATCTGTGCCTCGACACAATCCTGTCTCAGAGCTCTACGGACAATTCCTTCGACCTCACGGCTTGGTTTTTGCTCTGACATGCGCTTTCAACTGTGGGACCTTATGTTGACAGGTGTGTGCCTGTCACGGGTGTCGTAGGGTGTAGACCAAAACGCAGCGGGGAAATGTGTACTCATCTTCTTTTTATTTAGTGAAGAAGGAAAAACACAAACAACGTATTCAAAAACAAACGAACTAGACAGTCTCGTCAGGCACACAGCAAAACAAGAAACAATCTCCCACAAAATCCCATGACAAACACATTCCTATTTATAGGACCTTCAATCAGAGGCAACGATAGACAGCTGCCTCCAACTGAAGGCCCCAACACCAATTAGCTAAACATAGAAATACAAACGACTAGACTGAACATAGAAATAAACTAACATAGAACAATAACCAAACCCTGGACTAATAAATCAAATACCCCTCTACATACACAAACCCACCCAGAACCACATAAAACAAATACCCCCTGCCACGTCCTGACCAAACTATAAGAACAAATAACCCCTTTACTGGTCAGGACGTGACAGTGCCTTTCCAAATCATGTCCAATCAATTGAATTTACCACAGGTGGACTCCAATCAAGTTGTAGAAACATCTCAAGGATGATCAATGGAATCAGGATGCACCTGAGCTCAATTTCTAATCTCATAGCAAAGGGTCTGAATACTTATGTAAATAGGGTACTTCTGTTTTTTTTATCTTTAATACATGTGCAAACCTCTCTAAAAACCTGTTTTTGCTTTGTCTTTATGGGGTATTGTGTGTATATTGATGAGGAAAAAAATATTTTTATCAATTTTACAATACTGTAATGTAAGAAAATGTGGAAAAGAAGGGGTCTGAATACTTTCCAAAGGCCCTGTATCCCTGGGATATTATGTCAAAGAAGGCTAACAAGGAAGCATGGAATTCCTGATTGACCGTCCTGCCATGGCTATATACTAAAAAAATTGAATGTAAGAGAGCTTCTCTGGTGGTGCAGAGGATTAAAGACCTAGCTTGGGAACTAAACATTGTGTTTACAGTATATGATAAAATGCTGTTCAGATTAATTAAATTAAAATGCTTTGTGTCTATATAATTTTGTAGTGGGTCTACAATGCACTGCTCAAATGTGAATTGCCATAAAATCTGCAGAGAAACATAATGGGGATGTATACATTTGCATGCTGAGAATGTTGTGGTAACATTAGGTGAAACATAAATATGAAATTGTGAAATGTTTTTTAAATTGTGTGAAAATCAATGGAATATTAAGTTAATCCTAAAACAAATATGCTATGAACGTCATAAAAACGGAATTATTTGGAAATTATGGAACATTATGCAACACTGTGAGAATGTTTTGTGCAACCTTTGTGAATATCACAAGAGTATTCTTGCAACATTAAGGGAATGTCCTGTGCAACTTAACGTAAACATTGTATGAATGTCATCAAAACTGAGCAAATGTTGTGTTTTGGGAACCTATCTCTTGTAATTTATCCACACTGTGCTATTTTGTGTTTTGGGAACATATCTCTTGTAATTTATCCACACTGTGCTATTTTGTGTTTTGGGAACATATCTCTTGTAATTTATCCACACTGTGCTATTTTGTGTTTTGGGAACATATCTCTTGTAATTTATCCACACTATGCTATTTTGTGTATTGGGAACATATCTCTTATAATTTATCCACACTGTGCTTGTTTGGATGAATAACTCTGCAACTCTGCAGGATAGCTGTGGAGAGATGAAAATGGCCATTCATGTGTCATGTCATGTTTTGTTGATGTCCAATTCTCAGGAGTTTATTTAGATTTTTTCATTAAGAAATTATGCATCGGAGAGGAATAGAAGGCACTCAACCAAAAGGTTATATGAGCATTTGGAAGGAAAAGGCGCAACTCTCGCTAGTATTAATTTTTTAATTGTGATCGAGAGTTGTGCCTTTTCCCTCCAAAAGGATGCAGTGGGTCACTTGTATCAAAAACAAGTAAAAGTCAGTGTAGGGTAGGGTCTTGAGGCTGTTTGCATATGTAATGTCTCATCACTGTCTATGTACAGTATCTCTCCTATTTAATGTGAATGTATGACAAGGCCTGTCTCTGTGTGAGAGATTTCTCCATCTAGTCTCCTCAAGTATAATTTCTATCTCTACAGAAGGAGATGACCCTCTCCTCCCTCCTCATTACTCCTCTCTCTCACACACACACGTACAAGCATGCACACACGACTCTTCAGAAAATGTGTTTGGAGTGTGTACAGCTCTGTACCGCTAAATGAGGATGCAGCATAACCTCCCCTAAGGCTTTGAGAGACCACACGACTCCTCTGACCAAGTTATAAGAATACAACAATGCAGGGATTATAGCCAGCACTGTAACAATTTACAGTAAGGAAACTTACTATTCTTACTATATATCGCTATAGGAATACAGTGGGGGGGGGGAAAGTATTTGATCCCCTGCTGATTTTGTATGTTTGCCCACTTACAAAGAAATGATCAGTCTATAATTTTAATGGTAGGTTTATATGAACAGTGAGAGACAGAATAACAACAAAAGAATTCCGAAAAACGCATGTCAAAAATGTTATAAAATGATTTCCATTTTAATGAGGGAAATAAGTATTTGACCCCTCTGCAAAACATGACTTAGTACTTGGTGGCAAAACCCTCAGACATTTCTTGTAGTTGGCCACCAGGTTTGCACACATCTCAGGAGGGATTTTGTCCCACTCCTCTTTGCAGATCTTCTCCAAGTCATTAAGGTTTCGAGGCTGACGTTTGGCAACTCGAACCATCAGCTCCCTCCACAGATTTTCTATGGGATTAAGGTCTGGAGACTGGCTAGGCCACTCCAGGACCTTAATGTGCTTCTTCTTGATCCACTCCTTTGTTGCCTTGGACGTGTGTTTTGGGTCATTGTCATGCTGGAATACCCATCCACGACCCATTTTCAATGCCCTGGCTGAGAGAAGGAGGTTCTCATCCAAGATTTGACAGTACATGGCCCCGTCAAATGATGCGGTGACGTTGTCCTGTCCCCTTAGCAGAAAAACACCCCCAAAGCATAATGTTTCCACCTCCATGTTTGACGGTGGAGATGGTGTTCTTGGGGTCACAGGCAGCATTCCTCCTCCTCCAAACATGGCGAGTTGAGTTGATGCCAAAGAGCTCCATCTTGGTCTCATCTAACCACAACACTTTCACCAGTTGTCCTCTGAATCATTCAGATGTTCATTGGCAAACTTCAGACGGGCATGTATATGTATTCTTGAGCAGGGGACCTTGCGGGCGCTGCAGGATTTCAGTCCTTCACGGCATAGTGTGTTACCAATTGTTTTCTTGGTGACAATGGTCCCAGCAGCCTTGAGATCATTGACAAGATCCTCCCGTGGAGTTCTGGGCTGATTCCTCACCGTTCTCATGATCATTGCAACCCCACGAGGTGAGATCTTGCATGGAGCCCCAGGCCGAGGGATATTGACAGTTCTTTTGTGTTTCTTCCATTTGCGAATAATCGCACCAAATGTTGTCACCTTCTCACCAAGCTGCTTGGCGATGGTCTTGTAGCCCCTTCCAGCCTTGTGTAGGTCTACAATCTTGTCCCTGACATCCTTGGAGAGCTCTTTGGTCTTGGCCATGGTGGAGAGTTTGGAATCTGATTGATTGATTGCTTCTGTGGATATGTGTCTTTTTTACAGGTAACAAGCTGCGGTTAGGAGCACTCCCTTTAAGAGTGTGCTCCTAATCTCAGCTCGTTACCTGTATAAAAGACACCTGGGAGCCAGAAATCTTTCTGATTGAGAGGGGGTCAAATATTTATTTCCCTCATTAAAATGCAAATCAATTTCTAACATTTTTGACATGCGTTTTCTGGATATTTTTGTTGTTATTCTGTCTCTCACTGTTCAAATAAACCTACCATTAAAATTATAGACTGATCCTTTCTTCATCAGTGTGCAAACGTACAAAATCAGCAGGGGATCAAATACTTTTTTCCCCCACTGTATATACTGAACAACTATTTCAACGATTTTACTGAGTTACAGTTCATATAATGAAATCAATAACTTGAAAGAAATTCATAAGGCCCTAATCTATGGATTTCACATAACTGGGCAGGGGCACATCAGATGGGTGGGCCTGGGAGGGCATAGGCCCACCCACTTGGGAGCAAGGCCCACTCACTGGGGAGCCAGGCCCAGCCAATCAGAATGAGGTTTTCCCCACAAAAGGGCTTTATTACAGACAGAAATACTCCTCAGTTTCATCAGCTGTCCGGGTGGCTGTTCTCAGACGATCCCGCAGGTGAAGAAGCCGGATGTGGAGTTCCTGGGCTGGCATGGTTACACATGGTCTGCGGTTGTGAGGCCGGTTGGGCGTACTGCCATATTCTCTAAAACGATGTTGGAGGTGGCTTATGGTAGAGAAATGAACATTCAATTCTCTGCCAACAGCTCTAGTGGACATTTCTGCAGTCAGTATGCCAATTACATGCTCCCACAAAACATGAGATATCTCTGGCATTGTGTTGTGTTACAAAACTGCACATTTTAGAGCGGCCTTTTGTTGTCCTCAGTACAAGGTGCGCCTGTGTAATGATCATGCTGTTTAATCAGCTTCTTGATATGCAACAGTGGAGGCAGGGTTGAATCCTTCCTACATGTGGAAAACACACACATGCACACACACATATTGATATACACACGCACGCACATACTCACATACACAAACACACACACAAACATGAGTTAATTTACTGTGAAATGTTGTCCCTTGAACAGCCCCTGTGGGTGGTAAGACATGGCCGATCTCTGTTTAAGAGGCATCTTCCATGCAGGATGTCATTATGAATAAGGATTCAGGTGAAGGGAGAGAAGGGAACTCTACCTCTAATACTCTGATAAATGTCTGCTGCCTAACCAGAGGGTCTGATCACTGCACTAGGTCTACTTCAATCTGACAGAGGGACTCTATACTCACTGAGAACCATGATCGGATTAAAGATTCTACATTCTAATATTCTGCAATTCTTAAATTCTATATTCTATTCAATAATATACACTGTACATATTTTACATAAATGCATGAGCATGGGGCAGGAACGGTTTGATGTATCAATCCCATATATCTAGACGGGGACAGAGTGGTAGAGTGTGGTAGAGAGTGAGTCAATGTTATATGATGTCTTCTGCTTCAGAGACCCAGCAAAGCCCCTCAAGAATTTATACTTTTGAAGAATAAACACAAAAAAGAATAGCTAACAACCTCGGGGATGGATTGTGTGAGAGTGAGAGAAAAAGAGAGAGTCAAAGAAGAGTGAGTGTGTACATGCCCATGCAGGGGCTTGTGTGTGAGATTTCTGTGCGTCCTAGAAACTGTATCTTGATTAAGTGTATTATCCTTTTACTTGTAGATTGAGGTTTCAGCATTGAGTGTCATGCTAATCATATATTTAGTGGAAGAGAAATATCTCCAAGAAAGGAATTATGAAATAGATGGTACTTCACTGATCATATAATGACCTAGGCATTCACTTTACCATTCTAGAAGAGAGATAGAGAGAGAGAAAGCGCGGGGGATAAGAGAGAGATGGAGGGTTAGAGAGAGAGAGGGAGAAAGAGAGAGAGGGAGAAAGAGAAAGAGAGAAAGAGATTTGGCAATGTAAACACATTTCCCATGCCAAAAAAGCCCCTTAGAATTGAATTGAATTGAGAGAGGGAGAGAGATGGGGAACGGAAGGAAGAGCTAGAGAGAGATTCAACAGAGATTAAATAAGTTCAACTGATTAAAACATGATTTTTTTTTCAACACAGTCATACTGCAGATGGTCATCTCCGACTGGGCACAGATGTCATTTCAATGTCTAGCTTTGATTTCCTTCTGGTTGAGTCCAACTAACGTGAATTCAATGTGAAATCAATACAAAATGTCACCATGTCATTGGATTTAGATTAAAAGACAGACATCCCTCACCTTGAGGACTGCAAATCCAATCAGTTTTCCACGTTGATTCAATGTAATCACGTTGAGGTTTTTTGTTGAAATGATGTGGAAACAACGTTGATTCAACCAGTTTTTGCCCAGTGGGCTATGACGCATGCTCAGAAATCAGCTCCTTGTTTTCAGCTCCTTGTGTGTGTGTGTGCATGCGTGTGTGTGTGTGTTTGTGTGTGTATGCATGCCTACATCTGTGTGTGTGTGCAGAGAAAGCAAAGTGCATGACACAATGATGTTGCCCTAAGGGGGCACTGGGGTTGCTCCGTCACATCATATAATCATGAACCCTATAGGCTTACTTTATGACACTGTGATGTCATGACCTGAGGAGAAAGACTGCTACTGGCCTCCACTGAGCCTCTCTAACCTGAAGAGGAGGAACCCTGCTACTGGCCTGCTCTGAGCCTCTCTAACCTGAAGAGGAGGAACCCTGCTACTGGCCTGCTCTGAGCCTCTCTAACCTGAAGAGGAGGAACCCTGCTACTGGCCTCCACTGAGACTCTCTAACCTGAAGAGGAGGAACCCTGCTACTGGCCTGCTCTGAGCCTCTCTAACCTGAAGAGGAGGAACCCTGCTACTGGCCTCCACTGAGCCTCTCTAACCTGAAGAGGAGGAACCCTGCTACTGGCCTGCTCTGAGCCTCTCTAACATGAAGAGGAGGAACCCTCTACTGGCCTGCTCTGAGCCTCTCTAACCTGAAGAGGAGGAACCCTGCTACTGGTCTCCACTGAGCCTCTCTAACATGAAGAGGAGAAACCCTCTACTGGCCTGGTCTGAGCCTCTCTAACCTGAAGAGGAGGAACCCTGCTACTGGTCTCCACTGAGCCTCTCTAACCTGAAGAGGAGGAACCCTGCTACTGGCCTGCTCTGAGCCTCTCTAACCTGAAGAGGAAGAACCCTCTACTGGCCTGCTCTGAGCCTCTCTAACCTGAAGAGGAAGAACCCTCTACTGACCTGCTCTGAGCCTCTTGAGCCCTGAGGGAGCGTAGCCTGCGTCCCAAATGGCACCATATTCCCTAAATAGTGCACTACTTTTGAACAGAGCTCTAAATGGTCAAAACTATTGCGCTATGAAGGGAATAGGGTTCCATTTGGGATGCAAACACTGGTTTGCACTGAGGCTCTTTACCCTGGAATGAGAGGAAGGTGGCATCAGTGGGAGACTGTATGACCATATAGATGTGTGTGGGAGTTAGATGTATAGTACCTAATGCAACTCACACTCCTGTTAGATACTCAGGATATAAGGTGATGTATTTAATCGATATGTCAGACACACATACAACACACACACACAAATGTACAATAATGCACACACACATGTACAGACAAACACATCAATTGTTTTTCTTCACTATTTGTATGTCTCTCACTGACCGGGAGAGCTTTCTTCCTCTAAGGCTCTTTCCCTCTCCACTGTTTCTCTGCATGCTGTGTTTCTTTAGAGAGGGGGCTGGATGCACAGTGACAATGTTCTGTACTCTACTTGGTGGCTGTCACTGTGAGCCAGGCCTGATGAGGAGAGAGGGAGATGTGGAGAAGGGGGAGGGGAAGAGGCGAGGCAAGGAAAAAAGTTGAGGAGGGAGTCCCCTGATGCACTCACCCTTACTTTTACCACTACAACACTCACACATGCACACACACACTCTTTACCCTCACTTTCACTACTACAACCAGCCTCTCAACAGAACCATCAGATCCTCTCTCTCTCTACCCTCTCTTTCTCTCTCTCTACCTCTCCCCCCCTCTCTCTCTCTCCGCCTCTCTCCCCGTCTCTCTCGCTAACCCCCCCCCTCTCTCTCTCTCTCTCTCTCTCTCGTGTGCTCTCTCTTTTTGTTTTCCTCCTTTATGTAACCAAGGCTTGCAGGCATCTGCTTAATGCACTGACAATTAAAAAATAACGGGGCAGAAGACAAAACTGGGCAAAACTGGTTGAAATGACATCATCACAAAATTACATAATTTCAACCAGTTTTGGGATGTCCTTTGAGTAAGAGTGTACCAGGAGTTATTAGGGAATATGCGGTGAAATAGCGAATGAGATGACAAAAACATCAAGAACAGGAATGAGAGGAGTGATACTTTACGTCAGAGACTTGATGACGACCATTACTTAGGCTTTCAAGGCATGCGCTGAAGGAGGAAATGTGGTTCACTTTGTTACTCAGGAACACATTTCTTCATCATGTCTGTTAGAATATTAGTCATAATAACAACAAAAGCAATGGATCCTTTGACAGAAAGACAGAGTTTATTTCTGGAGATGATGTCAATATTTCAGAGGCCTCTGTAGCTGAAGGACACATAAGACCATGAGAATGGATGCATCCCAAAAGGCACCCTATTCTCTACATAGTGCACAACTTCTGGCCAGGGCCCTGGTCAAAAGTAGTGCACTGCATAGGGAATAGGGTGACATTTGGGATGTAGGCAATGTCTAGTCAACAGAAGCATTGGAATCTATAATAGATCACTAGCTTCCATCTATTAGCATTCAAGCCTATTGATTCTTAGTGACAGAGATGGTCGATGCCATTCTCAGGACATTTGATCTGACAGTGATATATATATAATGAGTGATGAGTGAAGGTGTAACAGCATTGGATAATAGATTATGTTAATTATGTTACTCTAAGTGTTACAATGATCTATATATCCATACAGATCATGTATTTTTTTAGGTTTTAATACAGAAGTTAAAAAAAGGCCTATTCACACCCGAGCCGAGGCCAGCGGGTCTCCAGCTCTGCCATTGTTACAAAGAGACCCTGATGTTAAGGTCGAGGTATGTATAGTTTTTTGTGTGCTCTAGGGCAACGGTGTCTAGATAGAATTTGTATTTGTGGTCCTGGCAACTGGACCATTTTTAGGACACCATTAGTTTTGTCTTACTAAGAGTTTTCTGTCAGGGACCAGGCGTGACAGAATCTGTGCAGAATATCTAGGTCCTGCTGTAGGTTCTCCTTGGTTGGGGACAGAAGCACCAGATCATCAGCAAACAGTAGACATTTGACTTCAGAGGCCAGTTGCTGCAGACTGTTCTAGTACCCTCGCCAATTAGTTGATATACATGTTGAAGAGGGTGGGGCTCAAGCGGCCCTGTGGAAAGAAACTGTGTGTTTTTTGCACATTTTTACTGCACATTTTATAATGTGACCTGTTCCCCCCCGAACACCACTTTCCATCAATTTGTATAGCTGACCTTCATGCCAAATTGAGTCAAAAGCTTTTTTGAAATCAACAAAGCATGAGAAGACATTCTCTCTCTCTCTCTCTCTCTCTCTCTCTCTCTCTCTCTCTCTCTCTCTCTCTCTCTCTCTCTCTCTCTCTCTCTCTCTCTCTCTCTCATTACCCTACAAGAGGCTCTCCCTACTAGCCTCTGTCTCTCTACTAGTCTATCTCTTCTAGCCTGTCTCTCTACTATCCTCTGTCTCCCTACTAGCCTTTCGCTACTAGCATGTCTCTCCCTCTCCACTAGACTGTTTCGCTACTAGCATGTCTCCCTACTAGCCTCTACCTCTTTATTAGCTTGTCTCCCTACAAGCCTCTGTCTCTCTCCCAACAAATGTCTCTATAGTAGCCTGTCTCTCTATTAGCATGTCTTTCTACTACCCTGTCTCTCTACTACCCTGTCTCTACAGTAGCCTGTCTCTCTATTAGCCTGTCTCCCTACTACCCTGTCTCTCTACTACCCTGTCTCTACAGTAGCCTGTCTCTCTACTACCCTGTCTCTCTACTAGCCTGTCTCTCTACTACCCTGTCTCTCTACTACCATGTCTCTATAGTAGCCTGTCTCTCTACTAGCCTGTCTCCCTACTATCCTCTGTCTCCCTACTAGTCTCTGTGTCCCTACTAGCCTGTCTCCCTACTTGTCTCTGTCTCCAACTATCCTCTGTCTCCCTACTAGTCTCTGTCTCCCTACTAGCCTCTGTCTCCCTACTAGACTTTGTCTCCTTACTAGCCTCTGTCTCTCTAGCAACCAATGTCTCTATAGTAGCCTGTCTCTCTACTAGCCTGTCTCTCTACTACCTTTGTCTCCTTACTAGTCTGTGTCCATACTAGCCTGTCTCCAAACTAGCCTGTCTCCATACTAGCTCCTACCTATCTACTAGGCTGTCACTCTGCTAGCCTGCCTCCATACTAGCCTGTCACCCTACTACCATGTGTCCCTAGTAGTCTGTCTCTCTACCAACCAATGTCTCTAAAGTAGCCTGTCTCTTTACTAGCCTGTCTCTCTATTAGCCTGTCTTCCTACTAGCCTGTCTCTCTACTAGCCTGTCTCTCTACTAGACTGTCTCTCTACTATCCTCTGTCTTCCTACGAGCATGTCTCCCTACTAGCATGTCTCCCTAGTAGTCTGTCTCCCTAGTAGTCTGTCTCTCTACTAGTCTGTCTCCTTTGTAGCCTGTCTCTCTACTATCCTCTGTCTTCCTACTAGCCTGTCTCTCTACTATCCTCTGTCTTCCTACGAGCATGTCTCCCTACTAGCATGTCTCCCTAGTAGTCTGTCTCTCTACTAGTCTGTCTCCTTTGTAGCCTGTCTCTCTACTATCCTCTGTCTTCCTACTAGCTTGTCTCTCTGCTATCTTCTGTTGCCCTACTATCTTCTGTCTCCCTACTAGCATGTCTCTCTACTAGCATGTTTCCCTAGTAGACTGTCTCGCTACTAGTCTGTCTCCCTACTATCAACTGTCTTCCTACTAGCATGTCTCCCTAGTAGCCTCACCCTACTATCCTCTGTCTTCCTACTAGTATCTGTCTCCCTACCAGCCTGTCTCCTTACCAGCCTGTCTACCTACTAGCCTCTCACCCTACTATCCTCTGTCTCCCTACTAGTCTCTGTTTCCCAACTAGCCTGTCTCCCTACTAGACTTTGTCACCCTACTAGTCTCTGCCTCCCTACTAGTCTCTGTGTCCCTACTAGTCTCTGTGTCCCTACTAGCCTCTGTCTCCCTACTAGTCTCTGTCTCCCTACTCTCCTCTGTCTCCCCACTCTCCTCTGTCTCCCTACTCTCCTCTGTCTCCCTACTCTCCTCTGTCTCCCTACTCTCCTCTGTCTCCCTACTATCCTCTGTCTCCCTACTAGACTTTGTCACCCTACTAGTCTCTGCCTCCCTACTAGTCTCTGCCTCCCTACTAGTCTCTGCCTCCCTACTAGTCTCTGTGTCCCTACTATCCTCTGTCTCCCTAATATCCTCTGTCTCCCTACAAGTCTCTGTCTCCCTACTATCCTCTGTCTCCCTACTATCCTCTGTCTCCCTACTAGACTTTGTCTCCTTACTAGCCTCTGTCTCTCTACCAACCAATGTCTCTATAGTAGCCTGTCTCTCTACTACCCTGTCTCTCTTCTACCCTGTCTCTCTACTAGCCTGTCTCCCTACTATCCTCTGTCTCCCGACTAGTCTCTGTGTCCCTACTAGCCTCTGTCTCCCTACTAGCCTCTGTCTCCCTACTAGCCTCTGTCTCCCTACTAGCCTCTGTCTCCCTACTAGCCTCTGTCTCCCTACTAGACTTTGTCTCCTTACTAGCCTCTGTCTCTCTACCAACCAATGTCTCTATAGTAGCCTGTCTCTCTACTACCCTGTCTCTCTTCTACCCTGTCTCTCTACTAGCCTGTCTCCCTACTATCCTCTGTCTCCCGACTAGTCTCTGCGTCCCTACCAGTCTCTGTCTCCCGACTAGTCTCTGTGTCCCTACTAGCCTGTCTCCCTACTAGCCTCTGTCTCCCTACTAGACTTTGTCTCCTTACTAGCCTCTGTCGCTCTACCAACCAATGTCTCTATAGTAGCCTGTCTCTCTACTAGCCTGTCTCTCTATTACCCGGTCTTCCTACTACCCTGTCTCTCTACTAGCCTGTCTCTCTACTAGCCTGTCTCTCTACTAGCCTGTCTCCTTACTAGCCTCTGTCGCTCTACCAACCAATGTCTCTATAGTAACCTGTCCCTCTACTAGCCTGTCTCTCTACTAGCCTGTCTCTCTACTAGCCTGTCTCCCTACTAGCCTGTCTCTCTATTACCCGGTCTTCCTACTACCCTGTCTCCCTACTAGCCTGTCCCTCTACTAGCCTGTCTCCTTACTAGCCTGTGTCACCCTACTACCTTGTCTCCCTACTAGCCTGTCTACCTACTACCCTGTGTCCCCACTAGCCTGTCTCCCCACAAGCCTTTCTCCCCACTAGCCTCTGTCTCCTTACTAACCTTTCTCCGGACTAGCCTGTCTCTCTATTACCCGGTCGTCCTACTACCCTGTCTCTCTATTAGCCTGTCTTCCTACTAGCCTGTCTCTCTACTAGCCTGTCTCTCTACTAGACTGTCTCTCTACTATCCTCTGTCTTCCTACGAGCATGTCTCCCTACTAGCATGTCTCCCTAGTAGTCTGTCTCCCTAGTAGTCTGTCTCTCTACTAGTCTGTCTCCTTTGTAGCCTGTCTCTCTACTATCCTCTGTCTTCCTACTAGCCTGTCTCTCTACTATCCTCTGTCTTCCTACGAGCATGTCTCCCTACTAGCATGTCTCCCTAGTAGTCTGTCTCTCTACTAGTCTGTCTCCTTTGTAGCCTGTCTCTCTACTATCCTCTGTCTTCCTACTAGCTTGTCTCTCTGCTATCTTCTGTTGCCCTACTATCTTCTGTCTCCCTACTAGCATGTCTCTCTACTAGCATGTTTCCCTAGTAGACTGTCTCGCTACTAGTCTGTCTCCCTACTATCAACTGTCTTCCTACTAGCATGTCTCCCTAGTAGCCTCACCCTACTATCCTCTGTCTTCCTACTAGTATCTGTCTCCCTACCAGCCTGTCTCCTTACCAGCCTGTCTACCTACTAGCCTCTCACCCTACTATCCTCTGTCTCCCTACTAGTCTCTGTTTCCCAACTAGCCTGTCTCCCTACTAGACTTTGTCACCCTACTAGTCTCTGCCTCCCTACTAGTCTCTGTGTCCCTACTAGTCTCTGTGTCCCTACTAGCCTCTGTCTCCCTACTAGTCTCTGTCTCCCTACTCTCCTCTGTCTCCCCACTCTCCTCTGTCTCCCTACTCTCCTCTGTCTCCCTACTCTCCTCTGTCTCCCTACTCTCCTCTGTCTCCCTACTATCCTCTGTCTCCCTACTAGACTTTGTCACCCTACTAGTCTCTGCCTCCCTACTAGTCTCTGCCTCCCTACTAGTCTCTGCCTCCCTACTAGTCTCTGTGTCCCTACTATCCTCTGTCTCCCTAATATCCTCTGTCTCCCTACAAGTCTCTGTCTCCCTACTATCCTCTGTCTCCCTACTATCCTCTGTCTCCCTACTAGACTTTGTCTCCTTACTAGCCTCTGTCTCTCTACCAACCAATGTCTCTATAGTAGCCTGTCTCTCTACTACCCTGTCTCTCTTCTACCCTGTCTCTCTACTAGCCTGTCTCCCTACTATCCTCTGTCTCCCGACTAGTCTCTGTGTCCCTACTAGCCTCTGTCTCCCTACTAGCCTCTGTCTCCCTACTAGCCTCTGTCTCCCTACTAGCCTCTGTCTCCCTACTAGCCTCTGTCTCCCTACTAGACTTTGTCTCCTTACTAGCCTCTGTCTCTCTACCAACCAATGTCTCTATAGTAGCCTGTCTCTCTACTACCCTGTCTCTCTTCTACCCTGTCTCTCTACTAGCCTGTCTCCCTACTATCCTCTGTCTCCCGACTAGTCTCTGCGTCCCTACCAGTCTCTGTCTCCCGACTAGTCTCTGTGTCCCTACTAGCCTGTCTCCCTACTAGCCTCTGTCTCCCTACTAGACTTTGTCTCCTTACTAGCCTCTGTCGCTCTACCAACCAATGTCTCTATAGTAGCCTGTCTCTCTACTAGCCTGTCTCTCTATTACCCGGTCTTCCTACTACCCTGTCTCTCTACTAGCCTGTCTCTCTACTAGCCTGTCTCTCTACTAGCCTGTCTCCTTACTAGCCTCTGTCGCTCTACCAACCAATGTCTCTATAGTAACCTGTCCCTCTACTAGCCTGTCTCTCTACTAGCCTGTCTCTCTACTAGCCTGTCTCCCTACTAGCCTGTCTCTCTATTACCCGGTCTTCCTACTACCCTGTCTCCCTACTAGCCTGTCCCTCTACTAGCCTGTCTCCTTACTAGCCTGTGTCACCCTACTACCTTGTCTCCCTACTAGCCTGTCTACCTACTACCCTGTGTCCCCACTAGCCTGTCTCCCCACAAGCCTTTCTCCCCACTAGCCTCTGTCTCCTTACTAACCTTTCTCCGGACTAGCCTGTCTCTCTATTACCCGGTCGTCCTACTACCCTGTCTCTCTACTAGACTGTCTCCTTACTAGCCTGTCCCTCTACTAGCATGTCTCTCTACTAACCTATCTCCCTACTAGCCTCTGTCTCGCCACTAGCCTGTCACTCTTCTAGACTGTCTCCCTACTAACCTCTGTCTCTCCACTAGCCTGTCACTCTTCTAGACTGTCTCCCTACTAACCTCTGTCTCTCCACTAGCCTGTCACTCTTCTAGACTGTCTCCCTACTAGCCTCTGTCTCTCCACTAGCCTGCCACTTTACTAGACTGTCACCTTACTAGCCTGTCCCTCTACTAGCATGTCTCTCTACTAACCTATCTCCCTACTAGCCTCTGTCTCTCCACTAGCCTGTCACCCTACTACCCTGTGTCCCTACTTTCTCCCTACTAGCCTTTCTCCCTATTGGCTGGTCTCTCTACTAGCATGTCTCCATACTAGTCTATTTCTCTACAAGCTCCTGTTTCTCTACTGTCCTCTGTCTCCCTATCAACCTCTATCTCCCTACTAGCCTGTCTCTACTAGCCTGTCTCTCTACTATCCTCTGTCCCTCTACTAACCTGTCCCTCTACTAGCCTGTCCCTCTACTAGCATGTCTCTACTAACCTGTCTAACCTCTGTTTCTCTACTAGCCTGTCACTCTGCCAGCCTGTCTCCATACTAGCCTGTCTCCCTAATAGCCTGCCTGTCCTTCTACTAACCTGTCTCCCTACTAGCCTCTGTCTCTCTGCTAACCTGTCTCCCTACTAGCTTGTCCCTCTACTAGCACGTCTCTCTACTAACCTGTCTCCCTACTAGCCTCTGTCTCTCTACTAACCTGTCTCCCTGCTAGCCTGTCTCCTTACTACCTTGTCTCCCTAATAGCATGTCTCCCTAATAGCCTGTCCCTCTACTAGCATGTCTCTCTACTAACCCGTCTTCCTACTAGTCTGTCTCCCTACTAGTCTGTCTCCCTACTAACCTGTCTCCCTACTAGCCTCTGTCTCTCTACTAACCTGTCTCCCTACTAGTCTGTCTCTCTACTAACCTGTCTCCCTACTAGCCTCTGTCTCTCTACTAACCTGTCTCCTTGCTAGCCTGTCTCCTTACTACCTTGTCTCCCTACTAGCCTGTCTCCTTACTAGCCTGTCCCTCTACTAGCATGTCTCTCTATTAACCTCTGTCTCTCTACTAGACTCTCTCTCTTCTAGCCTTTGTCTCTACTATGCTGTCTCTACTAACCTCTGCCTCCCCACTATTATGTCTCTACTAACGTCTCCCTACTAGTCCTTTTCTGCCTATTAACCTGTCTCTCTACTAACCTCTGTCTGCCTACCAACCTCTTTCTCCCCACTATTATGTCTCTTTACTAACCTCTGTCTCCCTACTAACCCTTGTCTCCCTATTAACCTGTCTCTCTACTAACCTCTGTCTCCCTACTAGCCCCTGTCTCTCTACTAAACTGTCTCCCCACTAGCCTACTAGCCTGTCTCCCTACTAGCATCTGCCTCCTTACTAGCCTCGGTGTCCCTGGCCTCTCCGTTCCCAGATAGCCCAGTCCCACCAGGTGAGAGATGGTGTCAAACTGGTTCACCCCTGTCTACTGCATTTAGCTCAGTCTCAGTGCCTTGCCACTAGGGAGAATGAGACTCGCACACACACACGCACACACAAACACACCCTGGCTACCCAATCTGTCAGCAGTGATAACAGTCTCAGATAAACCTGCATGGCTGCAACAGCTGGAGCCATCTCTCTCTCTCTTTCTCTCTCTCTCTCTCTCTCTCGCTCTCGCTCTCTCTCGCTCTTGCTCTCTCGTTCTCTCTCTCTTGCTCTCTCTCTCTCTCTATGTGTGTAACAGAACAGGAAGTGTGAAGGTCATACACACCAAAGGAAGGAGGACAGAAACGTGTCCCTTTAGAGAAATAACAGAAATAACCATGGTTCGGGTAGTTAGAAGACTGAATGTTCCCATGGAAGTGAATTTTTTAGAGGCTTTTATCTTAATTTTTCTTTACATGCATTTCTTCTGCTTAACGCAATTATCATCATTGCACTTGAAGGCATTTGTCTGTCATAACAAGTATGAAGTTATCAGCATTATTCATTGCTTTGAATTGAATCAGGAATAGTGATCATTTAACATGCAAATAATGGATTGACAATTTTAATTATAATTTCCATTCATTTTCAACTTCACAAACTATTTTCTGCCGAACAGTTTGTTCCATGCTTGACATCGCTATTAGTCATAGTGAAATAATCAGTAACACTTTACTTGAACTGTGAAAATATAAATTATTTACAATACTTTATAACTTGTTATAAACATGTCTGAGTCTTCATAATATCTTATTATAAAATGAAACAATATGAGTGTCTAAAATAACTGGGTCGAGTATAACTTCCTCAAAATCAGGTTTAAAATTAGTCCTTTTTTGACAACAGCCTGGTCCTTTTTTGACAACAGCCTGGTCCTTTTTGACAACAGCCACGTAGGAAATCCAGGTAAGTGAACACGAAGAGACACTGACAATCTCACCAACTTCTCTCTCTCGGTCTGGCCTGGTTCAGATTGAAACCATTATTTTGTCTTCATCTTTTGGATGACAAACACTTGTCATCGATTTCTACTTCTGTGACTGATTCCAGATAGAAATCAATCTGCTTTAGCTCCTCTCTCTCCAGAGTGAAAGAGAGCTGAGCAGTCCTCGAATGCATCCAAAATGGCACCCTATTCCCTATATAGTGCATTACTTCTAAGTTCTGACCAGAGTGAGCCCTATGAGCCCTGGTCAAAGGTAGTGCACTGTATAGGGAATGGTGTGGCATTTGGGATGTAGGCCTCTACTCCTTGGAGACAAAACTAAGATTGATGACAGGGACAGTTTTTTTGTAGTAAGTGAAACAAAGCCTCATACACATAAATATTTAATATTTTCCTTCTGATTAATCTGAATTGTAGTGCCAATATCTTCTTTCTTGTTCTGTTTCTCCCATTTTACAATGCAGACACAATGGCCAGCAGCAAAGTGAGTGACCCCAGTGATATCCCACTCTTTAAGATGACACCAAGCCCAAGGGCTCTATTTTAACAAACCTAACGCAATGGTAAATATTAGTGCTGGTGGTCGGTCTGGGGATGTGTCAGAAATATGTTTGCTATTTTCACAGAAGGAATTATGGGAGCAATAGCTGTCGATGGTGTGAAGGGGAAGGGTTTTGGTGAATAAATAAGTTGTAGGTGTGATGAGGGCTTGACCATTCACTGGCAAATCAACATTGGTCATGGCTTAGTACTGTATGCGGTTGTCTCAAGTTGTGTGTTACTGATATTCTCCAATTCGGCTGGGGGCACGGAATATTCTCATCCTAGTCCATTGTATATTGATAGCACTTATTAAAGGAATACTTTGGGATTTTTGACATGAATCCCTTTATCTACTTCCCCAGAGTCAGATGAACTCATGGATAGCAATTATGTCTCTGCATCCAGTATGAAGGAATCTAGAGGTAGTTTTGAGAGCCAATGCTAACTAGCATTAGCATAATACCTGGAAGTCTACCATACTTAAAAGCATGTTAACAGTTTCCATAGACTTCCAGTCATTGTGCTAAAGCTAGTTAGCAATCGCGCTAACGCTTCCGTCAAATTGCACGAAGAGACATAAAAATGTTATCCACTAGTTCATCTGACTCTGGGGAAATACATCAAATCCAGAAGTATCCCATTGAATAGCATACAGTTATAAGTAAAACATTTAAATGTAATGTGTTGTGTGTGAGGCACATTCGCAATAAGAAAGATACAGGCCTATCCATCGTTGACATGGCATTATAGGACTGAATAATTTGAATATGTTTAATAACTTAAATGTTTCTAAGTACCAGGGTCACCGGCATCATCTCATCTCTTGTTCCATGATGGGCATATAGACATAGCCTATATGGAGGGGCTTTTACACTCACTATTTTACTGCTCCCAAACTTGATCTTTTAATAAAGCTTAGGCGATTAAGAGTTATTTCAAAGAGGTCTGACGAGCCAAACCCTTTATTTATATTCTAGGCTAATTGGCAAATGAATGCATTGTACAGGACAAAAACACAATCCTTCATTGAGGGGAGGGTAGGCTATGCTTGGTTTTGAATCAAATGAAATATAAGGTTCACTAGCACGAAAAGTATGTTGTTCCATGTGCATATGTACACTGTGCGTCATGGCTGTATGGGCGACGCTTCCGCAGTCAAAATCCATGCCCTAACCAACCGTATTACCACTAAGATCTGCTTTTCGTGAGTCTTAAATCTCCCTATTTTCCCTGAATGAAATTGTCACTTTTACACTAGTTTTTAAGGACAACACCTCAAATGTTTCCACCTCTCCCACCTCAGTGCAAGCGAGTTGATGTTAGACAGGTATATTGCCAAACCTGGCGCAAGGGGTAGAAAATGTCAGAGCACCAGATTTGGCATGCCGAAATTACGAACTAATGTGCGTTTGACACTTGTGCCGCCTTAGCGCCAGCTGGAAATAGAGTCCCTAGACTATCTTTCCTTTACCCTAACCCCTACTTTGTCTGAAAATTGAAAAGCAGTAGCAGGTGTGAATGAATTGTACTGCAGACAGTCCAATCTAAATAATTTACTGTCTGCAGTACACTTTATTCATACTAGCTACTGCTTTTCAATTTTCAGACACCCCAGACACATTGTGGATTTTCTGTCCCCCACTCAATGTCCGGAACATTCAGTTAGTCTAGGGCCCAACTCTCAGGGTCTGCTGCTGCTACTGCTCAGTATATTAACACTGGCCTCTCTCTTTATCTCTCTCCCCTCCTGTTGGCAGAGTTACGACTCTGAACTGGCTGTCAGACACACTCACACACAAGTGCACATACACACAAAGACACACATGCACAAAAAGTATGCACGTACACATACACACGCACACATGCACACACAGAACCACGCACACACACACACACACACACACAGCTCCACTGTAAATTAAACAGAGCTCCATACTGACCTGCCAGTAGGGTCAAACAACAGTCGACATCATAGGAGCTGCGATAACAAACAAACAAGCATTTAAAGCAGATTCATGCTACTTGTGTGCTTTTCTCATCTATATTTTCCACAAGATGTTTATTGTATGATACAGTGTAAGTCCCACACGTGCAGTAAAAGGCACAGAGCATCCAACATCTGTTTTGACATTTATCCTCTGCATTACACTGTCATGATGTAATAACTTACACAACAAACCACTGGAGTGGTACTAAATGAATTTGGTGGTTGAATACAAACACACTCATGCTGTAGAGTTGTTTAATAACATCACTAATGACTTCTGCCCACATACTGTATACGTCATGTTTCTGTTGTTATTGTCCTGTGCTTTGGTACTTTGCCAGGTTATTTTAAGGCATTGTTTACCAGACAGATTTTAGCATCGCCACAATGTCATTTTTTACTGCAACAGTGCATATCAACAGCTATTCTGCATAATTTCTCAGATTATGCATCAGAATTTATATCTACAAAAATGTTAAGTTTACAGCAAACATGCTGTTTGCTTGTTTCTGCGTTTTTTAAGTTAACTGAGGAAAAGGGCATGTGCAAAACAACATGTACTATATTCCACATTGAAAAAGACATCATTTTCACAGATAGCCAAAGGCGCCAGACCTGCCATTCAATGATGATCACAAAAGACCTTGGAGAAGCGCACATTTAGTTTTTTGACAAGCGTGCAGGTCAGTTATTTTATATGAAAGGCTTCCAAAGCATAAAATAAGAATCACACTAATTTTATATTTTTAGACAGAAACCTTTTGGAGCAAGGCATTTTCCTCAAATAATTTATTTTGCAAGCCTGTTTATTTTGTAGATATTAACATGTTGACTTTTACAGTACATTAATCTTGAAATGCCAGTGCCACCTACTAAGCATGGCACTTGCCTCAAATCATAACATTTCCATGTATTCCTTCTATCCAAGCCAGTTGTTGAGTGTGGATGATGTAAATAGCAGTATGTTAAGCTGATGAATGATAAGGGTAAAAAGCTATCAAAGGGTTCTAGATGAAAGGCTAAGAGCAGCGAGGCTATGCTGGGTGTCCAGGCCACTGCATTTGATGATGATCATTCTGAATGATGCTAGATAGCAGGGGGTAACTTAGTACACACACAAAAAAAATAGTTCTAAATAGTGCCAAATAAGGGTTCTTAGGCTTCAAACCATAGTGGATCCCTTTTTGGTGCTATATAGACACTTTTTTGAAGGGTCCATAAAGAACCATGCTCATAAGGTTCTAAATGGAACCATTATGGTGCTATAAAGAACCCTTTCATAAGGCTCTATAAATACTAAAAACTATTAATAAAAGGTTCTATATAGTTCCAAAAAAAGGGTTCCGCTATGGTTACAACCGTTTTTTATGGTTCTTTATAGAACCTTTATGGAGAATGTTTGTTAATCTCAAAGATTATTTGTAGATAATTTCAAAAAATCATACTTTTTTATTTAATTTAATTGACAAGTTGAATTAGGTGTGCTAGTTCTGGAACAGCTGGGAGTCCCTGAGGAGAGAATTGAGAACCACTGATTTAATTAACTGTTGACATAAGGTCATACATTAGTTATTCACAAGAAACTATTACTGGGTATGCTCATACTTAACATAAAATAACAGATTAGATCAACTGGAATGACACTTTCACTCACGGTGAAAAAAGAGCACAAAAAGAGCTTGTACAACCCACATCCCAAACTATTTGAATGAGCTGCCACACCCCTACCTTTTAATAAATCATTAAAAGAGTAAAGAACCATTTTCTGAACTGCAAAGAAACATTGAAGGGCTCAACAGGGTTCTTTGAGTTATTATGGTTCCACATAGAATCATCACCCTTCCAAAGAACCCTTGAGGAAACCTCTTTTCTTAGTGTGTAGGGGACATACAGTATAAGGGAGGTGGGAAGTCAGAGCTTTTTTTTCTCACTTAGAGCCAATCTCCAGTAAGGTTCGTTCTAGTCTTCGATCCACATGCACACTGCAAAGTATAGGCCCACATTAAAGTACTATATGTATTGCTGAAATAAAAAGGGAAGAGGACACAGTCCATTCAGGGGCAGGTACTCAAAATGAAGAATAAGGGTGCAAGTTGGAACCTAATAAGGTTCTTGAGAGAGATGCCATAGGGAATACGTTCTACAGCCTCTGAAGAACCATAAATGGGATGGTTCTTTGAAGAACCATACAAAAATCCAAGACCAGAGATGTTTCGGCACTCCAGGACGGGAACTGAATAGCTTTGCTGTGGGGTTTTAAGGGTTATTTGCATATTTCACAGGGTGCTGGTCGAGTGAATTCCCAAGGTGCCATTCATACATTTTCAGTCCTGTGGCTCTCACCAAGTGAGATCCTAAGTGAATATGTTGTCATTCGAATTAAACTAATTAAGACAACACACATTTCATAAGGCCTTCTTTTGAGGGTCTAGATTTACCCTAATACAGTGGCTTGAACTGCCCTTTCTCACCTGGACAAAAGGAACACCTACAGTTGAAGTCGGAAGTTTACATACGCCTTAGCCAAGTACATTTTAACTCAGTTTTCACAATTCCTGACATTTAATCCTAGTGAAAACTCCCTGTCTTAGGTCAGTTAGGATCACCACTTTATTTTAAGAATGTGAAATGTCAGAATAATAGTAGAGAGAATGATTTATTTCAGATTTTATTTCTTTCATCACATTCCCAGTGGGTCAGAAGTTTACATACACTCAATTAGTATTTGGTAGCATTGCCTTTAAATTGTTTACCTTGGGTCAAATGTTTCGGGTAGCCTTCCACAAGCTTCCAACAATAAGTTGGGTGAATTTTGGCCCATTCCTCTTGACAGAGCTGGTGTAACTGAGTCAGGTTTGTAGGCCTCCTTGCTCGCACACGCTTTTTCAGTTCTGCCCACCAATTTTCTATAGGACTGAGGTCAGGGCTTTGTGATGGCCACTCCAATACCTTGACTTTGTTGTCATTAAGCCAATTTGTCACAACTTTGGAAGTATGCTTGGGGTCATTGGCTATTTTGAAGACCCATTTGCAACCAAGCTTTAACTTCCTGACTGATGTCTTGACTGTGATTGATTGAAAAACGAGTTTTAATGACTCCAACCTAAGTGTATGTAAACTTCTGACTTCAACTGTATGTGAGAATGCTGTTGATTGACTACAGCTCTGCGTTCATCAACATAGTGCCCACGAAGCTCATCACTAAGCTAAGGACTCTGGGACTAAACACCTCCCTCTGCAACTGGATCCTGGATTTCCTGACAGGCTGCACCCAGGTGGTAAGAGTAGGCAACAACCCGTCTGCCATGCTGATCCTTAACACTGGGGCCCCTCAGGGGTGTGTAATTAGTCCCCTGCTGTATTCCCTGTTCACC
This sequence comes from Salmo trutta, assembly GCF_901001165.1. NCBI lineage: Eukaryota > Metazoa > Chordata > Actinopteri > Salmoniformes > Salmonidae > Salmo > Salmo trutta. Next base: position 30,133,429 of record NC_042966.1, on the reverse strand, counting down.
CACGACTGCGTGGCCAAACACGACTCAAACACCATCATTAAGTTTGCTGACGACACAACAGTAGTAGGCCTGACCACCGACAATGATGAGACGGCCTATAGGGAGGAGGTCAGAAAACTGGCAGTGTGGTGCCAGGACAACAACCTCTTCCTCAATGTGAGCAAGACAAAGGAGCTGATCGTGGACTACAGGAAAAGGTGGGCTGAACAGGCCCCCATTAACATCGAAGGGGCTGTAGTGGAGCAGGTTGAGAGCTTCAAGGTACTTGGTGTCCACATCACCAACGAACTATCATGGTCCAAACATACCAAGACAGTCGTGAAGAGGGTATGACAAAACCTTTTCCCCCTCAGGAGACTGAAAAGATTTGGCATGGGTCCCCAGATCCTCAAAAGGTTCTACAGTTGCACCATCGAGAGCATCCTGAACGGTTGCATCATCGCCTGGTATGGCAACTGCTCGGCATCTGACCGTAAGGCGCTACAGGGGGTAGTACGAACGGCCCATTACATCACTGGGGCCAAGCTTCCTGCCATCCAGGACCTATATAATAGGCGGTGTCAGAGGAAAGCCCATAAAATTGTCAGACACTCCAGTCACCCAAGTTATTGACTGTTTTCTCTGCTACCGCATGGCAAGCAGTACCGGAGCGCCAAGTCTAGGACCAAAAGGCTCCTCAAAAGCTTCTACCTCCAATCCATAAGACTGGTGAACAATTCATAAAATCACCACCGGACAATTAACATTGACCCCCCCTCCCTTTTGTTCACTGCTGCTACTCGCTGTTTGTTTGTTACCTATGCATAGTCACTTCGGCCCCACCTACATGTACAGATTACCTCAACTAGCCTGTACCCCTGCACACTGACTCGGTACCGGTGCCCCCTGTATATAGCCTCGTTATTGTTATTCTTATTGTGTTACTTTTTATTATTACTTTTTATTTTAGTCTACTTGGTAAATATTTTCTTCTTCTTGAACTGCACTGTCGGTTAAGGGCTTGTAAGTAAGCATTTCACGGTAAAGTCTACACTTATGGTATTCGGCGCCGCATGTGACAAATAAAGTTTGATTTGATTTGAAACTCATAGTTTACAGGCCACATCGGCCCTGCAAGTCACATTACACTGGCTTAAAAAGTAATTAACCTGTAACCTGGATTCAGATTGGCTGCCATACATGTCAAGAACCTTTTAGATTTCTGAAGAACCATAGATGCCACATCAAGAAGCCCACACTTTACTCTTTATCAGGCAAGGTTTCTCCAAGGAACCTTTTAAAAGCTGAGGAAGAACCACTTAAGAACCTTAGTTTTTTTTAGTGTAGATGGTTCGTTTTAGCTGATTTTATCTTCTTCTTGATACCATGTTGTGTTTTGACTGATGTCATGTCTATGCTAATATGGCTAAATTTCGCTAGCTAGCTAGCAGACAATTGCAACGATGTGTTTGAGAAACAACAACTGCTCATTGTGCAAATGTATTTATGTGTTCAATAAACATTGGAGAATAAATATAATTGAAATGTTGTCAATAGTTTACATGTAAGCCAACCCTGTCTGTTTGGCCCCATATTTGTGCAATCGTCAGTTTTGTTGCTGAACAACCAAAGCGTCTATAAAAGGAACACATCTTTAGGCTGCCATACAGTTCAAGATCCTTTTAGAATTCTGATGAACCGTAAATGCCACGTTAAGAACCCCACACTTAACTCAAAGGTTATTTATTGGGCAAGAGTTCTCCAAGGAACATTATGAGTTTAGGAAGAACCATTTAAGAACCTTCATTTTTTATCAGTGTACTTTACCTACATGTATGTAATAGTAATTGACTTTAGCAGGGTCTGATATTGTCCGCTTCCCTTATAAAAACATGACATTCAGTTGGACACAAGGAATTGAGACTCCCTTGGCTACCGATGTGAATAATTCTAATATGTAATTGGGTTGTGACATAGTTACTGAGCAATCAGGTTAAAGGAATGAACATAGGGTATAGTTTGTCAATGATGGAATAATCTGGTCAGATGGCCCAGCGAAACGCTGTGGTTGTATCCTAAATGGCACCTGGTCAAAAGTAGTCCACTATATAGGGAATAGGTTGCTATTTGGGACACGGAGTGTGGATGTCTCCCTGGCCACCTGCTGCCTTCGCTACTGTGACTGTTTGTGTGTGTGTGTGTGTGTGTGTGTGTGTGTGTGTGTGTGTGTGTGTGTGTGTGTGTGTGTGTGTGTGTGTGTGTGTGTGTGTGTGTGTGTGTGTGTGTGTGTGTGTGTGTGTGTGTGCGTGCATGCGCATGTGTGTGTGAGAGAGAGTGTGTGAGAGAGTGTGTATGTGTGTGTGCACTGCTGTGAGGTATCCAGAGACTAGAGTACCTAATGAAATCTGATGGGTGGAAAATGACAGGTGCATTGACATCTCTGTGACGGGGATCTAGAGGAGAGGGGGATGACAGGGAGGAGAGGATTCATAAGTTATCACACCTGTGAACCCCTGCTCCTTTGTTTCAAGGTGAGATGGAGGAGAGACTGGGGAGGGAGATAGAAAGAGGGTGAGGGAAAGGAGAGAGGGGGAGGGGAGGGGTGGGGAATAGAGAGGCAGAGAAAGAGAGAAAAGGTCTGAGCGAGAGGGGGAGAGAAGGAAAAGGAAGACAGGAGAGAGAGAGTTTTTTTTTTTTCGCCAGACATAATAGGACCCATCTCGTCCAAAAAGTTGACTCAAATTTGCCAAAAAAGCAGCTGGATGATCATCAAGACTCTTTGAAGAATGTTCTATGGACAGATGAGTCGAAAGTATAACTTTATGGGCGACATGGGTCCCATTATGCCTGGGAAAAAAACAAACATCGCATTTCACAGTAAGAACCTCATACCAACGGTCAAGCTAGGTGGTGGTGGTGGTAGAGTGTTGGTTTGGGAATGCTTTGCTGCTTCATGACCTGGACGACTTGCCTTAATAGAAGGAACCATGAATTCTGCTCTGTATCAGAGAATTCTACAGGAGAATGTCAGGCCATCCGTCTGTGAGCTGAAGCTGAAGCGCAGTTGGGTCATGAAGCAAGACAATGATCCAAAACACACAATCAAATCTACATGAAAATGGTTAAAAGCAATATATTATACATTTTGGAATGACTTAGTCAGTCCAGACCTAATCCCAATTGAGATGTTGTGGCAGGACTTGAAACAAGCAGTTCATACTTGAAAACTCACAAATGTTGCTGAGTTAAAGCAGTTCTGCATGGAACAATGGGCCAAAATTCCTCCACAGAGATGTGAGAGACTGATCATCAACTACAGGAATCATGGGAGTCATTGTAGCTAGTGGCGCAGTGGTCTAAGGCACTGCATCTCAGTGCTAGAGGTGTTATTACAGACCCTGGTTCAATTCCAGGCTGTATCACAACCGGCGGTGATTCGGAGTCCCATAGGGTGGCGCACAATTGGCCTAGCATCGTCTGGGTTAGGATTTGGCCGGGGTAGGCTGTCATTGTAAATAAGAATTTGTTCTTAACTGACTTGCCTAGTTAAATAAAAAATAAAGGTGGCACAACCAGTTATTGAGTAAGGGGGAATTATTTTTTCACACAGGGACATTTAACGTTGCATAACTTTCCTTGTGAAATAAATGACATAAGTAAATAATTGTTGTATTTGTTCAGGTTCCCCTTATCTAATATTAGGTTTGGGTTGAAGATCTGACAACATTCAATATCAAAAATATAAAAATTACAAAGAGGGAAAAATTTGTCACAGCACTGTAGAGAGTACCAGAGGAAAGGCTAATTAGCTTGCACAGTGTGCATCTGAATTGTTAGTGTGTGTGTGTGTGTGTGTGTGCATGTGTGCGTAGTTGTTTGTTTTTTGCACAATAACTATATCCAAAGGCTCATCTTTCTTTCTTCATCATTGATCCTACTCATCCCTGTTTCATCCCTGTCTCCCTTCTCCTCTGAACAAGGTGTCACTCACAGATAACTACTGTAACAAGGCCACAATTACCTGGCTAACAATCAATACAGGGAAGAGAAAAAACAATGCCTGAGTCCATTCAAACTCACAGTCAAGGCTGATAGATTTCTCTTGGTAATTCTTCAAGAGAAGGTTTTGTTGTTATCCTTTTTTAGAATTGTTTTCCTGTATCTTCATAAATATAATCACATAAGCTCTTATTACCAGAGGGGTAAGAAAGTACTTCTTGAAGAAGATCGTTTTCTCTCTGCTATTGCTTCCTATACAGGTGAATAAATTAGTTAATATTTTCTTCTGGTCTGCAGATAAATGTTTGGAACAGAAACTAGATCAGTGTTCTAGTTCAATGTGCTTTTCAACACAATAGAGAATCATCATAAAACTGTCCTATATAGGGGACTTCACCATCTGTCTTAGTGTTTAACAGACAGGAAAGAGAATTGCATACATAACAGAAATTAGAACATGTAGCATCTCTATATTCTCTATTATCTTGATAACACTCAGGGTATGATCAAGTTTCAAGATGTATTGTCATGCACACAAGTACAGTGAAATGCCTTTCTTGATAGCTTTTTCCCAGCAATGCAGTAATTAATATAAGTAGTACAAATATTACACTATAAAATAAATGAAAGTTGAACAAAAACACACAGGAAATCGAAATAAAAAGAACACGTGAGTAAGGGTCAGCTATATACAGGGTCAGTTCTATTACCATATTTACAATGTGCAGGGATACTGGAGTGGTAGGGGTATATATGTATATGATAAAGGGGACTAGGCATCAGAATATACCAGAGGGGTAAGAATATATGATAAACAGAGTAACGACAGCGTATATGATGATTGTTTGTGAGTGTGTGTAGAATGTATGTGCGTGTTATGTGCGTGTTGTGTGTGTGTGTGTGTGTGTGTGTGTGTGTGTGTGTGTGTGTGTGTCTGTGTGTGTGTGTGTGTGTGTGTGCGTGCGTGCGAGAGAGAGAGAGAGAGAGAGAGAGAGAGAGAGAGAGAGAGAAAGTGTGTGTGTGTAGAGTCCTGTGAGTGTGCATAGAGTCAGTAGAACAAAATATAAAAATATGCATCCGTAAGTCCATGGTCTATGAATTTCTAAAACGTACAAAAGCAGATGGTAAAATGTTTAGATGAGGTACATTTGTATGAATACTTAATGAGGGTTCAGTGACTTTACACAGGGCCTCCATGCAAAACAGCATACAAATGAGGAAACCCAGCAAATCATAATGGTTTTCTTCACTTCCAAGCTCTATCCTGCTCTAATGACCAGGGGGCTTGGTGCATCATCTAGGCATATGCCTTAGTTAGGAGTTTCTCTGGGCAGTCCCAGCAGTCATCCCTTTCCCAACAGTCAGTAGGCCTACAGATCAGACTGGCCGGTCCAATACTTCTATCTGGAAGGAGACAGACATCCCTTACTTACATTTTTACATTTTAGCAGACGCCCTTTTCCAGAGCAACTTACAGTAGTGAATGCATAAAAAAAAAAATTGTAATGGCCCCCCGTGGGAATCGAACCCACAACCCTGGCGTTGCAAACACCATGCTCTACCAACTGAGCCACAAGGAAGGCTTACCAACCATTAGGTCAGTGTCTTAGAATGAACAACATCACTCCCTACTCTTATTGGTATTTATACACAACACACTGCACTTCTGGTTGAGAGGTAAGTGCTCAGGTAGTGCACTCGGTCCCACCAAAGAAGGAAAGAGTAGAGACAGAGAATGAGCGAAGTAGAGAAAGAGTGGTTAAAGCATTCTATTTAGCTTCCGCAGCAAGCCAAACGAAAGAAAAAGACGACTAGCTGTGCCCCCTAATGAGTTAAGGACTTTTAACATTATAGTTTGGTACAATTATCCTGGGGTTAAATGTGATGTTGTTCACCACAGGTTAGAAACCCTTTAAGGCTTGAATAATTTATTATGTTTGTGTTTGTTGCTTAAAGATTGCACATCATGAAAGTGATCCACAGGTACTGACTGCATTCGAACAATAGCACCTTTTTTCTGAGTGTATCTAGAACTTAAAGGTTTTTTTTTGGCTGTCCCCATTGGAGATCCCTTTGAAGAACCTTTTTTTGGTTCCAGGTAGAACCCTTTGGGTTCAATGTACGCAAAATAGTTCTATCTGGAACCAAAAAGGGTTCTCCTATGGGGACAGCCGAAGAACCCTTTTGGAATCCTTTTTTCTGAGAGCGTATAAAGCGGGAGACTGTATGGATTACTGAAGAACGCCTACAGTATTTATTATGTTTTTATGGCTACGGTTTCTTGTCAAGCATGAAAAGCTGAAAGTCCTCAATGTTTCTCTAGCTTCATCCTTCAGCTGTTTACCAGAACAGTGGTGGGTGGATGCCTTGTTGTTGTTTGAACTGCAGATTGCCCCTTTAAGTGTATAGATCATACAGACCAGCATATGTTCATCAAACATGAAACCTGAAACCAAGTAATGTTTTATGTCCTTTCTCCAAAACTGATGATATGTTTATTGTTAACTCCAATGCCAGAAATAAACCCTCTTCTGCCAGTATATAAACACTGTAGACATATAGGCTAACGTGAATGCAAAAAAGGTAAGTCATCACCCATAGAAGAGTGATACTCATCCAGAGACAGTCAGGCCTTTACCACACAATCTGGACACAGCATGCATACTAGACGATAGTCATTGAACAGACCTTGGGCAGCACAGCACTGTGGTGCTACAGCAGAACACTGTGTCATGTTATTTCCAACCACAATCCACCTCAAGATGCAAGGAATGCACAGTGTTATGATGCATCCCAAATGGAACCCTATTCCCTACAGTTTATAGTGCAGTATATTTGACCAGAGCCTTATGGGACCTGGTTGAAAGTAGTGCACTGTAAAGAGAATAGGGTGCCATTTGTGATGGAGTGTTAGATGGCGCAGGTGGCAACGAAAACTAAAAGAGAACGAGAGGGATAATTTATTACTCTCACAGGGCAAAACTTTTTTTCTGAAGATCAGTTCAGAGGATGAAACGAGGCTATAGCTGCCGGAGGAAGTTATTCCAGGGACGTTTTATTAAAAGTAGCTCTGCTGAATACTGCTCTGGCACTGACAATATCTCCCTAACATAAAATCATTTTGGGAGGCCTAAGACCAATTTGCTTTTAGGTTGCGTCCGAAAGGGCACCATATATAGGGCAACTTATCATTCAATGCAGCTGAACTGTACTTGAAAATAACATATAAACACTCCATGGGGTGAACACTCAGTGAGATGTCAGCTGAAAACAGGATTTTGATTGACAGCTTAATACTATACTATTATCCCATTCTATTGTATATACAAACAGTACAGTTAGCCACATGTAGACACATGAGATCAAAATAGAAGGCTCTGAAAACAACTGCATTCAGAAACTATGTTATGGTCCTAGGAACATTATAGCTGGCCATGCATATAGACATCATGACAAAAGTCCCTTACTGCAATGGTTCTCAACCAGAGGAGTCTGGTGGGAGGAGCTATAGGAGGGCAGGATCATTGGAATGGCTGGAATGGAATTAATGGAACGGCAACAAACATGCGGTTTCATATTTATGATGGGTTTGATACCATTCCACGTACAGTGCTGTGAAAAGCAATTGTAATTTGTGATATTTTCTATTTTTGCATATTTTTCATAGTGAATGTTATCAGATCTTCAACCAAAACCTAATATTAGATAAAGGGAATCTGAGTTTACAAATAACAAAAAAATGTGTGCTTTATTTATTTAATGAACAAAGTTATGCAACACCCAATTCCCCTGTGTGAAATAGTACTTGCGCCCTTACACTCAATAACTAGTTGTGCCACCGTTAGCTGCAATGACTGCAACCACATGCTTCCTGTAGTTGTTGATCAGTCTGTCACGTCTCTGTGGAGGAATTTTGGCCCACTCTTCCATGCAGAACTGCTTTAACTCAGTGACATTTGTGAGTTTTCAAGTATGAACTGCTTGTTTCAAGTCCTGCCACAACATCTCAATTGGGATTAGGTTTGGACTGACTAAGTCATTCCAAAATGTATAATATATTGCTTTTTAAACATTTTAATGTAGACTTGATTGTGTGTTTTGGATCATTGCCTTGCTGCATGACCCAGCTGCACTTCAGCTTCAGCTCACAGACGGATGGCCTGACATTGTCCTGTAGAATTCTCTGATACAGAGCAGAATTCATGGTTCCTTCTATTAAGGCAAGTCGTCCAGGTCATGAGGCAGCAAAGCATTCCCAAACCAACACTCTACCACCACCACCACCTAGCTTGACCGTTGGTATGAGGTTCTTACTTTGGAATACATTGTTTGGTTTTTGGCAGGCATCATGTGACCTATTTCATCCATAAAGTTATACTTTTGACTGTCCATAGTACATTCTTCCAATAGTCTTCATGACCTTCCAAGTGCTTTTTGGCAAACTTGAGTCAACGTTTTGGACGAGATGGGTCCCATTATGTCTGGTGAAAACCTAACACTGCATTCCACTGTAAGCATGGAGGTGGAAGTGTTATGGTTTGGGATGCTTTGCTGCCTCAGAACCAAGACGACTTTCCTTAATAGAAGGTTAATTACAGTTGAAGTCGGAAGTTTACATACACCTTAGCCAAATACATTTAAACTCAGCTTTTCACAATTCCTGACATTTAATCCTAGTAAAAATTCTCTGTCTTAGGTCAGTTAGGACCACCACTTTATTTTAAGAATGTGAAATGTCAGAATAATAGTAGAGAGAATGATTTATTTCAGCTTTTATTTCTTTCATCACATGCCCAGTGGGTCGGAAGTTTACATACACTCAATTAGTATTTGGTAGCATTGCCTTTAAATTGTTTAACTTTGGTCAAACGTTTCAGGTAGCCTTCCACAAGCTTCCCACAATAAGTTAGGTGAATTTTGGCCGATTTCTCCTGACAGAGCTGGTGTAACTGAGTCAAGTTTGTAGACCTCCTTGCTCGCGCACGCTTTTTCAGTCCTGCCCACAAATTCTCTATAGGTTTGAGGTCAGGGCTTTGTGATGGCCACTCCAAAACCTTGACTTTGTTGTCCTTAAGCCATTTTGTCACATCTTTGAAGTATGCTAGGGGTCATTGTCTATTTGGAAGACCCATTTGCAACCAAGCTTTAACTTCCTGACTGATGTCTTGAGATGTAGCTTCAATATATCCACATCATTTTCCTGCCTCATGATGCTATCTATTTTGTGAAGTGCACTAGTCCCTCCTGCAGCAAAGCACCCCCACAATATGATGGTGCCACCCCCGTGCTTCACGGTTGGGATGGTGTTCTTCGGCTTGCAAGCCTCCCCCTTTTTCCTCCAAATATAACGATGGTCATTATGGCCAAACAGTTCTATTTTTATTTCATCAGGCCAGAGGACATTTCTCCAAAAAGTACAATGTTTGTCCACATGTGCAGTTGCAAACCGTAGTCTGGCTTTTTTATGGCGGTTTTGGAGCAGTGGCTTCTTCATTGCTGAGCAGCCTTTCAGGTTATGTCGATATAGGACTCGTTTTACTGTGGATATAGATACTTTGTACATGTTTCCTCCAGCATCTTCACAAGGTCGCGTCTCCTTCGTGAGCGGAATGACGGCTGCGTGGTCCCATGGTGTTTATACTTGTGTGCTATTGTTTGTACAGATGAACTTCGTACCTTTAGGCATTTGGAAATTGCTCCCAAGGATGAACCAGACATGTGAAGGTCTACAATTTTTTTTCTGAGGTCTTGGCTGATTTCTTATGATTTTCCCATGATGTCAAGCAAAGAGGCACTGAGTTTGAAGGTAGGTCTTGAAATACATCCACAGGTACACCTCCAATTGACTGAAATTATGTCAATTAGCCTATCAGAAGCTTCTAAAGCCATGACATCATTTTCTGGAATTTTCCAAGCTGTTTAGAGGCTCAGTCATCTTAGTAAATGTAAACATCTGACCCACTGGAATTGTGATACAGTGAATTATGTGGAATAATCTGTCTGTAAACAATTGTTGGAAAAATTACTTGTGTCATGCACGAAGTAGATGTCCTAACCGACTTGGCAAAACTATAGTTTGTTAACAAGAAATTTGTGGAGTGGTTGAAAAACGAGTTTTAATGAATCCAACCTAAGTGTATGTTAACTTCCGACTTCAACTGTACATTAAAACTTGCCTTAATGGAAGATTACTCTGTTAATTCAATAAATAAAATACGTTTCTATATATTTTTTTGTTATTTGGACAAATATGGTTCCCTTTATCTAATATTAAGTTTTGGTTGAAGATCTGATAACATTCAGTATCAAATATATGCAAAAATAGAGAAAATCAGAAAGGGGGAAAATACTTTTTCACGGCACTGTATTCCATTCCAGCCATTGCGATGAGCCTGTCCTCCTATAACTCCTCCCACCAGCCTCTTCTGTTCTCAACCTAGGGGTAACTGGCCAATTTATAGGAATATGAGTACTTGGATATAGTGATTAGTTGCACATGAAGGAGTACTTGGGGCAGAGCAAAATGTGTTTAGGGGTATAGTAACCAAAACATGTTGAGAACCTTTGTGGGGTAACTCAAAACATGTTGAGAACCTTTGTGGGGTAACTCAAAAATGTCGAGAACCACTGCTTTACTGGACTGAAAGACTGAATTCAGATTCAGAAACGTCATTGTGTTTTTCTGATCATGCGTTATACCCTTCTCCTTCGCCAGATTGTATTCTCAGTCCCTGCGGAGAGGTAATTGGAGTAAGTCTACTAGAGATGGGAAATCATTTCCAGATATATATATGGTGTTTGCCCTCTTATGTTGACTGCAGGGGGTTCCACTGTTAAGTCGCTCCAGACGGATCTACATCGCATGGCTGAACCAGAGGGTAGACATGAGCAACACCTCAGATGAAAGTCTCCAGATGACTATAAACAAAGAGGGAGAGACAAGCCATGGGGGTTGATATACAGTATATGGATCCTAGACAAGCCCCCCAAAAATCTGTATCGTAAAAGTATCATAATGACATGCCTTATCTCTGAAAGGTGACAATGCTGTGCTATTTCAAGAGGGATAGGTGCAAGTCTCGCATTGCCATACCTCCAAAATCACGTCGGTGTCGCAATGAGTCTAGGCACAAGGTAGCCTGGTCCCAGATCTGTTTGTGCTTTTGCCTACTCCATTGTCATTGTCCAGCCAACTTTGTTTGGCATGACAATTACATTAGGAGTTGGCAAGAGAGCAGAAATAGACGACTGGCACCCACACAAGGTGCGAGGTAAGAATTATGTACTCCATTCTCACCTAGACACGAGTCATAGTACAAAGCACCCAAGCATTTCCATTTAATTTGGCAATTAGGATATAAACAGGAAACTGAGATGTATTAATGTTTATGTAGTAGAGAGCAACATAAACAAATATACCTTTAATAGAGGCAGAGTAGAATCAGTCAATGGGCTAATACGTCTGTCTCTTAAATGGCACTCTATTCCTTATGTAATGCATTACTTTTGACCATGGCTATGGACCCTGGTCAAAAGTAGAACACTATAGGGAATAGGGTGGCATTTAAGACGCCAACTATGTCTGTTTTATTATTGAAAGATAAACTGTTAGTTCCTCGATACATGAAACAGCCTTTCATCATAAAAAAGACATTGGGAAACAGGTTCTGCTTTTAAGTAAGGTTATATTGAAGCAAGAAGCTTACATTTTTATTTCCTTTACTGTTTCTTTTCTCCACTATTTCTAGATTCTACCAAGTATTCCGGGACACTGCTAATTCTCTGTTTTCCAAGGCTATATGAAAGAAATATGCAGGTTCTATGTATGAGTTTTTCTTTCCTTCCTTACCTTTTTTAAAAACATTTAAATTATTTAGAGGGTCATGAAACAAAAGCACAATTGTATCTGACAGAGCGGTGATGAAATATGTGCTTGAGGTTGTACATGTTATGGTTTTCACAACTTTGTGTTGTTGGAAGCAAAAGTGAGGAGATGGGAGAGAGGACGTACAGGTACAGAAGGTGGAGTTATAAACTATGACTGTACAATTTACTGGCGTTAGTGAGAGGCTGAAAGTAGCAGAAGAAAAGCTATAGCCCAGCAGGAAAAACTGTTTGTAATGACATCGTAATGAGTGTAAAGCTGAAAGATGTGAAGTCGAAACTGTACATTTATAATCACTTAACTGTTTGGTAAACCTATAGATTTTAAACTGGTTTGTCTACTACAGATTTTGAGAACAAAATAATGAAAATGTATGTCTGTAAAATATAAATACATAAAGTATAATACTGTAAAGTACTATATGATGATGGGTCTTATGAAGTAAAAAAAAACATCAGACATTGACAAGATTAGAGATGTACTGAATGTAACAAATGTATCCCCTATAAAGTTAAAACATGTATCCAAAATGAAGTTGCTGGAGTCTTTTTGATGTGGGGGGCTTACACAGCTTTACAAAAATGACATTGGCCACGACAGTGATACCGTAACATATGCCATTTAGGTAGCAGGAGCTTTTAACCAAAGTGACAACTAGTCAGTCCACACATCTTTCAGTTTGCCCCCAGTGGGAATCAAACCCACAACTCAGATTTTACTAGTGCCATGCTCTTGCTAACTGAGACACACAGGACTACTACAATAAATAAATAAAAAAACAATACTGTAAAATACATTACATAATTACATTACAGTTGTAAGGTGTATGATTGCCATCCCCACGAGTGTGCCACTCTCCTTCAGGCCATGAATGAGGCATGCAATGACATCAATCCAGATCTATGTCAGGCTTGGATTCTCCATGCCAAAAGGATTTCCCCAGGTGCATGAACAATGAGGACATTTACTGTGATGTCGATGAGAACCTATGGCCAAAAGCTCAAGACCGGCTTGATGCATACTAGTGCCTTCTAAACGTTATGTTTGTTTCATTAGTTTAATTTGTTTCATTTGATTACAGTACACCTACAGTGTAATTATATCTGAACAATATATTTATTTTATTTAAAATAAATGTTGCATCAACAATAGTGAAATGATCACACCTTTGATCACACATGGCATAGAAATTATGGAAATTGACTGAAAATCTAATGTTGATGGGTAGTGCAAGTGTATTGCCTGATGTAAAAACAGTGTAATGTACTGTAATGTACAGTACTGTAGCGTATTACAGTCAAAAGGCAATTTTGACAATGTTTTTGCTTTTGGATTAACTGGTTGTTCAAATAATTCAATTGAGAAGATATCATTATGTGATTAAAATCAATGTTCCCCTGGTATTTCACAGTAAACTTAGATTTTGGATCAATGGATGTGTGGTGAAAAATGTTTCCATACAAAATTAATGCAGACTAAAAGGTTTTGAATATAAAACTTGCTGCGTTACAAATGTTACCAGTTTGAAGTTTTGTACAAAGAGTTTTTAAAATTCCCCACATAATTGTGAATATAGCACAAAAAGCGATAAAAAAACTGTATAACACAGCAGGAAAAACTGGTTGATATGAGGTGGCTTAGGGTAAAACAGAAAGTATTCACAGGAGATATGTGTGTGTGTGTGTGTGTGTGCGTGTGCGTGTGTGTGTGCGTGTGTTTGTGTGTTTGTGTGCATGTGTTTGTGGGTGTGTCTGTGTGTTTGTGTGTGTGTGCACACACCCCTGTCTGTGTCATTGCCACTAAGCGAGCAGTGATCCATATAGCTCACTATCAAAAGTGCAATCAAGTGTACAGGGGCTGTTGAGTGTGAAATTAAGCATTATTAATTGCCAATAGAAATCAGACAGACAAGCTGTAATCTATTGTAACAGCGGTCGGTGGTGGCATCTGCAATTGCCTCTGTGAGGGTAAACAGTAATCAACTTGTAGAGGAGTGGGGAATCAAACATGGGTTCAACAACTATTTGAAATCTTTCAAATTCTTAGCCTGCCTGGAGTCCCAAATGGCTGGGGCTTGCGGTTTTAGGACTATTCTATTAGTCCATTAAGCCAGACAAGCATAACTAAGCACAGATAAAGTATTTGAAAGTATTTCAAAAAGTATTTGGACCCGGTTTGGGAGAGCGATGAGGATCACCTACTATGCCATCTCGCCACAGGTTTTATTCTAATGTCTAACACCTATCATTGATGGACTAATTAGCTCACCGGAATGTTCTTCATTTAGTCCATGAAGGGTCCACATGGATCCACCGTTTAATACGGACCCCCGACACAGTAAAGCAGTTAAAGTACATCCCAACTGTTTCAATTAACTAGGAACTTACTGATTTCAGAGAAAGATCACTGTAGCCTATCATTGATGTCTGAATAAATAGAGAGAGATGAACTGTCAACAGATGGGTGCTCATTGTAGAAAGAGCCAATGGCACAATGCGTTTGTCTCCCAGAAGGAGTTGATTGGTCAGTTAAAGATGGCATAACATTAGGGTTCAGGAAAAGTGGTTTGAAGGTTGAACCTGTTGGGGCTAGGGGGCAGTATTTTCACGGCCGGATGAAAAACGTACCCAATTTGAAAAGGTTACTACTCTGGCCCAGAAACTAGGATATGCATACTATTAGTAGAATTGGATAGGAAACACTCTGAAGTTTCTAAAACTGTTTGAATGGTGTCTGTAAGTATAACAGAACTCATATGGCAGGCAAAAACCTGAGAAAAATACAAGCAGGAAATGAAAATCTTGTGGCTGTACTATTTTCAAGTCATTGCCAATGGAACACACAGTGACTAAGGATTAATTTTGCACTTCCTAAGGCTTCCACTAGATGTCAACAGTCTTTAGAAAGTTGTTTGAAGCGTCTATGATGAACAGAGACCGAATGAGAAGGAAGGGAAGTTGATGTCCCAGGGATGACATCACTTCATTGTCGCGCATTCATGTGAGATGAGACCTTGTGTTCCAAAACGTTTTCAAGACACAGGAAAGGTCCGGTTGAAATATTACTGACGTTTCACGTTAAAATGGCCCTAAAGATTGATGCTACCCAACGTTTGACATGTTTGAACGAACGTAAATATATATATTTTTGGGGCTTTTCGTCGTCACATTTCCCTCGCGCGCCCTACATTTTGAGTAGTCTACTGAACGCGCTTACAACATGGAACAACATGGAGTTATTTGGACATAAATTATGAACTTTATCGAACAAAACAACATTTGTTGTGGACCTGGGATTCTTGGAAGTGCCTTCTGATGAAGATTATTAAAGGTAAGTGAATATTTCTAATGTTATTTATGCATTGAGATGACTCCAAGATGGCGGCTAGCTGTATTGCGTAGTGTATTTTTCTGAGCACAGTACTCAGATTATTGCAAAGTGTGCTTTCCCAGTAAAGTTATTTTGAAATCTGTCAATGCGGTTGCATTCAGGAGATGTTACTCTATAATTCTTTGAATAACAGTTTAATATTTTATCCACGTTTTATAATGAGTATTTTTGTAAATTCACCAGCAGTTTTGGGGAGATACATTTTCTGAACGTCATGCGCCGATGTAAAATGCTGTTTTTGGATATAAATATGAACTTGATAGAACAAAAAATGCATGTATTGTCTAACATAATGTCCTAGGAGTGTCATCTGATGAAGATTGTCAAAGGTTAGTGCATAATTTTAGCTGGTTTTCTGCTTTTGTTGACGCCTGTCCTTGAATTGAAAATGGCTGTGTGTACTTTTTTGGCTATGTACTCTCCTAACATAATCTAACTTTATGCTTTCGCCGTAAAGCCTTTTTGAAATCGGACAATGTGGTTCGATTAAGGAGATGTTTATCTTTCAAATGGTGTAAAATAGTTGATTGTTTGAGAAATTGAAATTATTAGATTTTTACTGTTTTGAATTTCGCGCCGTGCTAGCAATCCCGTCAGTGGGATTCTATCCCCAAGAGGATAAGAGGATATGTATAGATTCTTACAGCAAGATGGCAGCAAGATGGTGCTGACAGATTAGTTATTTCTTACATTATTTGCTCAGAACGGTTCTTCAATTATTACCTACAGCCGAAAAAAAACATTTGGATATTAGAGTATATATCCAAGTATATTACTCGCTGACGTTCAGTCCCTGGACAATAAAGTAGAGGGAGTGGTCCTGAGATGCCATATAAAATCTAATCTAATCAAATCAACAACAACAAAAATTCTCACATGCACCGAATACAACAGGTGTAGACCTTACCGTGAAATGGTTACTTACCAGCCCTTAAACAACAATACATTTTTTTTTTAAAACAGTTCAGAAAATATTTACTAAATAAACTAAAGTACAAAAAAATTAACACAATAAAACAACAATAATGAGGCTATATATACAGAGGGTATCGGTACCGAGTCAATGTGCGGGGGTACAGGTTAGTTGAGGTAATTGAGGTAATATTTACATGTAGGTAAGGGTAAAGTGACTATGCATTGATAATAAACAACGAGTAGCAGCAGCATAAACAAGGGGGGCTCAATGCAAATAGTCCAGGTAGCCACTTGATTAGCTGTTCAGCAGTCTTATGGCTTGTGAGCTGAAGCTGTTAAGAAGCTTTTTGGACCTAGACTTGGCACTAATGTACCGCTTAACGTGCGGTAGCAGAGAGAACAGTCTATGACTAGGGTGGCTGGATGTGAGCCATTACCAACCTTTCAAAGCACTTCATGGCTACGGACATGAGTGCTATGGGTCTG
Organism: Salmo trutta; assembly: GCF_901001165.1. Classification (NCBI taxonomy): domain Eukaryota; kingdom Metazoa; phylum Chordata; class Actinopteri; order Salmoniformes; family Salmonidae; genus Salmo; species Salmo trutta. Next base: position 30,116,775 of record NC_042966.1, on the reverse strand, counting down.
TAGTCATTTAGGCAGGTTGCCTTTGTGTTCTTGGTCACAGGGACTATGGTGGTCTGCTTGAAAGATGTTGGTATTACAGACTCAATCAGGGACATGTTGAAAATGTCAGTGAAGACAGTTGGTCAGCACATGCCCGGTGCACACGTCCTGGTAATCCGTCTGGCCCCGCAGCCTTGTGTATGTTGACCTGTTTATAGGTCTTACTCACGTCGGCTACGGAGAGTGTGATCACACAGTCGTCCGGAACAGCTGATGCTCTCATGCATGCCTCAGTGTTGCTTGCCTCGAAGCGAGCATAGAAGTGATTTAGCTCGTCTGGTAGGCTCGTGTCACTGGGCAGTTTGCGGCTGTGCTTCCCTTTGTAGTCTGTAATAGTTTGCAAGCCCTGCCACATAAGACGAGCGTCGTAGCCGGTGTAGTATGATTCAATCTTAGCCCTGTATTGGTGCTTTGCCTGTTTGATGGTTCGTCGGAAGGCATAGCAGGTTTTCTTATAAGCTTCCAGGTTAGAGTCCCGCACCTTGAAAGCGGCAGCTCTACCCTTTAACTCAGTACAGATGTTGCCTGTAATCTATGGCTTCTGGTTGGGGTATGTGCGTACAGTCACTGTGGGGACGATGTCCTCAATAGACTTATTGAAAAAGCCAGTGACTGATGTGGTGTACTCCTCAGTGCCATCGGAAGAATCCCGGAACATGTTCCAGTCTGTGATAGCAAAACAGTCCTGTAGTTTAGCATCTGCTTCATCTGACCACTTTTTTATAGACCGAGTCACTGGTGTTTCCTGCTTTCATTTTTGCTTGTAAGCAGGAATCAGGAGGATAGAGTTGTGGTCAGATTTACCATATGGAGGGCGAGGGAGTGCTTTGTACGCGTCTCTGTGTGTGGAGTACAGGTGATCTAGAATTTTTTTCCCTCTGGTTGCACATTTAACATGTTGATAGAGATTTGGTAGAACTGATTTAAGTTTCCCTGCATTAAAGTCTCTGGCCACTAGGAGCGCCGCCTCTGGGTGAGTGGTTTCCTGTTTGCTTATTTCCTTATACAGCTGACTGAGTGCGGTCTTAGTGCCAGCATCTGTCTTTGGTGGTAGATAAACAGCCACGAAAGTATAGCTGAAAACTCTCTCGGAAAGTAGTGTGGTCTGCAATTTATCACATTATATACTCTACTTCAGGTGAGCAAAATCTAGAGACTTCCTTAGATTTCATACACCAGCTGTTGTTTACAAATATGCACAGACCGCCCCACCTCGTCTTACCGGAGTGTGCTGTTCTATCTTGCCGGTGCAGCGTATATCCACTAGCTGAATATCCATGTCGTCATTCAGCCACGATTCCGTGAAACATAGGATATTACAGTTTTTGATGTCCCGTTGGTAGAATATTCGTGATCGTACATCGTCTAATTTATTGTCCAATGATTGCACGTTGGCGAGTAGTATTAACGGTAACGGCAGCTTTCCCACTCGCCTTCTCCGGGTCCTGACCGGGCATCCGGCTCTTTGTCCTCTGTACCCGCGTCGCTTCCTCTTGCAAATAACGGGGATGTCGGCCCTGTGGGGTGTTTGGAGAATGTATTGTGCGTCCTCCCTGTTGTAGAAAAAAATCTTTGTCTAATCCGAGGTGAGTGATCGCTGCCCTGATATCCAGAAGCTCTTTTTTGCCATAAGATACAGTTGCAGAAACATTATGTACAAAATAAGTTACAAATAATGTGAAAAAAACACATAATAGCACAATTGGTTGGGCACCCGTAAAACTGCTGCCATTTCTTCTGGTGCCATTATAGAGCATAGGCTAATTGACATAATTTGAGTCAATTGAAGGTGTACCTGTGGATGTATTTCAAGGCCTACCTTCAAACTCAGTGTCTCTTTGCTTGACATCATGGGAAAATCAAAAGTTGTAGACCTCCACAAGTCTAGTTCATCCTTGGGAGCAAGGTACCACATTCATCTGTACAAACAATAGTACGCAAGTATAAACACCATGGGACCACGCAGCCGTCATACCGCTCAGGAACGAGACACGTTATGTTTCCTGATGAACGTACTTTGGTGCGAAAAGTGCAAATCAATCCCAGAACAACAGCAAAGGACCTTGTGAAGATGCTGGAAGAAACAGGTACAAAAGTATCTATATCCACAGTAAAACAAGTCCTATATCGACATAACCTAAAAGGCCGCTCAGCAAGGAAGAAGCCACTGCTCCAAAACCGCCATAAAAAAGCCAGACTACGGTTTGCAACTGCACATGGGGACAAAGATAGCACTTTTTGGAGAGATGTCCTTTGGTCTGATGAGTCAAAAATAGAACTGTTTGGCCATAATGACCATCGTTATATTTGGAGGAAAAAGGGGGAAGAAGCCGAAGAACACCATCCCAACCGTGAATCACGGGGTGGCAGCATCATGTTGTGGGGGTGCTTTGTTGCAGGAGGGACTGGTGCACTTCACAAAATAGATGGTATCATGAGGCATGAAAATGATGTGGATATATTGAAGCAACATCTCAAGACATCAGTCAGGAAGTTAAAGCTTGGTCGCAAATGGGTCTTCAAATGGACAATGACCCCAAGCATACTTCCAAAGTTGCCCAAGAACACCAAGGTAACCTGCCTAAATGACTACCGACCCGTAGCACTCATGTCTGTAGCCATGAAGTTTTTTGAAAGGCTGGTCATGGCTCACATCAACACCATCATCCCAGAAACCCTAGAGCCACTCCAATTAGCACTCCACACTGCCAATTTCCACCTGGACAAAAGGAACACCTACGTAAGAATGCTTTTCATTGACTACAGCTCAGCGTTCAACACCATAGTTCCCTCAAAGCTCATCACTAAGTTAAGGACCCTGGGACTAAACACTTCCCTCTGCAACTGGATCTGTACTCGAAGTTCACCCACAACTGTGTGGCCAAGCACGACTCCGCCACCATCATTAGCTTCTTCGGGATTAGTGTCCCTTCCACGGGACGGTTGAGCTAACATTGGCTAATACGATTAGCATGAGGTTGTAAGTATCAAGACAATTTCCCAGGACGTAGACATACAGTTGAAGTCGGAAGTCTACATACACCTTAGCCAAATACATTTACACTCAGTTTTCACAATTCCTGACATTTAATCCAAGTCAAAATTCCCTGTCTTAGGTCAGTTAGGATCACCACTTTATTTTAAGAATGTGAAATGTCAAATAATAGTAGAGAGAATGATTTATTTCAGCTTTTATTTCTTTCATCACATGCCCAGTGGGTCAGAAGTTTACATACACTCAATTAATATTTGGTAGCATTGCCTTTAAATTGTTTACCTTGGGTCAAACATTTCAGGTAGCCTTCCACAAGCTTCCCACAATAAGTTGGGTGAATTTTGGCCCATTCCTCCTGACAGAGCTGGTGTAACTGAGTCAGGTTTGTAGGCCCCCTTGCTCGCACACGCTTTTTCAATTCTGCCCACAAATCTTCTATGGGATTGAGGTCAGGGCTTTATGATGGCCACTCCAATACCTTGACTTGTTGTCCTTAAACCATTTTGCCACAACTTTGGAAGTATGCTTGGGGTCATTGTCCATTTGGAAGACCCATTTGCGACCAAGCTTTAACTTCCTGACTGATGTCTTGAGATGTTGCTTCATTATATCCACATAATTTTCATTCCTCATGACGCCATCTATTTTGTGAAGTGCACCAGTCTCTCCTGCAGCAAAGCACCCCCACAACATGATGCTGCCACCCCCCGTGCTTCACGGTTAGGATGGTGTTCTTCGGCTTGCAAGCCTCCCCCTTTTTCCTCCAAACATAACGATGGTCATTATGGCCAAACAGTTCTATTTTTGATTCATCAGACCAGAGGACATTTCTCCAAAAAGTACAATCTTCGTCCCCATGTGCAGTTCATTTTGCAGACCCACAACTATGGTGTATCGACATTAGCTAGCTAGCTAACTTTAGAATGCTAGCAATGCTAGTCAGCATAGGCTGCTATATGATAATCTGCTTGTGTTAGCTAGCTAGCGTTAGCTACCTAACTAGCCAGCTTAGCAAGCTTTAGTCCAATGGAAACCGATGCAACCCTGCTGACTAATGACTAGCTAGATGACCAGTGGTGAAAGTGAAGTCCCTATGAGATTCTAGGCTTCAATAAGTGCCATCTTGCATAAGTTGGCTAGCAAGATAGCTATGACAGTTACCAGTCTGTATACACAAATGCATGACGACACATTGTATCGAAGTCAAGAAGGCATGTAGAACGGACTGCCTATCTGGGACTGGACTGCCCCATCTAGTTATCTAGTAGAGGGGTACAAGAACTCTGGTACACAGATGCATAGCTCATACAATTACATTTTGTTCTAGGCAATGACAATACATGTTGCAAAGTAAATACCCACATCAAATATGTCTCACCGCATTCCATGCTAGTGCATAAAATCTGTAGTTGTGTTTTGTTGCATAGAAAATGGGACTCCAAACATCAAGCTTGTGAAGGGGGGATTAGGGCTGTTGCGGAGACCATATTACTGCCACACCGGCAGTCATGAGTCATGACCACAGTACAATTCTACGTGACTGTCGAGTCACAGTAATCTCCTCTTATGCACTCTGGACATGCGTTGGTAGTACTCAACTCGCTAACGACCATCAGGTCACTAATGGCCTGGTACTCAGGGCTCTATTGTCCCTCTAACCACTCTAACATCAATGCAAATGCCATTGAAAATCACATCAAACACATTTTCAAAAAACAGTATGTGCTTTTAAAATTCACCTCACAGAGATTTATCAATTTAAAGAAAGTTCAACAACAGGTTGCAACTGAGTGAAACACATGGTTGTTGTGGATGTTGTTTCAAAGCCTAACACAACAAAATGGACAACACTTTCTAAGGTGATGATTAATTCAAAACTCCCATAAGCCTATTAGAGTTTATGCATAAGTATAGGCATATATATGAGCCAAAGCCCCGAAAAAATACCTGATTTTAAATTTTGATTGTGCCGTTATACAATACATAGCCTACTGCATATTATGCATGGCAGAAAAAAAGATTTAAGATGTCTGGTACATAATTGGTCTGGCTTATACTAAGAAATTAAACAGATTCTAGTAATTGCCTCTGAGTGTGGACTGAATTATTATTCATACTGGATGGACTGGTTACCTTATGCTATGCCCCAAACCTTTTATCCATGAGTCTGGGAGAGAATGTATAGGCCTAGGCGATGCTGTTGGTTCATTGATTGTGCAGTGTGGCTTTGTATTTGATTTTGAATACCCTAGTAATAGGCTGACATTAAATGTAGCTACAGAACATCTCACCACTGTGCTTTTCCATCTCATCCCCTCTATGACTTTCTCAAGCGCAAAAAGAGAGGGCCTGTCAATAGTTTAATGAAATGGGTTTTGTTGTGAAAACATGTTACTATCAATGTTCCCGAACAGATTTCACTTGGTTTCCCAAATGAAGTACTGGGTAGCTGCAGGAACAGGGTTGGAGAGCCCATGGCATACAGAGTTTCGGAGGAATATCTCCTGTCGCACAAGGAGAGGCTGCATGCTCCTCAAACAGTGGTTGATGTGTGGAGTGAAATAAGTGGCCTCCATTTGCTATTCCAGTGCATACAGATGACATGTCTTATTTCCCCTGCCCCTGTTCCTAATTTGACATATTAGTAAGGACAAGATCAAATTGAGAATAGTCTGATGGGTGAAAATATGATCACTTGATGAGAGAACAGCAAGGAACAGAGTGCAAGCGTTTTTTGCAACTTTCTCAAATCATCAATTAGCCGATAGTCGCATCATGCAGCCCATATATGTTTTGATTTCTAAGTCATTCTAGGGTTTGTATCATTCACAACTAAAGTTTCCAAATAATTGTAAATCTAGCGTATAGGACCTGTTTCAAATTATCACTTTTACGCTCAATATAGTCACCTCATATGGGCACTCACTCTGGAATAGGAAAAATGTTATTTATATTTTATTCAGGTAAGTTCAATTATATTGTTCTTAATATAAAATAATGGCAAGGGACATATAAGCATATCTTGTCTGCTAAATGAACAAGCCTACAGCCTATGGCATGGTGCATAGCCAGATAGCATACAGTAGGCCAAATCATCTTGTGTTCTACTAAAATACAGACACCAGTTGCTGACAGGTGTATAAAATTGACCATGCAGCCATGCAATCACCATGGACAAACATTGGCAGTAGAATGGTCTGTACTGAAGAGCTCATTGACTTTCAACGTTGCACAGTCATAGGATGCCACCTTTCCAAAAAGTCAGTTCGTCACATTTCTACACTGCTAGAGCTGCCCCGGTCAACTGTAAGTGCTGTTTTTGTGAAGTGAAACATATAGGAGCAACAATTACTCAGCCACGAAGTGGTAGGCCACACAAGCACACAGAACGGGACCGTAAAAATCGTCTGTCCTCGGTTGCAACACTCACCACCAAGTTCCAAACTGCCACGGGAAGTAACGTCAGCACAATAACTGTTTGTCAGGAGCTTCATGAAATGGGTTTCCATGGCCAAGCAGCCGCACATAAGCCTAAGATCGCCATGCGCAATGCCAAGCGTCGGCTGGAGAGGTGTAAAGCTCGCCGCCATTAGGCCCCTTAGTTCCAGTGAAAGGAAATCTTAACGCAACAGCATACAATGACATTCTAGATGATTCTGTGCTTCCAACTTTGTGGCAACAGTTTGGGGAAGGCCCTTTCCTGTTTCAGCATAACAATGTCCCCGTGCACAAAGTGAGGTCCATACAGAAAATGGTGTTTCAAGATCTGTGTGGAAGAACTTGACTTGCCTGTACAGAGTCCTGACCTCAACCCCATCAAACACCTTTGGGATGAATTGGAACGCCGACTGCGAGCCAGGCCTAATCGTCCAACATCAGTGCCGACCTCACTATTGCTCTTGTGGTTGAATGGAAGCTTGTCCCCACAGCAATGTTCCAACAACTAAGCCTTCCCAGAAGAGTGGAAGCTGGTATAGCAGCAAACGGGGTCCAAATCCATATTAATCTCCATGATTTTGGAATGAGATGTTCAACGAGCAGGTGTCCACATACCTTTGGTCATGTAGTGTATATAAGTTATTTATTGTGATGGTGTATATTAAATTGATTAAATAGAAATGTTTAAATGTAGATATTCAGTGTCTTGTATGCATGGAGGCCTGGATATGCTAAATGTGTTAATGTTAATTAATGGTAAATTACTGTGTGACTGGAAGGCTTTTGCATGTCAATAACCGGCTGACAAAATGTCATGACTGCCACAGCCCTAGGGGGGAAGTTTTAAGTTCCTCGGTGTACACATCACGGACAAACTGAAATGGTCCACCCACATAGACAGTGTAGTGAAGAAGGCGCAACAGTGCCTCTTCAAACTCAGGAGGCTGAAGAAATTTGGCTTGTCACCTAAAACCTCACAAACTTTTACAGATGGACAATTGAGAGCATCCTGTTGGGCTATATCACCGCCTGGTAATGGCAACTGCACCACCCACAAACGCAAGGCTCTCCAGTGGGTGGTGCGGTCTGCACAACGCATCACCAGAGGCAAACTACCTGCCCTCCAGGACACCTACAGAACCCGATGTCACAGGAAGGCCAAAAAGATCATCAACGACAACAGCCATCCGAGCCACTGCCTGTTTAGCATCCGGAAGACGAGGTCAGTACAGGTACATCAAAGCAAGGACCGAGAGACTGAAAAACAGCTTCTATCTCAAGAACATCAGACTGTTAAAACTTCTTGGGGCTATGTGGGACGTTAGCGTGCCACCCGTGGCGCACCCTATCAACAGCAGGTGCATTTCAAGAGCGGCAAATTTGAAACCAAATAAATGTCAAAATTCAAATTTCTCAAACATACAACTAACTTACAGCCTTTGAAAGATAAACATCTCCTTAATCTAACCATGTTGTCCGATTTCAAAAAGGTTTTACGGGGAAAGCATAAAGTTAGGTTATGTTAGGAGAGTACATTGACAATAGCTGTGTGTAATGTATTGTCGATTCAAAGACAGGCGTCACCAAAACCATAAAATCAGCTAAAATTATGCACTAACCTTTTACAATCTCCATCAGATGACACTCCTAGGACATTATGTTAGACAATGCATGCATTTTTAGTTCTATCAAGTTCATATTTATATCCAAAAACAGCGTTTTACTATGGCGTTGATGTTCAGGAAATCGTTTCCCTCCAATAACCGGCAGTCAAGTCATCGCAACAAAATAATGAATTAATATTAGAAAACATTGGTAAAATATTATATTGTCATTCAAAGAATTATAGATTTACATCTCTTGAACGCAATGGACTTGCCAGATTTAAAATTAACCTTACTGGGAAATCACACTTTGCAATAATCTGAGCACTGCGCCCAGAAAAATACGCATTGCGATACAGACTAACCGCCATGTTGGAGAGATCTAAAATCGAAAATACTATGTAAATAATCCATTACCTTTGATTCTCTTCATCAGATGTCACTTCCAAAGAATCCCAGGTCCATAACGAATGTAGTTTTGTTCAAAAAAGCTCATCATTTATGTCCAAAAACCTCCGTGTTGTTAGCACATGATCTAAGCCAGCCGGACTTCACTTCACTTCACGAACGGAAAAAATATATTTACGTTCGTTCAAACATGTCAAACGTTGTATCGCATAAATCATTAGGGCCTTTTTTAACCAGAACATGAATAAAATTCAAGGCGGACCATTGGGTTCTCTTTTAAAACGTTTCGGAATGAGAGTACCCACCATCAACTCGCGCGCAAGGTGTCTAATGGGCCATCACAGTTCCAAGGCTCTTATTCGGTCAGATCTCACTGTAGAAGACTCAAAACACTTTGTAAAGGCTGGGGACATCTTGTGGAAGCAATAGGAAGTGCCAAAACATTCCTCACCCCCTTTGTTTTTCAATGGTATAGGCTTAAAGTCAATTCAACACATCAGGTATCCACTTCCTGTCAGAATCTGTCTCAGGGTTTTGCCTGCCAAATGAGTTCTGTTATACTCACAGACACCATTCAAACAGTTTTTGAAACTTTAGGGTGTTTTCTATCCATATATAATAAGTATATGCATATTGTAGTTACTGGGTAGGATTAGTAACCAGATTAAATCGGGTACATTTTTTTATCCAGCCGTGAAAATACTGCCCCCTATACCCTAACAGGTTTAAATTGCCATCACTAACACAGAGAGGCTGCCTACATACAGACTTAAAATCATTGGCCAATTCAGTAATGTTCACATATCTTGCATTACTCATCTCATATGTACACTACCGTTCAAAAGTTTGGAGTCACTTAGAAATTTCCTTGTTTATGAAAGAAAATCACATTCTTTGTCCATTAAAATAATATCAAATTGATCAGAAATGCAGTATAGACATTGTTAATGTTGTAAATGACTATTGTAGCTGGAAACGGCAGATTTTTAATGAAATATCTACGTAGGAGTACAGAGGCCCATTATCAGCAACCATCACTCCTGTGTTCCAATGGCACGTTGTGTTAGCTAATCCAAGTTTATCATTTTAAAATGCTAATTTATCATTAGAAAACCATTTTGCAAATCTGTTAGCACAGCTGGAAACTGTTGTGCTAATTAAAGAAGCAATAAAACTGGCTTTCTTTAGACTAGTTGAGTATCTGGAGCATTCGGAGAGGTTCATGATTCCGTAAAAAATATTGTGTTATAGTCCCTGATGTCTCTTTGAAAGGATATCTTCTCCTTGAGCTCATCTAATTTACTTTCTGAGGCTTCTGTGAGTTTGCAAATTCTCGCTGTATCTCCTTTTTCTCAGCCCGAAACCGGATTAGATACATAGCTAGTTCAATCAGAGTTAAATGCCAAAAATACGATATTCACAATCTCACTAAGCAATAAACAAACAGCCAAAACAGCAATAGACACTCAATGTCAAAACATGATTTTGACATGAGTTTAATACCATTTGCTTGATTTTGCGGACCCACGACTGATATATTGTCATTAACTACAGTAGCTAGCTAAAGTTAGAACGTTAACAATGCTCGTTCTGACGCTAGCTTTAGCTAGTTATCTTACCAGCATTAGCTACCTAGCTAGCAATCTCTACTCTAGTCCAATGGAAATCGATGCAACCCTGCTGGCTACGTGGCTAGCTAGATGACCAGTGGTGACAGTGAGGTCCATATAAGGTTCAAGGCTCAAATAAGGGCTATCATGCAGAAATAGCAAAGAGAATACTGTTTGATGAGTTAGCTAAGTTAGCTAGCAAGGTATACCAGTTATCAAAGGGGACGCCAGCTAGTTTTGTTTGCATTGCAGGACCAGTGTTGTCAAATATGGTAGACCGTCTATGGTGTTGTCAACATCATAACCAGGACAGACTGTCCAATGGGAGGCAAAAATTAGTGGTCCCAAGATACTGTGAAAATTTGCGCACTCACAGAAGTCTCAGAATGTTAAGTAGACGAGCTCAGGGAGAAGATCTGCTTTCAGAGAGACATTAGGGACTGCAACATAATCTGTTTTATGGAATAATGGCTCTCTCCAGATATACACTGAGTATAGAAAACATTAAAAACTTCTTAGGGCTCCTTTTTTCTCAATTTTCACCTGAATGACGTGCCCAAAGTAAACTCCCTGTTGCTCAGGCCCTGAAGCCAGGATATGCATATAATTGGTACCAGAAATGTTAAAATAATGTAGGAGAATATAACACAATATATATGGTAGGAGAAAATACAAAGAAAAACTAACCAGATCTTTTTTGTTGTTGAGCGACCATCCTCTTAGAATGGCCAGTCTAAGTGTATACTGAAAATTAGCTCCCTGAATGCAATTCCTATGGCTTCCACAGGGTGTCAGCAGTCTATGTTCAAGGTTTCAGGCTTGTTACGTCAAAAACGAATAAGAAATATCAGTTTTAGTACAGGGACACAGTCTTAGAAATGTGTGTTTGCGCGCCTTCATGAAGACAGGACGCACCTGCTAAAATCGGTTTCCTATTGAACATACTTCTTTCCATAAGAAATATTATAGTTTGATTACATTTTAGGGTATCTGAGGAGTAAATAGAAACGTATTTTGACATGTTGAAACAAAGTTTAGGGGTAGATTTTCGGGTTCCTTTCTCTGCACGTTGAATAAGTGGATTACTCAAATCGATGGCGCCAACTAAACTGACTTTTTGCGATATAAAGAAGGATTTTATCTAACAAAACGACACTACATGTTATAGCTGGGACCCTTCGAATGAGAAATCAAAAAGTAAGTAAGATTTTCAAAAAGTAAGTGAATATTTAATCGCTATCTGTGAATTTATGAAACGGTGGAAAAACATTTTGATGTGGGGCGCCGTCCTCAAACAATCGCATGGCATGTTTTGCTGTAATAGCTACTGTAAATAGGACAGTGCAGTTAGATTAACAAGAAATTAAGCTTTCAACAGATATAAGACCCTTATATGTACCTAAATGTTTAATATCCATCATTTGTATGATTATTTTAAATGCGCGACCTCCAGTTTCACCGGAAGTTGTCCCGCTAGCAGGGCGCCTAGGCTTAAGAATTAGAACACCTGCTCTTTCCATGACAGACTGACCTGGTGAATCCAGGTAAAAACTATAATCCATTATTGATGTCACCTGTTAATAAAATCCTCTTCAATCAGTGTACATGAAGGGGGGAGAAAGGTTAACGAAGGATTTTTAAGCCTTGATACAATTGGGACATTTGTGTATGTGTGCCATTCAGAGGGTGAATGGGCAAGACTAAAGATTTAAGTGCCTTTGAACGGGGCATCATAGTAGGTACCATGCGCACCGGTTTGAGTGTGTCAAGAACTGCTACGCTGCTGGGTTTTTCACTCTCAACAGTTTCCCTTGTGTATCTCCAGCCGCAGGACGCCAACCAAGATGACGATCCCGGGGATCAGGAGTGGATCTGTCACCTCTGCTAAGGCACGGGAACCTGTCGATCCAGCTGAGGCGCAGGAGCATGGCGACCTAGAGTGCCGGAGTGAGAGCATACGTGACAGTACCTCCTCCCCAGCGCGTTCGGCTCCATCCGCAGGACGCCAACCACAGGGACGATCCCGGGGATCAGGAGCGGACCGGTCGCCTCCACTGAGGCGCAGAAATCTGACGAACCGGCTGAGGAGTGCGAGCCTGATGAGCTGGCTGAGACCTCCCCGGTGTCCTCGGTCCTGACACCTGGACCCGACATCACCTCCAACACAAAAGCAAAAAACTCCCTGTTGCTTCCCAATGGTGAGGCGTCATTCTGTAACGTTGTGCGCTGAGAGTCGGGAAGCAAGTTCAGGGAGTGATGGTTTTAATGAAAAAACGCAACATAATCCAAAACAAGAAACACGAACAACGCACAGACTGAAACTGAAACAATGACGCCTGGGGAAGGAACCAAGGGGAGTGACTTATTTAGGGAAGGTAATCGAGGAAGTGATGGAGTCCAGGTGAGTATCATATTGCGCTAATGTTCGTAACGATGGTGACAGGTGTGCGCCTTAATGTGCAGCCTGGTAACCTAGGGGCCATGAGAGGGAGCACACGTGACAAACATCTGCAAATCTGTTTATGCGACCAATAAACTTTTATTTGATTTGATTTGGGTTGAGTAGGTATATGGACTGACAAAAGAGGTGCACACTAAATATTGAATTCTTATTTTCACTTAGTCAATAATTGATATTAATGTGAGACTAAAATGTAAGGTAAGTGAAAGTTAGGATTGGCCCCATAGTGATTGTCGTGCCACTGAGCTAAAATATTTTGTGTACTGAAAGATGTGATTGCAGAAAGAAGACAAGTGATTTCACGACAATGCCTTTTGCATACTATAATAAATATCTGAAATGCACTGTACCGTGAATGTAAATTAATGTGACCTATACATTTTAAAGTAGGAATTCAATAAAACAGAGGAGCGAGACAGGACTGACCGTGGACACCTTTGGCCCACTCAACGCACCTCACCTCCATATTAGCATTCTTCCTGGGTCCTGCCCAAAGTTTCGTCAATAGTTTAGCCTTGGGGGAAATACACTGCACTGTGTTGCCTTACTTATACTGTAAGAATAAGGAAGGGCATATTCAATCGGCAGAATTAAAAATGGAGGTCAAACGAAAAAGGTAGAAATTGGTCAAGGTTCGGGTTAGGTTTAGGGACAAGGTTTAGGTAAAGATTGAGGTTAGGTATAGTTTCACTGTGGTTGGGGTTAGAGTTATCAAAAGGCATAAAAGTTAACATTGGGTTAGCGTACTGCCGTCCATCCTGTGGGAGTTGAACCCACAACCTTGGTGTTTCTGAACCTGCATTCTTCCCAACTGCCCTCTGTTAGTACCTATCTGTTTGAGTAGTCGTAGATTATAACATGCAGTACAGAGTCCAGAGGAGATCAGGGTCACACACAATTGTTTTACTATCCACACACACACACACACACACACACACACACACACACACACACACACACACACACACACACACACACACACACACACACACACACACACACACACACACACACACACACACACACACACACACACACACACACACAACACACTCCCCAGTCGTGATCAGGGTGAGAGACATCTGACACATTATAGATGGACTCTCCCATAATGAAACACAATATGACGAATGACAAAATCAGCTGAACACAACACGTTGGGAACAATGACATAAGTCTTACATTCAAATAATTGATGGATTTAAATGGCTTTCAACACTAATGGAGTCAGAGTATATAGCTCATGGTCACCCTACCATCGCTGTTATAGTTTTTTTGCAGCGCTTAAGAAAGTCAAGTAGTGCATATTGTGCTCTTCTATCACGAATGCAATGATGTCCAACGGGGAAAACAGTGTTCGTGGTTTGCAGAAACCTCTTTGTTGTAGGAATATCGCAAACGTTACAAGGCTGTTTCACCATTAAGTTTTCCAGCTTTAATGTTTAATGTTACCTGAAGGACCACCGCTATGAAGTTAAACGGTCTCTCAATGGCACGGTAAATCAATAGTAAACTACAATACGTTCTTAAAATCACCTATTTTTTCAATAAAACACTTTAAAAAGATTTTTCACTCTGCGCTTATGTCACCCAAATGAAGGTGACATGTCTCTCTTCCAGGAGTATACAGCCAAGGGGACGTAGCTCCTTATGGGTCCACAGAGGTTCTGCAGGGGATTCGCAAAAATATATGTTTAAAATAAAAAAGTGGATTTTTATGGATATCGCTAGCAACAAAACAATACATTACATTTGAATTACATACCTACAGTATAAAAGAGAATGTTTTCTTTCTAATGATGTTATATTTATTTCTCAACTCCTAATATTGAGCCAATTACACTCACTGAAGTACCTGACATAAACTTTGAAAAAGCACCCGCAAATAGGCTACCAGTCTGGCATGTGCCGCTGGCTTATGGTAAGCTTTCTTGACTTGGACATACACTGAACAAAAAAAGAAACGCAACAAGCAACAATTTCAACAGTTCATATAAGGGAATCAGTCAATTGAAATGGATTGATTAGGCCCTAATCTGTGGATTTCACATGACTAAGAATACATACACGCATTTGTTGGTCACGGATATACTACATGACCAAAAGTATGAGGACACCTGCTTGTCGAACATCTCATTCCAAAATCATGGGCATTAATTCATATGGAGTTGGTCCCCCCTTTGCTGCTATAACAGCCTCCACTCTTCTGTGAAGGCTTTCCACTAGATTTTGGAACATTAGTAAGGGGACTTGCTTCCATTTAGCTACAAGTGCATTAGTGAGGTCGGGCAATGATGTTGGGTGATTAGACCTGGCTCACAGTCAACGTTCCAGTTGGCATTCCAATCACAGAGGTGTTCATTGGGGTTGAGGTCAGGGCTCTCTGCAGGCCAGTCAAGTTCTTCCACACCAATCTCGACAAACCATTTCTGTATGGACCTCGCTTTGTGCATGGGGTCATTGTTATGCTGAAACAGGAAAGGGCCTTCCCCAAACTGTTGCCACAAAGTTGGAAGCACAGAATTGTCTAGAATATAATTGTATGCCGTAGCGTTAAGATTTCCCTTCACTGGATCTAAGGGGCCTAGCCTGAACCATGAAAAACAGCCCCAGATAATTATTCCTCCGCCACCAAACTTTACAGTTGAAACTATGAAGTCGGGCAGGTAGTGTTCTCCTGGCTTCTGACAAATCCAGATTCGTCCGTCGGACTGCCACATGGTGAAGCGTGATTCATCACTCCAGAGAACGCGTTTCCACTGCTCCAGAGTCCAATGGCGGCGAGCTTTACAACACTCCAGCTGACGCTTGGCATTGCACATGGTGATCTTAGGCTTGTGTGCGGCTGCTCGGCCATGGAAACCCATTTCATGAAGCTCCCGACTAACAATTATTATGCTGACGTGACTTCCCGTGGCAGTTTGGAACTCGATAGTGAGTGTTGCAACCGAGGACAGCTGATTTTTATGAACTATGCACTTCAGCACTTGGCGGTCCTGTTCTGCGAGCTTGCCTACCACTTCGTGGCTGAGCCGTTGTTGCTCCTAGACGTTTCCACTTCACAATAACAGCATTTACAGTTGACCGGGGCAGCTCTAGCAGGGCAGACATTTGACGAACTGACTTGTTGGAAAGGAGGCATCCTATGATGGTGCCATGTTGAAAGTCACTAAGCTCTTCAGTTAGGCCATTCTACTGCCAATGTCTGTTTATGGAGATTGCATGGCTGTGTGCTCGATTTTATACACCTGTCAGCAACGGGTGTGGATGAAATAGCCGAATCCACTATTTTGAAGGGGTGTCCACATTCTTTTGTATATATAGTGTACCTTAAAAAAAGGTAGGGGTTTGGATCAGAAAACCAGTCAGTATCTGGTGTGACCACCATTTTCCTCATGCAGCGTGGGAAATCTAAGCATAGAGTTGATCAGGCTGTTGATTGTGGCGTGTGGAATGTTGTCCAAGTCCCCTTTAATGGCTGTGTGAAGTTGCTGGATATTGGCGGGAACTGAAACATGCTGTCGTACACGTCGATCCAGAGCATCACAAACATGCTTAATGGGTGAAATGTTTGGTGAGTATACAGGCTATGGAAGAACTGGAACATTTTCAGCTTCCAGGAATTGAGTACAGATCCTTGTGACCTGGGGCCATGCATTATCATGCTAAAATATGAGGTGATGGCGGCGGATGAATGGCACGACAATTGTCCTCAGGATCTCGAGACGGTATCTCTGTGCATTCAAATTGCCATTGATAAAATGCAATTGTGTTTGTTGTCTGTAGCTAATGCCTGCCCATACCATAACCCCACCTCCACCTTGGGACACTCTGTTCACAACATCAGCAAACCGCTTGCCCACACAACGCCATATATACTGTCTGCCATCTGCCTGGTACAATTGAAACTGGGATTCATCCGTGAAGAGCACACTTCTCCAGTGTGCCAGTGGCCATCGAAGGTGAACATTTGCCCACTGAAGTCGGTTACAATGCCAAACTGTAGTTAGATCAAGACCCTGGTGAGGATGACGAGCACGCAGATGATCTTCCCTGAAATTCTTCAGTTGTCCAAACCCACAGTTTCATCAGCTGTCCAGGTGGCTGGTCTCAGACAATCCCGCAGGTGAAGAAGCCGGATGTGGAGGTACTGGGGCTGACGTGGTTACACGTGGTCCGCGGTTGTAAGGCCGGATGGACGTACTGCAAAATTATCTAAAACAACGTTAGAGGCGGTTTATGGTAGAGAAATGAACATTCAATTCTATGGCAACAGCTCTGGTAGACATTCCTGAAGTCAGCATGCCAGTTGCATGCTCCCTCAAAACTTGAGACGTCTGTGGCATTGTGTTGTGTGGCAAAACTGCACAGTTTAGAGTGTGATAGGCCTTTCTAGCTTATATGATTACGATGGTCATAATGCTTCTTGACAGTGTCATAAAGTGTATTTTCTTAGTCCAAGTAAAGTGACACAGGATGGTCATAATGCTACAAAGGATTTAAGAAACAAACTTTAAAACGAAAGGAAACTTCTTGGCAAGGAAAAAACTAATTCGAATAAATTAGTTTTGACACTCTTATGTAGGTGTCATAACCAACTATAAAATAATGCAATATATCTCACAACAGGTGTAAATATATGCGTCATGATAGTGTTGTGATCATATTATGACAAGTTATGTCAGCTGTTATGACATATTATGGGTGTCAAGTAAAGTGTTACCAAAATGTGTTTGGAGTTACTAAGGTTATTATAGTTGTTACGCGGAGTGGAACAGGGGAACCCGAGAGCAGACTCAGACGAGGAGACTGGGATGAAGTAACCAAGGTATTTATTGAAACACAGGGGGGAGATAGAGTGCAGGTCAGGGGAAGCTCGGCCGGGTTGCTGGAAACCAGGTGAGGAGGCTGAGGCTGGAGCGAGAGGGGTTGAGACAGGGTAAGCAGGTCCGGAGGGGAATCCAAGGAAGTAGTAGATTGGGGAATCCAGGACAGAGTATCAGGATGACGAGACGTGGGACTGGAGACAGGGACCAGAGTCAGAGTGGGCAGAATGAGCAGGGATTACGATCTGGCAGCGTGGAAGTGGCAGGGCTGAGTATTTGTAGAGGTCTTGATTATGGAACAGGTGCAGCTGGTGGGGATCTGCTCTGACTTCAGCACGCCTGTCTCCACCCACACAATCACACACACACACAGATAGAGAGAGAGGGAGAGGGAGAGAGTACTGGGGGAGTGGCGGCAGGTCAGAGACACAGGATGAGCAGTAGAGGGTGTTGCAGGAGCAGATGTGATGTACCCCCCACTCTACCTGGAGCCCGATCAGGCTTATCTGAGTGTGAGGTATAGAAATCCCGTAAGAGGGAGGGGTCCAGAATGTGACGGCGGGGCACCCAGCAGGGCTCCTCAGGCCCGTATCCCTCCCAGTCCACCAGGTACTGCCAGCCAGACCACGACAGCGCACGTCCAGAAGTCGCCGGACGGTATAGACAGGATGGTCATCAATGAGCCTAGGGGGTGGAGGAGCTGCTGCAGGAGGACACAGGGGACTGGAGCAGACAGGTTTGATCAGGGATACATCGAAGGTAGGATGGATCCTGAGAGAAGCTGGGAGTTTCAGGCGCACCGCAGAGGGGTTAATGACATGGTCAATTTCAAAGGGACCAATGAATCAGGGGGAAAGTTTCGCTGCCACTTTCAATGGCAGGTCCTTCGATGAGAGCCATACCTTTTGACCCGGGGTGTAGACTGGAGCGTCCAATCAGAAAGGAACTCTTGGCTCGTTCACTAGCATAAGAGTAGGGCTGTTGCTCAAATACTAGTGACCATTGTACCAAAAGGGCTCTGCAAGCTCCGAGGATGCTATCGTAATGCTTGGGAGTCGGAACAAAGGGCTCCCGGAGCGGAGGAGAAGGCCTTGGAACTGGTTGTGAGCTCTGGGCGAAAGGTCGGCCTTGTAGGTCAGACAGGCTCTGTGAAACTCCTTGATGTGCTCCAGAAGGGTCTTCAGGGCTTGGTCATGTTGCTTGAGCAGGGCGCCTTGGTCGATGAGGGTTTGGTGGAGAGTAGCAGAGTCTGCTGGGTTCATCTCTTTGGCCAGATCATACTGTTACGCGGAGTGGAACACGGGAACCCAAGAGCAGACTCAGACGAGGAGACTGGGATGAAGTAAGCAATGTATTTATTGAAACACGGGGGAGATGGGGGAGATGGAGTGAGATGAAGTGGCAGGGCTGAGTATTTGTAGAGGTCTGATTATGGAACAGTTTGCAGCTGGTGGGGATCTGCTCTGATTCCAGCAAACCTGTCTCCTCCCACACAATCACACACACACAGAGAGGGAGAGGGAGAGATTACTGGGGGAGTGGCTGCAGGTCAAGGAGACACAGGATGAGCAGTAGAGGGCATTGCAGGAGAAGATGTGACAGTACCCAATGTGCAGTCAATTACCTCCGGTATCTGTATGCTAATTAAACTCAGCAAAAAAAGTAACAGCCCTTTTTCAGGACCCTGTCTTTCAAAGATAATTTGTAAAAATCCAAGTAACTTCACAGATCGTCATTGTAAAGGGTTTAAACACTGTTTCTCATGCTTGTTCAGTGAACCCTAAACAATTAATGAACATGCACCTGTGGAATGGTCGTTAAGATACTAACAGCTTACAGACGGTAGGCAATTAAGGTCACAGTTATGAAAACTTAGGACACAAAAGAGGCCTTTCTACTGACTCTGAAAAACACCAAAAGAAAGATGCCCAGGGTCCCTGCTCATCTGCATGAACGTGCCTTAAGCATGCTGCAAGGAGGCATGAGGACTGCAGATGTGGCCAGGGCAATAAATTGCAATGTCTGTACTGTGAGATGCCTAAGACAGCGCTACAGGGAGACAGGACAGACAGCTGATCATCCTCTCAGTGGCAGACCACGTGTAACAACACCTGCACAGGATCGGTACATCCGAACATCACACCCGCAGGACAGGTACAGGATGGCAACAACAACTGCCCAAGTTACACCAGGAATGCACAATCCCTCCATCAGTGCTCAGACTGTCCACAATAGGCTGAGAGAGCCTGGACTGAGGGCTTGTAGGCCTGTTGTAAGGCAGGTCCTCACCAGACATCACCGGCAACAACGTCGCCTAAGGGCACAAACCCACCGTCGCTGGACCAGACAGGACTGGCAATAAGTGCTCTTCACTGACGAATCGCAGTTTTGTCTCACCAGGTGTGATGGTCGGATTCGCGTTAATTGTCAAAGGAATGATTTTTACACCGAGGCCTGTACTCTGGAGCGGGATCGATTTGGAGGTGGAGGCTCCGTCATGGTCTGGGGTGGTGTGTCACAGCATCATTGGACTGAGCTTGTTGTCATTGCAGGCAGTCTCAACGCTGTGCATTAGAGGGAAGACATCCTCTTTCCTCATGTGGTACCCTTCCGGCAGGCTCATCCTTACATGACCCTCCAGCATGACAATGCCACCAGCCATACTGCTCATTCTGTGCGTGATATCCTGCAAGACCGGAATGTCAGTGTTCTGCCATGGCCAGCGAAGAGCCCGGATCTCAATCCCATTGCGCACGTCTGGGACCAGTTGGATCGGAAGGTGAGGGCTAGGGCCATTCCCCCCAGAAATGTCCGGGAACTGTCAGGTGCCTTGGTGGAAGAGTGGGGTAACATCTCACAGCAAGAACTGGCAAATCTGGTGCAGTCCATGAGGAGGAGATACTTAAGTTACTTAATGCAGCTGGTGGCCACACAAGATACTGATACTGTCTCAGTTGTTGAATCTTGTTATGCTAATACAAATATTTACACATGTTAAGTTAGCTGTAGATAAACGCAGTTGAAAGTGAGAGGACGTTTCATTTTTTGCTAAGTTTATAATGGAGGTTCAGCAAAGCATGATGTGCCTTGTTGGAGGAGGGGCACCGCCCTCACCCTCAGATTTCTCCCCTATTAGTTCCTGGTAGCAAGTGATAGTGATGCACAAGCTAGGTCTATATGAAACATCGCCATCTCCTGGCAGCATTTACCCACCAGATTTAGAAGCACGAAAACCCCATTAGAAAAAAACCTTGAACAACCCATAAAGTTTTTGCCCAACATTGACAAAGATAATAGTTTCAGTATAGTTTTAGTTTTTCAAATGTTTTCCTTAATTATTTTATTTCAATTTACAAAATAGTTTTTCAAATGTTACATTTTATTTTATGTTCGGTTTTAATTTAACCTCTAGCTAATATACTATGCTAGAGTTTACACTTTCTTTTCTAATTATAATGTGGGGAGGTCAAAATAATGAAAAACTATCAACCAAATCTACTCATTTTAAAATGTTGATTACTTCTCCTTGCCATTATCATTCACCTGATGATAAGACATGGCATGTTAATATATATATTTTTTTAACTTATGATGGGTGTCCCTGAGTCGCAGGTTTCCCTGGGTCCCTAGGCAAGAAAATGTTGAAGACTCCTGCTCTATTCACTGAAATTGGTAAATAAAATATGTACTACGTCTTTTGATCGTCTATTTTGTTTGCTAAAACCCTTTAACAAAATATTTTACTCAGAGCTTTGCATCACCATCAGTTTGAAAGGATATCTGAGTATAGCCTATCTCCTGATAGCAGACTTGACAGCAGGTATACATACATAGTCATCAACACATTAGATCTCCTCTTTTCTCCTCCCCCTTTCTTTTAATCCCTGTCTTTTACTTTCACCACCGCCACTTTGCTTGATGCAGAGTCATGGAAGACTGTCGTTTTTCATGGATTCCATTCACTAGCCTGGCTGGAGTCCCAGAATGCATCCCAAATGACACACTATTCTCTATGTAGTGTATTACTTTTAGCCAGGACCCAGAGGCCCACAGTGAATCTGCTGGGGAGGGTATGTGTGTGTGTATGGGGAGTAGGGGAGTGGGGGAGAGAGGAGAGGCGGAGAAGAGTGGGTGAGGGAGGTGTAAGCAGGGAGTGGGTAGTGTGGAAAGCGTGGAAGTGGAGGAGGTAGGGGTGAGTGGGGTATGGTAGATCCCGTGGTAGTTAGAGGAGAGTGCGTTTAGTGGTTTGCCTTAGCGTTATGTTTGCCTTAGGGATAAAGCCTGTTTTAAGTATGTCTGACAACTCTGACACCAAATGCTCCCACGATGGATTACACTTCACAATCCGTTTGCTTACTTATGTACACATCTATTTCGCATGGAGTTGTCAGACCCCACACACAAGACAATTTTTTTGTGAGAGTTTACACTGAGTATACAAAACATTAGGAACACCTGCTCTTTCCATGACATAGACTGACCAGGTGAATCCAGGTGAAAGCTATAATCCCTTATTTATGTAATTTGCTAAATCCACTTCAATCAGTGTAGATTGGCTATTCCCAAACTGGGGTACGGGGGTACGCGCAATGCCTTCCGGGGTACACCAAATAAAAATGTGATTCACATTTTCAAACAGTCCATTTAGATTTTCCAACGTGGCTATACATTATGGTGATGTTTTTTTCTTGCCTGAGTAGCCTCGTTTCACTGGCAAAAATACAATTCAACCATCTAGTGTTCTGCGAAATAACAACACAATGTCAACTACAGATAGCCTAGTCAAATAATTAACATCCAATCACATTAAACGTTACTCTCTCGCAGTAATTCCTCTAATGGTCCGTATGTAGCCAAATGTAGCTGCTGCTCACTCCGTTTGCTCGAAAATTTATAAATGGTTAAAAAAAGTAAGGCCCGGTTCCATAGAGACACATACCAGCAGTACTAGACCTGCACTGTTTCATGACGCATCAGTGACATGGCAGGAGACTCTCTGCAACTATAGTCAAAGTGCGGGACACAATTGAGGCTATGATTAAGGAATTTGAGCTTTTTTCTGTCTGCGTTAACAAGGACAACACACAGGTCTTTCCATCATTGCATGAATGTTTGTGTGCAAATGAACTCAAGATTACGGACAACGTCAAATGTGATATAACGAAGCACCTGAGTGAGCTGGGTGCACAATTACTTTCACAGGTACTTTCCTGAAACGGACGACACAAACAACTGGATTCGTTATCTCCTTCATGCCCTGCCTCTAGTCCACTTACCGATATCTGAACAAAGTGCCTCATCAAAATTGCAACAAGCGGTTCTGTGAAAATCGAATTTTATCAGAAGCCACTGCCAGATTTCTGGATTGGGCTGTGCTCAGAGTGTCCTGGTTTGGCAAATCGTGCTGTTAAGACACTGATACCCTTTGCAAACACGTACCTATGTGAGTGTGGATTCTCAGCCCTCACTAGCATGAAAACTAAATACAGGCACAAACTGTGTGTCAAAAATGTTTTAAGACTGAGACTCTCTCCAACACAACCCAACATTGTAGAGTTACATTGTGTATCCTTTCAAGCACACCCTTCTCATGAACCTGTGGTGATGTATTCACAATTTTTGATGAAGAAATAAGGTTTTATCTGTAAGGCTAAATAAAGAGCGAAATGATTGATTATTATTATATTACTATTTTTGCCCTGGTCCTATAAGACCTCTTTGTCACTTCCCACGAGCTGGGTTGTGACAAAAACGTACACTCATTCTTATGTTTAAACTTCTTAGGGATAGGCCCCTTTTTTCTCCATTTCCGCCTGAAATGACGTGCCCAAAGTAAACTGCCTGTAGCTCAGGCCCTGAAGCCAGGATATGCATATAATTGGTACCATTGGAAAGAAAACGCATTGAAGTTTATAGAAATGTTAAAATAATGTAGGGGAATATAACACAATAAATATGGTAGGAGAAAATCCAAAGAAAAACCAACCGGAAATGTATTTATTTTGAGAGACCATCCTCTTAGAAATGTAAGAGAAAGCTCATATTGTAAAATAGCTCCCAATTCCTATGGCTTCCACAGGGTGTCAGCAGTCTATTTTCAAGGTTTCAGGCTTGTAACTTCAAAAACGAATAAGAAATAATAGTTTTTGTATGAGGACACAGTCTTGGAAATCCGTGTCATTGCGTGCCATGATGAAGTTGCGCACCTGGCACCAACTAAACAGACTTTTTGGGATATAAAAAATTATTTTATCTAACAAAACGACACTACATGTTATCGCTGGGACCCTTTGGATGACAAATCAGAGGAGGATTTTCAAAAAGTAAGTGAATATTTACTCTTTATATGTCAATTTATGAAACCTGTGCCAGTGGAAAAATATTTTGATGTGGGGCGCTGTCCTCAAACAATCACATGGCATGTTTTTGCTGTAATAGCTACTCTAAATCGGACAGTGCAGTTAGATTAACAAGAATTTAAGCTTTCAGGCGATATAAGACACTTATTTACACATAAATGTTTAACCACTATAATAACTATTCGAATTTATTTGAATTACGCGCCTTCCAGTTTCACCAGAAGTTGTCCCCCTAGTGGGACACCGATTCTTTTGAGACAGTTTATGAATGGTTTGTGTATGTATGCCATTCAGATGGTGAATTGGCAAGACAACAAATGTAAGTGCCTTTGAACAGGGTATGGTAGTAGGTGCCAGGCTCACCGGTTTATGTCAAGAACTGCAACGCTGCTGGGTTTTTCACACTCAACAGTTTCACGTGTGTATCAAGAAGGGTCCAGAGGACATCCAGCCAACTTGACACAACTGTGGGAAGCATTGGAATTAACATGGGTCAGCATCATTGTGGAATGCTTTCAACACCTTGTAGAGTCCACGTCCCAACAAATTAAGACTGTTCTGAAAGCAAAAGGTGGAGGTGCAAGTCAACATTAGGAAGGTGTTCCTAATGAATGGTATACTCAGTGAATACCAGGGGTGTATTCACTAAGAACCAAACAGAAGCAATCAGGGAGCGACCTTACCAATTCTGTCCAACAGAGACTCTCGTTTTTGTTTCAAAATATTTTCTGTTTGGAGTAAACAGTATCCGTTGCAAAACGTTTTTCTACAGTCCAAAATGATTTGCTACTGTGCAACTAAGGCATACAAAAGTTTTATTGAATTCCAACCACAGTACAATAAGGTAAGAAACTGTATCACTAAGGTAGGTAGCTTTTATAGGGATGGGTATTTTTTTCTGTGGTGGGTGCTTCTACAGTGTGTGCCCAATTTCACACATGTACTGGAAATGTGGTTTTTGCATATTCCAACTCCCCCTGAGACACCCTCAGAGAGTGGGGTCACAGCCAGCAACAAGGGTTAAATTGCTTAATTAAGGGACATATTGACAGATGATTTACCTTGTACGATCAGGGATTTGAACTAGCAATGTCTCAGTTACTGGCCCAATGCTCTAACCATGAGCATATAGCTTTTTATTCAAACTGAAATGGTTTTAAAGATGAGCTGGTTTAGCTGAATTGGAGGTTTTCTTAAGGTTTTCTTTTGGGGGGGGGTGAAAATGTCAATCTGCCTTGCTTTGTCAAAATACTTCATGTTGTGGTATAGTCCATCCACAGATGCTCCACAAACAATCAATAGACTCCCAGCTAGCACATAACGTTCTGAGAACCTATTAACCCCATCACATATATACACTCCAGACTCCAACATTGATCATACTAATATTTATATATTTCTTAATTCTATTATTTTACTTTTAGATTTGTGTGTATTGCTGTATATTGTTAGATATTACTGCACTGTTGGAGCTTGGAACACAACCATTTCGCTACACCCGCAATAACATCTGCTGTTATTTTCTTGGTATTTTATTACTTTAACAGAATGTTTTCCAAAAATTCTAACACGGTTAAATTTCATTTAAATATTGCTAATGTTCTAGGAACGCTCTCCAACTGGTTTGACATTAGGAATGTTCTCAAATAGTTTAGAGAATGTCAAGAAACAATGTTCTCCTGTGGGAATTTCAACACTTCAGCATAACGTTTCCACCAGGTTTCTTCATGGTGCTATTTAAAGTAATGTTCTCATTGTTCTGAGAATATTAAGAAACAACTTTCTTCTGTGGGAATTTCAGTATTTCATCATAAGGTTTTCTGCAGGTTTCCTCATGGTTCTATTTAAAGTTATGTTCTCAGACCAAACTTGTTAGGGCTAGGGTCCTTTTTTCATAATTTCTCCCTGACTGACGTGCCCAAAGTAAACTGCCTGTTACTCAGGCCCAGAAGCCAGGATATGCATATAATTGGTACCATTGGATAGAAACACTTTGAAGTTTGTATAAATGTTAAAATAATGTATGAGACTATAACACAATTGATATGGTAGGAGAAAATCCAAAGAAAAACCAACTCGGAAAATATATATTTTTTGAGATCCCATGCTCTTACAATGGAAAGCTATGGGTCCTATGCAATTCCAGATCCCAGATTGCAATTCCCGTGGCTTACACTAGATGTCAACAGTCTTTGTTGAAGGTTTCAGGCTTGTTTCTTCCAAAACAAGGAAGAATTTTGAGTTTTGGTCCTGGGAGTCACAGTTGGAAATCAATCTGTGGGTGCGCACTTGCTAATTTTACTTTTCTATTGAACATACTTCTTTCCGTATGAAATATTATAGTTTAATTACATTTTAGGGTACCTGAGGATTTAATAGAAACGTAGTTTGACAAAGTTTAGCGGTAGCTTTTTGGATTCCTTTGTCTGCATGTTGAACTCAAATCGATGGCGCCAACTAAACAGACTTTTTGGGATATAAAGAAGGATTTTATCTAACTAAACGACCATGCATGTTGTAGCTGGGTCCCTTTGGATTGAAAATCAGAGGACAATTTTAAAAAAGTAAATGATTATTTAATTGCTGTTTGTGATTTTATGAAGCCTGTGCTGGTTGAAAAATATGTTGATGTGGGGTGCCGTCCTCAAACAATCGCATGGCATGTTTTCACTGTAAGCCTATTGTAAATAGGACATTGCAGTTAGATTAACAAGAATTTAAGCTTTTAACCGATATAACACACTTGTATGTAACTAGATGTTTAATATTCATAATTTTTATGATTATTTATTTGATTTGCGCGCCCTCCAATTTCACCGGAAATGGTCGACGGGACGCCTAGCCCTAAGAAGTTTTTTAAAGAAACCTTTCCATAAAAACCACAAGAAAACATTAGTAACATTCAAAGAAAGGTCTAAGAATGTTATTGAAAAATAAACGTTCCATTCTCAGTGTCAACAAAACTCTGTTTATCAGGTGTGTTGGACGCTCCAACTAATTGGCCACACATGATCTTAATGAGTGTTTTTTTCCTTTGAAATGGAGTGTTGAATAGACTAAAATGAACAGCTTTGTATGAGTAAAAAAAACAAGCATGGCATGCTATCCATCCTTTTGGTGCAGTGGAATAATCCATGGATAGGAAGCAGAATTTGAATTTGACTGAAGCTGTGCCACAATAAAAAAATAAGTGTGTTTACAAGAATACAAGAATAAAGAATAAATTAATTTCCATGTGTCCTATCTGTGCTTAGAGTTCAAAACAATTAACCTAAGATAGAAATGTTATTAAAAGTCTAATTGAAACATTCAGTGAACGATTTAAGGAAGTTACTCAAAAAGCTCCAATTAACCTATAATTTCCATTCTCAGAACATTAATAAAATCTCCCAGGAAAACTTTCAGGGAACTATAGTAAAATGCTCTCAGAAACTCCCTGCAACCTAAAAAATGTACGTTCCCAGAACAGGCAAAATGTTCACTTCCGATCTGAGAACTTTTAAACATTTTCAGGTTTACCGGTCAGGAAATGTATGGCTTTGTTTCAAGAACCAATGGGAAACCAAAAACCTACATTCTCACAACATCCAAGGAACTAAATGTGATAGCTGGGCTATCAGTAACATGCTAACTGCATGTCTGTGGACAGGGAAGCATCTCAAAAAGTTGAAATGTCAGTCTCCCTTGCTTTGTCAAAAATACTTGATGCTTTGGCACTTGGCACCACAATCCTCTCCCTGGTGCCTGGCTGCTTGTTATCTCCATAGTCCTCCTCTTCTGGTTGCTGGCCTGCTTGCTATCTCCACAAGCAGGGATCAAAGGTGAGTGTTGATGGGATGGACAATTTATTCTCCCCCTGACCGGTAGCGTACAGTCCAGGATGACTATCCATCACAAACCCATCAAACACACACGCACACACACACACACGCACACACCCACACATAGAAAAAGAGACACACACACACACATCCATCACATTTTCCATCAAACTGTCAAAAACACTCCTTGATCAATCGTTGGAGGAGACTGAAAGAAGTCCCTTGACTATCCATAAGGTAAACACTGATACTAGGGTTGTGTCACAAAGGGCACCCTATTCCCTATATACAGAAGCCCACTACTTTTGACCAGGGCCCATAGGGGTCTAGTCAAAAGTAGTGCACTTAACCTCTACGGGCCACGGGGGCAGTATTGAGAATTTTGAAAGAAATATGTGCCCAATTTTAACTGCCTCCTACACCAACTCAGAAGCTAGGATATGCATATTATTAACACATTCGGATAGAAAACACTCTGAATTTTCTAAAACAGTTTGAATGGTGTCTGTAAGTATAACAAAACTCATATTGCAGGCAAAAACCTGTGAAAAATAGATAAAAAAAAAAGAGAATTTTGTGACTGTACTATTTAGTGTCATTGTTTTAAAGATACCACAGTGAGAAAGGATTCAGTTCGCAACTCCTACTGCTTCCACTAGATGTCAACGATCTTTAGAAAGTTGTTTGAAGCATCTGTGATTAATACACACCGAATTAGAAAGCTTACAAGTTGACACGTCATCACTTCATTTTTTGCGCCTGCGCATGAATCTGAGAAGAGTGCCTTTGTCATTATCGTTTATTCTAGACACTTGATAGGTTGTGTGAAAATATTACTGATGTTTACTGATGTTTCACGTTAAAAATGGAACAAAAGATTAGTGCTAAACAACGTTTGACATGTTTAAACAAACGTAAATAGATTATTTACTAGGTTTTCTTTAGTTTTTCGACGTGACTTTACACTGCCCACCTCATTTTGTGGGAGCCTACTGAACGCTAACTATTTGGACATAAATTATGAACTTTGTCAAAAGAAACCACATTTGTTCTGGACCTGGGATCTCTGGCAGCGCCTTCTGATGGAGATAATCAAAGGTAAGGGGATATTTAGAATGTTATTATCGATATTAGATGATGCTAATGCTAACGGTATAGCTTAGCTTAGCTTAGCATATATCTTATTGTTGTTAGCATAGTACCCAGTTTATACAAAATGTGATTTCCCAGTAAAGTTATTTTGAGATCTGGCCCTTCGGTAGCAATTACGAGATGATAATATATTATTCTTTGAATGACAATATTATAATTTACCAATGTTTTCGAATAGTAATTCCGTGATTTGTAATGCTGGATTCACTGGGTGCATTCGAGCCGAAAAAAATTCTGAATTTCACCGCGACTGTAAATGCTGTTTTTGGATATAAATATGAACTTGATGGAACTAAAAATGCATGTATTGTATAACATAATGTCCTATGAGTGTCATCTGATGCAGATTGTCAAAGGTAAGTGCATAATTCTAGCTAGTTTTCTGTCTGTTGATGCCCTTCTTTGAATTGGCTAAACATTACACGCAGCTATTGTCAATGTACTCTCCTCACATAACCTAACTTTATGCATTCTCCGTAATGCCTCTGAAAATCGGACAGCGTGGTTAGATTTAGGAGATATATCTTTCAAATGGAGGAAAATAGTTGATTATTTGATTTTTTGAAATGATTACTCTTGCAGTTTTGAATTCCCCGCCATGGTCACATGACAATGAATCCCAATACCGGGATAAGATCGGGATAAGATCCTCAACAGGTTAAAAGGGGAATAGGGTGCCATTTGGGAGGAGCCCTACAAAACTTGCTGCCACTTCCAGTATATTTTTGTATTTTCCCTCAAGTAATTTCTAGTAACGGAAGTTTATAATCTTGTATTGCAAGATAATTTTTTAGGAGAGATAATTATCCCTCAGATAACAACACATTAAAAATACGTTTCTCATTTGTTTGTTGATGTTTTTATTTATTATATATATTTGTATTTATTATGTCCCTTGTCCACCGACACAGTTTCTGTAAACCTCGTAATGAGATTGTTGCTTCGTTATCTAAGATACAACAATAATATCTACAAAGGTTACACAAGTCATCCACCTACAATCTATGCGGTGGAGAAGACTTACTCAACTTGTAAATACAGCTATTAAAGCTACAGTCTGTTTGGTATACATTTTTCAGCAATACAGCATGACCACTACCTGTTTTGCTGTAAAGCTACAGGTTGGGACTGGAGAAATGGAAACAAATTCATATATGTAGCTATGGAGACAAGGAATGGCAGTCCATGAGGACTACATGATGGCGTTAACCATGTATTGAGGCTCTGTTTGACTTCATTATTAGCTGTAGAAATCACAGAGCGGGACTTTAAATATGAAAACAGCTCTTGAAAAGCTAATTCATAATCCCCTATGATTTTCTTCTGTTTCATTACATTTATCTTCCCTCTCTTCCTTTTTTTCTCTTCCCCTCTTCCCCCCATTACAACAGTGACTTGAATTCACAAACTGAACATGGGTGGCTACGAATACTGCCCAATTTGTAGGCAGATCCTTATTCATTGTAAAATGGCAATACCAGCAACACAAATGCAAGACATAGCGATCGTTTTAGGCCTGCTAGCCTTATAAATATTAATGGTTTTAAATAGTCACTAACATTTTGAAATTAAAGGATCCAAATTGTGCTTTGAAAAACAAAAACTATTGCAGCTTAGCTGGGTATTAGAGGAGTGTTATGAACAAATTTCAGATTACTGAGTCATTCTGTATAAAGACCCCTTGACATTTTCCACATTTTGTTACGTTACAGCCTTATTCTAAAAATGATTAATAAAAAAATCCTCAGCATTCTAAACACAATACCCTATAATGACAGAACGAAAACAGGTTTTTAGAAATGTTTGCAAAAGTATTGAAAATTATAAACAGAAATACCTTATTTACATATATATTCAGAACCTCTGCTATGAGACTCAAAATTGAGCACAGGTGCATCCTGTTTCCATTAATCGACCTTGAGATGTTTCTACAAGTTGATTAGAGTCCACCTGTGGTAAATTCAATTGATTGGACATGATTTGGAAAGGCACACACCTGTCTATATAACATCCCACAGTAGACAGTGCAGGTCAGAGAAAAAACCAAGCTATGAGGTCGAAGGAATTGTCCGTAGAGCTCCGAGACAGGACTGTGTTGAGGTACAGATTTGGGGAAGGGTACCAAAACATTCTGCAGCATTGAAGGTCCCCAAGAACACAGTGGCCTCCATCATTCTTAAATGGAAGAAGTTTGGAACCACCAAGACTCTTCCTTGAGCTGGCCGCCCGGCCAAATTGAGCAATCCGGGGAGAAGGGCCTTGGTCAGGGAGGTGACCAAGAACCCGATGGTAACTCTGACAAAGCTCTAGGGTTCTTCTGTGGAGATGGGAAAACCTTCCAGAAGGACAACCATCTCTGCAGCACTCCACCAATCAGGCCTTTTATGGTAGAGTGGCCAGACGAAAGCCACTCCTCAGTAAAAGGCACATGACAGCCCGCTTGGAGTTTGCCAAAAGGCACCTAAAGACTCTCAGACAATGAGAAACAAAATTCTTTGGTCATATTAAATCAATATTGAATTGTTTGGCCTGAATGCCAAGCGTCACGTCTGGAGGAAACCTGGCACCATCCCTACAGTGAAGCATGATGGTGGCAGCATCATGCTGTGGGGATGTGTTTCAGGGACTTTGAGAGTCAGTATCAAGGCAAAGATGAACGGAGAGATCCTTGATAAAAATCTGCTCCAGAGCTGTCCAGACCTCAGACTGGAGCAAAGGTTCACCTTCCAACAGGACAACAACCCTAAGCACACAGCCAAGACAACGCAGAAGTGGCTTCGGGACAAGTCTCTGGATGTCCTTGAGTGGCCCAGCCAGAGCCAGGGCTTAAACGAGATTGAACATCTCTGGAGAGACCTGAAAATAGCTGTGCAGCAACACTCCCCATCCAACATGACAGAGTTTGAGAGGATCTGCAGAGAAGAATGGGAGAAACTTCCCAAATACAGGTGTGCCAAACTTGTAGCATCATACCCAAGAAGACTTCAGGCTTTAATCGCTGCCAAAGGTGCTTCAACGAAGTACTGAGTAAAGGGTCTGAATACTTATGTAAATGCAATATATCAGTTTCTTGTTTTTAATAAATTTGCAAAACAATATACACTTGTTTTATTTTTTAATTATGGGGTATTGTGTGTAGATTAATGATGGGGGAAAAAACAATTTAATACATTTTTGAATAAGGCTGTAACCTAACAAAATTTGGAAAAAGTCAAGGGGTCTGAATACTTTCTGAAGGCACTGTATATTTGGCATGGCGTAATATGAACACACACTCACTCACTCAATCAGACACACACATAGACACGAACACACACACATTTACAAGTGCTTGAATGGTTGTCATTCATATTTTATTTGCTGAAAGGCCTCTATCCTTGATGAGATGGGGGTGGTGGTAGTGAGGAGTTCCCTGCTTCATTTGGTTCCACTAAGGACATTCAAGGGCCTCATTGGCCTCTGGTCAAAAGTAGTGCACTATGTAGGGAATAGGGTGTCATTTGGGGCGCACACAACTATCCCCAGCCAGAACCACTGACCTGCAAAAAAATGCATCCGCTCCAAGAGTGACATATCACTGCAAAATTCATGGGAATAAGAGGTGGAAAATAGATTACCAAAAGCAGAGCAGAAAAAAATCTTGGAAAAGTATGCATTTCAGTTTGAGCCTTTTTGAGTCACCAGTCCTAAAATGCACTTCAGTCTTGTTTGAGCTTACCATGCAGCAGTGTGTCAAATGCAGAATATCCTCCATCTAATTCATACATTTTCTGTTTTATCCCAGATCCTTGTTTGCCTATTTTCCCAATGCATCAATTGCTCATCCCCTGAATAGAATCATTAAAAGGAAAGTTATCCAGGAAAGTATTATCATAATGTCACTCTCAATTCAAATCAAATCAAATTGTATTTATCATATGCTTCGTAAACAACAACTGTAGACTAACAGTGAAATGCTTACTTACGGCCCTTCCCAACCATGCAGAGAGAAAGAAAATAGAGAAATTATAGAAAGTAAAACACATAATAATAAAAGTAATAATAAATGTAGAATGAGTAACAATAACTTGGCTTTATAGAATCGGTACCAGTACCGAATAGATGTGCAGGAGTACAAGGTAATTTAGGTAGATATGGACATATAACTACGAATAAAATGACAGATAATAAACAGTAGCAAAAAAGTTAGTGCAAAAAAGGTCAATACAGAAAGTCCAGGTAGTTATTGGTTAACTATTTAAATAACTATTTTGCAGTCTTATGGCTTGGGGGTAGAAGCTGCAACTACCCTCACCCCACCCCTCTAGCCTCTCTCTCTCTCTTTCACTATCCTCCACGGAGAGGTAAGCTTCTTGCTGTGGTCCCCAGCTGTACCTAGTGGTCCATGACAGGGGAAGGCTGCTGGAGGCCCAACCTTTCCCTGCCTCCCCCTGCATCCTCTCTGCCACTCTATGCCTCCACCTGCCTCCCTCTGCCTCCCTCTGCCTCCCCCTTCCTCATCTCTGCCTGTCCCAGCCTGCCAGAGGCCCCACTCCCTCCCTGCCTACCCCTGGTTACCGCTGGGCTCATGCCCTTGTTCCCGTCCCTCAGGACTGTCAACAGAGGGGAGTCTGTAGTGACAAGAATACATGGGGAGACATAGGACTATAGTTGACAGCGGGGAGGCCTTATCCGTGTGGCTATGACCTTTTTTCCTGATATCATTAACATAGATTATTCTACAACCTTATATTATATAACTAACAAAGATATCATTAATTTTCCTGAATAAAAGTTGTGTGCCTTGCTTCAGCTGTCTTAGTGTTTTTATGGTAGTGTAAGAAGTTCAACAAGTTTGAAGTGTTAGAATAATCTCACCTTCTTGTCAAGTTATCTATGTCCATAACAGACTATTCAATGTTCTAGGAAGTTGCTTTCTTTACCAACAGGAACAGGATGCTGTAACGTGTGGGTAGATGTATGTATATCTATTGACAGGGGAAAACAAATACGGGACATCCCATAGGTCATCAACTACTGTAGATTCAGCCACAGGACGATCATTTTCTCGAGAGGATGGTCAGGACCGGAATATAATTACAAATCATTTGTAGACTGCAAATTGACCGTATACGGTCACGTGTCTTTCTATTATGTGTAGGAATACTTGTGAACAGATTTCCAAAATGAAATTCCCTTGGAACCGATTTCTAGGTGTTTTTACAATCTGTTATGTCCAACAATGAAAATTTGAAATAATTGGGGAACCCTGCAATAGGTGTTCATGCATCAAGCCATATCGCTCACATTCTGTGTTATCTCTCATTCCATTCCCTGAGGATACAAGGGGGTGCAAGACAGAGCCATTCTCAGGCATCCTGTATGGGCTAAACCTGCGATGTTTTGGGCTACCAGACTCACTATCCAAACATCATACAAGATTCTACATTTTTAACAATGAAAATAGTGTCCAGCTATGAGAAAATACATGAAATAACTACACAAATTAGGTGACTATCGAAGAAAACTAATGCACCTTTCCTTATTCCCCCTTGCCCTTTTTGTCTCCTTTTTAAACCATTTTTTGTAAAGTGTATTGTGATAAAATTGTTTAAGAAATTGCACTTTGAATAAATGTTGATATTGAAATACATATCTCCTGAAAACCTTCGCTACAATGGTTAATAAATACAATAAAGATAGACGGTATTGCATTGTGTTGGTTTAAGTATGTTATCTCACAATTTAAATGAGGCCAGCTCTAAATAAATTGTCATGCAAAGCAGCATACCTTCCCTTTCCCTAAATCAATAGAATACACTGGGCAAAGCCTGGAAGTACAAATACTATAGACTAGAATGCAAAGTTTCCCCCTTGTCATGTATTACATCTCATATTATTTAAATAAAGGATTGATGCTCCTAACAGTCCAAGCTCACGGAGCTCTTTAGACAGTCCTAATTGTTTGCACTGTAGGGGGACATTGTGCCAGAATAACAGCTTGTTGTTGTGAAGAGCAGTATTAGACATTTTTCAGAAAAGAACATGTACACAGTCAGCCCATTCAGTGTGTGTTAAATGAAATAGTAAAGCTTTCACGTCTGTTTAAACTGCATCCCAAATGGCACCCTATTCCCTACATGATGCATTACTTTTGAGCAGAGCCCCATTGGCCCTTGTCAAAAGTAGCGCACTATAAAGGGAATAGAGAGCCATTTGGGATGCAACCTTGATGTCTGTTTTCTTGAGTTTCCAGCTGAATAAAATAAAATGGACAGACTTCATTTGAGTTCACATTCCGTTGTTATGTACGGCACGATAAACACAGTCTTTGTTACAATCAGTATAATTAGTTACGCATTCTGCGTCCTTATATACAATACTGAGGTTACCGTTAACTGTCTCAACATCCCAAAAGGCGCCCTATCCCCTATACAGTGCTCACATTTTTACCAGGGCACATACAGTACAGAGGTTGAAGCAGAGAGTGTCATTTGTTTTGAGTTCAATGTGTTGAGATCATTTGGTAAATTAAACATGATTGAGAAAAACAACACTCATTTCAAATGAGGTTTCTCTGTATTGTTATGTAATGAGAATTGTACAATACGGTGGAGGGATGCTAATGGAACATAGGCGAAATGTAATATTTATCATTCAAGACAATGATAAAGAGGAGGTTGATAAAGAAACAGGAAACCGGGTATTGCTATATTCAGCAGAAAGAACGGAACTTGATCTCTCAAGTCAACCAGATAAACCGCAAACTCAATGGCAGGAGAGAGGAGAGAGAAAGAGAGAGAGAGAGAGAGAGAAAAGGAATGAAAGAGAAAGAGAGTCAGAGAGAGAGGGAGCAATAGAGATAGAGACAGAAAACAAGAAATGCATAAAAAGTCTATATCTGTAAAGATGCCAACAGTCATAATAAATAAATAAGTGGAAATAAATGCATTATTTATGCAGAGGGTGATTTCTGCAGTGGGAGTGAAAAGAGGTTTAGAATGGATGGAAAAGTTGTCTGGCTGCGGTTTGGTAGGTTTACCGCAGTTTATACTGCTCCTTTCCTATCCTATTCCACTGGAGAGGACACGGAGACGAGGGGACACGGAGATGAGGGGACACGGAGACGAGGGGACACGGAGACACGGAGATGAAGGGACACGGAGAGGAGAGGACACGGAGAGGAGAGGACAGTAGACAGATAGTAGAGGACACAGAGAGGAGGGGACACAGAGAGGAGGGGACACAGAGAGGAGGGGACAGAGAGAGGAAGAGAGGACAGAGAGAGGAAGAGAGGACAGAGAGAGGAGGAGAGGACACAGCGAGGAGAGGACACGGAGGAGGGGACACAGAGGTGTGGATACAGAGAAGAGAGGACACAGATGTGTGGATACAGAGGAAGTGAGACAGTTAGTAGAGGACACAGTTAGTAGGGGACACAGAGAGGAGGGGACACAGAGAGGAAGAGAGGACAGAGAGAGGAAGAGAGGACACAGCGAGGTGAGGACACAGCGAGGAGAGTAGACAGATAGTAGAGGACACAGAGAGGAGAGGACACAGACAGGAGTGGACACAGAGAGGAGAGGACACAGAGGAGAGGACACAGAGAGGAGAGGACAGAGAGAGGAAGAGAGGACACAGAGGAGAGGACAGAGAGAGGAAAAGAGGACACAGAGAGGAGAGGACACAGAGAGGAGGGGACACAGAGAGGACAGAGAGAGGAAGAGAGGACACAGTGAGGAGAGGACACAGCGAGGACAGGACACAGCGAGGAGAATAGACCAATAGTAGAGGACACAGAGGAGGGGACACAGAGGTGTGGATACAGAGAGGATGAGACAGATAGTAGAGGACACAGATAGTAGAGGACACAGAGAGGAGGGGACACAGAGATGAGGGGACACAGAGATGAGGGGACACAGAGAGGACAGAGAGAGGAAGAGAGGACACAGCGAGGAGAGGACACATGGAGGACAGGACACAGTGAAAAGAAGGACAGAGAGGGGAAGAGAGGACACAGAGAAGAGGACAGAGAGAGGAAAAAAGAACACAGAGAGGAGAGGACACAGAGAGGTGGGGAAACAGACAGGAGGGGACACAGAGAGAGGAGAGGACAGAGAGAGGAGTGGACAGAGAGAGTAGAGGACACAGAGAGGAGAGGACACAGAGAGGAAAGTAGACAGATAGT
This sequence comes from Salmo trutta, assembly GCF_901001165.1. Lineage (NCBI taxonomy): Eukaryota > Metazoa > Chordata > Actinopteri > Salmoniformes > Salmonidae > Salmo > Salmo trutta. The sequence continues at coordinate 30,079,895 of NC_042966.1, read as the reverse complement.
CGAGGACACAGAGAGGTGGGGACACAGACTAGGAACCCTGCATAGTTTTGTCTGGGCATGCGTCCTTATATAGTGCACTAATTTTCTGCAATAATAATCATTCTTCTTATTATAATTATTGCTATGATATCGAGTGCTTGAATCTGTTCTCTCTCTCTCTCCACACACATAATGTATATTGCACATAGGCAAACAAGCACACACACACACACACACACACACACACACTGAGCACACAAACTCTGTGATTTGACATTTATATGACATTTGCTAATTATAGTTAGCACTTAAGGAGTTCATTATCTTTTAGATTAAATTATTTTGTTTATATTACAGTTAATTTCCGTGGATTTCATACACGTTTATTAGCTTTAGATGGTGTGGCTTATTGGGTGACTTTCAAGTATTCTCCAGACTTATTCTCCAGAATGTCAGGCTATGGTAATGTAATATACTTTTAAGTCTCTGTGTTATATTGGCTATTTGCCTTGGTTGAGATCAATACTATGCCAATCTATTTGGTGTAATATAATTACTGATAATCGTAGCTTGTCACTGAAATTACATCCCTAAATCTTGTAATGTCATTTTTATTGACTGATCATACATATTGATTAGTGCTGTTTAAATCTAGATTCAAACAGAGAGAAAGATTGGTTTTGAATTGTAATTTATGGAACTGTGAAGTGTATTAACTGAGTAATATTGATTGACAATTCAAATCATAATAAAATGTAATGATAATATTCCATTAAATAATGTCAACATTGACCTTTTGCACTGTAGGGACACGTTGTTTGACCTCTACTCTACCTCATCATGTCAGTGGGATGGGTTGGAGATCAGGCTCTGACATCTCCGTCCATGTTACTATGGTTACCCAATCCACAGGGCTCCTCCACTCAGGTCGCACCATCCTCCTCATCCTAAAAAGTACTGAGAGGAGGAGAGGAGGGTGGGAGCTGTGTGTCAGAGTGGGAGCTAGTTTGAAGGTGGAGTGGTGCGGAGACAACAGAGAGATGCAATCTTTCAGACAGTCCCCTCAGTCAGTCAGTCAGTCAGTCAGTCAGTCAGTCAGTCAGTCAGTCAGTCAGTCAGTCAGTCAGTCAGTATCTCTCTCTCTCTCTCTCTCTCTCTCTCTCGATATTGCAAGTATGTGTGTTTTAATCTATTGTATGTGTGTGTGTGTGTGTGTGTGTGTGTGTGTGTGTGTGTGTGTGTGTGTGCGTTTTTTTTGTCTAAAATCAATGTGAGCAAGTCTGCCTGGACGTGATCGTGTGAAACAAGGTCATGGGATTGAGAGTGAGCCGTTCCAGTCCTCCCACCGCTCTAGAGCCCTTCAGAGTGGAGTCAAAGCCAATAGAATGTGATGTCACAAAGTAAGAGTTTAGTGGGAATTCTGATGCTCTGAGTGGCCAAAACAAAATAGGAGGCCATCAGTAGTGTAATCAGGAGAAGGAAATGGAGATGGATTGGACACACACTCAGGAAACAGACATCAAACAGAACAAGACAAGCACTGGCCTATAACCCACAAGGAAAAAGAATGCAGGGAAGGCCAAAAAACTATTAGAGATGCGCCACACTGAGCAAAGATGGGATCTCCTGGCTAGAGGCAAAAGCCCTTGCCCAGAAGAGAGCGAGGTTGTATTTTGTATTTTATTAGGATCCCCATTAGCTGTTGCAAAAGCAGCATCTAATCTTCCTGGGCTCTATATAATACTGTAAGGTTTCTTGAATTTATTCTGGATTTTGGAACTGTGAAAAGACCCCCAGTGGCATGTCTGGTAGGGTAACTGTGTGTAACTAGGTCTTTCCTTGCTGCACTCGACTACATGGTGCCATGGTGGACGCCCTTTGCTCCTAAGGGGACAAAGAGGTTAAAGTCACGTAAGTCAAGTAAGATTGTGTGAATATGAACAACAGAATGTATAAATTAAGGCGGACAATGCTTATGATTATTAAATAACCAGTACTTATGTCACGCGTTATAAGAAGTGCTTCACACTTTCAAAGATATCTGACAGCTGAGACATTGACTTTCTCTAAGACTCAAATATCAAAATACTCTTCCCTTCTATTCTCTCTTTCTCTAAATTAAATTTCATTTTAAGGGATTTATTGGCACGGGGAACATTTGTTAACATTGCCAAAGCAAGTAAAGTAGATAATAAACAAAAGTGAAATAAACAATAAAAAATGTACAGCAAACATTACACCCCCGTGTGGCTCAGTTGGTAGAGCATGGTGTTTGCAACACCAGGGTTGTGGGTTTGATTCCCACGGGGGACCAGTATGGTAAAAAATAAATGTATTCACTACTGTAAGTTGCTCTGGATAAGAGCGTCTGCTAAATGACTAAAATGTAAATGAAAATGTACTCACAAATGTTCCAAAAGAATAAAGACATTTGAAATGTCATATTATCTGCAAATAGTTAAAGTAAAAGTAAACACAAATATGGGTTCTATTTACAAAGGTTTTTGTTTTTCACTAGTTTGGGGATCGGCACTTTTCTGGATTTAAAAAATGTGCAGGTTTTGGCCTAATTCTGCTCTGAATGCATTATTTGATGTTTTACGTTTTACACAGACGATATTTTTGCAGAATTTTGCATGCAGAGCCTGAATTTGGTGTTTGTCCCATTTAGGGAATTATTGGTTGGTGACCCCAGACCTCACAACCGTAAAGGGCAATAGGTTCTATAACTGATTCAAGTATTTTTAGGCACATCCTAATTGGTATGTCGAATTTTATGTTCCTTTTGATGACATAGAAGACCCTTCTTGCCTTGTCTCTCAGATCGTTCACAACTTTGTGGAAGTTACCTGTGGCAGTGATGTTTAGGTCGAGGTATGTATAGTTTTTTATGGCAACGGTGTCTAGATGGAATATGTATTTGTGGTCCTGGCAAATGGAAATTTTTACTGAGATTTACTGTCAGGTACCAGGTCTGACAGAATCTGTGTAGAAGATCTAGGTGCTGCTTTCGGCCCTCCTTGGCCAGGGACAGAAGCACCAGATCATCAGCAAACAGTAGACATTTGACTTAAGATTATATTAGGGTGAGGCCGGGTGCTCTCTCTCTCCTAATCTGTCTGGTTTCAAAATTTCTCTCTGCAAAGTCAGAGCTTGTGTCCCAAATGGCACCTTATATTCCTTATAAAGTGCACTTCTTTCGATCAAGGCCTATAGGGTTCTGGTCAAAAGTAGTGCACTATGTAGGGAATAAGGTGCCATTTGTGATGACCTCAGTTAAGAAGCATGTTGTGTTTTCTATCCTCCCCTGGATAATCTCTGTGTTCTTCTCTGAGCATCTTTGTTTTGTCCCCCCCCACACACAGGCACACACACACATACACACAACAACAGACACACACAAACAGACACACACATGCACCCCTCTTCAACCGAGTGCAGGGGTATTAATCAAAGAGACTGCGTTGTCTCTCCATTCTTGTCCCTAATAAGCACAGAGTGAATGCATGGCTGCCTCTGTCAGAAATAGCAATGAGACCTTGGGATCCATTACCAACGAACAGGGATTGTTAATTCATGAAGTGATTTTCTCTGCCCCCTTCCTTTCCTCTCCTTCGAGGTTTAAGTCTTCAATTCTTTTTTTCTACCTCCTGCATTACTTTTATATGTTCTATGGCCTCACTCTTTTAGCCCTCTGTCAGTTCACTTATGTATTAGAAGCTAAACAAAGGACCTCCCTCCATCCCTCAATCTCTCCATCCCTCTGTCCCTCAATGTGGGACTAGTTATTTCACCATAACACGTCCGCATTCATAATTCATCATTACAGAGGGCCTGGTCGTTCCAGTTGGCTAAACATCAACCGGCCTGAACATCATTACTACTGGCCCGGAAATGGTGTAATTAAAATGCATTGGGGTCATGCAGGGCCTATAGGTTGGCATGCTTTCTCTCTATATTCAGCTAGTAATAGGCTATATTTGGTTATTATATATTATAGTACATATTAAAAAGCTGTGAAGTATAATCTAGCACAGTAAGTCATTACACTATTCTTTAGAATTGCATTGTATTAATTGCATTCCCTTTTGTTTCTAAAGTACAGTATGTCATTTTGAGATTTTTGTTTTACATCTCAAAATAGGACGCTGACGCTGCATTTCAAAATAAATATTGATTTAGCTAGCCAAGACAAATGCTAGGTGTCTTTTTGTAGCTTTCTTTGTGCAGACTATCAACCGTACCCAGCATATTGTTAGTATATTCACTATTGAAAGTTTACTTTTGTAAATCAATATCCCAAAAATAAATATGCTCAGCAAGTGGATTGATGAGCCCTTCTTTTTATTCAGGAAAGCTGCCGTGTGAACACATTAACTCATGTACTGCTTGAGAAGTTGTGACTCCAGAGGAGCGTGGTTGAATGAAAGGCCAATCATATTGCTCAAATACAAATAGCATGTCTTTTCAGAGTGTAGTCTTCAATGGTTTTCAATGGAAGACTGCAACAGTGCAGATAAATGTCAAACTGGAACGCTGAAAACCCACAGAGAAGTTAATGGCCTGGTCAGGCCAGTGACTGACGATATCCACCAGTCCGACACATGTTTTTACTGGCCCCGGGCCAGCAGGCCATCATTAATGACGGACCCTGCCACCTGGGCCAATACAGAAATACATCCTTCCATCCCTGCTTCCCTCCATTTCTCCATTGCTCCATCCCACATACAGAGGACATAGTGGCATGGTAGGCCATCATTGAAAATAAGAATTTGTTCTTTATAACTGACTTGCCTAGTTAAATAAAGGTTAAATAAAAATAAAATGGCCACCTAGACAGAGAGGAATAATAGAAATGCATCCCTCCACAACCAAATCCTTCCTTCCATCTATCCCTCCGTCATGTAATAGGAGAGACCCTAGTGGCATGTCAACCTTAGAAAAAGGAAATTAACTTTACAATGCACAATTATCTTAGCCTCATTTCAAAATGTGTAAAATAGCATGAGATTAGCTATACAACTGCAAACAAATAGAATTGCCCGATGGCAAAATTTGTATAATTGTAGGAAGTTGGCTGTTTTTAAATCAGATTTTTCATATGGATAAAGACTGGCTAAAAAGACTCAGTATGTCCCTCTCTGCACTCTTTGTGAATTCTAGTAAGATTGTAACTCACTTAACCTCAACATTTCTCCAAGTTTTCATCATAATTGTAATGTAAAGCCTTACAGTGCATTGCAAAAGTATTCATCCCCTTTGGTGTTTTTCCTATTTTGTTGCATTACAACCTGTAATTTAAATGGATTTCTATTTGTATTTCATGTAATGGACATACACAAAGTAGTGCAAAGTGGTGAAGTAAACTGAAAAAATTGTTTAAAAAATATTTTAAAAAATAAACAGACAATATGTATTCACCCCCTTTGCCATGAAGCCCCTAAATAAGATCTGGTGCAACCAATTACCCTCAGAAGTCACACAAATAGTTAAAGAAAGTTCACCTGTGTGCAATCTAAGTGTCACATGATCTGTCACATGATCTCAGTATATATACAGTACACCTGTTCTGAAAGGCCCCAGAGTCTGCAACACCACTAAGCAAGGGGTACCAATAATCAAGCGACACCGTGAAGACTAAGAAGCTCTCCAAACAGGTCAGGGACAAAGTTGTGGAGAAGTACAGATCAACGTTGGGTTAAAAAAATATCTGAAACTTTGAACATCCCATGGAGCACCATTAAATCCATTGTCAAAACATTGAATGAATATGGCACCACAACAAACCTGCCAAGAGAGGGCCACCCACCAAAACTCAGGGCCCAGACAAGGAGGACATTAATCAGAGAGGCAACAAAGAGACCAAAGATAACCCTGAAGGAGCTACAAAGCTCCACAGCGGAGATTGGAGAATCTGTTCATAGGACCACTTTAAGCCGTTAACTCCACAGAGCTGGGCTTTACGGAAGAGTGGCCAGAAAAAAAGCCATTGCTTACAGAAAGAATAAGCAAACATGTTTGGTGTTTGCCAAAAGGCATTTGGGAGACTCCCCAAACATATGGAAGAAGGTACTCTGGTCAGATGAGACTAAAATGTAGCTTTTTGGCCATCAAGGAAAACGCTATATCTGGTGCAACACCTCTCATCACCCCAAGAACACCATCCCCACAGTGAAGCATGGTGGTGGCAGCATCATGCTGTGAGGATGTTTTCATCACCATCGACTGGGAAACTGGTCAGAATTGAAGGAATGATGTATGGTGCTAAATACAGGGATATTCTTGAGGGAAACCTGTTTCAGTCTTCCAGAGACTTGAGACTGGGATGGAGGTTCACCTTCCTGCAGGACAATGACCCTAAGCATACTGCTAATTCAACACTCGAGCGGTTTAAGGGGAAACATTTAAATGTCTTGGAATGGCCTACTCAAAGCCCAGACCTCAATCCAATTGAGAATCTGTGGTATGACTTAAAGATTGCTGTACACCAGCAGAACCCATCCAACTTGAAGGAGCTGGAGCAGTTTTGTCTTGAAGAATGGGCAAAAATCCCAGTGGCTAGATGTGCCAAGCTTATAGAGACATACCCCAAGAGACTTGCAACTATAATTGCTGCAAAAGGTGGCTCTACAAAGTATTGAATTTGGGGGGTGAATAGTTATGCACGCTCAAGTTGTTTGTTTAACAATAAAAAATATTTAGCATTTTCGAAGTGGTAGGAATTTGTGTAAATTAAATGATACAAACCCCCCAAAAATCAATTTTAATTCCAGGTTGTAAGGCAACAAAATAGGAAAAATGCCAAGGGGATGAATACTTTTGCAAGCCACTGTAGTTATTTTCTGAAGATTATTATTTATTTCATGATTGGTGATTAATTTACATCTGTCCTTCATTTTAAGGTCAACCCAGTTACGTGAATTGAACTCTAACCTAATAATAAAAAATACCCAACAAAATCCATACATTTCCACTAGAGATATCTGTTTTTTTAGCATGGGTTGCGTCTTAATCCAACGCATTCCGCCTATGTCAACGTTCCGCATCTGCAGTGGACGGTGGCCAAGATACAGCGGTGCTTGTCAGACCATGAGACATCCAGAAAATCGGTCTTCTCACGAAAACATCTATAATGTCCGAACGGTTTGGCCTACAAACTATTACCACTCTATGGAAAGGCCTCCACAAGACCCCCACAAGTGGCACTGGACTCGTCTGAAGGTAATGCAGACAAACAAATGGAAGTATGGAGGTAGTTTTGTGCCAACAATAAGAAAACATTAATATTTCCTGAGCTTTCTTATATCTCCTAAATATAGGACAAACACTTCGAAACTCTATTTTTTTCTCATTTATGAATGTACTATTCAATTCATTTCTATGGGCTATAGTAGTAAAGACCAAATAAATATTATTGGGGTTATACCTAAAGGTGTCCTAAAATTCATCAAATCCATGGTATGACCATATTAACTCTTTCATGCGTGAGTTCCAAATATCTCTAACAGTCGCCTCAGCGTGAGTTTTTTTATGCACGTGATGTTAGAACGTTCTCTCCATTCCAGAATGTGATTGTTACGCAACAGTACATTTCATCCGCGCTGCCCTCAAACCAAGGCACGCAGCCTGTTTTTATTTATAGGCTGGTTTCAATTTGTCAATTTCAAATGATTTTCTAACAAGTTTTTTATTTTCTAAGAACAGTTTGAATTGAGGTGTGTTCCGCCTCATTCATTCACATAAAAGTAGTCATTTTTACTTTTGCGGACCAATTCTTTTGTTTGACATTTCTGACCCGGACAAAATTCCCCAAACATTTCCCAATTGTTAGTGCAGTTCAAGTCTGCAGACATTTGCTCATCTCCCGTCGTGCACACACGTGTTCACATTTTCTGTCTGTTGCCTGCATTGCAGTCATAGTTGTTTTCATTACCAATAATAACTTTGGAGATGTGTGCGTTTCTATCAAAGTAAGTGCTTTATTACATTATAACAGTTTCTGCATGTCGTGTTATGTCGTTTCTACTATAGCATAATATTGTTGTGTATATTCCTTATAACCGTGGACACACGAGGTAACATTACTCATTTCATAACCTTTATGGTGTTATACTCAATGCTTAGGTAGCTAGCTACATTCTTCTATTAGCTCTGGAAAACAATCCTAATTGCATCAGAGACTATTAGCATGTGTTGTATTTTGAAGCTACCCTGGCCTTATGACTCCCAAGTGGTGCAGCTGTCTAAGGCACAGTGTCTCAGTGCTAGAGGCGTCACTACAGACACCCAGGTTCAAATCCAGACTGCGTTTCAATCAAAGTAAGTGCCTTATTACATTATAATAGTTTCTGTATGTTGTGTTATACTGTAGCTCACTGTGTGTATGGAGCATAATATATTTGTGTATATTCCTTATAACCGCGGACACGCGAGGTAACGTTACTAATTTAATAACCTTTATGGTGTTAAATTCAATCGTGCTTATGTAGCTAGTTACATTCTTCTATTAGCTCTGTAAAACAACGCTAATTGCGTCAGAGAAGTGTTGGCTTGTTGTATTTTGAAGCTACCCTGGAAAAATTGGTCGTTTTCCGAGTGCATTCCACAAAGCTGTTTATCATGTCCGCCTTATCCACTGCCCCCATTTTGAGGTTATAGTCAAGCACACAGTCTGGTTTGATTTTTCTCTCTCCCATCAGGTGGTCCACCTTCCCTGTGGCCGACATGGTTGCTGTATGGACAGTGTAGAGGACATGGATGCCTCGTTTGTCATGCCACTTTACTGCCAGCTGTTGACATTTCTTATTTTGTATAACGGGTCATTTAGGATGGCAGTAGCATTGTTGATGAAATGCAGTCTTGGGAAAAGAGGGTGTCAAAGAAGGGAGTTTCAAACATAGAATCTGTGCTCCAGGACTCTCTTAGAGAGCTCATCTTTACTATCCCCATGAGAAGGACTATCACCAGGAAGGTATACATTTCATGAATTGTGGTTGTCCCCCCCACTCGTGGCTCTCTCTTCTCCTGTAGCTCGAAGGCATAGCGATTGGTCTCTGCTATGTCTCCCACCAGCTCCTCTGTCAGAAAGAACTTGAAGCACTCTGCATTAGATGGAAATGGCAAGGGGTGTTGCACTCCAGACTGGGACTCATCAAAGCAAACACCAAGGCCAGGAGGGGTGAAATGGCTGGCAGCCTTCCAGATACCACAGAACTCCTGTACTTCATCCATTGTCGTTCTGCCTCCATCACCACCAGCATCTTCAAAGGGAACTGGGGTCCTCAGATTCAGGGTTCTCAATGGCTGGGGGGCAGCTCCTCACTGTCAGAATCTGATTCCTGACTTTCAGACTCATTGTCAGAATTTAAAAAATCTCCAGAATTTCTGCATTTTGTGAGTTGTCTCCTTTTGAAAGACATTGCTAATGCTACAGCTTAGCTAGTGGAAGTGAGAGGTTACGTGATTGACTGCCTGCACGCGCCATTTGTATCAATAAATCACTATCAGAAAATGTAATGTGTGGTAATTATTGATATATTTACTGTATTCTCATGTTTTTCAATTACCAGTGAGAAATCATGCATTCCAATTCTTGCATATATTGTAATGGGAAAAAAGTGTGCATGTAAAATACTTTTTTGAAGGTTGTACGGATTATGATGAGCTAAGCTAATTCCAGCTATGTGTGCATACAATGCATTCTGGGTTTTATGTAATCGTCTGTCGGACCAAAGATTCTATAACAAAATGAGGAAAGTAAGGGTTCACTCATTCTTTTTTGAGAACTTCAGGAAGTGAATGGTGGGATGTGAACGATGGTAGACGACACACCCCTTCAACATGCATACTATAAACTGTCTTCCCTTGTCTTCTCTTATCTGTGAGAAAAAAAGCATGGCTGCGCGCTGAAACTAGTCATTGTCGGATTACATTGATTTCTAGAAAGTGTTTTACTCAGTTATTTTGATCAACGGTGAGTTCACCCATGATGTGATTAATTATACATAGTAATTTCTATTTGCTAATTCATATTGTAGTTTGTCATCTGAGAGTTAGAAAATATGAAATATGACCGCTTGTGTTGCGTCAATCTTTCTGCCCAAATTAACTTCATGAAGCTCCCAACGAACAGTTCTTGTGCTGAAGTTATTCTAGAGGCAGTTTGGAACTCAGTAGTGAGTGTTGCAACTGAAGAAAGATGATTTTTACGCACTACGTGCTTCAGCACTCGGCGGCCCCATTTTGTGAGCTTGTGTGACGTACCACTTTGCTGCTGAGCCGTTGTTGCTCCAAGACGTTTCCACTTCACAATAACAGCACACACTGAAAGATGTACTGCATAACAGCACTTACGGCACAGTTGACCGGGGCAGCTCTAGCAGGGCAGAGATTTGACCAACTGACTTGTTGGAAAGGTGGCATCCTATGACGGTGCCATGTTGAAAGTTACTGAGCTCTTAAGTACCGGCCATTCTACTGCCAATGTTTGTTTATGGAGATTGCATGGCTGTGTGCTCGATTTTTTTACACCTGTCAGCAATGGGAATGGCTGAAATGCCACTAATTTGAAGGGGTGTCCACATACTTTTTGCAGTGTAGTGTATTTATATCCTAGGTGTGATATTCAAATCCTGGGCAGATGTCCCACCCCCTCATAAATCAGCAAGATGAGAATTGTAATTTGACAGAAAACACTCTACAATAACTATTAACTTATTATTTGAATTGTTAAGTACATTTTTACTCCTGAACTTATTTGTGCTTGACATAAAATAGGGGTTGAATACTTATTGACTAAATACATGTCAGCTTTTCATTTTTTATTAATGTATAGAAAATTCTAAATATCAATTCCACTTTGACATTATGGGGTAATGTGTGTAGGCCAGTGACAGAACATTTCAGTTGTATCCATTTAAAATTCAAGCTGTAACACAACAACAACAAAAAGTCAATGGGTGTGAATACTTTCTTAAGACACTATACATAAAGTGATGTTGTAGTCATTACTCAAACCTATTAGAGCCACTGTGACCCTGTAGGGGGTCCGGATTTATGAAAGAAAAGAATTGTACTTTTGAATTCCATAACGTCAGTGTGGAAGAGGTGAAAAAAGTATTGTTGTCTATCAACAATGCAAGAACACCGGGGTCTGACAATCTGGATGGAAAATTACTGAGGATAATAGCGGATGATATTGCCATTCGTATTTGCCACATCTTCAATTTAAGCCTACTAGAAAGTGTGTGCCCTCAGGCCTGGAGGGAAGCTAAAGTCATTCCGCTATCCAAGAATAGAAAAAAAACCTTTACTGGCTCAAATAGCTGACCAATCAGCCTGTTACCAAACTTTAGTAAACTTCTGGAAAAAAATGGTGTTTGACCAGACACAATGCTATTTCACAGTAAAAATTAACAACAAACTTTCAGCACGCATATAGCGAAGGACACTCAACAAGCACGGCACTTACACAAATGACTGATGATTGGCTGAGAGAAATTTATGATAAAATGATTGTGGGGGCTGTCTTGTTAGACTTTCAGTGAAGCTTTTGACACTATCGATCATAGTCTTCTGCTGGAAAACGTATGTGTTACTGCTTTACAGACCCTTCTATAAGGTGGATAAAGGGTTACTTGTCTAACACAACACAGAGGGTGTTCTTTAATGGAAGCCTCTCAAACATAATCCAGGTAGAAACAGGAATTCCCCAGGGTAGCTGTTTAGGCCCCTTGCTTTGTTCAATCTTTACTAACAACTAGCCTCTGGCTTTGAGTAAGGCTGCAGATGACTTAACACTATACATGTCAGCTACTACAGCGACTGAAATGACTGGAACACTATACAATGGCTGCAGTTAGTTTCGGAATGGGTAGCAAGGAATAAGTTAGTCATAAATATTTCCAAAACTAAAAGCATTGTATTTGGGACAAATCATTCACTAAACCCTAAACCTCAACTACATCTCATAATGAATAATGTGGAAATTCAGCAAGTTGAGGTGACTAAACTGCTTGGAGTAACCCTGGATTGTAAACTTATGGTCAAAACATATTGATACAACAGTAGCTAAGATGGGGAGAAGTCTGTCCATAATAAAGTGCTGCTCTGTCTTAACAACACTATCAACAAGGCAGGTCTTACAGGCCCTGGTTTTGTCGCACCTGGACTACTGCTCAGTTATGCAGTCAGGTAATGAAGAGGGACTTGGGAAAATTGCAGTTGGCTCAAAACAGGGCAGCACGGCTAGCCCTCAAAGGTACACGGAGAGCTAACATTAACGACATGCATGTCAATCTCTCATGGCTCAAAGTGGAAGAGAGATTGACTTCCTCGTTACTTGTTTTTGTAAGAGGTGTTGACAAGCTGAAGGTACCAAGCTGTCTGTTTAAAAAACTAGCACACAGCTCGGACACCCATGCATACCCCACAAGACATGCCACCAGAGGTCTCTTCACAGTCCCCAAGTCCAGAACAGACTATGGGAGGTGCACAGTACCACATAGAGCCATGACTGCATGGATCTCTATTCCACATCAGGTAACTGATGCAAGCAGTAGAATCAGATTTAAAAAGCAGGTAAAAATACACCTTATGGAACAGCGGGGACTGTGAAGTAACACAAACATAGGCACAGACACATAAGGGGGCACACACTTAGTGTGTTGTGAATTCTGTAATTAATGTTTTGTAATGTTTTTAAAATTGTATAACTCCCTTAATTTAGCCGGATCCCAATTTTGCCTTGGCAGCACCTAAGGGAGATCCATCATTTTTGAGTTGTATACAATTTGAGTTGTATCAGCTTGAAAATGTTGAGTAATGCCCAGTAAGCCATGTCCACACTATCATTTTTCAGAGTGAATTGTAGAGTTACCACTAATGACTGTATTTGTTAGTGACAGAGACATGGTTGTTGAATTCATAAATGTTCAAACCTCTGGCTGTCATCAAGTGAGTTCCTAGGCAAATGTCACCATTATAAATAAACTCTTCATGGCATTACATATCTCATCAGGCCTAATACATTGGCCTGAAACTCACGGTTTACAGTAGTGATGTTACGTTTGATGCTGGAGCTTCGAAGCATGTATCGAAATAGCTAAGCAGTGTACTTCAAAGCAGTGTGCCGATGCCTCTATCACTTTATCAGAAGTACGTGATCAATGAAGTCTGAAACTTTGGTTTGCCGAACAACCACCAACGGAGTGTGGGACGTCATCTAAACTCAGCAAAAAAAGAAACGGCCCTTTTTCAGGACCCTGTCTTTCAAAGATAATTTGTAAAAATCCAAATAACTTCACAGATCTTCATTGTAATGGGTTTAAACACTGTTTCCCATGCTTGTTCAATGAACCATAAACAATTAATGAACATGCACCCGTGGAACGGTTGTTAAGACACTAACAGCTTCCAGACGGTAGGCAATTAAGGTCACAGTTATGAAAACTTAGGACACTAAAGAGGCCTTTCTACTGACTCTGAAAAACACCAAAAGAATGTTGCCAGGGGTCCATGCTCATCTGCATGAACGTGCCTTAGGCATGCTACAAGGAGAAATGAGGACTGCAGATGTGGCCAGGGCAATACATTTGACTGAGGGCTTGTAGGCCTGTTGTAAGGCAGGTCCTCACCAGACATCACCGGCAACAACGTCGCCTATGGGCACAAACTCACCATCGCTGGACCAGACAGGGCTGGCAAAAAGTGCACTTTACTGACAAGTCGTGGTTTTGTCTCACCAGGGGTGATGGTCGGATTCACATTAATCGTCGAAGGAATGAGCATTACACCGAGGCCTGTACTCTGGAGTGGGATCGATTTGGAGGTGGAGGGTCCATCACAGTCTGGGGCGGTGTGTCACAGCATCATCGGACTGAGCTTGTTGTCATTGCAGGCAATCTCACAATCTCACTGACTGTTACTTTTGATTTTGACCCCCCCTTTGTTCAGGGACACATTATTCCATTTCTGTTAGTCACATGTCTGTGGAACTTGTTCAGTTTGTCTCAGTTGTTGAATCTTGTTATGTTCATACAAATATTTACACATGTTAAGTTTGCTGAAAATAAACGCAGTTGACAGTGAGAGGACGCTTCTTTTTTTGCTTTGTTTATAATAATTTGATTTCTCTTAATTCTTTTGACCAGCAGGTGTCACTAGCGTACACTGTGTTGATCAAAGCTTCAAGTAATTAACGCTTTTTCAACGTAATTGGTTGGAAAACCTGAATTAAGGAGGTTTCGTTTCCCCACCACTTCTGGTATCTTTTCCCAAAATTCCCAGATTTAAAATAATCCTGGTTGAAGGATTTCCAGGAATTTTTCAACCAGGATTTCCGGAAAACCTGGGAAATGTAGCAGAATTTTCTAACCCTGCCTATAAGTCACATTATGCTGGCTTGCAAAGTTGGAATCCAGCCAGAGTTAGGATATCCAACAGTCGTATTCAAATGTACAGTACCAGACAAAGTGTGCAAAGCTGTCATGAAGGCATAGGGTGGCTACTTTGAAGAATCTAAAATCTAAAATACATTTTGATTTGTTAACACTTTCTTTGGTTACTACATGATTCCATATGTGTTATTTCATAGTTTTGATGTCTTCACTATTAGTCTACAATGTAGAAAAAAGTAAAAATAAAGAAAAACCCTTGAATGAGTAAGTGTGTCCAAACTTTTGACTGGTACTGTATGTTATTTATCTTTTTGTATCATAAGACTAATCAATCAACAACTCAATGTACGTGCAAAATCACAGATATTAAAAACAATTTTAAAAAAAACACTTGCAGTAGAGCATGCTGGGGAAAAAAAGTTTATTTGTTATTATAACTTGATGTTATAATTTTGAGTCAGCACCAAGTAAACATTTTAAGTAATAATGACTTTTCACTGGCTTTGAGTTCAACTTCCTAGAAGTATTTGAGTTAAAAATGCCTTGTGGCTTACAGTGTGGGTGTGTCCAAAATTGCACCCTATTCCCTACTTACAGTATTTCACAATGTTTGACAGGGTTCTGGTCAAAAGCATTTGCACTTTATAAGGAATAGTGACATTGGAGAGGCTGCCTCTTTCTCACAAGGAGGAGGCTGTGTAGAACTCATTCTCTCATTCAGTCTGTGGATTTGTTTTTTGAAGGTTTACCATTTCATGCATGGTAAGTAGAGTGTGTGTTGGTGTGTGTGTGTGTGTGTGTGTGTGTGTGTGTGTGTGTGTGTGTGTGTGTGTGTGTGTGTGTGTGTGTGTGTGTGTGTGTGTGTGTGTGTGTGTGTGTGTGTGTGTGTGTGTGTGTGTGTGTGTGTGTGTGTGTGTGTGTGTGTGTGTGTGTGTGTGTGTGGTTACAGTACATCTTTCAGTGTGTGTGGTTGATTCCGAGGGTTTACCTTTTCATGCATGGGTGTTCACACGAGGCAGGGCCAGGTGGAGGGAGACCTTCTTTAAACAGTGATGAACAGCCCATGTACAGGCATTAAGATGCCATATACAACATAGTATCTAGAGAACACACACACACACACACACACACACACACACACACACACACACACACACACACACACACACACACACACAAAAGAGGCCATATGCAATGTTGGATCTGGACAAAACCCTTTCAAGAACTTCCTGGAGAAAAGCTTCCTTGTGTGTTTTTTGTTTGTTTCTCACGCAGCCTCTGCTGATAGAGCTGGCAAGCTTGTAGTCCTAAAACCCGGAAATATTCAGCCATCCCTATGGAAAAAGCTAATAGGGAAAGTATAGGGTTTTGGAATTAACAGAAAATAATGTTGGAGGTTAACACACTTAGGAGATCTTATATATATCTTGTTCAATGAGATAATAGCAGTCAGTTAACATGACCTTCATGAATGTTGTGATTTATGTGTTTTTATTATTACATAAATTAATAACAATTCACAAAAAGTGACGTTAGCTGATGAAGATTATCTCATAGAAGAAAAAAAAATTCCTCATAGGCTTTGTCCAACGAAGCATGGCGGAGTTAGTGCCTACAAAAGGACGCCATTACTATGTCTCTCTATTGGCAAGTTATTTTCAAATGATTTCTGTTGCGTGATGCCCTTATAAACAAACATGCCCTGTTTCTCTTCGGAACATTCCATCCTTCTATATTTGCCTCACTGTACAGGTTAGGGTTTTGTTTGTTTGTCTTGTGAAGAGTGTGCATTTTTGTCTCATCCAGTTATTCCTATTTGTGGAAATAAATAGTCAAATAATTGATACATCACTATAATGCTACGTAACGTCTCCATGGTAACTCTTGTAAACAAATTCTCGTGCTGCCTTGAGCTACATTTGAAACAATATTTTGTGCAATATAGAGGAATTCAAAAGGCACTCACACATCTGAGATATGTTTTTTGCAAAAGCATGGTAACAGTTGAATAATATGAGAATAAAGAAGAAATCTGCACACTGCTCTTGCTTGGTCCCGTGTGGCTCAGTTGGTAGAGCATGGTGTTTGCAATGCCAGGGTTGTGGGTTCAATTCCCACGGGGGACCAGTATGGAGAAAAAATTTATGAAATGTATGCATTCACTACTGTAAGTCGCTCTGGATAAGAGCGTCTGCTAAATGACTAAAATGTAAAAATGTCTTGCTAGTATCACTGCTCTTTAATAAGCTTTACTTCACGGCCTTCGTCAGAGCTTTTTTTTAAATTACTTTAAGCTCTGACGAAGGCCGTGAGGCCGATAGTATCACTGCTCTTTAATAAGCTTTACCTATCAAGAGCAATGTGCAGGTTTCTTCTTTTTTCTCATCTTGTACAATAAAGAGGAAAACAATATCAGGGCACCACTTTCTGTTGGAATGGGCAGCTTGTAGTGTAGTTATAAGGCTTGAGTGGCCAACCATGTTTATCAAAATTATATATATAAAAAACAATACGTAACTATATGGTGTTAACAAGTGTGGTATGTCGTACCTTAGCCTCCCTGTTGGCCTATGAGTCACCTACAGGGATTGGGGGTCCTTACAAATGCATGATCCTCAATTGCACTTTGTGGCACATAAAGGCTGCATCTCAAATGGCACCCTATTCCCTAGAAATTGGACTAGTTTTGCCCAGGGCCCATAGAGTTCTGGTCAGAAGTAGTACAATATAAAGGAAAAAGTGTGGCAATTAGAACACAAACAAAATGCACGTTGACTGCAATATTTCACTGCTCTCTCAGTGGCCTCCCTCCACCGGCAGTGCTTGTTGAAGTAGAACCATGTCTACATCCCAAATAGCACCCTGGTCCCCACTATGTGGGGAATATGGTGTAATTTCGGACGCGGGGCATGAGTAAGTCCTGGGATAGATAGGGACACATGCCTCGGGGGAGAGGAAAGATGGCTAACAAGCTCACATTAGGCATGGCATAAAATGCATGCTGTTTACACACACAGACAGGCACACACACACACACAGACAGGCACACACAGACAGGCACACACATGTGCACAGATGCACACACAGATGCAGGCATGGAATGCATCTGCACGCACACATATACAGTACATGCTCAAACATGCGCACACACAATTAGACACAATTACATACACACACACCTACACACATACACTCTGGGTGTTGGCATGCAATCAAGAGACTAAAATGGAGAAGGTGTTAGACAGGGAACTGGTACTGAAAGTGGAATCAGTTTACGTAAGGTAAATTGTTGGCACTGATACAGCCTCTCATATTACTTGAATGAGACAATGAGCTCAAAATCAAATCAAATGTTATTGGTCACATACACATGGTTAGCAGATGTTAATGCGAGTGTAGCGAAATGCTTGTGCTTCTAGTTCCGACATTTTTTTTTTATTTCGCCTTTATTTAACTAGGTAGGCTAGTTTACAACTGCGACCTGGCCAAGATAAAGCAAAGCAGTGCGACAAAAACAACAACACAGAGTTACACATGGAATAAAGAAACATACAGCCAATAATACAATAGAAAAAAGTCTATATACAGTGTGTGCAAATGAGGTAGGATAAGAGAGGTAAGGCAATAAAGAGGCCATCGTGGCGAAATAATTACAAAAAAGCAATTAAACACTGGAGTGATAGATGTGCAGAAGATGAGTGTGCAGTGCAGTAACGTCTAACAATTCCCCAACAACTACCTAATACACACAAATCTAAAGGGAAACACAGCTCTGAAACACAGTCTGCGTTCCAAATGGCACATTGTTCCCTAAATAGTACAATACTTTTGATCAGGGCCCATAATATAATATTTAGGGAATAGGGTGCCATTTGGGACACAGACCCATTATGATGAGTCAGACAGAGAAATAATCTAAATCTAATAGTTGGAGATCTATCTATACTGTGTTGGTCCCATGCTTCATGAACTGAAATAAAAGATCACAGAAAATGTTCATATGCACAAAAAGTTTATTTCTCCCAAATTTGGTGCACAAATTTGTTAACATCCCTGTTAGTGAGCATTTCGTCTTTGCCTATAATTCTGACAGGTGTGGCATATAAAGAAGCTGATTAAACCTCATGATCATTACATAGTTGCACTTTGTGCTGGGGATAATAAAAGGCACTCTAAAATGGGCAGTTTTGTCATACAACACAACGCCACAGATGTCTCAAGTTGAGGGAGCGTGCAATTGGCATGCTGACTGCAAGAATGTCTACCAGAGCTGTTGCCAGAGAATTGAATGTTCATTTCTCTACCATAAGCAGCCTCCAAAGTCCCTTTAGAGAATTTGGCAGTACATCCACATCCTGCTTCTTCCTCTGTGGGATCATCTGAGACCAGCCACCCTTAAAGCTGATGAAACTGAGGAGTATTTCTGTCTGTAATAAAGCCCTTTAGTGGGGGGAAACTCATTCTGATTGGCCGGGCCTGGCTCTCAAATGGGTGGGCCTATGCCCTCCCAGACGAAATCATGTGAAATCCATAGATTAGGGCCTAATTTATTTATTTCAATTGACTGATTTCCTTATATAAACTGTATCTCAGTAAAATCTTCAAATTGTTGCATGTTGCGTTTATATTTTTGTTCAGTACATCAATCAGCAATCTAATCTACAATATCTGCCACCAAAGACTACTGACTACTGATCAGTGAAACAGGGGACAGCTGATTTCTGTCTGCAAAAGAAGTGGGGGTCTACTGTACAGTATCTGTGTTCCTCTTTTGCTGATTAACGTTGAAGTCTACATTATCTCTTTAATTGCCAAAATCTCTCTAACCCTTTAATATCCTGCAACTATACATTGCAGAATCCTCCTCATGAGTCATCCTCAGAAACGGGTCCCTCTTTCTTTTACCTGTAAAATAAGTGGATGGCTAACTGTATCTGCGCACATTCTTTCCTTTCTCCACCTACTACACTGTCCTCACTGAACCCTCCTTCTGAAACAGGATGCCTACTGTACACTGTCCTCACTGAACACCCCTTCTGAAACAGGATGCCTGCTGTACACTGTCCTCACTGAACCCCCTTCTGAAACAGAATGTTTACTGTTCACTGTCTTCACTGAACGCCCCTTCTGAAACAGGATCCCAACTATTCACTGTCCTCACTGAACCCTCCTTCTGAAACAGAATGCCTATGGAACACTGTCCTCACTGAATCCTCCTACTTAAACAAGATTCCCACTGTACACTGTCCTCACTAAGTCATCTTTCTGAAACAGGATGCCTGCTGTACACTGTCCTGACTGAATCGTCAGTCTGAAACAGGATACCCACTGTACACTGTCCTCACTGAATCTTCCTTCTGAAACAGGATGCTTGCTGTAACCTGTCCTCCTTCTGAAACAGGATGCCTCGTGTACACTGTTCTCCTTCCGAAACAGGATGCCTACTGTACACTGTCCTCACTGAACCCTCCTTCTGAAACAGGATGGCTACTGTACACTGTCCTCACTAAACCATCCATTTGACACAGGATGCTTACTGTACACTGTCCTCACTGAACCCTACTTCTGAAACAGGATGCCTACTGTACACTGTCCTCACTGAATCATCCATCTGAAACGGGATACCCACTGTACACTCTCCTCAATGAATCCTCCTTCTGAAACATGATGCCTAATCCACACTGTCCTCACTGAATCCTCCCTATAAAAAGGGTGCTTATTGTACACTGTCCTCCTTCTGAAACAGGATAACTACTGTACTCTGCCTTCACAGAATTCCTCCTTCTGAAACAGGATGCTACTGTACACTGTCCTCACTGAACACCCCTTCTGAAACAGGATGCCTAGTGTACACTGTCCTCACTGAACCCTCCTTCTGAAACAGAATGCCTGTAGAACACTGTCCTCACTGAATCCTCCTACTTAAACAAGATACCCACTGTACACTGTCCTCACTGAATCCTCCTTCTGAAACATGACGCCTAATGTATACTGTCTTCACTAAATCCTCCTTCTGAAATAGGATGCCTACTGTATACTGTCCTCACTGAATCTTCCTTCTGAAACAGAATGCATACTGTTCACTATCCTCACTGAATCATCCTTCTGAAACAGGATGCCCAGTATACGCTGTCCTCACCGTTTCCTCCTTCTGAAACAGGATGCCTAGTATACACTGTCCTCCTTCTGAAAAAGGATGTCTACTGTACACTGTACTCACTGAACACTCCTTCTGAAATAGGATGACTACTGTACATTGTCCTCCTTCTGAAACAGGATGCCTATTGTACACTGTCCTCACTGAGCCTTCTTTCTGAAACAGGATGACCACTGTACACTGTCCTCACTGATTCCTCCTTCTGAATCAGGATGCCTGCTGTACACTGTCCTCCTTCTGAAACAGGATGCCTACTG
This sequence comes from Salmo trutta, assembly GCF_901001165.1. Taxonomy (NCBI): domain Eukaryota; kingdom Metazoa; phylum Chordata; class Actinopteri; order Salmoniformes; family Salmonidae; genus Salmo; species Salmo trutta. The sequence goes on along the minus strand of NC_042966.1, from coordinate 30,059,106 downwards.
TACACTGTCCTCACTGAATCCTCCTTCTGAAACAGGATGCTTCTGTACACTGTCCTCACTGAATACCCCTTCTGAAACAGGGTGCCTACTGTAAACTGTTGTCGTGTCTTTGACTATGCCGGATTAAGTGATATGACATGCTAACCTATAAAATTATTTCTCTGTAATTAATATTACCTGATTAAGCTAATCATGTAAATGTAATTAACTAGAAAGTCGGGGCACCACGGAATAACGTTTATAGAGCCGTTATCTTCCGAATAAACTCTTAAAATACTTAGTAATATTTTACATCGATAGCAGTCAATATTAACCCTTATCTTATTTTCAGTCTCATAATGAAAGTTGTAAATTCTTGGCTAACTTCACGAACCCTGGCTAACAAGTTGAATCAGCAATACAAAATTGGGTTTAATTATTTATTTACTAAATACCTAACTAATCACACAGAATTACAAATACACAGAATACAAATGTTGTCATACAGAAAACATCCCAGTGGACGGAACAGATATGACGGCTGGTTACACAAAGGAAAGGGGGTTGGGCTTGAATGAAATAGCGGGAAGACTTAGGAACAAACAAACAGCAGCTATGCTATCGTAAATACATTATCTTATGCATTCTAAATTACCGCCCATTTGGAAAAGGAAAATGCAATAAATATTTACTCTGAGCTGCGCTTCGGTAGATTGGTCGTAGATGCTGGCCGGGTTGGCCAACAGATCTTCCTGTTAACTCTTAAGAATGTCTCTGGTGGTAAATTGGATACGTGGGGGTATCTTCGTCTGTTTGTTAGACTGGATCCGTCGTCCGTCCTTTCCTAGCCCACGTCTACAGCGGCCGCTGCTAACTCAACGGCTAGGAAGTATCACTTCTGTAGTGAATAAGCTCAAAGTTATTACCATTCACAACCAAAGCTCACGCTGAGGTTGGATGAGTTCTGTCCTTGACATGTGTGTCCTTCTAACGTAGAGGCTGCAGACCTCACGTGCTGGAACAAGCTGGTTATCTTTTCATCAAAGGCTTATATAGTGGAGAGGGGGGAAGGATGTGTTTCATCGTTTATAACCCCTCCTCTTCACAGGGGTGGGCCACTCATCAAGCAGGGCACTTTCCTTATGAAAACCCAAATCTCTCATTTGGAAGCTAAAATTACATTTAATCTCCTAACAAACAATTTCAATATCAAACATTTCAATTGCATAACAATTCCATGTGACTCTGATAACTAGAGGGTGGATACTTTCCCAGGTACAGTTTATGTCGTCCTGTCATCATGTCTCAGATGACAACTGAACTGACCTACATACTCATTACGTTCCAAAGCATATTTCCAACTGGTTTTATTACCAAAATATTGTTCATTTCCCCATTTGTTTGATGTTCCAGACTCTCTATATTTAACACAGGCTATTCAAGTCCTTCAGTAGGGTCAGAGAGGGGAAGGGAGAAAGGTATTTATGGGGGGGTCATAAACCTTACCCACAGGCCAACGTCATGACACTGTCCTCACTGAACCCCCTTCTGAAACAGGATGACTACTGTTCACTGTCCTCACTGAACCCTCCTTCTGAAACAGGATACCTACTGTACACAGTCCTCACTGAATCGTCCGTCTGAAACGGGATACCCACTGTAAACTCTCCTCAATGAATCCTCCTTCTGAAACATGATGCCTAATCTATACTGTCCTCACTGAATACTCCCTCTAAAACATGATGCATGCTGTACACTGTCCTCCTTCTGAATCAGGATGCCTACTGTACACTGTCCTCACTGAACCCACTTCTGAAAAAGGATGCTTGCTGTTCACTGTCCTCACTGAACCCTCCTTCCGAAACGGGATGCTTACTGTAAACTGTCCTCACTGAACCCTCCTTCTGAAACAGAATGCCTATAGAACACTGTCCTTACTGAATCCTCCTACTTAAACAAGATTCCCACTGTAAATTGTCCTCACTGAGTCTTCTATCGGAAACAGGATGCCTGCTGTACACTGTCTTCACTGAATCGTCAGTCTGAAACAGGATACCCACTGTACACTGTCCTCACTGAATCCTCCTTCTGAAACATGATGCCTATAATGTATGCTGTCCTCACTGTTTCCTTCTGAAACAGGATGCCTACTGTACACTGTACTCACTGATCCCTCCTTCTGAAACAGAATGCCTACTGTTCACTGTCCTCCTTCTGAAACAGGGTGCCTACTGTACACTGTACTCATTGAACCCTCCTTCTGAAACAGGATGCCTACTGTACACAGTCCTCCTATTGAAAAAGGATGCCTACTGTACACTGTCCTCACTGAACCTACTTTCTGAAACAGGATGACCACTGTACACTGTCCTCACTGATTCCTCCTTCTGAAACAGGATGCCTACTGTACACTGTCCTCACTGAACCTTCTTTCTGAAACAGGATGTGTACTGCACACTGTCCTCACTGAACGATTCTTCTGACACAGGGTACCTACTGTACACTGTCCTCACTGAAACCTACTTCTGAAACAGGATGCCCACTGTACACTCTCCTCACTGAATCTTCTTTCTGAATCAGGATGCCTGCAGTACACTGTCCTCCTGCTGAAACGGGATAGCCACTGTACACTATCCTCACTGAATCCCCCTTTCCGAAACAGGATGGGTACTGTTCACTGTACTCACTGATCCCTCCTTCTGAAACAGGCTGCCTACTGTATACTGTACTAATTGAATCCTTCTTCTGAAACATGATGCCTAATATACACAGTTCTCACTGAATCCTGCTTCTGAAACAGGATGCCTAATGGACACTGTCCTCCATCTGAAACAGGATTCCTACTGTGCACTGTCCTACTTCTGAAACAGGATGGCTACTGTACACTGTCCTCAATGAACCCTCCTTCTGAAACATGATGCCGACTGTACACTGTCCAAACTGAATCCTCCTTCTGAAACAGGATGGACACTGTAAACTGTCCACACTGAATCTTATTTCGGAAACAGGATGCTTGCTGTTCACTGTCCTCCTTCTGAAACAGGATGCCTACAGTACACTGTCCTCACTGAATCGTCCGTCTGAAACAGGATACCAACTGTACACTGTCCTCACTGAATCCTCCTTTTGAAACAGGATTCTACTGTACACTGTCCTCACTGAACACCCCTTCTGAAACAGGATGCCTACTGTACACTGTCCTCACTGAACCCCCGTCTGAAACAGGATTCATACTGTACTTTCCTCACTGAACACCCTTCTGAAAAAGGATGCCTACTGTTCACTGTCCTCCCTGAAACTCACTTCTGAAACAGGATACCTACTTTACACTCTCCTCCCTGAAACTCACTTCTGAAACAGGATGCCTACTGTACACTGTCCTCACTGAACACCCCTTCTGAAACAGGATGACTACTGTAGACTGTCCTCACTGAATCCTCCTTCTGAAACAGGACTCCCACTGTACACTGTCCTCACTGATTCCTCCTTCAGAAATAGGATGTCTGCTGTACACTATCCTCTTCTGAAACAGGATGCCCACTGTACACTGTCCTCATTGATTCCTCCTTCTGAAACATGATGCCTAATGTACACTGTCCTCACGGAATCCTCCGTCTGAAACAGGATGCCTACTGTACACTGTCCTCCTTCTGAAACAGGATGCCTACTGTACACTGTCCTCACTGAATCCTCCTTTTCAAACAGGATTCCTCTGTACACTGTCCTCACTGAATCCTCCTTCTGAAACATGATGCCTAATGTATACAGTCTTCACTGAATCCTCCTTCTGAAACAGGTTGGCTGCTGTACACTTTCCTCGTTCTGAAACAGGATGTCTACTGTATACTCTCCTCACTGAATCTTCCTTTTGAAAGAGGTTGGATACTGTACATTGTCCTCACTGTTACCTCCTTCTGAAACAGGGTGCCTAGTGTAAACTGTCCTTCTTCTGAAACAGGATCCCTACTGTACACTGTCCTCACTGAACCTTCCTTCTGAAACAGGATGCCTACTGTACACTGTCCTCAATGAACCCATCTTCTGAAACAGGATGTCTACTGTACCCTGTCCACACGGAATCCTCCTTCGCAAACAGGATAACTACTGTACACTGTCCACACTCAATCCTCCTTCTAAAACAGGATGCCCACTGTACACTGTCCTCACTGAATATTCTTTCTGAAACAAGAGGCCTGTTTACACTGTCCTCCTTCTGAAACAGGATCTCTACTGTACACTGTCCTAACTGAATCTTCCTTATGAAACAGGTTGGATACTATTCACTGTCCTCACTGAATCCTCCTTCCGAAACAGGATGCATACTGTTCACTGTCCTCACTGAATCCTCCTTCCGAAACAGGATGCCTACGGTACACTCTCCTCACTGAACCTTCCTTCTGAAACAGGATGCCTACTGTACACTGTCATCACTGAAACCTCCTTCTGAAACAGGATGCCTACTATGCACTGTCCTCAATGAACCCTCCTTCGCAAACAGGATAACTACTATCCACTGTCCACACACAATCCTCCTTCTAAAACAGGATGCCCACTGTACACTGTCAACACTGAATATTCTTTCTGAAACAAGATGCCTGCTGTACACTGTCCTCCTTCTGAAACAGGATAGCCACTGTACACTGTACTAATTGAATCCTCCTTGTGAAACATGATGCCTAATGTACACAGTTCTCACTGAATCCTGCTTCTGAAATAGGATACCTAATGGACACTGTCCTCCTTCTGAAACAGGATGCCTACTGTATACTCTCCTCACTGAATCTTCCTTCTGAAACAGGATGCCTAGTGTACACTGTCCTATTTCTGAAACAGGATGTCTACTGTACACTGTCCTCACTGAACCTTCCTTCTGAAACAGGATGCCTACTGTACACTGTCATCACTGACCCCTTCTTCTGAAACAGGATACCTACTGTACACTGTCCTCCTTCTGAAACAGGATGGCTACTGTACAATGTCCTCACTGATCCCTCCTTCTAAAACAGGATGCCTACTGTTCCCTGTACTATTTGAATCCTCCTTCTGAAACGTGATGCCTAATGAACACAGTGTCACTGAATCTTGCTTCTGAAACAGGATGCCTAATGTACACTGACCTCCTTCTGAAACAGGATGCCTACTGTGCACTGTCCTCACTGAATAATCCTGATACAGGACACCTACTGTACACTGTCCTCAAAACAGGATTCCTACTGTATAATGTCCTCACTGAATCTTCCTTCTGAAACAGGATGCCTAGTGTACACTGTCCTATTTCTGAAACAGGATGTCTACTCTACACTGTCCTCACTGAACCTTCCTTCTGAAACAGGATGCCTACTGTACACTGTCATCACTGACCCCTCCTTCTGAAACAGGATGCCTACTGTACACTGTCATCACTGACCCCTCCTTCTGAAACAGGATGAACACTGTACACTGTCCTCACTGAATCCTCCTTCTGAAAAATTATTCCTAATCTGCACTGTCCTCACTGAATCCACCTTCTGAAACATGATACCTAATGTATACTGTCCTCACTGTTTCCTCCTTCTGAAACAGGATGCCTAGTGTATACTGTCCTACTTCTGAAAAATGATGCCTACAGTACACTGTCCTCACTGAACCTTCCTTCTGAAACAGGATGCCTACTGTACACTGTCATCCCTGACCCCTCCTTCTGAAACAGGATGCCTACTGTACACTGTCCTCAATGAACCCATCTTCTGAATCAGGATGCCTACTGTACACTGTCCACACTGAATCCTCCTTCTGAAACAGGATGCCTGCTCTAGACTGTCCTCACTGAATCCTCCTTCTGAAACAGGATGTCTATTTTTTTACTGTCCTCACTGAATCCTCCTTCTGAAACAGGATTCCCACTGTAAACTGTCCTCACTGATTGCTCCTTCTGAAATAGGATGCCTGCTGTACACTATCCTCCTTCTGAAACAGGATGCCTACTGTACACTGTCCTCCTTCTGAAACAGGATTCCTACTCTACACTGTCCTCCTTCTGAAACAGGATGCCTACTGTACACTGTCCTCAAAACAGGATTCCTGCTACTGTCCTCACTGAATCCTCCTTCTGAAACAGGATGTCTATTTTTTCTGTCCTCACTGATTCCTCCTTCTGAAACAGGATGCCTACTGTAAACTGTCCTCCTTCTGAAACAGGATTCCTACTCTACACTGTCCTCCTTCTGAAACAGGATGCCTACTGTATACTGTCCTCAATGAACCATCCTTCTGAAACGGGATGCCTTCTTTACACTGTCCTCACTGAACCCTCCTTCCGAAACAGGAGGCCTACTGTTCCCTGTCCTCAAAACAGGATTCCTACTGTACACTGCACTCACTGAATCCTCCTTCTGACACAGGGAGCATCTGCACACTGTCCTCTCTGAATCCTCCTTATGGAACAGGATGCCTACTGTACACTGTCCTCACTGAATCCTCCGTCTGAAACAGGATGATTGCTGTACACTATCGTCCTTCTGAAACAGGATGCCTACTGTACACTGTCCTAACTGAATCCTCCTGTTATAGGATGCCTACTGTACACAGTCCTCAAAACAGGATTCGTACCGTACACTGCACTCACTGAATCCTCCTTCTGAAACAGGATGCCTGCTGTACACTGTAAGTTTTTACGTTAAGAACTGACTTTTTTACAGAGGGCTGAATGAGTGTGTGTTATTTCAGAAAATCACAGAAAATCACAGAAATCTCGCAGAGCTCCGAAACCCACCTTAAACAGATTCGTCTGAACATGCTGCAACTGGATCTGTAACTTTTTTTGAACATCACCAATTGTACAATGTATGATTTCTCTTAAATGACGATAGATAAATGTCTGGTTCTTTTTTCCTCACACCGTACGTTCATGTACTTTGACGTGAAGCGGTCAAATTAGCGCTCTATTTTAGTTTTTGACCTTTAACCTGTTTGGGGTAGGGGGCAGTATTGAGAATTTTGGAAAAAATATGTTCCCATTTTTAACTGCCTCCTACACCAACTCAGAAGCTAGAATATGCATATTATTGTTCAGGTTTGGATAGAAAACACTCTGAATTTTCTAAAACTGTTTGAATGGTGTCTGTGAGTATAACAGAACTCCTATGGCAGGCAAAAACCTGACAAGGTTTCAAGCAGGAAGTACCCTGTCTGACAAGGAGTCGTGCGTCTTGCATCTTTTTATTGAAAAGTAAGGATCTTAGCTGTAACGTGACAATTTCCAGGGCTCCAATAGGCTCTCAGAGCCCGCGAAATAACTGAAGGTTTACGAGGGAGCCTCAGGTTGAAACAGATTATCGCCTTTTGTAAGTGGATGCTCCGAGGACCTTTGAATGATGCGCGTGCATGAGTCGCTTCTGAGGAGAAATTTTTTCGGCTGTTTAGGCTCAATGCATACTCCCGGTCGGAATATTATCACTAATCTACGAGTTGAATGGCATAAAAATTGGTTTTAAACAGCGGTTGACATGCTTCGAAGTACGGTAATGGAATAGTTAGACATTTTTGACACGCCAATGCGCCATGCGCTGGACCGCGAAGAAGCATTCTAGAACTCACGAACAAAACGTCGCTGTTTGGATATAACGATGGATTATTTGGGACCAAACCAACATTTGTTATTGAAGTAGAAGTCCTGGCAGTGTATTCTGATGAAGAACAAGCAAGGTAAGAACATTTTTCTTATAGGAAATGTGATTTTGGTGGATGCTGACCTGGGTGGGTATCTAAATAGCTAGCCCTGTAATGCCGGGCTATGTACTTAGATTATTGCAAAATGTGCTTCATCCGAAAAGCTATTTTAAAATCGGACATATCGAGTGCATAGAGGAGTAATGTATCTATAATTCTTAAAATAATTGTTATGCTTTTTGTGAACGTTTATCGTGAGTAATTTAGCAAACTGTTAGTAAATTCAACGGAAGTTTGCCGGGGGTTATGCGTTTTCTGAACGTCACATGCTAATGCAAAAAGCTGTTTTTTGATATAAATATGAACTTGATTGAACAGACATGCATGTATTGTATAACACAATGTCCTAGGTGTGTCATCTGATGAAGATCATCAAAGGTTAGTGCTGCATTTAGCTGTGGTTTGGGTTTTTGTGACATTATATGCTAGCTTGAAAAATGGCTGTCTGATTTTTTCTGGCTGGGCACTCTGCTGACATAATCTAATGTTTTGCTTTCGTTGTAAAGCCTTTTTGAAATCGGACAGTGGGGTTAGATTAACGAGATTCTTGTCTTTAAATAGCTGTAAAATAGTAATATGTTTGAGAAATTGAAGTAATAGTATTTCTAACGATTCAAAAATCGCGCCACTGGAATTTCAGTAGCTGTTACGTAGGTGGGACGAAATCGTCCCACATACCCGAGAGAGGTTAATCCCAGAAAAATGACCTTAACGCAAAAAGCGTTGAGGCCTCGACGCCATCTTGTTCGGGGCCAACTGCCCATTATGCCAAACCTATGCTCACCAAGTTTCGTTTTCAAAGTCTTTTCCATTTTTGGAGAAAAGGCCATGTCGTGATTGGTGATGTTTTGAACATTTGCAATATGATTACATTCGCCATCTGGTGGTATTTTCCGGGACAGTGGAAAAATGACCAAAATATGAACATTTTATAAAACGGAAACTGAATGTCCGAGAGACTTCGATCGATTACTTCCCGGAAGATCTGGCCCCGGTGCACAGCCCGCCGCCGTCCGTGAATTTCACAAACATTGCAGGCAATTCAGGAAGTCAGGAAGTCCAGGATCCAGTTGCAGAGGGAGGTGTTTAGTCCCAGGGTCCTTAGCTTATTGATGAGCTTTGATGGCAATATGGTGTTGAATGCTGAGCTGTAGTCAATGAATAACATTCTCCCATAGGTGTACCTTTTGTCCAGGTGGGAAAGTGCAGTGTGGAGTGTAATAGAGACGGCATCATCTGTGGATCTGTTAGGGCGGTATGCAAAGTGGAGTGGGTCTAGTGTTTCTGGGATGATGGTGTTGATGTGAGCCATTGCCAGCCTTTCAAAGCACTTCATGGCTGTAGACGTGAGTGCTATGGGTCGGTAGTCATTTAGGCAGGTTACTTTAGTGTTCTTGGGCACAGGCACTATGGTGGTCTGCTTAAAACATGTTGGTATTACAGACTCGGACAGGGAGAGGTTGAAAATGTCAGTGAAGACACTCTAGTTGGTCAGCGCATGCTCGCAGTACACGTCCTGGTAATCCGTCTGGCCCTGCGGCCTTGTGAATGTTGACCTGTCTAAAGGTCTTACTCACATCGGCTGCGGAGAGTGTGATCACACAGTCTTCCGGTACATTCTTGCCCCGAAGCGAGCATATAAGTAGTTTAGCTCGTCCGGTAGGCTCGTGTCACTGGACAGCTCTTGGCTGTACTTCCCTTTGTAATCTGTAATGGTTTGCAGGCCCTGCCACATCCGACAAGCATCAGAGCTGGTGTAGTATGACTCGATCTTAGTCCTGTATTTTGATAGTTCGTCGGAGTGCATAGCGGGATTTTTTATAAGCTTCTGGGTTAGAGTCCTGCTTCTTGAAAGCTGCAGCTCTAGCCTTTAGCACAGTGCAGATGCTGCCTGCTATCTTAGTGCCAGCTTCTGACTATGGTGGTATGTAAACTGCTACAAAGAATACAGATGAAAACTCTCTCAGTAGGTAGTGTGGTCTACAGCTTATCATGAGAAACTCTACCTCCGGCGAGCAATAGCTTGAGACCTCCTTAGATATCATGCACCAGCTGTTGTTTACAAATATACATAGACTGCCGGCGCTTGTCTTACCAGACGGCGCTGTTCTTTCCTGCCAGTACATCGTATAACCAGCCAGCTGTATGTCGATAGTGTCGTCGTTTAGCCATGACTCCGTGAAGCATAAGATGTTACAGTTTTTAATGTCCCGTTGGTAGTTTAATCTTCCCCGTAACTCGTCCATTTTATTGTCCAAAGATTGCATGTTTGCTAGCAGAATTGAGGAAGTGGGGGTTTATTCGATCGCCTTAGACTTCTCAGAAGGCAACCCGCTCTCCGGCCTCTCTTTCTCCCCCTCCTCTTCACGCAGATCATTGGGGTCGGGGCTTGTTCCTGAGGGAGCCATATATTCTCCACCTCGGTCTCGTCAGAGTCGTGAAAGAAGAAAAAGGATTCTGCTAGTCCGTGGTGAGTAATCACAGTCCTGATGTCTAGAAGTTATTTTTGGTCATAAGAGATGGTACCTGCAACATTATGTACAAAATGAGTAAAAAAAATAATGCTTTGTTCATTTAAAAAAAGATTGACTAAATTTGGCATGAGGGTCTGCTATACAAATTGATGGAAAGTCGTGATGGGGGAAAAACATATTACATTATAAAATCCATTTACACAAACAAGTGTTCAGTTAAATTTGGCAACAACAAAAAATTATCCACAGGGCCGTGGGGTGAGACAGGGATGCAGCTTAAGCCCCACCCTCTTCAGCATATATATCAACGAATTTGAGAGGGCACTAGAACAGTCTGCAGCACCCGGCCTCTAAAGTCAAATGTCTACTGTTTGCTGATGATCTGGTGCTTCTGTCCCCAACCAAGGAGGGCCTACAGCAGCACCTAGATCTTCTGCACAGATTCTGTCAGACCTGGGCCCTGACAGTAGATCTCAGTAAGACAAAAATAATGGTGTTCCAAAAAAGGTCCCGTTGCCTGGACCACAAATACAAATTCCATCTAGATACCGTTGCCCTAGAGCACACAAAAAACTGTACATACCTCGACCTAAACATCAGTGCCACAGGTAACTTCCACAAAGCTGTGAACGATCTGAGAGACAAGGCAAGAAGGGCCTTCTATGCCATCAAAAGGAACATAAAATTAGATCTGGCAAAAAAAACTTGAATCAGTTATAGAACCCATTGCCTTTTATGGTTTTTGTAACGGTGTACGCTGAGAGTCGGGAAGCAAGTTCGGGGAGTGAATACATTTAATAAATACATGAACAAAACAAGAAACACAAACCAGTGAGGTTTTTGGTCTGCTCACCAACCAAGAATTCACAAAATGGTACAAACATCATATTGAGGCTCTGCATGCAGAATTGTGCAAAAAATATCCTCTGTGTACAGCGTAAAACACCAAATAATGCATGCAGAGCAGATTTAGGCCGATACCAGCTAATTATCAAAATGCAGAAAAGAGCTGTTAAATTCTACAACCACCTAAAAGGAAGCAATTCACAAACCTTCCATAACAAAGCCATCACTTACAGAGAGATGAACCTGGAGAAGAGTCCCTTAAGCAAGCTGGTCCTGGGGCTCAGTTCACAAACACAAACAGACCCACAGAGCCCCAAAACAGCAACACCATTAGACCGAACCATATCATGAGAAAACAAAAAGATAATTACATGACACATTGGAAAAAGTTTACAAATAAACTGAGCAAACTAGAATGCTATTTGGCCCTAAACAGAGAGTACACAATGGCAGAATATCTGACCACTGTGACTGACCCAAACTTAAGGAAAGCTTTGACTATGTACAGACTCAGTGAGCATAGCCTTGCTATTGAGAAAGACTGCCGTAGGCAGACCTGGCTCTCAGAAGACAGGCTATGTGCACACTGCCCACAAAATGAGGTGGAAACTGAGCTGCACTTCCAACCCTCCTGCCAAATGTATGACCATATTAGAGACATATATTTCCCTCAGATCAAACAAACACAATTTTGATAAGTGTGGCATCACAGCTGCACTATTTGCGATCTGTTGCCACAAGACGCGGGCATCCCCTGAAGAACAAACATTATTGTAAATGCAACCCATATTTACGTTTATTTATTTTCCCTTTTGTACTTTAAGTATTTGCACATAATATGACATTTGAAATGTCTTTATTTTAATTGGAACTTTTGTTAGTGTAATGTTTACTGTTAATTTTTACTGTTTTTCACTTTTGTTTATTATCTACTTCACTTGGTTGTTAACAATGTTAACATGTGTTTCCCATGCCAGTAAAGCCCTTAAATTGAATTTGAATTGAATTGAGAGATACACTTTGGCTGATTGGTCCTTGGGCACTGTCTTGGGCCATTTGTCATGCAGACCCAAAGGTGACAGAGAGCATATATATATATATATATATATATATATATATATATATATATATATATATATATATATATATATATATATATATATATATATATATATAAGGGCAGAGCCTACACACCCAAATGATCCTCTCAGAGCAGAGAGCTTTAAAAAATGTATAATATACATTAGGTATGTTATAACCATAAGCTTGAGGTACAGTATTAAATTCCAAAAAGTAAAGGAAAAACAATACAATTATACATTGCTGAAAGTTCTAAGCAAAAAGTTTGAAGTATGGTATATGGCTAACAGGATCACATTAGGCATCTGCCCTCTGGTATATTATGCCTCCAAAGTGTAGTTTAATCCGACAAATGGGTCTTGGTAAGGACATTTTGGTGTTGTATAATGCCATCAATTTCAAATGTAGGAATTAGCATGGGAGATTATTTAGTTAGCATAGTCATTACAGTGTAGATAGGATGAACAAGAAAGCAGACTGAAGAAGGGAATTCACAGAGTGTGTGTGTGTGTGTGTGTGTGTGTGTGTGTGTGTGTGTGTGTGTGTCGGTGCGCGTGCGTGTGCATGGTGTGTATGTCTGTATCTGTGTCTGTGTGCTGTTCACTAATTTCATGAGTAGATAAAAGTGTATTGACGCGTCTCTCTCTATAAGTTCATGCTTAGTAGAGCAGTGAAGAGTCTCGGATATCTGGCAAAGGAAATAAAAAGAGCATGGAATGTTTCCATATAAGGAAATCCAGTTTAAAACTGGAGGAATGTGTCCCATAAAACAAAAGTGGGTAGCACTTCCTATTATACTGAATCAATGAACGAATCAATCCACGCTAGGACATACACATTTGTGAATTAAAATCAAACTGCTGTTATTTGTCTGTTGTAGCCCAACGTGAACACTGTATTCAGCAATTAGACAATTGCAATGCAGCTGCCCACATACAGTCTGCAAGCTCAGTACCCAGGAGAACCTGGCTAATACGCAACATTGTTACTGTATGAGGCACAGCAAATGTGTGAAACAAGGTCATGGGATTGAGAGTGAGCTGTCCCAATCCCCCCCATCGTTCTAGAACCCTCCAGAGTGGGGTCAAAGGAGAATAGAGTGTGAAATAATGAGTATCACAAGGTGAGAGTTCAGTGGGAATTCTGATGCTCTGATTGGCCGGAACGAAACAAAAGGCCATCAGCAGTGTAATCAGGAGAAGGAAATGGAGATGGATTGGACACCCATTCAGGAAACACACATCAAACAGAACAAGACAATCGCTGGACTACAACCCACAAAGAAAAAGAAGGCAGGGAAGGCCAAAAAACTATTAGACACGCTCAAGTCTATGACCCAGCAGCAACCGGGTGACCAATGAGTCGACGCACAGAGGCGTCGTCCGAGTTAGGGGAGGGTTTGGCAAGCCTGGATGTCCTTGTCCCATCGTGCTGTAGCGACTCCCGTGGCGGGCCAGGCACATGCACGCTGACACGGTCACCAGGTGTATGGCGTTTCCTCCGAAACAAAATATTTTTTTGTGGATGGGTATAATTTGTATGTATAAAATGTATAATAGTAATATTTCAAATTACTAAATTAGGTAATTTTGTATACATTTATTTAAATTTACATCGGGCGTCTTCTGGTGGGATTCTGGTAAGATGCCAGCAAAGTCGGCTGAATTAACATAAATATGGGTTGTATTTACAATGGTGTTTGTTCTTCACTGGTTGCTCTATGACAACAGGTCACAAATCTTGCTGCACTGATGGCACACTGTGGTATTTCACCCAATAGATATGGGAGTTTATCAAAATTGGACCTGGACCATCACAGTAGGCGTGAGCAGAGCATGTTGAGCATCTGATACATACCTCAGGTCGCTCTTAGGATGTGGCTTGGGCGGATGTAATAATGGGGTTGGGCCTGTTGCTCTGCTCAAAGCCTGGGCAACGCTCTAACCACTAGACTACCTGTCCTGCTGTCATGTTGAGGTCCTTGCTGTAGGGGTTGGGGCATGGGGTGGGCAGAAGGGCTATATAGGGTGAGGCCAGGGTCTGCTTGGGTTGTTTTAGCTGGTTGGGGTGTGGCTGGTGATGCTATCCTCTTGGCATGGGTTCTCTCAGTGCAGGTATCTTTTCCTCTCTCTCACTCTTTCCTTGGCCTTTTCTTTCAGTTTATATTTTATATGGTGGAGGGTAAACACACTGTTAGTTTAGCGGTACCCACTGTTTTCATTCAAAGTTAGGTAGGAAGAGGGCAGAGTTTAAGTTTCCTGGTATTTGAACAGTGTGGTGTGCATGATGGCTTCGCAGCCTAGTGCGGAGGAGACGCTGTCGTTATGGCATGGATTCAGGTATAGTCCTGAGAATGGAGTTAAGGTGGAGGAGGTTCTGCTCGCGGTCGCCGAACAGGTAGGAACTGATTTTATACATTCTGCATCTAGAAATAACAAAGCTGTGGTTGCGTTGATGAAAAGAGAACATTTTGTGGGCAGGCTGATTGCTAGTGGAATATTTGTAAGGGATGTGTTGGTGCCGGTTTTCGTGTCCTGTCGGCAGGTTTTCAGGCAGATGTCGTTAAGCATGTTGTTTTGTTCTGGAGGCAAGGGACTGGAACTGTACGATGGATTTTCCGAAAAACAGAAATGGGGAGTAGCCTTATTCAGGTTCAGTGGGGGTGTTATGGGACATCATTAATCAGTTTGACCTAGTGGATGTTTGGAGAACTAGACTTCTCAACACAAGAGTATACATGGGTAAAAGTCTTTGGGGCTAGGGTGAATGCAGCCCGACTCAGTTTTACATATCCAGGAATCAGAGCAAAAGGCTGTTGGGCACTACCGTTCTCCAAGTGTGTTTTTTCGGATCACCACATAACCATGGCTCGGCTGTCTATTTCACCAGGACCTCAGCAGGCATCCTATTGGACGTTTTAATGTAAAGCTGTTACAAGATGCCACCTTTTGCTCAGGTTTCTAGACTTTTTGGCAAAGGTAGGGGCAGCGAAGAAAGGAGAGTCTCTCAGTCAATGGTGGGATGTCGGAAAAGTCCAAATTCTGCTTTTATGTCAAAAGTATACAGCTCTCTCATCCACAGAGGCTAGGAGAGTATTGGCGGAACTCGAGCCTGGAATCAGTGCCACCTCACAGGTAGAGCTGGTGGGGCAAGGCAATGTAGGCCTCCAGGATAACTTAGCTGAATTACGTAGGGTCCTGGGCAGTTTTCCAGGTATATATACACCTGTTCTGAAAGGTCCCAGAGTCTGCAACACCACGAAACAAGGGGCACACCACCAAGCAAGCGGCACCATGAAGTCCAAGGAGCTCTCCAAACAGGTCAGGGAAAAAGTTGTGGAGAAGTACAGATCAGCGTTGGGTTATTAACATCCCACGGAGAAACATTAAATCCATTATTAAAAAATGGAGAGAATATTGCACCACAACAAGAGAGGGCCACCCACCAAAACTCCCAGACCAGGAAAAAAGGGCATTAATCAGAGGGGCAACAAAGAGACCAAAGAAAACCCTGAAGGAACTGCAAAGCTCCACAGCGGAGATCGGAGTATCTGTCCATCGGACCACTTTAAGCTGTACACTCCACAGAGCTGGGCTTTATGGAAGAGTGGCCAGAAAAAAAGCCATTGCTTAAAGAAAATAAGTGTGTTTGCCAAAAGGCATGTGGGAGACTCCCCAAACATATGGAAGAAGGTACTCTGGTCAGATGAGACTAAAATGTAGCTTTTTGGCCATCAAGGAAAATGCTCTGTCTGGCGCAAACCCAACACCTCTCATCACCCCAAGAACACCATGTCCACAGTGAAGCATAGTGGTGGCAGCATTATGCTGTTCGGATGTTTTTCATCGGCAGGGACTGGGAAACTGGTCAGAATTGAAGGAATGATGGATGGTGCTAAATACATGGAAATTCTTGAGGGAAACCTGTTTCAGTCTTCAAGAGATTTGAGACTGGGACGGAGGTTCACATTCCAGCAGGACAATGACCCTAAGCATACTGCTAAAGCAACACTCGAGTGGTTTAAAGGGAAACATTTAAATGTCTTGGAATGGCCTAGTCAAATCCCAGACCTCAATCCAATTGAGAATCTGTGGTTTGACTTAAAGATTGATGTAAACCAGTGGAACCCACCCAACTTGAAGGAGCTGGAGCAGTTTTGCCTTGAAGAATGGGCAAAAATCCCAGTAGCTAGATGTGCCAAGCTTATAGAAACATACCCCAAGAGACTTGCATATGTAATTCCTGCAAAAGGTGACTCTACAAAGTATTGACTTTGGAGGGGGGTGAATAGTTATGCATGCTTAATTTTCAGTTGTTTTGTCTTATTTCTTGTTTGTCTCACAATTAAAAATATTTTGCATCTTCAAAGTGGTAGGCATTTTGTGTAAATCAAATGATACAAACCCCCCAAAATCTATTTTAATTCCAGCTTGTAAGGCAACAAAATAGGAAAAATGCAAAGAGGAGTGAATACTTTTGCAAGCCGCTGTATTGTGCAGAACTGTGTGATCCTATCTGTGCTCAGGTTTTGCTTGTGGAACTCCCTAAGCTCTCTCTCTGGCACATAGGGATGAAATCTACATTTTCCTGTTGTCCCACGAACTGGCAGAGGCCGTAACCCAGATATGCCCCGGCCGTGCACCGGGGATCGATTGACTCCAAGAGTGGAGTTTTATAAACAATTCTGGGGAATAATTGGACTGGACTTCTTTGTATGTTGCGTGAGTGTGTTGGTGTAGGAGAGTTGCCTATAAGCTGTTGTCGGGCGGCTCTAACTCTCCTGCCCAAGACAGGGGACTTGTTTGAACTTAAGAGCTGGAGGCCTGTGGCATTGCTCAGTGCGGACTACAAGATATTTGCCAATGTCCTCACTAACAGACTGAAGTCCCATCTGGACTCTATAGTACACAAGGACCAGACATATTGTGTACCGGGATGCTCAATCACGGACAAACTATTTTTAATCAGGGACATGTTGGACTTGTCAAGAGTTTCTAAGGTGAACTTTGGAATGGTCTCTTTAGACCAAGAAAAGGGTTTTAATAGCTTTTGTTAAACACAGGCAGTTAGGAAAGCAAAGCCTAGCTTTTTCAAACAGAAATTTGCATCCTGTAGCACTAACTCCAAAAAGTTCTGGGACACTGTAAAGTCCATGGAGAATAAGAGCACCTCCTCCCAGCTGCCCACTGCACTGAGGCTAGGAAACACTGTCACCACCGATAAATCCACGATAATTGAGAATTTCAGTAAGCATTTTTCTACAGCTGGCCATGCTTTCCACCTGGCTACCCCTACCCCGGTCAACAGCCCTGCACCCCTCACTGCAACTTGCCCAAGCCTCCCCATTTCTCCTTCACCCAAATCCAGATAGCTGATGTTCTGAAAGAGCTGCAAAATCTGGACCCGTACAAATCAGCAATCTGGACCCTCTCTTCCTAAAATTATCCACTGAAATTGTTGCAACCCCTATTACTAGCTTGTTCAACCTCTCTTTCGTATCGTCTGAAATCCCCAAAGATTGGAAAGCTGCCGCGGTCATTCCCCTCTTCAAAGGGGGAGACACTCTAGACCCAAACTGCTACAGACCTATATACCCTGCCTTTCTATGGTCTTCGAAAGCCAAGTTAACAAACAGATCACTGACCATTTCGAATCCCACCGTACATACTCCGCTATGCAATCTGGTTTCCGAGCTGGCCATGGGGGCACCTCAGCCACGCTCAAGGTCCTAAACGACAATCATAACCACCATCAATAAGAGACAATACTGTGCAGTTGTATTCATCGACCTGGCCAAGGCCTTCGACTCTGTCAATCACCACATTCTTATCGGCAGACTCAACAGTCTTGGTTTCTCAAATGACTGCCTCGCCTGGTTCACCAACTTCTTCTCTGACAGAGTTCAGTGTGTCAAATCGGAGGGCTTGTTGTCCGAACCTCTGGCAGTCTCTATGGGGGTGCCACAGGGTTCAATCCTCGGGCCAACTCTTTTCTCTGTGTACATCAATGATGTCGCTCTTGTTGCTGGTGATTCTCTGATCCACCTCTACACAGATGACACCATTCTCTATACTTCTGGCCCTTCTTTGGACACTGAGTTAACTATTACGCAACAAAGCATCCTTCACTCATGCTGCTAAACATACCCTTGTAAAAATGACTATCCTACTAATCCTTGACTTTGGCGACGCCATTTACAAAATAGCCTCCAACACTCTACTCAGCAAATTGGATGCAGTCTATCACAGTGCCATCCCTTTTGTTACCAAAAGCCCCTTATACCACCCGCCACTGCGACCTGTATGCTCTAGTCGGCTGGCCCTCGCTACGTATTCGTCGCCAGACCCACTGGCTCCAGGTCATCTATAAGTCTATGCTAGGTAAAGCCCCACCTTATCTCAGCTCACTGGTCACGATAACAACACGCACCCGTAGCACGCGCTCCAGCAGGTATGTTTCACTGGTCATCCCCAAAGCCAACACCTCCTTTGGCCGCCTCTCCTTCCAGCTCTCTGCTGCCAGTGACTGGAACAAATTGCAAAAATCGCTGAAGCTGGAGACTTATATTTCCCTCACTAACTTTAAACATCAGCTATCTGAGCAGCTAACCGATTGCTGCAGCTGTACATAGTCCATCTGTAAATAGCCCACCCAATCTACCTACCTCATCCCCATATTGTTTTGATTTACTTTTCTGCTCTTTTGAACACCAGTATCACTACTTGCACATCATCATCTGCTCATCTATGACTCCAGTGTTAATCTGCTAAATTGTAATTACTTCGCTACTATGGCCTATTTATTGCCTGACCTCCTCACGCCATTTGCACACACTGTATATAGACTTTCTTCTTTTCTATTGTGTTATTGAATGTATGCTTGTTTATTCCATGTGTAACTCTGTGTTGTTGTTTGTGTCACACTGCTTTGCTTTATCTTGGCCAGGTCGCAGTTGTAAATGAGAATTTGTTCTCAACTAGCTTACCTGGTTAAATCAAGGTGAAATAAAAAACAAAATGAGAAATCTGCGCTGCTGAGGAGAGCTGGCGGATTTTGAGATCGGTTTAGTAAGCCACCCTGCAGAGGCGACTAATGGCAACGGGTTTACTAAGGCTGGGTGACCTGCAGCTGCTGGGGGAGGAGGGGTGGAAAACCCCGGAAGTCCTGGCACAACAAACAGGACTAACATCTCTTAGGCTGCTGGAGAGATTTCTGGGGGATGTCCAGGAGGCACTGTCTAAGTCGGTAAGGGGGTTGTTTGGGGGAGGGACCACCAATGTTTCCACCACTGCAGGTGACGGCAGAGACTGAGGACTGGCAAGGGGTTCTGAAGGACTTGTTAGATTTGTGGAGTTTGAGAGCATGGGAGGTAAAGCCCTCTACAACCTCTACATTAAGGTGAGGAACATTAGGAGCCTAACAGGAGTGAAGACACATCAGTGGTATGTGGGGTGGAGAGTATGGTGGGTTTTAGATGGAGGGGGCTCTACAAACTCCCAGTACCAAAGAGGTCAGGGGACCTCCAAAGGAGGGCTCTACATGGAGCACTGGCCACTAACCAGCTGTTAGTGGCCAGGACTCTTTAATGCATTTAATGTCTTTGTTGGAATGTCTGTGTGAGTGGTTGGGGTGGAGTTTACTGTCGAGATGTTTATAATTGGGTACAGGTATTTGAATAAGGAAAAGGCCAAATGTGTGTTGTTGAATTTTCTGTTTTCTCGGGCAAAGTTGGATATCTGGCTAACAAGGAGGAACAGGGTCAGAGGTGGAGGGATAACAGACCCTTTACTATTATTTAATGGGATGGTCTCTGCGTGCCTTAGGGTGGAATTTGAGTTCTATAAAATGATAAACAGTGTGAAGATGTTTCAGGAATTATGGTGAGTCGGGTGGGCCGTCTATACAGCTGGGGAAGATGGGTTGGATATATGGTTTTAGAAGAAGTGGTGAGGTTTTGGTTATTGTGATGTGTGGTGTTGTTTTGTATCGTGGGGTAGAGGGCAAGGTGAGTATGGAGCACGGGGGTGATTTGTTTTTTAAAGGGGTGTAGGGGTGGTGGTGGTGAAGTTTCAATTAAATTAAATGAGGATGTAACAGAATAAACTAGAATGGTACTTGGCCCTAAACAGAGAGTACATAGTGGCAGATTACCTGACCACTGTGACTGACCCAAACCTAAGGAAAGCTTTGACTATGTACAGACTCTGTGAGCATAGCCTTGCTATTGAGAAAGGCCGCCGTAGGCAGACCTGGCTCTCAAGAGAAGACAGGCAATGTGCAGACTGCCCTCAAAATGAGGTGGAAACTGAGCTGCACTTCCTAACCTCCTGCCAAATGTATGACAATATTAAAGATACATATTTCCCTCAGACTACACAGATCCAAAAATAATTAGAAAACAAATCCAATTTTGATAAACTCCCATATCAACTGGGTGAAATACCAGTTTGCCATCACAGCAGCAAGATTTGGGACCTGTTGCCACAAGAAAAGGGCAACCAGTGAAGAACAAACACCATTGTAAATACAACCCATATTTATGTTTATTTATTTTCCCTTTTGTACTTTCACTATTTACACATCGTTACTACACTGTATATATACATAATATGACATTTGAAATGTCTTTATTCTTTTGTAACTTCTGTGAGTGTAATATTTACTGTTAATTTTTATTGTTTATTTCACTTTTGTTTATTATCTACTTCACTTGCTTTGGCAATGTTAACATATGTTTCCCATGCCAATAAAGCCCTTGAATTAATTGTATCATTAAAGAAAGACAAGTCTCTCTCTCTCTCTCTCTTCCTCTCTCTCTCTCTTTCTCTCACTCTTCCCCTTCTTCGCTCTCTCTCTTCTCCCTTTTTCTTTCCCTCTCTTTTTCTCTTCCTTCCTTCCTTCCTTCCTTCCTTCCTTCCTTCCTTCCTTCCTTCCTTCCTTCCTTCCTTTCTCTCTCTCTCTCTCTCCATTTGATTCTCTGTTCCTCTCTCTCTGTCTCTTCCTCTCTCTCTTCATCTTTCGCCCTCTCTCCAATACACATTTCAGATGCCAAATTTATGGTGAGTAGATATTAAAAGCGGGCTGACACGATTGAGAGCTTTGCTTGACATAATGATTGGTTTCATACAACCGCTCTCAACATTGCAGACTTCCTTACTGGTTTTGGGTTGAATTTAGGCATAACAGTGACCTATTATGTACTTTTAACTATTTAAAAAATATATATATATAAATAAAAAAAGATACACAGCCTAACATAAACATACTGTACACACCAATACAACAGATACACAGCTTAACATCAACAGGCCAAAAAAGAAGTACATTTTCTGTTTCATTTGTAGATTCATTCGGAGCATTATCATCTGACCTCTTGTGTTAAAGAAAGAAACCACAAAGCTTATTGCACTAAAAAGACAATGAAAGATGATTCACACACAAGTGCAGAGTTTTGTTGTGGGTGTGGTTGTGAAGCAACCTTTATTTGCAACAATTAACATATATTAACATGCATTACCATTTCTCTAGACAGTGGAATAAGTGCTCTCTCTCTCGCTTCCTGTCTCTCTCTCTCGCTCCCCTTTCACTGCTTCTCCTGTTGATGAGTGTGAAGCTGACAATCAATACAGTGTTGTCTCTTCTCCTGATGGGCTTCTCTAAGGGATCACACAGGGTCAGAGGATGCTGCTGCTAACACTGACACACTGACAGTCACACACACACAAATAATCTATCTGATGGATAAATAGTTCCTCGGACCAGTACATGGGTTATATATTAAGGTTGTGTCCCAAATGGCACCCTGTTCCTTGTATAGTGCAGTTCTTTTGACCAGGGCTGTGTGAAAAGTACTCCACTATATAGGGAATGTAGTTAAAAATTGGGACATACCCTGAGTCATACTAACATTACATTCAAGTGAAAGGACAGGAAAACGTTGTACTTTCCACATTCCTCTCAGACACATCATGTCAGAATGAAATTCTGAAATTAAAGTCTGAAAGTCACCTCAAACCATGTAAGCTCCTAACACTAGAATAGCCAGCCTCGACGAATACAAATAGCCACCAAGGCCGCGCCCTTGGAGGGTCTACATTTTAAATGGCACTAGATGTTGACTCATTTTTTAATAATACCTCCAAACTCTTCATGATGATATTTAAAGTCACGTCCACCCACTATAGCTCTTAAATGGCATTTGCTGTTGACTCAGTCTTGGGGTACGTCTGAAGTGGCAACCTATTCCCTACATAGTGCACTGCTTTTGACCGAAGCCCAGTTCCAAGGCACTGGAAAAAAAGAGTGCAATATTAAGGGAATAGGGAGCCACTTCAGTCCCACCTCAAGAATGAGTCACTGTCTAGCGCAATTTAAGAGCTGTAGTGGATGGAACTGACTTAAAACGTCATAATGAAAAGTTTGGAGGTGTTACAAAAAAATATATATTCTGGAAACCCAGAACTAAAATCTTGTGTAGTTGTGTCAGATGGTCGACTGATTTATGGGGGTAACGTGTTAGAAAATATATTAGAATAAGTAACGAAACAGGGTGGTAGCTCCACCTCCCTCTCTTTGCAAGTTATGGGAAGTCTATTTATATTTAAATGTATTATGGATCCCCATTAGCTGCTGCCAAGGCAACAGCTACTCTTCCTGGGGTCCAGCAAAATAAAGGAAGTTTATACAAAACTTTACAATACATTCACAGATTTCACAACACACTGTGTGCCCTCAGGCCCCTGCTCCACCACTACCACATATCTACAGTACAAAATCCATGTGTACGTGTGTGTACAGTGGTGGAAAAAGTATCCAATTGCCATACATGAGTAAAAGTAAAGGTACCTTAATTAATAGAAAATGACTCAAGTAAAAGTGAAAGTCACCCAGTAAAATACTACTTGAGTAAAAATATTTGGTTTTAAAAATACTTACGTATCAAAAGTAAATTTATTTGCTAAATTATACTTAAGTATCAAAAGTAAAAGTACAAATCATTTTAAAGTCCTTATATTAAGCAAACCAGACGGCACCATTTTCATTTTCTTTTTATAGACGAATACCCAGGGGCACACTCCAACACTCAGACATAACTTACAAACAAAGCATTTGTGTTTAGTGAGTCCGCCAGATCAGAGCCAGTAATGATGACCAGGGATGCTCTCTTGATAAGTGTGTGAATTGGACAATTTCCTATCCTGCTAAGCATTCAAAATGTAACTAGTACTTTTGGGTCTTAGGGAAAATGTAAGGAATAAAAAGTATATTCATTTCTTCAGGAGTGTAGTGAAGTAAAAGTTATAAAAAATATAAATAGTAAAATACAGATACCCCAAAAAACGACTTAAGTAGTACTTTAAAGTATTTTTACTTAAGTCATTTATACCACTGTGTGTGTATGCATGTGTCTGTGGCTATGTTTGTGTTGCTTCATAGTCCCTTCTGTTCCAGAAGGTGTATTATCTGTTTTTTTATCTAATTTTACTGCTTGCATCAGTTACATCAGTTACTGGCTATTTGAGCCAGTAAAGGGGGCTTTACTATTCTTAGGTAGCGGAATGACTTTTGCTTCCCTCCAAACCTGTGGCATACACTTTCTAGTAGGTTTAATTTGAAAATCTGGCAAATATTATCCTCAGTAATTTTCCATTCAAGTTGTCAGACCCCGGTGGCTTGTCATTGTTGATAGACAATTTTTTTCACCTTTACGTAATTCAAAATTACAATGCTTGTCTTTCATAATTTGGTTAGATATACTTGGATGTGTAGTGTCAGTGTTTGTTGCTGGCATGTCATGCCTAAGTTTGCTAATCTTGCCAATTAAAAAATCATAAAAGTACTTGGCATTATCAGTTGGTTTTGTGATGAATGAGCCATCTGATTCAATGACTGATGGAGCTGAATTTGCCTTTTTTCCCCAACATTTCATTTAAGGTGCATCACAGCTTTTTTTACAATCATTTTTTATGTCATTTATCTTTGTTTCATAGTTTAGTTTCTTCTTTTCATTCAGTTTGTAACATGATTTCTCAATTTGCAATATGTTTGCCAATCGGTTGTGCAGCCAGTCTTATTTGCCATTCCTTTTGCCTCATCCCTCTCAACCATACAATTTTTCTATTTCTCATCAACCCATGGCAATTGAACCGTTTTTACAGTCATCTTCTTAATGGGTGCATGCTTATTAGTTACTGGAATAAGCAATTTCATAAATGTGTCAAGTGCAGCGTCTGTGTGCTCCTCATTACACACCACGGACCAACAGATATTCTTTACATCAATAACAGGAATCACTACAAAACGTCTTGTATGACCTCTTATACACTATATTAGGGCCAGCCTTTGGAACTTTGGTTTTCCTACATATGGCTACTATGTTGTGATCACAACATCCGATTAATCTGGATACTGCTTTCAAGCAAATTTCTGCAGCATTAGTAAAGATGTGAGCAATACATGTTGATGACTGGTCCCAGTTCTTTCCGTCCCACTCAATGACCTACCGCAGCATTTGTTTGAGCAACTTATTGAACCGTTCGACGTGCCCATCCATCTGCGGATGAAAGACAGAGGTCCAGATCTGCTTTATCTGTAGGAGAGCACACAAATCTTTCATTAGTCTGGACATGAACTCGATACCTTGGTCGGACAGGATCTCATTTGGGATGCCCACCCGGCTGAAGAGGTGGAATAGCTCCCGGGCGATTCCATTGGAGATTGCTGCCCATAGGGGAATGGCCTCGGGATATTGGGATAATCTACTATTACCAGGATGTACCAGTGTCTTCTGGACATTTTTACCAGGGGGCCCACTATGTCCACTGTGATGCATTCAAATGGCACTCCAATGATTGGTAGGGGAACCAGCAGGTTACGGAAGGGTGCTTTTGGGGCGGTGATTTGACACTCCGGTGAGCTGCGACAATAGTCTTCCATGGCCATCCATTCCTGGGTCTTCTCCATTTCCGCATGCGCACCCAACAAATGGGTGTGTGCCAGCTAAAGAATGGTTCCAACATATCGGCGGGGCAGCAACAGCACCTCTCGATGTTCCCCCTATTCTTGCGATACAACAGGTCATTTTTTATTTGGAAATGGGGGTATCGCCAGTCCCTCACCCCTAGAAGAAGCTGGCCATCCACCGCCATCACTTGGGCCTCGGTGACTTTCAAGTTAGGATCCTCCCACTGGGCGGTCCTGAACAGATGTCTCGGCGGACTCCTCCTCCCATTGTTCACCAGCTGAGGTTGGTTCAGGCGCTCCCTCGAACCCCGACTCCGGGTCGGTAGACATGGGATTGGCAACCGCTTGTGTCCGGGCTGCGCAGCCGACGGTCCGTCCCGCTTTCGTCGGTCGCCGGCTGGTACTCTTTTTCCCAGCTTGTGCCTCCACAGTGCTGTGAATAGTGAACAATCTCGTCCCACGAGGAGGGGTACCGGCAATTCACCCTTGTGGCCTCATGATGGTGGTCTAATACCTCTTGGTGTTGCTGTGTATGCTGGAGACAGACATCTCCTCACCACGGTTGGTCGGATGGGCCAGCAGGCATGCTTGTACGAGCGTTACCACACTCCCGGAATCCAACAGAGCGTGGGTGTTGTGACAGTCGACTTTCACCGGCACCATGGGTGCTGGTGGTTCGCTGTGGGCCCAACAGGAGGTGACAAAGCTTGCATCTCCAGGGCCTGTCATGCCAAATAATGTCCCCAGACCAAATAGTGTCCACCTCTCCGTCACAATTGGATTCAATAAACTTTTAGCGTCCGTTGCTATATCAATGGTGTGATGACCTAATGATTAGAATTTTGGAGATCATTACAGCCTAAATGACAATATTTTCATCATCGCTATGCAAACAAGGCTTGTTTAGCTAATAAAATGAAAACCTTATTTCAAACTACTTTTGGGTAGCTTGTTAACCTCTTACTGCTAGACGTTCCGCTAGCGGAACACCTGCTCCAATATCCAATGATGGGCGTGGCGCGAAATACAAACTCCTCTAAAATCCGAAAACTTCCATTTTTCAAACATATTACTATTTTACAGCATTTTAAAGACAAGACTCTCGTTAATCTAACCACACCGTCCGATTTCAAAAAGGCTTTACAGCGAAAGCAAAACATTAGATTATGTCAGCAGAGTACCCAGCCAGAAATAATCAGACACCCATTTTTCAAGCTAGCATATAATGTCACAAAAAACAAAACCACAGCTAAATGCAGCACTAACCTTTGATGATCTTCATCAGATGACAACCCTAGGACATTATGTTATACAATGCATGCATGTTTTGTTCAATCAAGTTCATATTTATATCAAAAAACAGCTTTTTTACATTAGCATGTGACGTTCAGAACTAGCATACCCCCCGGCAAACTTCCGGTGAATTTACTAAATTACTCACGATAAACGTTCACAAAAAACATAACAATTATTTTAAGAATTATAGATACAGAACTCCTCTATGCACTCGATATGTCCGATTTTAAAATAGCTTTTCGGTGAAAGCACAGTTTGCAATATTCTCAGTAGATAGCCCGGCATCACAGGGCTAGCTATTTAGACACCCAGCAAGTTTAGCCTTCACCAAACTCCGATTTACTATTAGAAAAGTTTGATTACCTTTGGTGTTCTTTGTCAGAATGCACTCCCAGGACTTCTACTTCAATAACAAATGTTGGTTTGGTCCAAAATAATCCATAGTTATATCCAAACTA
This sequence comes from Salmo trutta, assembly GCF_901001165.1. Taxonomy (NCBI): domain Eukaryota; kingdom Metazoa; phylum Chordata; class Actinopteri; order Salmoniformes; family Salmonidae; genus Salmo; species Salmo trutta. The sequence continues at coordinate 30,032,303 of NC_042966.1, read as the reverse complement.
TGGCGTTTTGTTCGCGCGTTCAAGACACTATCCGAAGTGTAAATAAGGGTCACGAGCATGGCGCATTTCGTGACAAAAGATTTCTAAATATTCCATTACCGTACTTCGAAGCATGTCAACGCTGTTTAAAATCAATTTTTATGCCACTTTTCTTGTAAAAAAGCGATAATATTCCAACCGGCAAAGCGTGTATATGTACAAAGAGAGAGAAAATAAAAGCATGCTATCCCCTCGTGCACGAGCCTGAGTCTCATAGTACTGTTACTGGCCACTATCCAAACGCGCTAATGTTTTTCAGCCAGAGCCTGCAAAGCCACGATTCAGCTTTTTGCCGCCTTCTGAGATCCCATGGGAGCCGTAGGAAGTGTCACGTAACAGCAGAGATCCTCTGTAATGGATAGAGATAATCAAGAAGGGCAAGAAATGGTCAGACAGGGTACTTCCTGTACAGAATCTTCTCAGGTTTTGGCCTGCCAAATGAGTTCTGTTATACTCACAGACACCATTCAAACAGTTTTAGAAACGTTGGAGTGTTTTCTATCCAAAGCTAACAATTATATGCATATTCTAGTTTCTGGGCAGGAGTAATAATCAGATTAAATCGGTATGTTTTTTATCCGGCCGTGAAAATACTGCCCCCTATCCATAACAGGTTAACATTACAACATGAAACGTTTCGGAAATGGCAAAGTAAACGTGTAATCTGCTTGAACACCAAGTGAAACGGCTGTGAAAACTGGCAATATTTAAGATTTTAGTACATAAACTTACTTTTTAGTACAGTTGTGTCATGAATTTATTCTCACAGATATTTTTTTGTACACTCACATGGCAATCAGACTAAAATAGTGAATTCTGGTGTGTGGAATATAGGGATGGTTGCTGTGTGGGTGGGAGGTTCTGCCTGTCACTTGTTCTCAACAGGCAGCCAGTGTCAGAAGGGGGACTTGAAGAGGAAGACTGCAAAGTCCAGGCACTACTGCTCTCTTTGTTCTGAGTGGTTGCAGTGCTAGCGTTTTTAGCAGATATTGACAACAACAGTAACTGTAGATGATGGAATGAAAAGTTGGAGTGTGTTGGTAATGGAGGACATCAGCTGGATCAACTTCTGGGTGTTGGGCAGAACTCCTAGCTCCTGGAGAACAGGAGGCCATCACTGTAGGCTGTCATTGTAAATAAGAATTTGTTCTTAACTGACTTGCCTAGTTAAATAAAAAATAAATAAATAAAATAAGAGTTAAAGAGAACAGGGTAGGAGACAGAGACGTGCGCAGCGGTCTATTTGGATGACATCATCATCCATAGCCAAGGTTGGGAAGAGCACTTGACGTGCCTCTAGGCGGTACTGGATGTGCTCAGGCAAGCCGGGTTGACAGCGAATCCCAAGAAATGCAACCTGGAGTTCAAAGAGGTGGAGTGCCTTGGGTATTTGATCGGACGGGGGAATGTCAAGCCCAAAGAGAGGAAGTACCAGACAGTTCATGACTGGCCCGTTCCCTGCACCAATACACAGGTCAAGTCCTTCCTGGGGCAAGTGGGATACTATAACCGGTTTATCCCCAGCTTTGCGGCTATAGCAGCTCCCTTTACCGATCTGACCAGGGCCTGCCTCCCGAAAACATTGAAGGGACTAGGGGCCGTCCTGTCCCAGGTACACGATAGGGAGGAACACCCCATCATGTACATGAGCCGGAGGTTTATACCCCGAGAAAAGATATACTCGATAGTCAAGAAAGAGTGTCTAGCGGTGAAGTAGGCGCTCAAAAGTCTTAAGTATTACCTGTTGGGCACCCACTTCCCCCTGGTCACAGACCATGCTCCCCTAGACTGGATGGCCAGCGGAAAGGACACGAAGGATCGAGTCACCAGGTGGTTTTGTCCCTTCAACGAGAAGGGAGACGCACATCGCACTGACAACCGCCCCCTCCCCGACAAGGCTAAGGGGAGGAAGACAAGCCACCAGGGGGAGACTCAATGAGGCCTGGTGACAGACGGAGTCTACATCACGCGGCGGTGGCTCCCTCTGCTGGACGTGCCAGGTTTCGACAGGTCCGGCCAGGAATATTTGGTGCTTTTGATGCTCGTGAGTAATCAAGGGGCTGATTGCTCACCAACCATGCAGGGCCCATAAAGCTGCCAGGAGGGCAGTACACAGGAGGGCTGGAGAGAGTGAGAGGTTATTACCGGATAGACGTCCTCACAGTCTACTAGAACCAAGGGGCTCTGTGTTCTACCCTAGAGGAGACAGCATTCCTCGGAGCCCAGGAGGCAGTAACCTGGAAGAGAGACCTATTTCTTTTCTTTTCCTTTATTGTTTTAAATAAACACCCTTTGAGCTGTCCGTGTCTGATCTGTGTAAACGTCAAGATCAAAGCACCTGGTCTGCCACAATAAGTCCATAAACACTCCAGCCAGCTGGTCTGCACATGCTTTGAGGATGCGGCTAGGGATTCCGTCTAGGCCAGCAGCCTTGCGAGCGTTAAAACACCTAACTGTCTTACCCACGTCGGCCATGGAGAACAAGAGCTCACAGTCCTCATGAGCGTGAGTGGCCCTTATTGGCTGCACTGTGTTTGCCTCGAAGCGAGCAATGAAGGGGTTTAGCTTGTCCGGGAGCAAGGAGTTGGTATTTGCTACGTGGATGGTTTTCCCTTTATACTGTAATCGGTGATTGTCTGGAGTCCCTGACAAATTCGTAGTGTCTCGGAGCCCGTTGAATTACAACTACACTTTGCACTGACGTTTTTGTCTGTTTGATTGCCTTACAGAGGCCATAGCTGGACTGTTTGAACTCGTGCATATCCTCAGTCACTTTGCCATGGTTAAATGCGGGGGTTTCGCTTACAGGATAATAGATTACAAAATATGTCACAGCTCTCCAAAAATACCATTAACAGATGCCAGAATCCCCAACCTATATTCCACACCCACACACACAAATGCACACATACACATGCACACACCCACACACAGTCCTGTACAGCTAACCTTGTGGGGACACACAATTCAGTCCCATTCAAAATTCTATTTTCCCTAACCCTAACCTGTACTATTACCCTAACCCTAACCTTAACCCAAAAACCTAACCTTAACCCTATCCCTATCCCTAACACTTAACGTAACCCTAAACCTAAACCCCATAGAAATAGCATTTGACCTTGTGGGAACCAACAAAATGTCCCCAGTTGGTCAAATTTTTGTTTATTTACTATTCTTGTGGGGACTTCTAGTCCCCACAAGAATAGTTAAACACGTCCACAGACACACACACACATTCTTGCACAGCTAACCTTGTGGGGACATACAATTCAGGCACATTCAAAATCCTATTTTCCCTAATTCTTAACCCTAAACGTAACCCCAACCTGTACCCTTACCCTAACCCTGACCCAAAAACCTAACTCTAACTCCTAACCCTAAAACTAACCCTAGCTCCTAACCCTAAACTTAGTTCTTACCCTAACACTAATTCTAACCTTAACCCTCTATAAATAGTATTTGACCTTGTTCCCAGTTGGTAAATGTTTTGTTGGTTTACTATTCTTGTGGGGACTTCTGGTCCCCACAAGTATAATTAAACACACACACACACACACACAGGTGGCAGATTAGAGCATTGGGCCAGCAACCAAAAGGTTGACTAATTGAAATCTCTGTCAATCTGTCCTTGAGTCCAGGGTTGCTGTCAATAATGGCTGATCGTTGGTTGTGTCCCCATTTTTATTTTTTTATTTTTTTTATTTAACCTTTATTTAACCAGACAAGTCAGTTAAGAACCCCGGCCAACCCTAACCCGGATGAGGGTGTCTGCAAAAAAAAAACATATTTCACACTTGTACAGGTTACACACTTGTACATGTGTGAAACAGGACAAATATAAGTACCCCCTACTTGACGTTTTGACACACACTCCACAACTGTAATTTATCCATCGTTGTTTCAATCAGTTTAATGTTTTCAGAGAGCAGGTTTTTCAGTTTGACAAGGATGATTGAATGATTGGTTGTTGTTTCCAATTCCTTTCCTATTTTCTTGTTTCAAAATCCAGACTTTGTGGCCAGACCTTAAAAGAAACACCAGCAACATACCCGTGATACCCACACCTCACCTCTGAGTTGCCATGGAAACGCCTTGACTCTTAAAATAGAGGTGGAAGAGTATTGAAGTCTATGGGAGGGTAGGATGTTGCTTAATAAATATGGCTGGCTGAGGGGAGTCTGAGGGAATCTGACACTGCTGCTGCATATGGGAAAGTTACCAGTGACAGATGGGTGCATTACAGTCGGTGGCCTCTGTTAGGGAGGTATGAAGGGGTGAGGGATCCCAAAACAGAAAACACCATTCTGGTAAAGGAAGGTAGAAAGAGCACATTTTCTGTTGACTATCTAATAGCAACCACACACATATTGTCTCGTTGTGTGTGTGACTGCTTACTTTGATATCCCATAGGGTCTTATTTTTATTTGAAATTATTAATAAATTGTCCATGTTTTTCTGTTGCTTATCCAATTATAAGTGATTGGCAGGAGAAGAACGTTAGGCTCAAGTGGGAGGGAGGCCCTGAGGTTGTTTACAATCTGCATAAGGTTTGGTATATCACGCTTAACAGAGAGCGAGAGAAAGAGAAAGATAGAGAGACAGAGAGAGAGAGAACACAAGAGAGAGGAAGATAGAGAAAGAGAGAGATGGAGAGCGAAAGAGAGAGAAAAAGAGAGACAAAGACCTTTATGTAACTGATTCCACAGTCTTTTTTAGTTTACTCATCTTTCGGTCAAAGTGTTACCTGAACTTAACATTTTTAGTTGGCCCAAACTTCACTCCAACTTGAGAAAACGTAGGCAAAAGTTTCAGCCAACTTAAAATTATGTGTTTTCTCAGCGTGTCTCATATGTTCATTCAATCAGGAATTATTATTTAGGAAACTTAACTACAAAAGCCTGTGCAACTGGTTACACACACACACAAACAGGGCTTTTAACTTACAACTTACATCAGGGGCCGACTGGGACAAGAATTTGGCCCTGGCATTCTATCCACACCAGCCCACATCACTGCGGGCGTCACTCCCCCACTAGCCATACACACACACACACACACACACTGCATTCCCAAACATACAACCTGATACAGGCAGTAGAGCTAACACATAACAAAAATATGTGTTTTCCCGCATTTGAAATGTTTTGAAATGTTATATGATCAGAATGCATTTTCCTCTCGAGCACATGTGGGGACAGCAAAGTGGCTCGCTCATCACAGCAACAGGCCCCAGAAAGGGCTCAAGCACAGGGGCAGGGCAGACACTTTCATTACATAAATCATGAGGATAATGCACTTTACCATTTAACCAATCATGGTTTTAGCCTCCCAAAGTAATAGGACGTTTTGAGTGAGGTGACCATGTAGAATATTATCTTTCTACAATTATAGGCACACTTTCTGTTTTTTACTATCCTTGATCTTAGCTGTCTAACTGATGACAGAGTCGGATCTGGTCTCTTTACTAATGCCACCTTTTACTTTTATTTACTTATATTTATTTATTTATTTAACTAGGCAAGTCAGTTAAGAACAAATTCTTATTTACGCCACCATGGCCTATTTATTGCCTTACCTCCGTTTTCTTACCTCATTTGCAAACACTGTATATAGATTTTCTTCAACTGTATTATTGACTGTATGTTTTGTTTATTCCATGTGTAACTCTGTGTTGTTGTATGTCTCGAACTGCTTTGCTATATTCTTGGCCAGGTCGCAGTTGTAAATGAGAACTTGTTCTCAACTTGCCTACCTGGGTAAATAAAGGTAAAAAAAATAAAAATTTAAACAATGACGCCCGATCCCTTTGAATGAGTTTGGGTGACCTCAACTCAGTCTATCAGAAAACCGGGCCAGCTTATCTTGGCATGGGGGCCGGCCATTGCCGACTGATCAGCCAAAGGCTCATTATAGATTAGTATAACAGAGAAATTGCGCAAAATAATTACATACAACATCTTAACACCAGCCATGATACCTTTTTCATGGCTTTATTTTTATATAAAAAACATGTTTTTGTGTGTGTCAGCCCACCCCCAAAAAATGTCCAGCCCATCTGGCATTTGACAGAATTGTCAGATGGCCAATCTGCCCCTGAGAGGGACCATGTAGGAATAAGAGAGGCAGCTTGGAGACCAAGTGGGAGTAAGAGAGTCAGACTGCAGGGCCAGACCAAGGCTAGGCTGCAACTCCCCAGGGGAGCTAAAAGGGGAAGCGGTGTCTTCCTCGGTAAACTCATTAGCAGACTGTGACAAATGGCTTGGTCTGCTCTGAGCTCCACAGTACCTGGCCTCTGAACAGTATGATGCTTCTCTTCCCTTGAGACTTACGGCTTTACAACAAGATAATCAAAGTCTCATATTGTTGCTGTCTGATTTTTATTTTATTTTTTATTTCACCTTTATTTAACCAGGTAGGCTAGTTGGGAACAAGTTCTCATTTACAACTGCGACCTGGCCAAGATAAAGCAAAACAGTGCGACACAAACAACAACACAGAGTTAAACATTGAATAAACAAGCGTACAGTCAATAACACAATAGAAAAAAGAAAGTCTGTATACAGTGTGTGGAAATGTCATTAGGAGGTAAGGCAATAAATAGGCCATAGTAGCGAATTTATTACAATTTAGCAAATTAACACTGGAGTGATAGATGTGCAGATGGTGATGTGCAAGTAGAAATACTGATGTGGGAAAGAGCAGAAAAGTAAATAAAAACAATATGGGGATGAGGAAGGTAGATTTGATGGGCTATTTACAGATGGGCTATGTACAGCAGCAGCGATCGGTTAGCTGCTCAGATAGCTGATGTTTAAAGTTAGTGAGAGAAATATGTCTCCATCTTCAGCGATTTTTGCAATTCATTCCAGTCATTGGCAGCAGAGAACTGGAAGGCGGCCAAAGGAGGTGTTGGCTTTGGTGATGACCAGTGAGATATACAGTTGAAGTCGGAAGTTTCCATACACCTTAGCCAAATACATTTAAACTCAGTTTTTCACAATTCCTGACATTTAATCCTAGTAAAAATTCCCTGTCTTAGCTCAGTTAGGATCACCACTTTATTTTAAGAATGTGAAATGTCAGAATACTAGTGGAGAGAATGACTTATTTCAGGTTTTATTTCTTTCATCACATTCCCAGTGGGTCAGAAGTTTACATACACTCAATTAGTATTTGGTAGCATTGCCTTGAAATTGTTTAACTTGGGTCAAACGTTTTGGGTAGACTTCCACAACCTTCCCACAATAAGTTGGGTGAATTTTGACCCATTCCTCTTGACAGAGCTGGTGTAACTGAGTCAGGTTTGTAGGCCTCCTTGCTCGCATACACTTTTTCAGTTCTGCCCAAAAATGTTCTATAGGATTGAGGTCAGGGCTTTGTGATGGCCACTCCAATACCTTGACTTTGTTGTTCTTAAGCCATTTTGCCACAACTTTGGAAGTATGCTTGGGGTCATTGTCCATTAAGAAGTCTCATTTGAGACCAAGATTTAACTTCCTGACTGATGTCTTGAGATGTAGCTTCAATATATCCACATAATTTTCCTTCCCCATGATGACATCTATTTTGTGAAGTGCACCAGACCCTCCTGCAGCAAAGCACCCCCACAACATGATGCTGCCACACCCGTGCTTCATGGTGGGGATGGTGTTCTTCAGCTTGCAAGCATCCCCCTTTTCCTCCAAACATAATGATGGTCATTATGGCCAAACAGTTCTATTTTTGTTTCATCAGACCAGAGGACATTTCTCTAAAAAGTACGATCTTTGTCCCCATGTGGTGCAAACCGTAGTCTGGCTTTTTTATGGTGGTTTTGGAGCAGTGGCTTCTTCCTTGCTGAGTGGCCTTTCAGAATATGTTGATATAGGACTCATTGTTACGGTTAGATATAGATACCTTTGTACCTGTTTCCTCCAGCATCTTCACAAGGTCCTTTGCTGTTGTTCTGGGATTGATTTGCACACAAAGTACGTTAATGTCTAGGAGACGGAACGCATCTTCTTCCTGAGCGGTATGACGGCTGCGTAGTCTCATGGTGTTTATACTTGCATACTATACTTTGTACAAATGAATGTGGTACCTTCAGGCGTTTGGAAATTGCTCCCAAGGATCAACCAGACTTGTGGAGGTCTACCATTTTTCTTCTGAGGTCTTGGCTGATTTATTCTGATTTCCCCGTGATGTCAAGCAAAGAGGCACTGCGTTTGAAGGTAGCCTTTGAAATACATCCACAGGTACACCTCCAATTGACTCAAATGATGTCAATTAGCCTCTCAAAAGCTTCTAAAGCCATGACATCATTTTCTGGAATTTTCCAAGCTGTTTAAAAGCACAGTCAACTTAGTGTATGTGTACTTCTGACCCACTAGAATTGTGATACAGTGAACTTTAAGTCAAATAATCTGTCTGTAAACAATTACTTGTGTAATGCACAAAGTAGATGTCCTAACCGACTTACCAAAACTATAGTTTGTTAACAAGAAATGTGTGGAGTGGTTGAAAAATGAGATTTAATGACTCCAAACTAAGCATATGTAAACTTCCGACTTCAGCTGTACCTACTGAAGCGTGTGCTACGGGTGGGTGTTGTTATCGTGATCAGTGAGCTGAGATAAGGCGGAGCTTTACCTAGCAAAGACTTATAGATGACCTGGAGCCAGTGGGTCTGGCGACGAATATGTAGCAAGGGCAAGCCGACAAGAGCACACAGGTCGCAGTGGTGGGTGGTATATGGGGCTTTGGTGACAACATGGATGGCACTGTGATAGACTGCATCCAGTTTGCTGAGTAGAGTGTTGAAGGCTATTTTGTAAATGACATCGCCAAAGTCGAGGATAGGTTGGATGGTCAGTTTTACGAGGGTATGTTTGGCGGCTTGAGTGAAGGAGGCTTTGTTGTGAAATAGGAAGCCAATTCTAGATTTGATTTTGGATTGGAGATGTTTGATATGAGTCTGGAAGGAGAGTTTACAGTCTAGCCAGACACCTAGGTATTTGTAGTTGTCCACATATTCTAAGTCAGAACCGTCCAGAGTATTGATGCTAGTCGGGCGGGTGACGGCAGCGAACGGTTGAAAAGCATGCATTTACTTTTTCTAGCGTTTAGGAGCCGTTAGAGGCCACGGAAGGAGTGTTGTATGGCATTGAAGCTCGTTTGGAAGTTTGTTAACACAGTGTCCAAAGAAGGGCCAGATGTATACCGAATGGTGTGGTCTGCGTAGAGGTGGATCAGGGAATCACCCGCAGCAAGAGCGACATCGTTGATATATACAGAGAAAAGAGTCGGCCCGAGAATTGAACCCTGTGGTACCCCCATAGAGACTGCCAGAGGTCTGGACAACAGGCCCTCCGATTTAACACACTGAACTCTGTCTGAGAAGTAGTTGGTGAACCAGGCGAGGCAGTCATTTGAGAAACCAAGGTGATTGACAGAGTCGAAAGCCTTGGCTAGGTTGATGAAGATGGCTGCACAGTATTGTCTTTTAATCAATGGCGGTTATGATATCGTTTAGTACCTTGAGCGTGGCTGAGGTGCACCCGTGACCAGCTCGGAAACAGGATTGCACAGCGGAGAAGGTACGGTGGGATTATAAATGGTCAGTGATCTGTTTATTAACTTGGCTTACGAAGACTTTAGAAAGGCAGGACAGGATGGATATAGGTCTGTAACAGTTTGGGTCTAGAGTGTCACCCCCTTTGAAGAGGGGGATGACCGCAGCAGCTTTCCAATCTTTAGGGATCTCAGATGATACGAAAGAGAGGTTGAACAGACTGGAAATAGGGGTTGCAACAATGGCGACGGATCATTTTAGAAAGAGAGGGTCCAGATTGTCTAGCCCAGCTGATTTGTACGGGTCCAGGTTTTGCAGCTCTTTCAGAACATCTGCTATCTGGAGTTGGGTGAAGGAGAAGCTGGGGAGGCTTGGGCAAGTAGCTGCGGGGGGTGCGGCGCTGTTGGCCGGGGTTGGGGTAGCTAGGAGGAAAGCATAGCCAGCCGAGGAGAAATGCTTATTGGAATTCTCGATTATCGTGGATTTATCGGTGGTGTTACCTAGCCTCAGTGCAGTGGGCAGCTGGGAGGAGGTGCTCTTATTCTCCATGGACTTTAGAGTGTCCCAAAACCTTTTGGAGTTAGAGCTACAGGATGCAAATTTCTGTTTGAAAAAGCTAGCCTTTGCTTTCCTGACTGACTGCGTGTATATTGGTTCCTGACTTCCCTGAAAAGTTGTATTTCGCTGAGACTATTCGATGCTAGTGCAGTCCGCCACAGGATGTTTTTGTGCTGGTCGAGGGCAGTCAGCTCTGGAGTGAACCAAGGGCTATATCTTTTCTTAGTTCTACATTTTTTGAAAGGGGCGTGCTTATTTAAGATGGTGATGAAATTACTTTTAAAGAACATCCAGGCATCCTCGACTGACGGGATGAGGTCAATATCCTTCCAGGATACCCGGGATAGGTTGATTAGAAAGGCCTGCTTGCAGAACTGTTTTAGGGAGCGTGTTGAGGGGTGGTTGTTTTACCACGGACCCATAGAGGATGCAGGTAATGAGGCTGTGATTGCTGAGATCCTGATTGAAAACAGAAGAGGTGTATTTGGAGGGCAAGTTTGTCAGGGTAATATCTATGAGGGTGCCCATGTTTACAGATTTAGGGTTGTACCTGGTGGGTTCCTTGATAATTTGAGTGAGATTGAGGGCATCTAGCTTAGATTGTGGGACTGCCGGGGTGTTCCGCATATCCCAGTTTAGGTCACCTAACAGAACGAACTCTGAAGATAGATGGGGGGCAATCAATTTACATATGGAGTCCAGGGCACAGCTGGGAGCTGGGGGGGTCTATAACAGGCAGCAACAGTGATGAAACCTTGTAACAAAATGTTTGCCAATGTTCTTTTTTATAGTTATTGAAAGCAGTAACTCTCCTCAATGCACTCTGAACATTCATGACTCTAGGACCAATATATTGTATACAAAATAGCTTCTAAAGTTTCATAATTGTATGTTCGTTAATGGTCATCATTTACTTATTATGGTCACTTTTTTCAATTTCCTGAAAAGTTTCTGTTTTGAAAATAAGAGGTTTTCATCAGACAGTGACAATATGCTCAACATTGCGAAAGGGGAACAGGAGACAGGGAACAGAGTCAGGGCGGAAAAACTGCAGTGAGAGGATAAACAGCGTCAGGCAGGGAAACCGGTACAGCAGGGTAACAGGATCTTGAATAATTATGATGGCTAGAAGCATAAACTGACTGAGCAGAGATTACGATCTGGCAGAGTGGAAGTGGCAGGACTGAGTATTTGTAGAGGTCTTGATAATGGAACGAGTTGCAGCTAGTAGGGATCTGCTCTGACTCCAGCACACCTGTCTCCAACCACACAATCACACAAACAGAAAGGGAGGGGGAGAGAGAGAGAAAGAGAAAGAGTGTACTGGGGAATGGCTGCAGGTCAAGCAGACACCGGATGACCACTAGGGAGTGTGGCAGGAGCAGATGTGGCACACTAATGATACAGCCATTAATTTGCTTTGTTGTTTGAATTTTAGATCGCTCCTTTTAATTAACAGAGATTGCCTGTAGTCTAAGGTAGCCATAGGGTCTTGTTGTAAAATGGCTGACAAGATTACAATATCACAACAACACAGCCAAAGCAGGGGCCATCTCTGCTACATTTATAACATAGTTGTGAAAGTAAAGACCCCAACTGACATTCCTGCCGATCTAAGCCTTCTCCTCTGCAGGACTAAACCAGTACAAAGGGTTGCATAAATGTGATGAGCACTGATAAGCTTCAACATTTTTTTTATGTACTTATGTCAAGCTTGAGCACAGTGAGAGTTTGTCTGTGTTAGCAAATAAAATGTATCTTCATCTCTTGGCCCTTTAAAGAGAGAGAGAGTTGTGTCTTACTAGGTAGCAAGATAAGGTGTATTGTCTGAGCCAGATTGATAATAGCCTACTTGTGATGCCATATGTCTACACTACTAGAGCACCTCTTGGAACTGTTGCAACTGGAGCCTCTGGCTGGAAATGGAACATTATCTATCATACATCACAATCATCAGGACGCTTGTATTGCATATTACCACACACTAGAGTAATGTGTTGACTTGTATACTATTACACACTATAGGCATGTGTTGACTTACATACTACACAATGCAGGCATATGTTCAGGAAAACAGCCACAGTTTTGTTCTGTGGTCAGATGCCACTAGGTACTTTAGCCATATCAATGCTTTAGGAATAGATCTATGGGGAATGCCAAGAGTAATGCTATAATTATGTATACCACTTTGCATATGCTCTTATCTAAAGACACAGTACAGTGAGTGCGTTTCTTTTTAGCATGTGCATGATCCTTGTGGAAATTGAACCCATGTCTTTGGCATCACTCTGACCCACACAGGATTTATGAAGAGATTCATTGCCGATACCAAAAGTCTACTAGTGTTCCATTCCACCCTCACAGTAACGTAGTTAGCGTAGATAAACCATCAACTCAGTAATCTAGTTAGTACAGATAAACCACCAAAACAGTAATCTAGTTGGCATAGATAAACCACCAACACTGTAATATAATTAGCATACATAAATCACCAACACCATAATCGAGTTAGCATACACAAACTACCAACACACAGTAATCTAGTTAGCATACACAAACTACCAACACACGGTAATCTAGTTAGCATACATAAACCACCAACACACAGTAATCTAGTTAGCATGCATAAACCACCAACACTGTAATCTAGTTAGCATACATAAACCACCAACACACAGTAATCTAGTTAGCATACATAAACCACCAGCACTGTAATCTAGTTAGCATACATAAACCACCAACACACAGTAATCTAGTTAGCATACATTAATCACCAACACTGTAATCTAGTTAGCATACATAAACCACCAATACACAGTAATCTAGTTAGCATACATAAACCACCAAAACAGTAATCTAGTTGGCATAGATAAACCACCAACACTGTAATATAATTAGCATACATAAATCACCAACACCATAATCGAGTTAGCATACACAAACTACCAACACACAGTAATCTAGTTAGCATACACAAACTACCAACACACGGTAATCTAGTTAGCATACATAAACCACCAACACACAGTAATCTAGTTAGCATGCATAAACCACCAACACTGTAATCTAGTTAGCATACATAAACCACCAACACACAGTAATCTAGTTAGCATACATAAACCACCAGCACTGTAATCTAGTTAGCATACATAAACCACCAACACACAGTAATCTAGTTAGCATACATTAATCACCAACACTGTAATCTAGTTAGCATACATAAACCACCAATACACAGTAATCTAGTTAGCATACATAAACCACCAACACTGTAATCTAGTTAGCATACATAAACCACCAACACTGTAATCTAGTTAGCATACATAAACCGCCAACACACAGTAATCTAGTTAGCATACATTAACCACCAACACTGTAATCTAGTTAGCATACATAAACCACCAACACTGGAATCTAGTTAGCATACATAAACCACCAACACACAGTAATCTAGTTAGCATACATTAACCACCAACACTGTAATCTAGTTAGCATACATAAATCACCACCACAGTATAATCCAGTTAGCATACATTAACCACCAACACAGAGTAATCTAGTTAGCATACATAAACCACCAACACTGTAATCTAGTTAGCATACATAAACCACCAACACACAGTAATCTAGTTAGCATACATTAACCACCAACACTGTAATCTAGTTAGCATACATAAATCACCAACACACAGTAATCTAGTTAGCATACATTAACCACCAACACTGTAATCTAGTAAGCATACATAAACCACCAATACACAGTAATCTAGTTAGCATACATAAACCACCAACACTGTAATCTAGTTAGCATACATAAACCACCAACACTGTAATCTAGTTAGCATACATAAACCGCCAACACACAGTTATCTAGTTAGCATACATTAACCACCAACACACAGTAATCTAGTTAGCATACATAAACCACCAACACTGTAATCTAGTTAGCATACATTAACCACCAACACTGTAATCTAGTTAGCATACATAAATCACCAACACTGTAATCCAGTTAGCATACATAAACCACCAACACTGTAATCCAGTTAGCATACATAAACCACCAACACTGTAATCTAGTTAGCATACATAAACCACCAACACTGTAATCTAGTTAGCATACATACCAACCAACCAACACATTCATCTAATTAGCATACACAAACCACCAACACACAGTAATCTAGTTAGCATACATAAACCACCAACACTGTAATCTAGTTAGCATAGAAAAACCACCAACACTTTAATCTAGTTAGCATACATACCAACCAACCAACACATTCATCTAATTAGCATACACAAACCACCAACACACAGTAATCTAGTTAGCATACATAAACCACCAACACTGTAATCTAGTTAGCATAGAAAAACCACCAACACTTTAATCTAGTTAGCATACATACCAACCAACCAACACATTCATCTAATTAGCATACACAAACCACCAACACACAGTAATCTAGTTAGCATACATAAACCACCAACACACAATAATCTAGTTAGCATGCATAAACCACCAACACTGTAATCTAGTTAGCATACATAAACCACCAACACACAGTAATCTAGTTAGCATACATTAACCACCAACACTGTAATCTAGTTAGCATACATAAACCACCAATACACAGTAATCTAGTTAGCATACATAAACCACCAACACTGTAATCTAGTTAGCATACATAAACCACCAACACTGTAATCTAGTTAGCATACATAAACCGCCAACACACAGTAATCTAGTTAGCATACATTAACCACCAACACTGTAATCTAGTTAGCATACATAAATCACCAACACTGTAATCCAGTTAGCATACATTAACCACCAACACACAGTAATCTAGTTAGCATACATAAACCACCAACACTGTAATCTAGTTAGCATACATAAACCACCAACACACAGTAATCTAGTTAGCATACATTAACCACCAACACTGTAATCTAGTTAGCATACATAAACCACCAATACACAGTAATCTAGTTAGCATACATAAACCACCAACACTGTAATCTAGTTAGCATACATAAACCACCAACACTGTAATCTAGTTAGCATACATAAACCGCCAACACACAGTAATCTAGTTAGCATACATTAACCACCAACACTGTAATCTAGTTAGCATACATAAACCACCAACACTGTAATCTAGTTAGCATACATAAACCACCAACACACAGTAATCTAGTTAGCATACATTAACCACCAACACTGTAATCTAGTTAGCATACATAAATCACCAACACTGTAATCCAGTTAGCATACATTAACCACCAACACACAGTAATCTAGTTAGCATACATAAACCACCAACACTGTAATCTAGTTAGCATACATTAACCACCAACACTGTAATCTAGTTAGCATACATAAATCACCAACACTGTAATCCAGTTAGCATACAT
This sequence comes from Salmo trutta, assembly GCF_901001165.1. Taxonomy (NCBI): domain Eukaryota; kingdom Metazoa; phylum Chordata; class Actinopteri; order Salmoniformes; family Salmonidae; genus Salmo; species Salmo trutta. The sequence goes on along the minus strand of NC_042966.1, from coordinate 30,016,738 downwards.
AAACCACCAACACTGTAATCCAGTTAGCATACATAAACCACCAACACTGTAATCTAGTTAGCATACATAAACCACCAACACTGTAATCTAGTTAGCATACATTAACCACCAACACACAGTAATCTAGTTAGCATACATAAACCACCAACACTGTAATCTAGTTAGCATACATAAACCACCAACACACAGTAATCTAGTTAGCATACATTAACCACCAACACTGTAATCTAGTTAGCATACATAAACCACCAACACTGTAATCTAGTTAGCATACATTAACCACCAACACTGTAATCTAGTTAGCATACATAAATCACCAACACTGTAATCCAGTTAGCATACATAAACCACCAACACTGTAATCCAGTTAGCATACATAAACCACCAACACTGTAATCTAGTTAGCATACATAAACCACCAACACTGTAATCTAGTTAGCATACATACCAACCAACCAACACATTCATCTAATTAGCATACACAAACCACCAACACACAGTAATCTAGTTAGCATACATAAACCACCAACACTGTAATCTAGTTAGCATAGAAAAACCACCAACACTTTAATCTAGTTAGCATACATACCAACCAACCAACACATTCATCTAATTAGCATACACAAACCACCAACACACAGTAATCTAGTTAGCATACATAAACCACCAACACTGTAATCTAGTTAGCATAGAAAAACCACCAACACTTTAATCTAGTTAGCATACATACCAACCAACCAACACATTCATCTAATTAGCATACACAAACCACCAACACACAGTAATCTAGTTAGCATACATAAACCACCAACACACAGTAATCTAGTTAGCATGCATAAACCACCAACACTGTAATCTAGTTAGCATACATAAACCACCAACACACAGTAATCTAGTTAGCATACATTAACCACCAACACTGTAATCTAGTTAGCATACATAAACCACCAATACACAGTAATCTAGTTAGCATACATAAACCACCAACACTGTAATCTAGTTAGCATACATAAACCACCAACACTGTAATCTAGTTAGCATACATAAACCGCCAACACACAGTAATCTAGTTAGCATACATTAACCACCAACACTGTAATCTAGTTAGCATACATAAATCACCAACACTGTAATCCAGTTAGCATACATTAACCACCAACACACAGTAATCTAGTTAGCATACATAAACCACCAACACAGTAATCTAGTTAGCATACATAAACCACCAACACACAGTAATCTAGTTAGCATACATTAACCACCAACACTGTAATCTAGTTAGCATACATAAACCACCAATACACAGTAATCTAGTTAGCATACATAAACCACCAACACTGTAATCTAGTTAGCATACATAAACCACCAACACTGTAATCTAGTTAGCATACATAAACCGCCAACACACAGTAATCTAGTTAGCATACATTAACCACCAACACTGTAATCTAGTTAGCATACATAAACCACCAACACTGTAATCTAGTTAGCATACATAAACCACCAACACACAGTAATCTAGTTAGCATACATTAACCACCAACACTGTAATCTAGTTAGCATACATAAATCACCAACACTGTAATCCAGTTAGCATACATTAACCACCAACACACAGTAATCTAGTTAGCATACATAAACCACCAACACTGTAATCTAGTTAGCATACATTAACCACCAACACTGTAATCTAGTTAGCATACATAAATCACCAACACTGTAATCCAGTTAGCATACATAAACCACCAACACTGTAATCCAGTTAGCATACATAAACCACCAACACTGTAATCTAGTTAGCATACATAAACCACCAACACTGTAATCTAGTTAGCATACATTAACCACCAACACACAGTAATCTAGTTAGCATACATAAACCACCAACACTGTAATCTAGTTAGCATACATAAACCACCAACACACAGTAATCTAGTTAGCATACATTAACCACCAACACTGTAATCTAGTTAGCATACATAAACCACCAACACTGTAATCTAGTTAGCATACATTAACCACCAACACACAGTAATCTAGTTAGCATACATAAACCACCAACACTGTAATCTAGTTAGCATACATAAACCACCAACACACAGTAATCTAGTTAGCATACATTAACCACCAACACTGTAATCTAGTTAGCATACATAAATCACCAACACTGTAATCTAGTTAGCATACATAAACCACCAACACTGTAATCTAGTTAGCATACATAAACCACCAACACACAGTAATCTAGTTAGCATACATAAACCACCAACACTGTAATCTAGTTAGCATACATAAACCACCAACACACAGTAATCTAGTTAGCATACATTAACCACCAACACTGTAATCTAGTTAGCATACATAAACCACCAACACAGTAATCCAGTTAGCATACATAAACCACCCACACAGTAATCTATTAAATGAAGTACAGGTACGGGAAATTAGGATGCATGGTATGATTGATGTAAAGGACACAATGGTAATGGTTGTGTGTGTGTGTGTGTGTGTGTGTGTGTGTGTGTGTGTGTGTGTGTGTGTGTGTGAGTGAGTGAGTGAGTGAGTGAGTGAGTGAGTGAGTGAGTGAGTGAGTGAGTGAGTGAGTGAGTGAGTGTGTGCATGCGTGTACGCATTCTTGCTTTCATGCATGCATGTGTGTGTGATTGATGTAAAGAAAACAATTGAATGTTTCCTCAGGTAAATGATGGGTTTCCCCCAGGCTCTGCTCTGTATCCCGTACTGTCATGATGAAGCTGCCATGAACACACACCACACTGGTAAAACAATCCTCTGGGGAGGCGCTTGGTTTTAATTCAGATGTCCAAAATATATGACAGAATTGTATGGTGAGGATTGCAGAGTGGCCCATGTTCATTCTGGGAATGCAGTATGAAAGAAAGCCTTGAGAAGTCTGTTAGCAAATGTAAACTAAGCAGAAAAAGCTCATTTTAATAATAAAGAATGTATTTCATTTGATCAATACACATTGATTAATTTGGTTGACAATTAGCATGCAATCACAGAGTGACTGTAGAATGCTGGCTAAAGTGAGCCATCACCAAATGAAAATTCTGTGGGCAAATGGTCAGATAAAGCAGGCAATTCTAATTAAACTGATAAATAATGTATTTCAGTTCATCAATACGCATTCAGGTTGACAATTAGCATGTGTGTAGTCACAGAAGCAGTGCATATTCGTTAGTACGCAAGCTTGCGAAAATGAGTCGTCAACCACATTACTACACAATCTGTAGTAAGCCGTAGTAATAGCTTTGACACAAAACATGAATTTGCATGAAAATACATCTTCAGCCTATCTGAAATTTGTTGGGCCGGGATTCAATCCAATCGTGAGTTGTACACAATGCAGCTTTTAAACGCTATGCTCCCGCATTCGCTGAGATTGCATTTACAGTAAACACTGTATACGTCGACTCAATTGGAAATTACCTTTAAAAACTGCAGTGTCAGCTGTCTAGCGTGTTGTGCTATGGATAGAATACTGGCCTTAATTTGGCTTAAAATAAGATATAATAAACATAAGTCCAGTCAAGTGCTGCACAACGTTTTTATAAGTAGCCTCGATGACCAGTGATATATTTAAGCAGATCATGGCGCTACTGGACAGACTCCAACTGAACAACAGGACGTAATTGTTGACATGTGGTGTCCACTCTGGCCTGGAAAGACCAAAAAATGTCAAATTTAAAATAAAATAAAGGAAGAAAGAGGGACAGAGGGAGAGAGAGAGAGATAGAATGGAAGAAACACATAGAAAGAGAGAGAGAGATCAAGATTGAGACAGAGAAAGAATGAGAGAACAATAGACAGACAGAACGAGAGTCTTCTTCACGGAGCCTTCCTTTAATGTTGTTATGAAAGTGTAAATATCGACCGGAACGTTAGCCTCCTTCACAGTCCAGTGAGTTTGGCCCTGCTGCTCCTGTCCACTCTGTCCCAGGCTCCCAGCCCACCCTGCCACCGTCATCAAATCAATCAGCCTGGCTAATTAAGTGCATCCAAATGAGGCGTCCTCTCCTCTCTTCTCCTCTCCTGTCCTCTCTTCTCATCTCCTCTCCTCTCTCCAACCCTCCCCTCTTCTCCTCTCCTCCTTTTCTCCTCTGCCTCCCAAAAGGTCCCAGTTGTCTTTCCACATCAGCTCTTGTACACGCGAGGCGTGTTGTGCTCCTTATGCTTCCTTATCTTCCAGGCTACAGGATTAGTCTTCTGTTCTTGCTTCTCCCCAAACCTTTCTAGTCCACCTCCCAAGACAAGCTGTAAGGACCCGGCTATCTGAAGGCTGAAGGAGGAAGATGCCGTAACATCAAATCTCTCACTGAAATATAAATAGTGTAACAGGAGAACTACTGGTTGTTTTGTTTGTCTGTCTGTGGTGTAAGGAAGGAAGGGATGTTGTTATTCAATGTATGACTATGAAGGCAACGCAATCATACACAAAAAACAGCTTACACAACATCTTTCCATCAAATTGCAAAAGTAGATAGTGAAAGATTGAAACTCAAGATTTTAATATCCAGGCAACAGGAGTCAATTCTGTATGTTCCAGCAATGCTTTAAACTCCACGTCAGGTGGTCTATCTGCTGAAGACTCATCTCGTGCAGTAGTTAGATATTGTTGCATCCTGATACACTGTTCTCTCCATCCTGATAATGTTCCAAGCTCCCTCTCCCTCTCTCATTGTAAGCTCATCGTGTCACTACTGTGGCTGTACTGTAGCCTGTACACATGTGTATCTGTCACAGTAAGCGATCGTACATAAAAAATGGATGCTTCAGAAAGTATCCCTTTGAGGGCTCTGGAGCGAACAGATGCTTAGCTGTGCACATCTCTTTCTTCCGCTCTCTCTCCCTCTCGCTCTCCCTCTCTCTCTCTTTATGTACTGCATGGCTGTGATGGTGTTGAGGCAGGGAGAGGAGGGGAGCTGGGGCTGTGATGTGGTTGAGGCAGGAAGGTGAAGGTAGGTGGAGCTGTGATGTGGTTGAGGCAGGAAGGTGAAGGTAGGTGGAGCTGTGATGTGGTTGAGGCAGGAAGGTGAAGGTAGGTGGAGCTGTGATGTGGTTGAGGCAGGAAGGTGAAGGTAGGTGGAGCTGTGATGTGGTTGAGGCAGGAAGGGGAGGGGAGCTGGGGCTGTGATGTGGTTGAGGCAGGAAGGGGAGGGGAGCTGGGGCTGTGATGTGGTTGAGGCATGGAGAGGAGGGGAGGGGAGCTGTGAAGGGGTTGAGGTAGGGAGAGGACGGGAGGTGGAGCTCCGATGGGGTTGAGGCATGGAGAGGAGGGGAGGGGAGCTGTGAAGGGGTTGAGGTAGGGAGGGGAGGGGAGGAGAGGTGGGCTCTGATGGGGTTGAGGCAGGAAGGAGAGAGGAGGGGAGGGGAGGTGGGGCTCTGATGGGGATGAGGCAGGGAGGGGAGGTGGGGCTCTGATGGGGTTGAGGGAGGAAGGAGAGAGGAGGGGAGGTGAGGGGAGCTGGGGCTGTGATGTGGTTGACGCAGTGAGAGGAGGGGAGCTGGAGCTGTGATGTGGTTGAGGCAGGAAGGGGAGGGGAGCTGGGGGTGTGATGTGGTTGAGGCAGGAAGGGGAGGGGAGCTGGAGCTGTGATGTGGTTGAGGCAGGAAGGGGAGTGGAGCTGGGGTTGTTATGTGGTTGAGGCAGGAAGGGGAGGGGAGCTGGAGCTGTGATGTGGTTGAGGCAGGAAGGGGAGTGGAGCTGGGGTTGTTATGTGGTTGAGGCAGGAAGGGGAGGGGAGCTGGAGCTGTGATGTGGTTGAGGCAGGAAGGGGAGGGGAGGTGGAGCTGTGATGTGGTTGACGCAGTGAGAGGAGGGGAGCTGGGGCTGTGATGTGGTTGAGGCAGGGAGAGGAGGGGAGCTGGGGGTGTGATGTGGTTGAGGCAGGGAGAGGAGGGGAGCTGGAGCTGTGATGTGGTTGAGGCAGGAAGGGGAGGGGAGGTGGAGCTGTGAAGGGGTTGAGGCAGGAAGGGGAGGGGAGGTGGAGCTGTGAAGGGTTGAGACATGGAGAGGAAGGGAGCTGGGGCTCTGATGGGGTTGAGGCAGGAAGGAGAGAGGAGGGGAGGGAAGGTGGGGGTCTGATGGGGATGAGGCAGGGAGGAGAGGGGAGGAGAGGTGGGGCTCTGATGGGGTTGAGGCAGGAAGGGGAGGGGAGGAGAGGTGGGGCTCTGATGGGGTTGAGGCAGGGAGAGGAGGCAAGGTGGGGCTGTGATGGGGTTGAGGCAGGAAGGGAAGGGAAGGTGGGGCTCCGATGGGGATGAGGCAGGGAGAGGAGGGGAGGTGGAGCTGTGATGGGGTTGAGGCAGGGAGAGGAGTGGAGGAAAGGTGGGGTTCTGATGGGGTTGAGGCAGAGAGGGGAGAGGAGGTGGGGCTCTGATGGGTGTTGAGGCAGGAAGGGAAGGGGAGGTGGGGCTCCGATGGGGATGAGGCAGGGAGAGGAGGGGAGGTGGAGCTGTGATGGGGTTGAGGCAGGGAGAGGAGTGGAGGAAAGGTGGGGTTCTGATGGGGTTGAGGCAGAGAGGGGAGAGGGGAGAGGAGGTGGGGCTCTGATGGGTGTTGAGGCAGGAAGGGGAGAGGAGGTGGGGCTCTGATGGGGTTGAGGCAGGGAGAGGAGTGGAGGTGGGGCTCTGATGGGGTTGAGGCAGGGAGAGGAATGGAGGTGGGCTCTGATGGGGTTGAGGCAGGGAGGGGAGAGGAAGGGAGCTGGGGAATTGATGGGGTTGAGGCAAGGAGATGAGGCGAGGGGGAGTTGTGATGGGGTGGAGGCAGGGAGGGGAGAGGAAGGGAGCTGGGGGTGTGATGGGGTTGAGTTAGGGAGATGAGGGGAGGTGGGGCTGTGATGGGGTTGAGGCAGGGAGGGGAGCTATTCAGTTCTTCCCCCAGGGCACATGGAGAAGCTCCAGAAGTGCAGCAGCTCCAACAGCCACAGTCCCGGGGAGACAGCATATTCTAGCATTCCATCACTGATTCACCTCCTCTTCCCCTCTTATCCTCCTCCACTCATTGCTCGTTCATTCATTTTATCAGGTATTAGAGGACAATTCTAAGTGCAATCAAATCACATTGAAAACAAATGAAAAGTCCAACAGCCTGAGAACAGAGTCTTCAGTTAACATTCCACCACAGATCTGGCACCTGCATGCTCCCTCTCCTCATTCACATAAAACCCCAGCCTTGTTTCAAGGATATAAAGTCATCATCTCTTTTGGAGGGAGGAGGGTGTAGTTCTCTCAGTCTTATCAGATATTAGAGGGTCCTCAGATCCTCAAAACATTCTACAACTACACCATTGACAACATCTTGACTGGCTGCATCACCACTTGCAATGGCTACGTCTCGGCATCCGACCACTAGGCGCTACAGTGGGTAGTGCATACGGCCCAGTACATCACTGGGGCCGAGCTCCCTGCCATCCATGACCTACTGTATATACCAGGCGGTGTCAGAGAAAGGCCTTAAAAATTGTCAAAGTCTCTAGCCACCCAAGTCATAGACTGTTCTCTCTGCTACCGCACGGCAAGCGGTACCGATGCACCAAGTTTGGAACCAACACGTCCCTGAACAGCTTCTACCCCCAAGCCATAAGACTGCTGAACAGTTAGTTAAATAATTAACAAAATAGCTACCTGGACTTTCTGCATTGACCCTTTTTGCACTAACATTTTTGACTCATCACATACACTGCTGCTACTGTTTATTATCTGTCACTTTATTCGTAGTTGTATGTACATAACTATCTCAATTACCTTGTACCCCTGCATATCGACCCCGGTACTGGTACCCCGTGTATATAGTCAAGTTATCGTTACTCATTGTGTATTTCACAGGAGGTTGGTGGCACCTTAATTGGTGGAGGACGGGCTCATGGTAATGGCTTGAGCGGAATCAGTAGAATGGTATCAAATACTTCTAAAACATAGTTCCCATGTGTTTAATGCCATTCCATTCTCTCTGTTCCAGCCATTATTGTGAGGGCCTCTGTCTCTGTCACTGGCAGCAGTTGTCTCAATGATCGAGTTTTCTATGAATATTCAAATGCATCTCCAGAGAAAACCACTGGTTATTAATTAGCACAGTGTTCTGGTCTCACACGCTGCACCGACACACACACACACACACACACACACACACACACACACACACACACACACACACACACACACACACACACACACACACACACACACACACACACACACACACACAAACAGCAACTGGCTATAAATAACACTACTGGGGGGCATGCTGCCATGCTTTAAACCCATAACTCTCATCTTCAAGTATAGAAAACTACTTGGTCTACCTCTGCAGTTGACGGCAGGCTGCCCTCTCCTAAGACACCATTTACACCCCTTTTTTCATTTAAAAAAACATTTATCCACCTTTTGCTAAAAAAATGCATTGAAAGGATAGAGAGACATTGTCAACAGCAATGACATTACAAGAACTTCTACACTGGTAACATTTACTGTCATTTCAAGGTCCAGGCAGTCAATCCAAGGTCAGAAAAATTCAGATGAAACATTGAAGACTTTTGTGAGCTTTGAACACATGGCAATGACCAGTGAACCAAGATAACCGCTCAAAATGGCTGCTATGTTATTGGCATTCTGTTAGATGTACAGTATGTGCTGTGTGCTGATAGTTTTTTCATGCCTGATGGGTCAGTATGTGACCTTTTAGAGTCAACTGGGGGAAAAAACAAGCAAGTTCCACACACACACACACACACATATAAACACACACCAGCACGCATGGACACACAAACACACACAGCAAGTCCTACACGTAGCTTAGGGACGTATTGACTGCATCCACCAGATGGTAAGGGTCGGAGAAAATCCCAATGGTAATACAAAGACCCTGGAACACACAAACTCCTACACATGCCTGTGCACAGACTGACACACACAAACAGGCATTTACATAACTACACAAACAAACTTATATGTGCATACGCATTCATGCACACATACAGACACACGCACGCACACACATACACCGACACACACACTGACTGGATCAGATCAATCTTGTGACGACAGGCACTCCCTCAGAAACTAAGGTCCTAAATATATGGGTCTAAATTAGGACCTGATACAACACAAACACACACTTTATCCACTGAGGAGCATGCTGCTTTGGTACATTCTGGAAAGCCAGAGAAGCTAGGCAGCCATGTCTGCATAAACGTCTGTTTTCCAATGTGACCCAGTCAGTAATATACTGTGTGTGTGTGCGTGCGTGTGTGCGTGCGTGCAGTAATGAGTTTGTCCTGGTAGCTGCTGAGGTGTCCTGTCCTCCTGGAGTAGTAGATTTATGAGTTGTGACCAAATCAAACCTCACCTTTAGATTGGTTTCATGTTTTACAAGGACACTGTGGCCCGACAGACCCACAGGCCACCACATTGGTTTTAACGCAGCACTGTATAATGTAACTATAACTGACTGCCTTATCTTAGTCTGAGGTGGGCAATTCCCAGGTAACCCAGTGATGCTGAGACCCAGTTTCCATTTTAAAATGTATGTTAAACAAACAAAAAAAAGAATTTGAAAGTTAAACAAATCATACAGTACAACCCTATGTGTTCTATGCACAAGGACCACTTTTAACAATTTCCACAGAAAATTTTACAAAATACATTAACTTGAAGAACAGTGCAGATGCAACGTTTGGGAAGAGAATTACGGTTTGTGCTGATTGTGCTGTCATTCTGTTACCAAAGGATGCATCTGCATTACTATTCAATCATTGGTTTTTGATTGACATACAGTACATTCTAAAGTAAATAATCACCCTGTTACCGTGGAATTGCCCAGTTACTTTTAAAATGGAGGAATCTTGATAGTATGTAGGCTATGCAAATTCAATTCAATTCAATTCAATTCAATAGAAAGATACTTTTAGTATTACATTGAGACAGCTGTACACACACACCATATAGCTACACACCAATAGCACAAATAGCCTTGTGACTCCCATCGCTCTAGCCCATACTCTCAACAACTTGGCCTCACCTGTGTGTGTGTGTGTGTGTGTGTGTGTGTGTGTGTGTGTGTGTGTGTGTGTGTGTGTGTGTGTGTGTGTGTGTGTGTGTGTGTGTGTGTGTGTGCGTGTGTGTGTGTGCGAGTACAAGTGCGCAGCCAGGTCACCCATGATACAAGTCAGTATTCACTGTCCATCCATGTCTGAGGACTTTGGGAGATGACGTGGAAACCGGCCACTAGGGGGCAACAGTGAGTGCTGTTACATTCAAGTAGGTTTCGGTTTTGCATCTACCTCTTATTCCAAAGGTTGCAAGTGTTTAGGGTTAACTTTAGTCATTAACTCCACATTTTTAAGGCATTAACTCCGAATGGTTAAGGTAAGGTTTGGAATATGCTTAAAACAAAAATATCAAAAACAACTTTCAACCGCTCAATTCAAACTTGCAACCTTTGGAATAAGAAGCAGATCCTTACGCCTCTGATTCCTCTCTACGCAGCTGCCTCTGATTCCTCTCTAAGCAGCTGCCTATGATTCCTCTCTAAGCATCTGCCTATGATTCCTCTCTAAGCATTTGCCTCTGATTCCTCTCTAAGCATCTGCCTCTGATTCCTCTCTAACCATCTGCATTTGATTCCTCTGTAAGCATATGTCTTACTCCTCTGTAAGCATCTGCCTCTGATTCGACGACAAGTTATTGGGAAGATTAAACTACCAACGGGACATTCAAATCGGTATAATCTTGTGCTTCACAGAGTCGTGGTTGAACGATGACAATATCAACATACAGCTGGCTGGTTATACGATATACCGGCAGGATAGAACAGCGGCGTCTGGTAAGACAAGGGGCGGTGGTCTGTGTATTTTTGTAAACAACAGCTGGTGCACAATATCTAAGGAAGTCTCGGGCTACTGCTCGCCTGAGGTAGAGTTTCTCATGATAAGCTGCAGACCCCATTACCTACCGAGAGAGTTTTCATCTATATTCTTTGTAGCTGTTTACATACCACCACAGTCAGAGGCTGGCACTAAGATAGCATTGAATGAGCTGTATCCCGCCATAAGCAAACAAGAAAACGCTCAACCCGAGGTAGCGCTCCTAGTAGCTGGGACTTTAATGCAGGGAAACTTAAATCAGTTTTACCAAATTTCTATCAACATGTTACATGTGCAACCAGAGGGAAAATAACTATGGACCACCTATACTCCACACACAGAGATGCATACAAAGCTCTCCCTCGCCCTCCATTTGGCAAATCTGACCATAATTCTATCTTCCTGATTTCTACAAGCAAAGATTAAAGCAGGAAGCACCTGTGACAAGATCATAAAAAAAGTGGTCAGATGAAGCAGATGCTAAGCTACAGGACTGTTTTGCTAGCACAGACTGGAATATGTTCTGGGATTCCTCCAATGGCATTGAGGAGTACACCACATCTGTCATTGGCTTCATCAATCTGTGCATCGATGATGTCGTCCCCACAGTGAGACCAGAAACCATGGATTACAGGCAGCATCCGCACTGAGCTAAAGGACAGAGCTGCTGCTTTCAAGGACCAGGACTCTAACCCTGAAGCTTACAAGAAATCCCGCTATGCCCTCCGTCGAACCATCAGGACTAAGATCGAGTCATACTACACCGGCTCTGACGCTCGTCAGATATGGCAGGGCCTGCAAACCATTACAGACTACAAAGGGAAGCACAGCTGAGAGCTGCCCAGTGACATGAGTATACCGGACGAGCTAAACTACTTCTATGCTCACTTCGAGGCAAGAAACACTGAAACATGCATGAGAGCACCAGCTGAACCGGAAGACTGTGTGATCCCGCTCTCCGCAGCCGATGTGAGTAAGACCTTTAGACAGGTCAACATTCACAAGGCCGCAGGGCCAGATGGATTACCAGGACGTGTACTGCGAGCATGCGCTGACCAACTAGCAAGTGTCTTCACTGACATTTTCAACCTATCCCTGTCCGAGTCTGTAATACCAAAATGTTTTAAGTAGACCACCATAGTCCCTGTGCCCAAGAACACTACAGTGAGGGAAAAAAGTATTTGATCCCCTGCTGATTTTGTACGTTTGCCCACTGACAAAGAAATGATCAGTCTATCATTTTAATGGTAGGTTTATGTGAACAGTGAGAGACAGAATAACAACAAAAAAATCCAGAAAAACGCATGTCAAAAATGTTATAAATTTATTTGCAAACAATTTGAACTTCTACTTTTAAAAATCCACCTCTCCAAAAACAAGTCTCTCACCGTTGCCGCCTGCTATAGACCCCCCTCGGCCCCTAGCTGTGCTCTGGACACCATATGTGAACTGATTGCCCCCCATCTATCTTCAGAGCTCGTGCTACTAGGTGACCTAAACTGGGACATGCTTAACACCCCAGCCATCCTACAATCCAAGCTTGATGCCCTCAATCTCACACAAATTATTAATGAACCCACCACATACAACCCCAAAGCCGCAAACACTGGCACCCTCATAGATATCATCCTAACCAACGTGCCCTCTAAATACACCTCTGCTGTTTTCAACCAAGATCTCAGTGATCACTGCCTCATTGCCTGCACCCGTAATGGGTCAGCGGTCAAACGACCTCCACTCATCACTGTCAAACGCTCGCTGAAACATTTCAACGAGCAAGCCTTTCTAATCGACCTGGCCCTGGTATCCTGGAAGGATATTGACCTCATCCCGTCAGTAGAGGATGCCTGGTTATTTTTTTTAAATGCCTTTCTCACCATCTTAAATAAGCATGCCCCTTTCAAGAAATTTAGAACCAGGAACAGATATAGCCCTTGGTTCTCCCCAGACCTGACTGCCCTTAACCAACACAAAAAATATCCTGTGGCGTTCTGCATTAGCATCGAATTGCCCCCGCGATATGCAACTTTTCAGGGAAGTTAGAAACCAATACACACAGGCAGTTAGAAACGCCAAGGCTAGCTTTTTCAAACAGAAATTTGCTTCCTGCAACTCAAACTCTAAAAAGTTCTGGGACATTGTAAAGTCCATGGAGAATAAGAACACCTCCTCCCAACTGCCCACTGCACTGAGGATAGGAAACTCTGTCACCACCGATAAGCCCACTATAATTGAGAATTTCAATAAGCATTTTTCTATGGCTGGCCATGCTTTCCACCTAACTACCCCTACTGCATTCAACAGCACTGCACCCCCCACAGCTACTCGCCCAGCCTCCCCCATTTCTCCTTCTCCCAAATCCATTCAGCTGATGTTCTGAAAGAGCTGGACAATCTGGACCCTTTCTTTCTAAAATTATCTGCAGAAATTATTGCAACCCCTATTACTAGCCTGTTCAACCTCTCTTTCGTGTTGTCTGAGATTCCCATAGATTGGAAAGCAGCTGCTGTCATCCCCCTCTTCAAAGGAGGTGACACTCTTGACCCAAATTGCTACAGACCTATATCCATCCTACCCTGCCTTTCTAAGGTCTTCGAAAGCCAAGTCAACAAACAGATTACCGACCATTTCGAATCCCACCGCACCCTCTCCGCTATGCAATCTGGTTTCAGAGCTGGTCATGGGTGCACCTCAGCCACGCTCAAGGTCCTAAACGACATCGTAACCGCCATCGATAAGAAACAATACTGTGCTGCCGTATTCATTGACCTGGCCAAAGCTTTTGACTCTGTTAATCAACACATCCTTATCGGCAGACTCAGTAGCCTTGGTTTCTCAAACGATTGCGTTGCCTGGTTCACCAACTACTTCTCTGATAGAGTGTGTCAAATCGGAGGGCCTGCTGTCCGGACCTCTGGCAGTCTCTATGGGGGTACCACAGGGTTCAATTCTTGGGCCAACTCTTTTCTCTGTATACATCAATGATGTCGCTCTTGCTGCTGGTGAATCTCTGATCCACCTCTACGCAGACGACACCATTCTGTATACTTCTGGCCCTTCTTTGGACACTGTGTTAACAACCCTCCAGACGAGCTTCAATGCCATACAACTCTCCTTCCGTGGTCTCCAACTGCTCCTAAATACAAGTAAAACTAAATGCATGCTCTTCAACCGATCGCTGCCTGCACCTGCCCGCCTGTCCAGCATCACTTCTCTGGACGGTTCTGACTTAGAATTTGTGGACAACTACAAATACCTTGGTGTCTGATTAGACTGTAAACTCTCCTTCCAGACTCACATCAATCATCTCCAATCCAAAGTTAAATCTAGAATTGGCTTCCTATTTCGCAACAAAGCATCCTTCACTCATGCTGCCAAACATACCCTCGTAAAACTGACCATCCTACCAATCCTCGACTTCGGGGATGTCATTTACAAAATAGCCTCCAATACCCTACTCAACAAGCTGGATGCAGTCTATCACAGTGCCATCCGTTTTGTCACCAAAGCCCCATATACCACCCACCACTGCAACCTGTACGCTCTCGTTGGCTGGCCTTCGCTTCATAATCGTCGCCAAACACATTGGCTCCAGGTCATCTACAAGACCCTGCTAGGTAAAGTCCCCCCTTATCTCCGCTCAATGGTCACCATAGCAGCACCCACCTGTAGCACGCGCTCCAGCAGGTATATCTCTCTGGTCACCCCTAAAGCCAACTCCTCCTTTGGTCGTCTCTCCTTCCAGTTCTCTGCTACCAATGACTGGAACGAACTACAAAAATCTCTGAAACTGGAAACACTTATCTCCCTCACTAGCTTTAAGCACCAGCTATCAGAGCAGCTCTCAGATCACTGCACCTGTACATAGCCCATCTATAATTTAGCCCAAACTACTACCTCTTCCCCTACTGTATTTATTTATTTTATTTATTATTTTGCTCCTTTGCACCATATTATATATATTTTAACTTTGAACTTTCTTCAAATTACAAATCTACCATTCCAGTGTTTTACTTGCTATACTTTATTTACTTTGCCACCATGGCCTTTTTTGCCTTTACCTCCCTTATCTCACATCATTTGCTCACATTGTATATAGTCTTATTTTTTCTACTGTATCATTGATTGTATGTTGTTTTACTCCATGTGTAGCTCTGTGTTTTTGTATGTTGTCGAACTGCTTTGCTTTATCTTGGCCAGGTCGCAATTGTAAATGAGAACTTGTTCTCAACTTGCCTACCTGGTTAAATAAAGGTGAAATAAATAAATAAAAAATAAAAAAATATGATGGAGTCTCCATTGCACTCAACACTGCCCTTTCCCACCTGGATAAAAGGAACACCTATGTGAGAATGCTATTCATTGACTACAGCTCAGCGTTCAACACCATAGTGCCCTCAAAGCTCATCAATAAACTAAGGACCCTGGGACTAAACACCTCCCTCTGCAACTGGATCCTGGACTTCCTGATGGGCTGCCCCCAGGTGGTAAGGGTAGGTAACAACACATCCGCAGGGGTGCGTGCTCAGCCCCCTCCTGTACTCCCTGTTCACTCATGACTGCAGGGCCAGGCACAACTCCAACATCATCATTCAATTTGCTGATGACACAACAGTGGTAGGCCTGATCACCGACAACAACGAGACAGCCTATAGGGAGGAGGTCAGAGACCTGGCCGTGTTGTGCCAGGACAACAATCTCTCCCTCATTGTGATCAAGACAAAGGAGATGATTGTGGACTACAGGAAAAAGAGGACTGAGCACGCCCCAATTCTCATCGACGGGGCTGCAGTGGAGCAGGTTGAGAGCTTCAAGTTCCTTGGTGTCCACATCACCAACAAACTAACATGGTTCAAGCACACCATGACAGTCGTGAAGTGGGCACGACAAAACCTATTCCCCCTCAGGAGACTGAAAAGATTTGGCATGGGTCCTCAGATCCTCAAAAGGTTCTACAGCTGCACCATTGAGAGCATCCTGACTGTTTGCATCACTGCCTGGTATGGCAACTGCTCGGCCTCCGACCTCAAGGCACTACAGAGGGTAGTGCGAACGGCTCAGTACATCACTGGGGCCAAGCTACCTGCCATCCAGGACCTCTGTACTAGGCGGTGTCAGAGGAAGGCCCTAAAAATTGTCAAAAACTCCAGCCACCCTAGTCATAGACTGTTCTCTCTGCTAACACACGGCAATTGGTACCGGAGCGCCAAGTCTAGGTCCAAGAGGCTTCTAAACAGCTTCTACCCCCAAGCCATAATACTCCTGAACATCAAGTCAAATGGCTACAAAGACTATTCACATTGCCCCCCCTCTCCACACCACTGCCACTCTCTGTTGTCATCTATGCACAGTCACTTTAATTAACTTTACCTACATGTACATACTACCTCAACTAACCAGTGCCCCTGCACATTGACTCTGTACCGGCACCCCCCTGTAAATATTGTTATTTTTTACTGCTCCTCTTTAATTACTTGTTACATTTATCTCTTATTCTTATCTGTATTTTTTAAAACTGCACTGTCGGTTAAGGGCTCGTAAGTAAGCATTTCACTGTAAGGTCTACACCTGTTGTATTTGGCGCATGTGACTAATAAAATTTGATTCCTCTATAAGCATGTCTCTGATTCCTCTATAAGCATGTCTCTGATTCCTCTATAAGCATGTCTCTGATTCCTCTATAAGCATGTCTCTGATTCCTCTATAAGCATCTGCCTCTGATTCCAAAGGTTGCGAGTTTGAATCAGAAGTCAGTAGTATGGTTTAGACTTGAGACACACACACACACACACACACACTGACCTCAGAATGTTGCCTAATTATTTAGGGTTAGGCTCAATTTCAATTGAACGCAGTCAATTCAGAAAGTAAACTGAAATTCCAATTCAGTGATTGAAAAAGGGACATCCATTTTGAATGACTTCTCAATTAACTGAAAAAGAGAAGATATGTCATACGTTTTTCAATTTTGAGATTTCAAATTCATATCACTTCTTGAATTGACTGCCTTCAATTCGAATTGAGACCAACCCTGATGCACACACACACACACACACACACACACACACACACACACACACACACACACACACACACACACACACACACACACACACACACACACACACACAGTACAGTAGACACACACACACACAGCAGTATTTGGGGTATGTATACAGAATGGCTAACATATTCTCTCAAGCCGGAAAGATAAGTGTTACAATTTTGTAAATGATTACATGCACAAATACTACAAATAATGAAATATGAGTGAAATACTAATTTCAGCCAAAGAGTACCTGAGATCATACAATTGTATTTCAGAAGGCACAGTAAATAAACTCTCAGAGATTGCACAAGGAAATGTTAATGATGAGGGAGTAATGCTCTGTATTTGCAGAGAATGAGTGAAACGTTCTATAGAGCAACTGATATAGGGTCACTCTGACCAATCCCTCTATTGTACACTCTTCCTGATGAAACCTTGACACTCCTTACTTCTTAGAAGCAGCAGTAACTGTATATCAAAGAATTCAGAACCTCTAACAACCTCTGACCTTTCAATGTTCAATATAATATGGGAGAAATCCTCTATTATTTGTTAGTGTATGTATGAATCACTACTTCCTGTACTCTAATCCCTGTATTGTATATATTTCCCATAAAACCTTGACATTGCTTATGTTAGACCATGAGCTCTGCTATCCACCGTATCAACTGTATCAAATAATCTGTAACCTCTACCAAACTCTTACCACAGCGTTGAATACTACAACAGGGTGTTTTGTTCAATCTTTCCCATAAAACCTTGACACTGCTTGTGGAAGACCATGAGCCTTGCTATCCAACAAATAACTTCAAACTGAATGTTCTGTTAGTTTTGCCCCTGCTGAACATTCTTCCACCAGATGTTCCAACAGCGTTTGCAGGTTTTGTGCAGGTGTATAATCGTTCTAAATTGGCCCGCTCATACCTGTGTCTCTCCATCCTAACACTGGCTGATCATTCTATTACGTATCCCTGCAGGTGCAATTATCCCAATAAGGCTGAATCTGCTCTGTGGGAGAAATGGCACCATCATCTCAGGGCTTCTGTCTGTTGCAATGAGAGAGAGGGGGTGAGAGAGAGCTTTGTCATCAGCAGCCAAAATATACGGTGTCCATATTGGACACAGAGTCACAAGGAGTTTGTGTGATGCCTCACCAACACCATATGCCTTAGGTTGTCCTAATATGGACACCATACACAGTATGAAGTGTACAGGAACTGTGTGTGGTTTAGAGGTAGGCATCAGACAGACTGTGATGTGAGGAATGAGGGAACACAGAAATATGATGAGTCGATGATGAGACAAGATAAATTACCTGTAGCTATTTGGACAGATGTCGGTTATGTCTCACTCACATCCTCCTCTATTGCTCTCTGTCTCCCTCTCTGCTGGTCTTTCTCTCACTTTCTCTTAAGTTAGAGATACGTTTAGAAATAATTATGAATGGAAAAACTATTTGGAATACCATTAATGTTATTATGAGTCAGCTTTGTATCCTGAAATAACTGTATATGTATTCAGTTCATCACATTACGCCTTCCTGTCTCGCTCTCTGTCCTCTTTCTGTCCTCTCACTCTCTCTCTCTCCCAAGGATCTGGGATCTGTCTTTAGATGTCATGAAATATAAAACAGTCCTTATCATTTACAACTGCCACTGTCCTTCATGTCTGTTAAAATATGTATCAGCACTTATTGGTAAGACAACACTCTCATTCTCTGTTTCAATTTCTTTCTCTCCCTTTTCAGGAAATCTCAGATCTCTTCAACATTGTCTGCATCCCAAATGGCAACCTATTCCCTACATAGTGCACTACTTTTGACTAGGGCCACTAGGGCAAAATGAGTGCACTATATAGGGAATAGGGTGCAGCAGGGTGCCATTTGGAATGCACACATTGACATTTCAAGGGGAGACAGACAAGGTATCTTTCACGTTCGCCATGTGATACAATTGGTGCCGTTGTCCAACAGGAAAAGCACTTTGTGTGTGTGTGTCATGAATACCCCGCTAGAGCTAAGGGTAGGCAGGCTGCATCCTGTTAGACAGACCATTGTGACCGCTCTACACGAGTATGGAGAGGGTAGGATGTTGACAAACCACTGGGCACAAAATGGTTGAATCAACGTTGTTTCAATGTCATTTGTCAACGTATTGTAACGTGGAATCTATGTGGAAAATACATTGGATTTGAAAAAAAGTCATCAATGTCAACTGTTGTTTTGAGGGTAACATTTCAACCACAGGATTATGTCATCATGGTAACCAATTTTCAACATAGACAACCCTTAGATAAAATATGTTGGATTCGTACCTTTGAAAAAATGTCAGATCTTCAACAGTATATACACTATCAGAAAAATAAACTATAGTCTGGGCAGCACCTCCTACTGGAGATATCTATCTACACCCATTTGATCTCCCATCCAGAGTTTTAACCAAGCCCAGCTTTTATATTTGTCACTGACTATTACCAATGTGCTATCATGAGAATGATTATTGAAAGATCGCATAATAACTAAATATATTCACTGTTTCTATTGAAGTAATTCCAAAGGAAAGTTTTAACAGAGCAATTGAAATGTAAGCATACTTTATAAATCATATATCATTAATGATACTACTTAGGCCTATATAAAGTATTTGAGAAGTCATCAACAGCCATGGGTTTAAATTAGACCCGGGTTCAACTAAAAATAGACAATACATATAGGCCCAGGGTTTTCAGCTTTGGTTGATTTCAAATGCAATCTTCAAGTTAATAACTAATATGTTGGATTTACATCTCCATCTCAACCAAAAAAAGTAAGTTAAAGAGTAGGACTTAATCAAGTCAAACTTGATTTATAGTGCATTTATCAAGACAGCGATGTCGCCTCTCCCCCCTCCTGTTTGCACTGGCACTTGAACCCCTTGGAGAAAGAATTAGACAGGACCCAAACATAACAGGTATCAGTATTAGTAAACATGAATATAAACTAAAGTTATTTGCACGCAATCTCCTGATACAGTATACATGATCAATATTGAAAACTCAATTCCCCCTTTCTAAAAATATTTTCATAATACTCTAAAATCTCAGGATATAAAATTAATGTGGAAAAAAATGAAATAATGGCAATAATGAAAAGAAAAAGAATAACTCACAATCTACATCAATCCTTAAGTGGACCACAAAAAAGACAAAATACTTAAAAAGTGACAATAAGTCAGATAAGGATGTTCATATGATAGGGAAGATATGCAAAGCCTTGCAGAGAGCATATCCAACTGACAATCTCTGACAAAAAAACAATTAGAACCAAGATGTAAAAGACTAATTAAATATTATTTGGAAGTTTTATTTGATTTAGTCCTATTCTTCAACTTGGATATTTGGTTGAGATGGAGAAGTAAATCCAACATATCAAATCAAAACTTTAAATGCATTTTAAATAAAGTTTGATTTAATCCTATTCTTTAACTTAGATTTTTGGTTGAGATGGAGACATGAATCCAACATAGAAATTATTAATTTGTAGACAAACTGGAATTAAAGCCAGACTACGTCAGTGGCTCAAAAGATACATCTCCTTCAAATGTTGATATTTGGTTGTGTCGAAAACCGAACACAATTCAATATAATTTTGCAAACAGTAAATAGCCTAAAGTTAAGAAAATCTTACAAATGTAACAGTATTCATTCAACTTTAAAGTAACACAAAGTATATTGCCACATTTTGAAGTTACTGTAACTGTAAATGTCTTCTAATGTAATCATAGAAAGTCTGCATGTTTAAGATAGCATGCTAAGGTCGCAGGTCTGTGGAGATCTTCACAATTGCTATTATAATCTGCACAGAATCTCAAAAAGCATTGATCCCTTGCACTATGTACTTTTAATGTAATCTCAACAGCAATCCAGGTTATTTGGTTGTGCTATTAGATGAAGCACGGTGATAACACATTAAGTTGTTGTTTAAATACTAAATATCTGACATTGTATTCCCATTTGTACTTGTTTGTGCTTTTAGATGGTTGAAATCATAGATAATGATAACACATTGGGAATTCCAGAAACTTCTCGCTGTCTTTTTGAGTGGGTGAATAAAGGTTGAACGTAGGTGTCACAATAAGTACCGTATGCGGCAACCTGTAACTTAACTGAAGTTCTTCCCCCTACCGGTGACTCTACTGTGTCTTAAAAGAGCCAGCCCAGACATTGTAACGTTTTGGTAATAGGATGATGGAATTGGCTGAAGCAGTGCGGAGTCTAAGAGAAGGCGTGTGGAGTGTCTGTGTGATGTACTGGCTTCACGAACAGATGCTAGGTGGGTTTCAGGCTTACAGCATCAATTAGTACAACTGATTACATCTCCCTGCATTGTGCTTGATATAATGAAGTGAACAGAAGAGAGTAAGTAAGTTCTATGTAAATGTTTAAAAGACAGAAAAGACAGAAATATAGACGATAAATGATGACTTCATGACATACAATATAAGCTTGATGCTGTCAAGACAAAGTAAATGGAATACATTCTACTTAAGGGGAGAGCAGGAGTGAACAGAAGGAGTGAAGAACAATATGGGGGAAAATACAAAAATATGGAGGACAAATGTTGTCTGTACAGTCCATAAGTTTCCTGTCAGATACATTATAATTACTATAATACACCTGTCAATAGCCTGTAAATGGTCTGTATTCAGGCCCAAAGACATGTCCGTGTGCTCGCATACCTGCACACTCACATGCAGGACACACACACTGCATGATGACACTTACTGTGCACTTGCCTACCTGCAGCCCCTTCCCCCTCTAGCCAAGCCCCTTCCCCCTCTAGCCAAGCCCCTTCCCCTTCTAGCTAAGCCACAGCTAAATGGACCTTTAAGAAAGAGAAACTGTACGGCAGATTTAAGGCATGGCAAATTAAAACCCAGACTGCGCCTATCGGTTGAAAGCTAAATTGTAATTACTCAATTCAGGTTAGTTAATGTCAGGGCCCAGGCATACTAAAGATAATTTGGCTGGGCTGTTCATCTTGTAGGGGGGTGGAGGGGTAGTGGTGTGTGTGTGTGGTGCTGAGCGCTAGCTGGCGATTCCGTAACAAATCAAGACAGTAATTACCAGCGGGGATCCAGCCAAGCGCGGATGGAGAGACCCAATGTCATTAACTTGCCTACCGTTCACCTCGGGAAGCAGGGAGGGGGATGCTTGTCATTATTTTCTATTATTCAGGAGAACAGCAGCACAATTTGCTACTGAATGAGTAAGATATACGCATTACACACACACGCACAAACACACACACCTTTGTCTGATGGCCCAGCCACCCGGCTGAAGCACCCAGTCTCGTCGCAGGAGCGTGTGTAAGACAGCTGCACCTTGGTGTGGTAAAAGGGACCAGGGCAAGAGACTAATATGGCTTGAAGAATCACACTAAATTCATTATAGTCGCTAATGCCTCCATGACATTAATAATAAATCCTCAGTGGTTTGCTAAAGGGAAGGGATGTAAAGGATAGAAGTGGATAAAAGAACTGTGAATGGTTGAATATGTTGGAGTAAAATTACGTCGGTTGGTAGAAAATCCTACCAGCTCGTCTCAGCTCAGAATTAGATGTTCATCCATGTTTCTCAAACTTCAAATTTCGAAGTTGTTCCAAATGTCAAGTTTCAAAGTGTTTAAGGTTCAGTTTAGGCATTAACTCTGAATTTTAAGGTTAGGGTTAAGTTCAGGCATATGCTTTCAAGGTTATGACACGAACATCTAAATATTTAAAATTTCCGACAATCCTTTAATGAGGGTGTCCCCTGGAAGTTGTGCTAAACATCCTTCCTTCCTGTTTTGTCTCCAGCGCATCACACAGGTGTCTGATGCAGCGCCAGCGGGGTGCCTTGGCAGGCAGTGATGCATCATGGGTATACCTGGACCCACTCTGGGTGTAGGTAATCCAAGTTCACCCATATCAAAGAGAATGATTTATTTGTAGAGCAGCACTGGGAGACAGACAGACGAAAAGAGAGAGAGGGGTTGGCTGGCTGGTATAGCTTGGAGAGATGTTACAGAGAGAAGGATAGAGTGAGCCAGAGGTTTAAATAAATAAAGATCTTTCCAGAAACAGTATCAACCACCATACACCAAGTAATTAAATCCCTGGACAAGTTTTCCTCCGTCCCAAAATCATCCATCAAATGGCACCATATTCCCTACAAAGTGCACTACTTTTGACCAGCCCTATAGAATTAGAGACGCAGACTTTGTGATTGTTTTTTTTTCTTGCAGATAAACCTCCTTCTATCTTTAAAATCCTTCAAAGGAATACTCCCAATGGACCTCTCAGAACAGAGCTGTGCCTTCCGGTCCGCTCTGTCTCTAAAAAAGTCAACTGATTCTAGATGATAACTGTGTGTGTGTGTGTGTGTGTGTGTGTGTGTGTGGCTTGTCTGGTCCCATCTACGTCCCGCCTCTTTGGGACCAGACCACTCCTGGGACTAACTTACCCCTGTGTTCCAGAGCCTAGCTTGTTGTCATGGCAACTGAGGACTGAGAGGGTAGGCAATTGTTTCTACCTTTAAAAAACCTGTCATCAACTCGATTGTACTAGCACAGACACACAGACAGGCAGACTCAAAGCTTTGTCCCCATATGACTGTCCATCTGTCTGTCTAGGTGGCTGGCCTTCCTGTTCTGCAATATTTACCACTGATACTTATCAACTGGGAACAAACAGGTAATTCTAGTTTCAGTTGTTGCTTTTCAACCTTCTGACCGCTTGTTTAAAGAGGGCTTACATTATTAATTACATCTAAAAACGATCAATGAACACATATCCTAGATAGGGGGGGGGGAGGTTTTTGGGAGGTGTATGTTTTTGCATTTGTGGAGATCCTTGTGAATGTGCTTGTCAATCAGGCTTCCCAATAGTCATATTCATTAAATCTGAGAGATAGGAAAATTATGGAGAAGTTTTAGCAGAGCCCTACTGACACCTGGTGGTCATTTTGACCATATTTGCAGGGTTACCTCAAAGCAAAGACACAATCTCAATGACTATGGTCAAATCAATCAAATTAAATTGTATTGGTCACATACACATGGTTAGCAGATGTTGTTTTGAGTGCAGCGAAATGCTTGTGTTTCTAGTTCCGACAGTGCAGCAATATCTAACATGTAGTCTAACAATTCAACACAACTATTTAATACACACAAATCTAAGTAAAGGAATAAGAGTATATACATATATATATGGACGAGTAATGACAGAGTGGCATAGGCAAGATGCAATAGATGGTATAAAATACAGTATATACATATGAGATGAGTAATGCAAGATATGTAAACATTATTAAAGTGGCATTATTAAAATGACTAGTGATCCATTTATTAAAGTTGCCAATGATTTCAAGTCTGTATGAGGGCAGCAGCCTCTCTGTGTTAGTGATGGCTGTTTATCAGTCTGATGGCCTTGAGATAGAAGCTGTTTTTCAGTCTCTCGGTCCCAGCTTTGATGCACCTGTACTGACCTCGCCTTCTGGATGGTAACGGGGTGAACAGGCAGTGGCTCGGGTGGTTGTTGTCCTTGATCTTTTTGGCCTTCCTGTGACATCGGGTGCTGTAGGTGTCCTGGAGGGCACGTAGTTTGCCCCCGGTGATGCGTTGTGCAGACCGCACCACCCTCTGGAGAGCCTTGCGGTTGAGGGAGGTGCAGTTGCCGTACCAGGCGGTGAAACAGCCCAACAGGATGCTCTCAATTGTGCATCTGTAAAAGTTTGTGGGTTTTAGGTGACAAGTCAAATTTTTTCAGCCTCCTGAGGTTGAAGAGGCAATGTGTGGTTGGATCATTTCAGTTTGTCCATGATGTGTACACCGAGGAATTTAAAACTTTTACCTTCTCCACTGCAGTCCCGTCGATGTGGATAGGTGGGTGCTCCCTCTGCTGTTTCCTGAAGTCCACGATCATCTCCTTTGTTATGTTGACATTAAGTGAGGTTGTTTTCCTGACACCACACTCCGAGTGCCCTCATTTCCCCCCTGTAGGCTGTCTCGTCATTGTTGGTAATCAAGCCTGGAGGCATGCATGGCCACGTAGTCATGGGTGAACAGGGAGTACAGGAGGGGAATGAGCACGCACCCTAGGTGGGGCCCCAGTATTGAGGATCAGTGGAGTGGAGATGTTGTTTACTACCTTCCCCGACTGGGGGAGGCCCGTCAGGATATCCAGGACCCAATTGTACAGGGCGTTCTTGGTGGTGAAGCCATGCAATGATGTGGTGTTATACTCAATTCCTGGAGGGCTGTGTGTCTGCTGTTTTTTGTTTATTTTCTTTCAATTTGTGTCCAATTAAGATATAATCAACCAGGTGAGGGGAATGCCTAACTACCCAACAAGCACCTAACATTCTGCGAACCATATGTTTCTTAAAGTTTGGCGAGAGCGTTGTTGTCCTTTGGTTATCATGCGTACAACCTCCCACAACTTTATTTGAATGGTGCAGGATAGTTGCTTGGCTTTTATTTATTTTTTGCACATTTAAGAAACTTGACAAAAAAAATGAAATCTTGGCATTTCATTACTTTAACAGAATGTTTCCTAAAAGTTCAAACATGGTTACACTTTACTTAAATTTTGGTAATGTTCTAGGAACAATCTCCAACTGGTTTGACATTGTGAATGTTCTCAAAAGATCAGAGAATGTTAAAAACCTACTTTCTTCAGTGGGAATTTCAGTACTTCAGCATAACGTTTCCTACAGGTTTCCTCATGGTCCTATTTAAAGTTGTTCTCAAATTGTTCTAAGAATGTTAAAACTTTCCATAAAAACCACAAGAAAACTATAGTAACGTTCAGAGAACGTTCTTAGAATGTTATTTAGAAACATATACATTCAGATCTCAGAATCAACAAAACAGTTTCTATCCTCTATCTTGTTACAGTTGAAGTCGGAAGTTTACATACACCTTAGCCAAATACATTTACACATTTACATTTACAATACATTTTCACAATTCCTGACATTTCATCCTAGTAAAAATTCCCTGTCTTTGCTCAGTTAAGATCACCGCTTTATTTTAAGAATGTGAATTGTCAGAATAATAG
This sequence comes from Salmo trutta, assembly GCF_901001165.1. NCBI lineage: Eukaryota > Metazoa > Chordata > Actinopteri > Salmoniformes > Salmonidae > Salmo > Salmo trutta. The sequence continues at coordinate 29,990,726 of NC_042966.1, read as the reverse complement.
TGGAGAGAATGATTTATTTTAGCTTTTATTTCTTTCATCACATTCCCAGTGGGTCAGAAGTTTACATACACTCAATTAGTATTTGGTAGCATTGCCTTGAAATTGTTGAACTTGGGTTAAACCTTTCGGGTAGCCTTCCACAACGAGTTGGGTGAATTTTGGCCCATTCCTCTTGACAGAGCTGGTGTAACTGAGTCAGATTTGTAGGCCTCCTTGCTCCCACACACTTTTTCAGTTCTGCCCACAAATTTTCTATGGGATTGAGGTCAGGGCTTTGTGATGGCCACTCCAATACCTTGACTTTGTTGTCCTTAAGCCATTTTGACACAACTTCGGAAGTATGCTTGGGGTCATTGTTCATTTGGAAGACCCATTTGCGACCAAGCTTTAACTTCCTGACTGATGTCTTGAGATGTTGCTTCAATATATCCACATCATTTTCCTTCCTCATGGTGCAATCTATTTTGTGAAGCGCACCAGTTCCTCCTGCAGCAAAGCTTCCCCACAACATGATGCTGCCACCCCCGTGCTTCACTGTTGGGATGGTGTTCTTCAGCTTGCAAGCTTCCCCTTTTTCCTCCAAACATAACAATGGTCATTATGGCCAAACAGTTCTATTTTTGTTTAATCAGACCAGAGGACATTTCTCCAAAGAGTATGAGTATCTTTGTCCCCATGTGCATTTGTAAACCGTAGTCTGGCTTTTTTTAATGGCGGTTTTGAAGCAGTGGCTTCTTTTTTGCTGAGCGGCCTTTCAGGTTATGTCGATTTAGGACTCGTTTTACTGTGGATATAGATACTTTGTACACGCTTCCTCCAGCATCTTCACAAGGTCCTTTGCGGTTGTTCTGGGATTGATTTGCACTTTTCGCAGCAAAGTAAGTTAATCTCTAGGAGACAGAGTGTGTCTCCTTCCTGAGCGGTATGACGGCTGCGTGGTCCCATGGTGTTTATACTTGTACAGATAAATGTGGTACCTTCAGGCGTTTGGAAATTGTGCCGAAGGATTAACCAGACTTGTGGAGGTTTACAATTTTTCTTGGTTGAATTCTTTTGCTTGACATCATGGGAAAATCAAAAGAGCCACTGAGTTTGAAGGTAGGCCTTGAAATACATCCACAGGTACACCTGCAATTGACTAATGATGTCAATTAGCCTATCAGAAGCTTCTAAAGCCATGACAATCTTCTGGAATTTTCCAAGCTGTTTAAGGCACAGTCAGCTTAGTGTATGTAAACTTCTGACCCACTGGGATTGTGACACAGTGAATAATAATTGAAATAATCTGTCTGTTAGCAATTGTTGGAAAAATTACTTGTCATGCACAAAGTAGATGTCCTAACCAACTTGCCAAAACTATAGTTTGTTAACAAGACATTTGTGGAGTGGTTGAAAAACTAGTTTTAATGAATCCAACCTAGGTGTATATAGACTTCCGACTTCAACTGTACCTGATGATAACTGACAACTGCAAGCAGACTGGGGGCACCATAGGTCCCAGAGTGGTGGGGCAATTTTTACCCCCTGGAGCCTGGAGTTTTTCCTTATATGTTAACCTCACTAGGAAACTCTGGACCCTATAAGGTATAACAGTGATTCATTAGTTTTAAAAAGGTTTTATATGGGCTATGATGGGATCAGTTTTTCCTAATCAGGTCACATTATTTATTTTAAATCCTGAAAAAAACTCCTGGCCCTGGGGGGGATGAAAACTCTGTCAAACTGCAGCTACCTTATATTTGTTGATATAAATTATCTTTAGACTAGATTAGGAGGGGGATTTCCTCTACCCAGACACATAGACAACTGATAGACAATATAACTCACAGGGCTGAGCTTGCTTTATGCATGTTTGCATCATGCAGGCCTATGCAACTGTAGGCCTTTACTCACATCCGTCATCACTATTATGTTGATTCATTAATTACAGTTAATCCTTATGGATTAAAAACAAATAGGCAGCCTAGCCAACCCAATTTTGAATATAAACTAAATTTGATCACATTCACATGTTCACCTGACACACCAATGGAGTATTTACATAACGTTACCATTAGTTTACCCTGACCAGATGGACAGGGCTCATAGGCTGTATGTAGCTGCTCTTATTAGTAGCCTACAGTTGATCAGACTGAAAAATAGTCTAGTTTTCATCCCATACAGCATGTTAGATCTCTAATGTTTAGGTGTAGCCTAGGCTGCTGCAACAGTTTTTGCTTGTGTCTGTCCGGAGTGATTATGTGTTATCATCTTTGCTATATAAATACCTGAGGAAAGGGGAAAACCTACTTGAGCGTAGGCGTCAAGTTTGACGCGTACACTCAAGTAGGTTTTCCCCTTTCCTCCGGTCATTCGGAATTGTTTTTCGACATCCCAGAAAAGACCGTTGAAAGTTCAATATATTCAGAAAGTAAAGCATCGTTTCGTGCAATTATCTCTGCCATCTCCTTGTAGTTGCCCTTGTCGGTGGAACTTTCTATCTAGTAGTGTCCGCTAAAAGCAAATTCTTGCATGCAAAAGAACGCAGGCAAGGCCAATAATACAGGCGGCTTGATGAAAGGCTCCCTGTTAACCAACTCTACTTTTGATACCAGGTGGTATTGACCGCCCCCACCTTTTCATCCTTCTTCATGAAACTGATCTCAGGCAGAGGTCGAAGCTCGCTTTTAATTTGCACCTTTTCGTGTACCCCAGAGAATGAAAGGAGTTCTACAACAAAAAGTCCACAACATTTTCGGCAGTGTTGGCCATTCTACCATTCTGGCGCAGAAAACTTCACATTCGCGATGGTAGCTACAGTGGGGGAAAAAAGTATTTGATCCCCTGCTGATTTTGTACGTTTGCCCACTGATAAAGAAAGGATCAGGCTATAATTTTAATGGTAGGTTTATTTGACCAGTGAGAGACAGAATAACAACAAAAATATCCAGAAAAACTCATGTCAAAAATGTTATAAATTGATTTGCATTTTAATGAGGGAAGATGAGGGAAGATTTCTGCATTTTAATCAGAAAGATTTCTGGCTCCCAGGTGTCTTTTATACAGGTAATGAGCTGAGATTAGGAGCACACTCTTAAAGGGAGTACTTCTAACTGCAGCTTGTTACCTGTATAAAAGATACATGTCCACAGAAGCAATCAATCAATCAGATTCCAAACTCTCCACCATGGCCAAGACCAAAGAGCTCTCCAAGGATGTCAGGGACAAGATTGTAGACCTACACAAGGCTGGAATGGGCTACAAGACCATCGCCAAGCAGCTTGGTGAGAAGGTGACAACATTTGGTGCAATTATTCGCAAATGGAAGAAACACAAAATAATTGTCAATATCCCTCGGCCTGGGGCTCCATGCAAGATCTCACCTCGTGGGGTTGCAATGATCATGAGAACGGTGAGGAATCAGCCCAGAACTACACGGGAGGATCTTGTCAATGATCTCAAGGCAGCTGGGACCATTGTCACCAAGAAAACAATTGGTAACACACTACGCCGTGAAGGACTGAAATCCTGCAGTGCCCGCAAGGCTCCCTGCTCAAGAATACATATACACGCCCGTCTGAAGTTTGCCAATGAACATCTGAATGATTCAGAGGACAACTGGTGAAAGTGTTGTGGTCAGATGAGACCAAAATGGAGCTCTTTGGCATCAACTCAACTCGCCATGTTTGGAGGAGGAAGAATGCTGCCTATGACCCCAAGAACACCATCTCCACTGTCAAACATGGAGGTGAAAACATTATGCTTTGGGGGTGTTTTTCTGCTAAGGGGACAGGACAACTTCACCGCATCATTTGACAGGGCCATGTACTGTCAAATCTTGGGTGAGAACCTCTTTCCCTCAGCCAGGGCATTGAAAATGGGTCGTGGATGGGTATTGCAGCATGACAATGACCCAAAACACACGGCCAAGGCAACAAAGGAGTAGCTCAAGAAGAAGCACATTAAGGTCCTGGAGTGGCCTAGCCAGTCTCCAGACCTTAATCCCATAGAAAATCTGTGGAGGGAGCTGAAGGTTTGAGTTGCCAAATGTCAGCCTCGAAACCTTAATGACTTGGAGAAGATCTGCAAAGAGGAGTGGGACAAAATCCCTCCTGAGATGTGTGCAAACCTGGTGGCCAACTACAAGTACTAAGTTTTGCCACCAAAACTAAGTTTTGCCACCAAGTACTAAGTCATGTTTTGCAGAGTGGTCTGTTCATATAAACCTACCATTAAAATTATAGACTGATCATTTCTTTGTAAGTGGGCAAACGTACAAAATCAGCAGGGGATCAAATACTTTTTTCCCCCACTGTAACTTCCGAAGTTAAGCAAATTTAAATAAATTGCAATTGCTAACTAGACACAAATAAAGTTCTAAAACCAAGAAAACAATTTAGAATATACACCTCAGTCTCCTGTAATTTGAAGAAAAAAAACTAACTTTAATTAAATCATATTAAAAAAATGCTCAACTATCACTTTTCACTCTTAATCTCTATCCAACAATGTCACCAAGCTTCTCAACACATAAATTAGAACCCCCATAATGCTCTGTGGCACAATCCCAATACAACACAATAGGTTCGTTCTCTGATCTTAATTTTATGATTGGATGGACAACATGTCAGATCCTACTGCAAAAGCTTAACTGCAGAAGGGTTTCTTTACCATTAAAGTTTGGGATCTCTTAGAAATGTCTTTGTTATAGAAAGAAAAGTAAAAAATGTTGTCCATTAAAATGACATCAAATTGATCAGAAATACAGTGTAGACATTGTTAATGTTGGAAATGACTATTGTAGCTGGAAACGGCAGATTTTTTACAGAATATCTACATAGGAGTAAAGAGGCCCATTATCAGCAACCATCACTCCTGTGTTCCACTGGCACTTTGTGTTAGCTAATCCAAGTTTATCATTTTAAAAGGCTAATTGATCATTTGAAAACCCTTCTGCAATTATGTTAGCACAGCTGAAAACTGCTGTTCTGATTAAAGAAGCAATAAAACTGGCCTTCTTTAAACTAGTTGAGTATCTGGAGCATCAGCATTTGTGGGTTCGATTACAGGCTCAAAATGGCCAGAAACAAAGCACTTTCTTCTGAAACTCGTCAGTCTAACCTTTTTTAATGTTTCACTATTTTTATGAAATTTCACTGAGGATGGTCCTCCCCTTCCTCCTCTGAGGAGCCTCCACTGATCTATATATTGGAGGGTCTAGGTATAGCCTAGCCAACAGGCAAAGGGACTGCCCAGTAAATTACCTGTTGGAGCAGGTAATTCCAGCTGACACTGGAGCATGTTGGGGTTGGGGGGGCGTATGTACAGTGGACTAGGAGGGGAGCTTGTTTTGAACTTTCTAGGTTGTTTGAATTGATATTAAGTTTGTGCTTTTAATTATGTAATTATTGGGCCAATAAAGGTATTTTTTTATAAAAATCAAATGTCTCTTTTTCTCGTCCATCTTTACCGTTCTCTGTCCCTCACACACTCAAAGACAAACACACACACGTGCACGCATGCACCCACACACAGGCCCTCTTACTAAACATAATCAGAAATCAGATCTATTGATAATTTGCTCTTTAATTCGTTGAGGGAGATGATACTGCAGAATGCACAGCAAAGCCTATGAACACACACACAGAGATCATTGCTCTTTAAAGTATTGTAAAGACTGTCCGCCAGATCCCTGATGCTTGACTAATTGGAGGGATTTATAAGCTACTGGAAGATAAGCATTTCCATTTTATCCTCCTCCACCTCTTCCTCTCTCATGGAAAGAGGCCTTCCCCTATCCAATATCTACCCTACCATATCACAGGATTAATTTTAGGTAGTTTGCTACCATAGAATTTGGAACAAATATGTGTTGAGGCAGATAGCAAATAATCACTCAGATTGGTGTGTGTGTGTGTGTGTGTGTGTGTGTGTGTGTGTGTGTGTGTGTGTGTGTGTGTGTGTGTGTGTGTGCGCGTATGTTGTCCTTTAGGCTACTCTCACTAATCATTCCACAGGATCAGCTTGAGCTGCCTTAATGTAAATAGTGATTAACCTGTCAATCACTGATTATCAGCATACGTACATTGTAATGGTATATGTGCTATCCTATTTCAAGAGTTTATTTCCAAAATGTTATATCCACCATTTTTTTTACATAATGATTGGTTATAGGTAACTTAATTTGTGTGTAAAATATTACTGTTTTCAGATCATTTTTTTAATTCATAGATTTTAGTTGTGTATTCATTTTCTTTGCAAAACGCTATATTTCCATTGTTTAGCTGGAATGGAAAGTTCATATACTGTTAATTTGACTGATGTGGTTCTCACCTAGCTATCTTAAGATGGAAGTTGCATTTAACTGGAAGTTGCATTTAATAAGGGCATATGCTAAATGACTAACATGTAAATGTTTTACATAGAGATCTTATATTACTGTTTTCATTTGTACAATTCTTTTTTTATGTCGTTTGTTGTTACATTTGACTAATTCCTAGCAGTAATACTTATTTCTCTGAGAGTGAGGCGGATATATAGCGTTTTGCAAAAAAAAAATAATAATGTAAAAAAAATAATCGCTTTCATAAATAAGTTCTTTAAATAATAAAAGCTAATTTAACAACATTTCTGAAAATGGATAGCGGTTTCATAAGAAACTCTTCATTTACTACTGTGTATGTTTGTCAACCATAGACATGCACATTCATGTTTATCTATAATTATACATGTACATCAGCGTCACTGGTCTCAACTGGCATGATTAAAAGAAAGCACTGCTTCCAAATAATGTATGATGAATCTTGTTGGGCCTAGAATTTTGTTTAAATATATGAGACTTACTGTACATGAGAGGGGAGGTGAGAAGTGAGAAGACAGAGGGAGACACACACGCACCCACCCATACACACGCTAACACACACAATCACACACAGACACACACACACACACACGCACCCACCCATACACACGCTAACACACAGGCACACAATCACACACAGACACACACACCCATACACACGCTAACACACAGGCACACACACACACATACACACCCATACACACGCTAACACACAGGCACACAATCACACACAGACACAGACACACACACACACCCATACACACGCTAACACACAGGCACACAATCACACACTGACACAGACACACACACACACACGCACACACACACACACACACACACACACACACACACACACACACACACACACACACACACACACACACACACACGCATACACACACACATACAGAAGGAGAAGACGGAGAGAAGCAACCTCTGCCAGAGTGTGTGGTGTCTCTCTCTCCTGCTAATTTGGATCATCACACACTTCTCACAGAGTGAGGATGACAAACAGCTGGGAGCTTCATTCACACACATCCAGGCACTCTGTGGCGCTCTGCATCCACACACACAGGTAAAACATGCACACACACACATGAAATGGAACACTAGTTAAGACTTTGAGACACACACACACTTTCATAAACAGGGCTAACAAGACCACTACCATTCAGGGTAGGCCCATAAACAACAAGGCTAACAAGACCAGGGTAGGCTCATGAACAACAGGGCTAACAAGACCACTACCGTTCAGGGTAGGCTCATAAACAGCAAGGCTAACAAGACCAGGGTAGGCTCATGAACAACAGGGCTAACAAGACCACTACCGTTCAGGGTAGGCTCATAAACAGCAAGGCTAACAAGACCAGGGTAGGCTCATGAACAACAGGGCTAACAAGACCACTACCGTTCAGGGTAGGCTCATAAACAGCAAGGCTAACAAGACCAGGGTAGGCTCATGAACAACAGGGCTAACAAGACCACTACCGTTCAGGGTAGGCTCATAAACAGCAAGGCTAACAAGACCAGGGTAGGCTCATGAACAACAGGGCTAACAAGACCACTACCGCTCAGGGTAGGCTCATAAACAGCAAGGCTAACAAGACCAGGGTAGGCTCATGAACAACAGGGCTAACAAGACCACTACCGTTCAGGGTAGGCTCATGAACAACAGGGCTAACAAGACCAGGGTAGGATAATGAACAGGGATAACAAGACCACTACTGTTCAGGGTAGGATGATGAACAGGGATGAACAGGGATAACAAGACAATTTGATTTGATTTGATTTGATTTGATTTGATTTGATTTGATTTTGATTTGATTTGATTTTGATTTGATTTGATTTTGATTTGATTTGATTTTGATTTGAAAATAAATTTGATTTGATTTGATTTGATTTGATTTGATTTGGAGGAAGGTGAATAGACACAGGAAAAGTCTACACTGTTAAAGTGCTATCGACAACCCTAAAGGGGACTGTCCCCATAAGAGAACCCTTTGAATCTTACAAAGAGAGTCAACTAGCTGAATGAGCAATCTATACCAAGGCATCATTTATGTTTGTACATTTTGTAATCCAAATCACAGCACCTAATTCATAATTCATGTACTGAAGTCTAATTAATTCATGCATTGGTAGTTATCACATTGACAGCGTGGCTGCCAACAATTTCCAATATGAATGGCCATCTGACTATTTCATATGATGACTCATCATTTTTACATCACTGTCCAAGAATGACAGCAGGACAGAAAATAGACCAGACAGTCAGAGGCAACTATAAGGATGAGTTGATGGTCTGGATGGGGACTAGGCACCCCATCTGGAAGTTGGAGAATTTTGCATTTTCAAACAGCCGAAACAGCTTTTTCCTACAATGTAGAGCCATAATCACTATGGTTAATTCTATGTAAAAAACATGTATTTAAGCATACACCTTGAGCTGTTTTTTAAAGAAACGAAATATGCTTCTCTGCATCTCTGCTTAAATCTGGGTAACAGTTGGAAAGAATGTGAGTCTTATTCAGAACATGTATCTATTGCTTGCTTTTCTAAAGTTTACCAACCAGTGGAGGCTCCTCAGAGGAGGAAGGGGAGGACCATCCTCAGTGAATTTAATAAAAATGTAAATTTTAAACATTTAAAAAGTTATACTTTTTAGAATAAACTATACTAAATATAATCACATCAAATAATTGATTAAAACACACTATTTTGCAAAGAAGGTTTACAGTAGCTTCAACAGCACTCTGTAGGGTAGCACCATGGTGTACCCGGAGGACAGCCAGCTTCCGTCCTCCTCTGGGTACATTAACTTCAATACAAAACCAAGGAGGCTCATTGTTCTCACCCCTTTCCATAGACTTACACAGTAATTATGACAACTTCCGGAGGATGTCCTCCAGCCTATCAGAATACTTGCAACATGAACTGACATGTTGTCCACCTAATCAAAGGATCAGAGAATTAATCTAGTACTGAAAGCATAAGCTTACAGCTAGGAAGCACTGCAGGGTATAACGTGGTGAGTAGTTGACTCAAAGAGAAAGGCAATTGTTGAACAGTTTTGAACAAATTCATTTCTTCCAAAATGAAGGAGAAGCAAGAGAGAAATAGAGAGAGAAAAAAAAAATTCTCACTTACTTAGCTAGCAAATGCAGCTAGCTAGTTTAGCCTACTGAAACACCCTGCTCAAACAGAGGGATGCTATGTTAACTAGCTGGCTATGACTATCCAACACAACACTGGAACTCTTCCAAGTCAAGGTAAGATTTTGGTATTACTAATTTATTGTCACCGGTGCTCGCCGGTGTAACTGCTTACTGACTGTACACTGCAATGTTACTGCATGATTGTAGCAGGTTTTCTAACTCTAGTAGCTATGCTGACTATGATGTTACTTTAGCTAATATGGTGACAACGATGTAGGCTGTGTGTAGTGGTTTGGCTGGGAAAGTTTTTTTTGCCTGGTCACATACAGCTGATGTGTTGTGCATTGAAGTCCACAAGTGAGGGGAAGAGGTGAAAGCAGGAGAGCGCATAGATGCGAGAAGGAACACAGCGTGGCTGCTATGAATGTTAACTGTGTTTCAAATAAAATAAAAATTGCCACATGCGCCAAATACAACAGGTGTAATTACAGTGAAATGCTTACTTACATGCCCCTAACCAACAATGCAGTTCAAAAAATATATGAATAACAAATAAAAGCAACAAGTAATTAAAGAGCAGCACTAAAATTACAATAGCGAGACTATATACAGGGGGGTACCGGTACAGAGTGAATGTGCAGGGGCACAGGTTAGCTGAGTTAATATGTACATGTAGGTAGAGTTATTAAAGTGACTATGCATAGATGATAACAACAGAGAGTTGCAGCGGTGTAAAGGGGGGGGGGGCAATGCAAATAGTCTGGGTGGCCATTTGATTAGCTGTTCAGGAGTCTTATGGCTTGGGGGTAGAAGCTGTTTAGAAGCCTCTTGGACCTAGACTTGGCGCTCCGGTAGAGAAAAAAGTCTGACTAAGGTGGCTGGAGTCTTTGACAACTTTTAGGGCCTTCCTCTGACACCGCCTGGTATAGAGGTCCTGGATGGCAGGAAGCTTGGCCCCAGTGATGTACTGGGCCATACGCACTACCCTCTGTAGTGCCTTGCGGTCAGAGGCCGAGCAGTTGCTATACCAGGCAGTGATGCAACCAGTCAGGATGCTCTCGATGGTGCAGCTGTAGAACCTTTTGAGGATCTGAGGACCCATGTCAAATCTTTTCAGTCTCCTGAGGGGAAATATGTTTTGTCGTGTCCGCTTCACGACTGTCTTGGTGTGCTTGGACCATGTTGGTTTTTTAGTAATGTGGACATCAAGGAACATGAAGCTCTCAACCTGCTCCGCTACAGCGCCGTCGATGAGAATGGGGGCATGGTCAGTCCTCTTTTTCCTGTAGTCCACAATTATCTCCTTTAATTCATAGGCTAGGTTGTAGCAACCTCATGATAAGTATAGGGAACATTCAAGTATCATGTAGTAGCCTAAACCTATCGATGTTCCATTGAGCTGGGTGAATGGAATATGAATAAGAATGATCAAAAATGCTGTAACAGAAATAAGGCCATGCTCATGAAAAACGGCACTGACCGCCACTGCTACCAACCGTGCCAGAAGGCATGTCAGCTAAGATAGACGAGCTAGCTATTGTAACTTAATTGATAGCCTGAAATGGCTTTTTGGTAGCAAGTGAAGAGGTTGAGAGATTTGGATCTTATCTGTGCTAGCTAAAGCCAACTTCATAAAAATGCTATGTGGCTAGTAGTATTACAGAGACACAAATACCAAAAAATGATATATATATATATATATATATATATATATATATATATATATATATATATATATACAGTGGAGGAAAAAGGTATTTGATCCCCTGCTGATTTTGTATGTTTGCCCACTGGCAAAGAAATGATCAGTCTATAATTTTAATGTTAGGTTTATTTGAACAGTGAGAAACAGAACAACAACAAAAATATAGAGAAAAACGCATGTCAAAAATGTTATAAATTGATTTGCGTTTTAATGAGGGAAATAAGTATTTGACCCCATCTCAATCAGAAAGATTTCTGGCTCCCAGGTGTCTTTTATACAGGTAACGAGCTGGAATTAGGAGCACACTCTTAAAGGGAGTGCTCCTAATCTCAGTTTGTTACCTGTATAAAAGACACCTGTCCACAGAAGCAATCAATCAATCAGATTCCAAACTCTCCACCATGGCCAAGACCAAAGAGCTCTCCAAGGATGTCAGGGACAAGATTGTAGACCTACACAAGGCTGGAATGGGCTACAAGACCATCGCCAAGCAGCTTGGTGAGAAGGTGACAACATTTGGTGCGATTATTCGCAAATGGAAGAAACACAAAAGAACTGTCAATATCCCTCGGCCTGGGGCTCCATGCAAGATCTCACCTCGTGGAGTTGCAATGATCATGAGAACTGTGAGGAATCAGCCCAGAACTACACGGGAGGATCTTGTCGATGATCTCAATGCAGCTGGGACCATAGTCACCAAGAAAACAAATGGTAACACACTACGCCGTGAAGGACTGAAATCCTGCAGTGCCCGCAAGGTCCGCCTGCTCAAGAATACATATACATGCCCGTCTGAAGTTTGCCAATGAACATTTGAATGATTCAGTTGAAAACTGGTGAAAGTGTTGTGGTCAGATGAGACCAAAATGGAGCTCTTTGGCATCAACTCAACTCGCCGTGATTGGAGGAGAGGGAGTGCTGCCTATAACCCCAAGAACACCATCTCCACCGTCACACATGGAGGTGGAAACATTATGCTTTGGGGGTGTTTTTCTGCTAAGGGGACAGGACAACTTCACCTCATCATTTGACGGGGCCATGTACTGTCACATCTTGGGTGAGAACCTCCTTCCCTCAACCAGGGCATTGAAAATGGGTCGTGGATGGGTATTCCAGCATGACAATGACCCAAAACACACGGCCAAGGCAACAAAGGAGTAGCTCAAGAAGAAGCACATTAAGGTCCTGGAGTGGCCTAGCCAGTCTCCAGACCTTAATCCCATAGAAAATCTGTGGAGGGAGCTGAAGGTTCAAGTTGCTAAACGTCAGCCTCGAAACCTTAATGACTTGGAGAAGATCTGCAAAGAGGAGTGGGACAAAATCCCTCCTGAGATGTGTGCAAACCTGGTGGCCAACTACAAGAAATGTCTGACCTCTGTGATTGCCAACAAGGGTTTTGCCACCAAATACTAAGTCATGTTTTGCAGAGGGGTCAAATACTTATTTCCCTCATTAAAATGGAAATCATTTCATATTATTTTTGACATGCGTTTTTCTGGATTTCTTTGTTGTTAATCTGTCTCTCACTGTTCAAATAAACCTACCATTAAAATTATAGACTGATCATTTCTTTGTAAGTGGGCAAACGTACAAAATCAGCAGGGGATCAAATACTTTTTTCCCTCACTGTATATATATATATATATATATATATATATATAGAGAGAGAGAGAGAGAGAGAGAGAGAGAGAGAGAGAGAGAGAGAGAGAGAGAGAAACAGAAGAGAAGATATATATACAGTATATATATATATATATATAGAGAGAGAGAGAGAGACAGAAGAGAAGATATATATACAGTTTATATATATATTTTGAGAGAGAGTGATAAAAGAGAAGATATATGCAGTATATATCTATTGAGAGAGAGAGAGAGAGAAATAAAAAGAGTCGAAACTGTCGTCAAAACATGCTTTGAAATGTGTCACACTCACACCCCAGATTGTGTGCTCGCCATCAACATCACCATGACAGCATGACTGACACTTATTACCGTATTGATCTGTTGGACCTGATTATTAAAGACAAGAAAACGAATGACTGTGACTGCTGTCCCTGTCCACAGGCCAGTCTGGTAGTGGTGCTATCGATCCTCTCAGGAGGACATACGTGGAGAAGATTGTGTGTCTGTGTGTGTTCGTATGTGTGTGTGTGTGTGAGGGTGTGTGTGTGTGCGTGCGTTTACTCCTGATGTTTAAAGGGGTCAGGGGAACATTGATTCCCGGATGTCATGGAGACCCTGCCTAGCCCTGTTATTTATCAGACTGATACAGGCCTCAGCTCTCAGAGCTAGTGGCTTTGTTTCTGCTCCTGCTTCCAATCACATCCTGTCTCTGCCCACTTCCTCCCGACAGGTTTCTCTCTTTGTTATTGTATAATAGTACAATCAGATTGATAAACATACACTATATATACAAAAGTATATGGACACCCCTTCAAATTAGTGGATTCAGCTATTTCAGCCACTCCCGTTGCTGACAGGTGTATATAATCGATCACACAGAAATGCAATCTTCCTAGACAAACATTGGCAGTAGAATGGCCTTACTGAAGAGCTCAGTGACGGCTGCACCGATCAACTGTAAGTGCTGTTATTGTGAAGTGGAAACGTCTAGGAGCAACAATTGCTTAGCCGCGAAGTGTTAGGCCACACAAGCTCACAGAACGGGACTGCCAAATGCTGAAGCGCGTAGAGTGTAAAAATTGTCTGTCCTTGGTTGCAACACTCACTACCGAGTTCCAAACTGTCTCTGGAAGCAACGTCAGCACAAGAACTGTTTGTTGGGAGCTTCATGAAATGGGTTTCTATGGCTGAGCAGTCGCACACTAGCCTAAGCATCGGCTGGAGTGGTGTAAAGCTCGGAGACATTGGACTCTGGAGCAGTGGAAACATGTTATCTGGAGTGATGGGTCACACTTCACCATCTTGCAGACACAAATCTGGTTTTGGCAGATGCCAGGACACTACCTGCCCGAATGCATAATGCCAACTGTAAAGTTTGGTGGAGGAGAGACAATGGTCTGGGGCTGTTTTTCATTGTTTGGGCTAGGCCCCTTAGTTCCAGTGAAGGGAAATCTTAATGCTACAGCATTCAATGACATTCTAGACGATTCTGTGCTTTCAACTGTGTGGCAATAGTTTAGGGAAGGCCCTTCCCTGTTTCAGCATGACAATGCCCCAGTGCACAAACCGAGGTCCATGTAGAAATGGTTTTTCGAGATCGGTGTGGAAGAACTAGACTGGCCTGCACAGAGCCCTGACCTCAACCCCAATCGAACACCTTTGGATGAATTGGAATGCCGACTGCGAGCCTGGCCTAATCGCTTAACATCAGTGCCCGACCTCACTAAAGCTCTTGTGGCTGAGTGGAAGCAAGTCCCCGCAGCAATGTTCCAACATCTAGTGGAAAGCCTTCTCAGAAGAGCGGAGGCTGTTATAGCAGCGAATGGGGGCCCAACTCCATATTAATGCCCATCATTTTGGAATGAGATGTTCGACGTGCAAGTGTCCACGTACTTTTGGTCATATAGTGTACATCTACTGATGACACTACATTTTTTATCATTAATAATGAAGAGTGTGTGTGTGTGGATGTTTTGGTATAATTATGCTGCTAGAGATTCTCAGCAGGAGGAAACAAAGAGATCTCCTTTCATAGTGTGACGACCCTCCCACTCTGTCTGCCGATTCTTTCTCTTTGCTCTTGTTTTCCTTAATAGGATGTCGGTGGGCGGAGCCGGGAAGGTCGTCAGCGAAATGGGACACACCTGGGCTCGGGTGTGTCCCAGGATAAATATACCTCTTCCCCATTCATTGGGGAGACTCTCTCCATGCAGACACACTGATAGATTTTGGTTGTGGCATTTTTGTGGCTGTTTTGTTTGCTTGCTTGTTTGTTTGAGTTGGCACCTTTCAACACCCTTCATTATCACATCTATACACGTGACCACTCACACTACTGACTAAACACACCATTGTTAATTGTATTTACTTTACTTCAGTCAATAAATATATTTTGTTATTCTTTTTCTCCACGTTGTCTCCCTTTCTGTTACGGGCTTCGAGCCAGTTCGTGACAATAGAATCACATCAAGGTTAATGACATTATTTAACGAGTGCGTGTCAGCAACATTTGGGTTTTCATCCACAACATCTGGCCTAAAGAGAGAATCTAGTTTCTTTATGTTTCCTACTACCTACAATACTGTATAATCAAACAACATCAACCACAGTTTGGCTGTTCAAGGTGACATGTGAAGAGGAAAGGACACTTAACATGGTAGTGAATAACAGAGGGGGGCAAAGGAGTGGGATGGGGAAGAGAGGAGGGAACATTGATAGACAGCAGAAATTTCAGTGATATAGTGGTAAACAAATAGATGGGTAAATGCTAATCGCTGTTCGTGGTGAATAAGTCAAGTCTTTCTGTATTTTCTTGCATTTTCCCACGATAGGCAGGTATATCAAAAAGGTGCATAAACTAGACATTGAATAATTACACATAATCCATATAGAACAGCTGAAAATACCCATAAATAACTGACCCCGTGTTCAGTCATTATTTTTCAAAATATTTCAGATTCTTATAAATAAGTTCTATGACCAGAACATCATGCTGTTTTTAATGGATTAACAATAAATTATGTTTTATAATGAGAGTGTTGCGTCTCAACTTCTGATTCAAGATTCTTATAAATTTTCAAAACACGAAAAACTGCAGCACACCAATTCTTAGATATTAGAAATAGAAAAATGCTGTAAATGTAAGTTTTAGTTATTAGTTATTATTATAGAGAGTAGCAGCAGCGTAAAAGAGGGGTTGGGGGGCACACAATGCAAATAGTTCCGGGTAACCATTTGATTTCCTGTTCAGGAGTCTTATGGCTTGGGGGTAAAAACTGTTGAGAAGCCTTTTTATCCTAGACTTGGCACTCCGGTACCGCTTGCCATGCGGTAGTAGAGAGAACAGTCTACGACTGGGGTGGCTGGGGTCTTTGAACATTTTTAGGGCCTTCCTCTGACACCGCCTGGTGTAGCAGTCCTGGATGGCAGGCAGTTTTGCCACAGTGATGTACTGGGCCGTACTCACTACCCTCTGAAGTACCAAGCGGTCAGAGGCTGAGCAATTGCCGTACCAGGCAGTGATGCAACCGGTCAGGATGCTCTCGATGTTGCAGCTGTAGAACCTTTTGAGGATCTCAGGACCCATGCCAAATCTTTTTAGTCTCCTGAGGGGGAATAGGCTTTGTCGTACCCTCTTCACGACTGTCTTGGTGTGTTTGGACCATTCTAGTTTGTTGTTGATGTGGACAGCAAAGAACTTGAAGCTCACAACCTGCTCCACTACAGCCCCATCGATGAGAATGGGGGCGTGCTCGGTGCTCCTTTTCCTGTGGTCCACAATCATCTCCTTAGTCTTGGTTACGTTGAGGGATAGGTTGTTATTCTGGCACCACCCGGCCAGGTCTCTGACCTCCTCCCCATAGGCTGTCTCGTCATTGTCGGTGATCAGGCCTACGACTGTTGTGTCATCTGCTATCTTAATGATGGTGCTGGAGTCGTGCCTGGCCATGCAGTCGTGGGTGAACAGGGAGTACAGGAAGGGACTGAGCACGCACCCCTGGGGAGCTCCAGTGTTGAGGATCAGCGTGGCAGATGTGTTGCTATCTAACCTCAACACCTGGGGGTGGCCTGTCAGGAAGTCCAGGACCCAGTTGCAGAGGGAGTTGTTTAGTCCCAGGATCCTTAGCTCAGTGATGAGCGTTGAGGGTACTCTGGTGTTGAACGCTTTGCTGTAGTCAATGAATAGCATTCTCACATAGGTGTTCCTTTTGTCCAGGTGGAAAGGGCAGTGTGGAGTGCAATAGGGATTGCATCATCTGTGGATCTCTTTGGGCGGTATGCAAATTGGAGTGGGTCTAAGGTTTCTAGGATAATGGTGTTGATGTGAGCCATTACCAGCCTTTCAAAGCACTTCATGGCTACGGAAATAAGTGCTAAGGGTCTGTAGTCATTTAGGCAGGTTGCCTTTGTGTTCTTGGGCACAGGGACTATGGTGGTCTGCTTGAAACATGTTGGTACTACAGACTCAATCAGGGACATGTTGAAAATGTCAGTGAAGACACCTGCCAGTTGGTCAGCACATGCCCGGAGCACACGTCCTGGTAATCCGTCTGGCCCCGCAGCCTTGTGTATGTTGACCTGTTTAAAGGTCTTACTCACGTCGGCTACGGAGAGCATGATCACACAGTCATCCGGAACAGCTGATGCTCACATGCATGCCTCAGTGTTGCGTGCCTCGAAGTGAGCATAGAAGTGATTTAGCTCGTCTGGTAGGCTCGTGTCACTGGGCAGCTCGCGGCTGTGCTTCTCTTTGTAGTCTGTAATAGTTTGCAAGCCCTGCCACATACGACAAGCGTCGGTGTAGTATGATTCAGTCTTAGCCCTGTATTGATGCTTTGCCTGTTTGATGGTTCGTCGCAGGGCATAGCGGGATTTCTTGTAAGCTTCCGGGTTAGAGTCCCGCACCTTGAAAGCGGCAGCTCTACCCTTTAGCTCAGTGCGAATGTTGCCTGTAATCCATGGCTTCTGGTTGGGGTTTGTACGTATGGTCACTGTGGGGACGACGTCCTCGATGCACTTATTGATAAAGCCAGTGGCTGATGTGGAGTGTTCCTCAATGTCATCGGAAGAATCCCGGAACATGTTCCAGTCTGTGATAGCAAAACAGTCCTGTAGTTTAGCATCTGCTTCATCTGACCACTTTTTTATAGACCAAATCACTGGTGCTTCCTGCTTTGTACACGTCTCTGTGTGTGGAGTACAGGTGATCTAGAATTATTTTCCCTCTGGTTGCACATTTAACATGTTGATAGAGATTTGGTAGAACTGATTTAAGTTTCCCTGCATTAAAGTCTCTGGCCACTAGGAGCGCCGCCTCTGGGTGAGTGGTTTCCTGTTTGCTTATTTCCTTATACAGCTGACTGAGTGCGGTCTTAGTGCCAGCATCTGTTTGTGGTGGTAAATAAACAGCCACGAAAAGTATAGCTGAGAACTCTCTAGGCAAGTAGTGTGGCCTGCAATTTATCACAATATACTCTACTTCAGGCGAGCAAACTCTAGAGACTTCCTTAGATTTCGTGCACCAGCTGTTGTTTACAAATATGCACAGACCGCCCCACCTCGTCTTACCGGTGTGTGCTGTTCTATCCTGCCGGTGCAACGTGTATCCCGCTAGCTGAATATCCATGTCGTCATTCAGCCACGATTCCGTGAAACATAGGATATTACTGTTTTTGATGTCCCGTTGGTAGGATATTCGTGATCGTACCTCGTCTAATTTATTTTCCAATGATTGCACGTCGGCGAGTAATATTGACGGTAACAGCAGCTTTCCTACTCGCCTTCTGTGGTTCCTGATGAGGCATCCGGCTCTTCGTCCTCTGTACCTGTGTCGCTTCCTCTTGTGAATAACTGGGATGTCGGCTCTGCCAGGTGTTTGGAGAATATCATGTGAGTCTTGCTTGTTGTTGAAAAAGCTTTGTCTAATCCGAGGTGAGTGATCGCTGTCCTGATATCCAGAAGCTTTCTCTGACATACGATACGGTTGCAGAAACATTATATACAAAATAAGTTACAAATAACGCTAAAAAAACCCACAAACTGCTGCCATTTGTATTTGGTGCAGTATTTCTCAAGTAAAACAATTTGCAATGTGTCGGAGTTGCTGGGTAGGTCTGACTCTCTGTCTATGCTACTGGATAGAAAGTGATCACCGCAGCTCTTCACCTCATGTTAGTGGGCAAATGGACATAGTGAATTCAAAACCCAACCTTTATTTATCCGTTGTGATGCACAGATGTTCCAAAGTCTGTTTCAGACAAAACTGACTTTATGACCAAAATGTACACTTTGTAGTCAATTGTGACACTAGAATAATTGTTTCTGACTCATATCGATGCCACTTAGGCTGTTTTCAAAGGGATTTGTTGAATTTTAAAGGCAGTCACTCTTTAACGCTGCATTGTTGGAAAAGGACCCGTAAGTAAGCATTTCACTGTTAGTCTACACCTTTTGTCTACAAAACATGTGACAAATAAAATTTGATTTGATTTGTATAGTTATGCATGTTAAGGTCGAACATTGAGTTCCCTACAGGCCTACGTAAATCAGATTTTTAGGATATCATGATGTGGTATACCTTACTATAATATGTTATAAATAATTGTTATATTATAGAAGAATGTGTAAAAAAATATATAATAATAATAATAATTTTCAGCATGTAAACTTAAAGCTGCACTATGAAGAAATCGCTCTGCTATTTCCTCATTGCTAAAAATTTGAATAGTTTGCCTAATTTCAGTTTATGTGGCAAAACAAGCAAGTATAGTGTAGAGAATCATTGTACCATTTAAACTGCTGTAAAATATATTTTCCATTACCAAAAATATTGTATTTTCAGCGGTTTTAAGCTTGTGTACAAAACCGAAAGTAAAAGACGCAAAAACAAAACTTAAGAACGGGAATCATAGAATAGTGCACATAGAACAGATCTTCTTCAGACCCCTTCTAAAACGTCTTAAACTTGCTTTCAATGAGAATGACAGATCTATAACTTACATTTCTATGTGAATTTGGTCAGGTCGCCCAAAAAGTTAAATATTGCAGCTTTAACATGAATAACAGGAATGACATTTACTCATACGCGTGGCCAGTAAGATCTAGCTGATAGCCCCTAATAAAAATCGAATCAAATTTTATTGGTCACATACACATGGTTAGCAGATGTTAATGTGAGTGTAGCGAAATGCTTGTGCTTCTAGTTCCGACAGTGTAATATCGAACAAGTAATCTAACAGTTCCACATCAACTACCTTATACACACAAATGTGAAGGGATGGAATAGGAATATGTACATATAAATATATGGATGAGCCGTGGCCGAGCGGCATAGGCAAGATGCAATAGATGGTACAAAATACAGTATATACATATGAGATGAGTAATGTAAGATATGTAAACATTATTAAAGTGGCATTATTTAAAGTGACTAGTGATCCATTTATTAAAGTGGCCAATGATTTCAAGTCTGTATGTAGGCAGCAGCCTCTCTGTGTTAGTGATGGCTGTTGATCAGTCTGATGGCCTTGAGATAGAAGCTGTTTTTCAGTTTCTCGGTCCCAGCTTTGATACACCTGTACTGACCTCACCTTCTGGATGGTAGCGGGGTGAACAGGCAGTGGCTCGGGTGGTTGTTGTCCTTGATGATCTTTTTGGCCTTCCTGTGACTTCGGGTGCTGTAGGTGTCCTGGAGGGCAGGTAGTTTGCCCCCGGTGATGCGTTGTGCAGACCGCACCACCCTCTGGAGAGCCTTGCGGTTGAGATCGGTGCAGTTGCCGTGCCAGGCGGTGATACAACCCGACAGGATGCTCTCAATTGTGCATCTGTAAAAGTTTGTGAGGGTTTTAGGTGACAAGCCAAATTTTTCAACCTCCTGAGGTTGAAGAGGCACTATTGCGCCTTCTTCACAACACTGTCTGTGTGGGTGGATAATTTCAGTTTGTCCGTAATGTGTAAGCTGAGGAACTTAAAACTTTCCACCTTCTCCACTACTGTCCCATTGATGTAGATGGGGGGGTGCTCCCTCTGCTATTTCCTGAAGTCCACGATCATCTCCTTTGTTTTGTTGACGTTGAGTGAGAGGTTGTTTTCCTGACACCACACTCCAAGTGCCCTCACCTCCTCCCTGTAGGGTCTCGTCATTGTTGGTAATCAAGCCCACTACTGTTGTGTCATCTGCAAACTTGATGATTGCGTTGGAGGTGTGCATGGCCATGTAGTCATGGGTGAACAGGGAGTACAGGAGGGGGCTGAGCATGCACCCTTGTGGGGCCCCAGTGTTGAGGATCAGCGAAGTGGAGATGTTTCCTACCTTCACCACCTGGGGGCGGCCCGTCAGAAAGTCCAGGACCCAGCTGCACAGGGTGGGGTTGAAATCCAGGCCTCAAGCTTAATGATGAGCTTGGAGGGTACTATGGTGTTGAATGCTGAGCTATAGTCAATGAACAGCATTCTTACATAGGTATTCCTCTTGTCCAGATGGGATAGGGCAGTGTGCAGTGTGATGGCGGTTGTATACAAACTGAAGTGGGTCTAGAGTGGCAGGTAAGGTGGAGGTGATATGATCCTTGACTAGTCTCTCAAAGCACTTCATGATGACAGAAGTGAGTTATACGGGGCGATAGTCATTTAGTTTAGTTATCTTTGCCTTCTTGGGTACAGGAACAATGGTGGCCATCTTGAAGCATATGGGGACTGCAGACTGGTATAGGGAGCGATTGAATATGTCCGTAAACACACCAGCCAGCTGGTATGCGCATGCTCTGAGGACGCAGCTAGGGATGCCGTCTTGACCAGCAGCCTTGTGAGGGTTAACACATTTAAATGTCTTACGTCGGCCACAGAGAAGAAGAGGGGGGGCCCGCAGTCCTTGGTAGCGGGTGTCACGACTTCCGCCGAAGTCGGTTCCTCTCCTTGTTCGGACGGCGTTCGGCGGTCGACGTCACTGGTCTTCTAGCCATCGCCGATCCACCTTTCATTTTCCATTTGTCTTGTCTTCCTGCACACCTGGTTTACATCTCCTACTAATTACTATGTGTATTTAGCCCTGTGTTCCCTCCATGTCTGTGTGGGGTATTATTTATTGTCAAGGTTGGCACGCTTCCGGCTGGTTTGCGCCGGGTTTTGTTTCATACCCATGCTTTGTGGCAGCCGGTACTTTGTACTTGGGTTTTGTACTTTGTGCTGCCTCACTTGTTCTTTGGGCATTTGTTTTGTGATGCGGTTGCGTTCTGTATTATGATTGCCTAAGTAAAGTGCTTTGTCCATTCATCTCTACTCTTCTGCACCTGACTTCCATGCACCAGCTACACCCACCATTGACAGAATACCCCACCTTTGATGGAGTCAGCAGGAGCAGATGCCCCTGTTATTGGGGTAGAGGAGCGCGTCCAGGAACACGCAGCGATGCTCCACCATCTCGGCGCCGCCATGGACCAGGTCGTCCAAACAATGGACCACTGGGAGAGACAGGGAGTTCCTCCAGCACCTCCACCAGCACAACAGGGGCCTCCACCACTCGCTCCCCCTGCACCCGGTTCCAGTGGGATTCGCCTCGCACTCCCCAGGGAGTACGATGGGACGGCTGCCCACTGCCAGGGTTTCCTGCTGCAGTTGGAGTTATACCTGGCGACTGTCCACCCGGCTCCTTCGGGCCGTGAGAAGGTGTCCGCCCTCGTCTCATGTCTCTCGGGGAAAGCCCTGGAGTGGGCCAGTGCCGTGTGGGTGGAAGGAGATGCGGTGCTGGACCACTTTGAGGAGTTCACCCGTCATTTCCAGGAAGTCTTCGACCACCCGCCTGAAGGTAGAGCGGCGGGTGAACGTCTTTTCCACCTGCGGCAGGGGACGAGGAGCGCACAGGAGTTCGCTTTGGAATTTCGGACCCTGGCCGCCGGAGCGGGATGGACCGACAGGGCCCTGATCGACCACTATCACTGCAGCTTGCGCGAGGATGTCCATCGGGAGTTGGCCTGCAGGGACACCACCCTCACGTTTGACCAACTGGTGGACCTGTCCATCCGGCTGGATAACCTGCTGGCCACCCGCAAATGTCCAGATCGGGCTCTGTTGGTTCCATCCCCCAGCACCACCGCTCTGATACCTATGGAGCTGGGAGGTGCTGCGATTAGGTAGGTCGGAGGAGGGGCCTGTGCGTGCACCATCTGTGGCCGCAGAGGGCACACTGCTGGTCGGTGTTGAGTTGGTTCCTCTGGGGGTCGAGGCAGCAAGCAGGGCACTCTAGCGTCACCCCAGGTGACTCGGCACCATTTTCACCCAGAGCCCTTGTTTGCACACCTGTTTTTGCGTGTCATGTTTCCTGAGTTTTCCCCGCATTCCTAGCATAAGGCGCTCGTCGATTCAGGTGCAGCTGAGAATTTATAGACAGAGCATTCGCTCATAGTTTAGGGATCCCCATTGTTCCAGTGGCTGTGCCCTTCCCAGTTCACACCTTACACAGTCAACCATTGGGATTAGGGAGGTCACCGCTCCCATGGGCATGGTGATGCAGGGGGATCACAAGGAGAGAATCAGTCTCTTTCTCACTGACTCTCCTGCGTTTCCCGTGGTGCTAGGCCTACCCTGGTTAGCCTGTCATGACCCCACTGTTTCATGGCAACGGAGGGCTCTCACGGGGTGGTCGCGAGAGTGCTCGGGGAGGTGTTTAGGGGTTTCCGTTGGTGCACCTATGGTGGAAAGTCCAGACCAGGTTTCCACCGTGCGCATTCCCCCTGAATATGCTGATTTGGCTCTCGCCTTCTCCAAAAAAAAGGCGACTCAATTACCACCCCATCGACGGGGGGATTGTGCGATAAATCTCCTGGTAGACGCCGCACTTCCCAGGAGTCACGTGTATCCCCTGTCACAGGTGGAGACGGCGGCTAAGGAAACATATGTCTCCGAATCCCTGTGTCAGGGGTACATTCGGTCCTCCACTTCACCCGCCTCCTCGAGTTTCTTTTTTGTGAAGAAGAAGGAGGGAGGTCTGCGCCCGTGTATTGACTATCGAGGTCTAAACCAGATCACTGTGAGTTACAGTTACCCGCTACCTCTCATAGCCACAGAGATTGAGTCAATGCATGGGGCGCGCTTCTTCACCAAACTAGATCTCAGGAGCGCTTACAACCTGGTGCGTATCCGGGAGGGAGACGAGTGGAAGACGGCATTCAGTACTACCTCAGTGCATTATGAGTACCTCGTCATGCCGTACGGGTTGATCAATGCTCCATCAGTCTTCCAAGCCTTTGTAGACAAGATTTTCCAGGACCTGCACGGGCAGGGTGTAGTGGTGTATATTGATGACATTCTGATATACTCCGCTACATGCGCCGAGCATGTGTCCCTGGTGCGCAGGGTGCTTGGTCATCTGTTGGAGCATGACCTGTAAGTCAAGGCTGAGAAATGCCTGTTCTTAGTCCGTCTCCTTCCTAGGGTACCACATTTCCACCTCAGGGGTGGAGATGGAGAGTGACCGCATTTCAGCCGTGCGTAATTGGCCGACTCCCACCACGGTAAAGGAGGTGCAGCGGTTTCTAGAGTTTGCCAATTACTACCGGAGCTTTATCCGGGGTTTTGGTCAGGTAGCGGCTCCCATTACCTCACTGCTGAAGGGGGGACCGATGGGTTTGCAGTGGTCGGCTGTGGTGGACAGGGCTTTTGGTCACCTGAGGGCTCTGTTTACCTTGGCTCCCTTGCTGACCAATCCAGATCCCTCTTTGGCGTTCATAGTGGAGGTGGAAGCGTCCGAGGCTGGGATAGGAGCCGTGCTCTCTCAGCACCCGGGAACGCCACCAAAGCTCCGCCCCTGTGCCTTCTTCTCGAGGAAGCTCAGCCCGGCGGAGTGAAACTATGACGTGGAGGACCGGGAGTTGTTGGCTGTCGTCAAGGCTTTGAAGGCGTGGAGACATTGGCTTGAGGGGGCTAAACACCCTTTTCTCATCTGGACTGACCACCGCAATCTGGAGTACATCCGGGCGGCGAGGAGACTGAACCCTCACCAGGCAAGGTGGGCCATGTTTTTCACCCATTTTGTTTTCACCCTTTCTTACAGAACAGGTTCCCAGAACGTGAAGGCAGATGCACTGTCCCGGCTGTATGACACAGAGGAGCGCCCATGGATCCCACCCCCATACTCCCGGCCTCCTGCCTGGTGGCGCCGGTAGTGTGGGAGCTGGACGCGGACATTGAGCAGGCGCTACGTGCAGAGCCCACTCCCCTCCAGTGTCCTGCTGGGCGTCTGTACATTCCGTCTGCTGTCCGTGACCGGCTGATCTATTGGGTCTCATTCCTCTGGTCATCCAGGCATCAGTCGGACACTGCGCTGTCTGAGTGGGAAGTACTGGTGGCCCACTTTGGCTAAGGACGTGAGGGTTTATGTTTCCTCCTGCTCGGTGTGCGCGCAGTGTAAGGCTCCTAGGCACCTGCCCAGAGGTAAGCTACACCCCTTACCCGTTCCACAACAGCCTTGGTCGCACCTGTCGGTGGATTTCCTTACCGATCTTCCTCCCTCACAGGGTAACACCACAATCCTGGTCGTTGTGGACCGTTTTTATAAGTCCTGCCGTCTCCTCCCTCTGTCCGGTCTCCCTACGGCCCTACTGACTGTGGAGGCCTTGTTTACACACGTCTTCCGGCACTACGGGGTGCCTGAGGACATAATGTCTGATCGGGGTCCCCAGTTCACTTCGAGGGTCTAGAGGGCGTTCATGGAACGTCTGGGGGTCTCGATCAGCCTTACCTCGGGTTTTCACCCCGAGAGTAACGGGCAGGTGGAGAGAGTTAACCAGGATGTGGGTAGGTTTCTGAGGTCTTATTGCCAGGACCGGCCGGGGGAGTGGGCAGCGTTCATGCCCTGGGCAGAGATGGCCCAGAACTCGCTCCGCCACTCCTCCACTAACCTCTCCCCCTTCCAGTGCGTACTGGGGTACTCTCCTTGGCATCAGAGTCAGACCGAGGATCCTGCGGTGAACGACTGGTTCCGGCGCACGGAGGAGACATGGGACGCTGCCCATGTTCACCTTCAGCGCACTGTGGTGCGTCAGAAAGCCAGCGCAGACCGCCAGAGTGGGACAATATCCCTCCTGAGATGTGTGCAAACCTGGTGGCCAACTACAAGAAATGTCTGACCTCTGTGATTACCAACAAATGTTTTGCCACCAAGTACTAAGTCATGTTTTGCAGAGGGGTCAAATACTTATTTCCCTCATTAAAAGCATTTTTTTGTTATTATTCTGTCTCTCACTGTTCAAATAAACCTACCATTAAAATTATAGACGGATCATCTCTTTGTCAGTGGGCAAACGTACAAAATCAGCAGGGGATCAAATACTTTTTGTCCTCACTGTAACTGATAGATGCAAACACAAATAAACACTACATGTTAAAGTTTTTAAATGTGTGTAAACCTTTTGTCTGTAATGTATTTTTCGTTATGTGTAGGACCCCAGTAAGACTAGCTGTTGCCATTGGCGTTGGCTAATGGGGATCCTAATGAAATCAAAAATCTAAAACTTGTTGGGTCATTCACGCAACCCAACTGGCTGGGTTAAAATAACCCAGTTTGTGTTCTGTCCAATATTTACCCAGCACTGGGTTAACAAATAAACCAAATTGGGTTGTTTTTAACCCAGCATTGTTTAGAGTGTGCGTGTGTGCATGCATGCTTGCATGAGTGAGTGAGTGTGTGTATGTTTAATGCTACCCACTCCCAATCTCTGACAGGCATAACAGCTGCTCCACCAATGTGATAAACCTCGGCCCAAATTGAATTCTTCTATTCAATGTAATCGCCGCTACTGATCCATCCTACGCGCATCTCTCTCTCTCTCTCTGGTTGCCTTTATTAACACATCCATCACACATACACACACACACACGCACACACGCACACGTACACGCACGCACACGCACACGCACACGCTCACGCACCCACACACACACACTGTCGATAGAGATGAGCCCAACATGGGCATCCATCAATGGATGGCAGTTCCCTTGGTGAGGAGGTAATGATCAAGGCTTGAGAATGAGGCACAGAGGCTCTGACATGGTGGCACAATTTACAGCACCTTTAACACCGCCAGGCTTCTAACCTTCCATCAGAACTGAGGTATCACCATCCAGTGACACTTTTAGGAGGGGGTGCAAGGGGGGTGCTGTGGGATGATTTAAGATACTCTTTGATGAGGTAGGGTTTCATATGTTTTTGGAAGATGGGCAGAGACTCTTCTGTCCTAGATTCAGGGGGAAGCTGGTTGCAGCACTGGGGTGCCAGAACAGAGAAACGCTTTGACTTGGCTGAGCAAGAGCTGCTCTCCCGTAGGGGTGAGAGGGCCAAGAGACCAGAGGTGGCAGAACGAAGTACTTGGGTTGGGGTGTAGGGTTTAAGCAGAGCCTGGAGGTAGGGAAGGCAAGTTCTTCTTGCTGCTCCGTAGGCATGTACCATGGTCTTGTAGTGGACACGAGCTTCAACTGGAAGTCAGTGGAGTGTGCAGAGGAGAGGGGTGATATGGGAGAACTTGGGATGGTTGAACACCAGGCGGGCTTTGGCGTTCTGGATAAGTTCCAGGGGTTTGATTGCACAAGAGGAGAGCCCAGCCAACATCGAGTTGCAGTTGTCCAGACTGGAGATGTCAAGTGCCTGGATTAGAACCTGCGCCGCTTCCTGTGTGAGGTAGGGTTGTATTCTATGGATGTTGTAGAGCAAGGATGGGCAACTTTGATGGGGGTGGGGGCCACAAAAGATCTGAAATCATCATGAGGTTGGCCACTGTTGCTCAGTCGGGGTCTCAGCTTATTTAAAAAAAAAATCGTTTCAGTTAATTTAGTGCAATTCTACACATTTTCCAGTTGAGTGTAGAGAAAAAGTTGCAGTTTAAACACAAGTTTGTTGCAATTCTACACATTTTGCCATAGGGCAGAGAATTTGTTTCCTCTAAAATATTTGGGATGCTGGATGGGTGGGGTTTGCACATTTCCAGAGCGTGGGACTGTAAGGTTCTATCACATCTTTGTCAAAATGTAGTCATTGAAATAGCCTAAGTTCGATGTCCTCTACCTATGTACTTCTCTAAATACCTCCAATTCATGTTGTTTAATTCAAAGTATACAAAATAAAAATTTCTGACACCAAATCAAATCAATGACATTTTATTTGTCACATGCGCCGAATACAACAGGTGTAGACCTTACATTGTGTTGACCATTCAAACCATTGAGGGTTTGGAACTTTAAAACCTATTATCTCAGAATCATCTTTTTGCAGATATAGTCTTACAGTCCCAAGCTCTCGATTTGAGACTCATACATTGGCTTCATTGCGCTAGGCAAGCTCAATCAAGAGCAGCTTAAGGATTTTAAAGAAAACAAATACAATTTGAAGCCAGGTCTGACCTCAACAGACAGATGATACTCCTCTGACCACGGCCATAGAGAGTAGGACCCTAAATCCCGTATCTGTTTGTGATGACATGATAACCTCTGTGTTAGCAACACAGGACAAACAGATCTGGGACTCAGGCAATGCTTCCCCCACTTCATACCTGACCTCTTTCTTGTACACTACCTGTCTCAGAACACTGAATGCTAAGAAAACAAGAAGTGTGTGTGTGTGTGTGTGTGTGCATGAGTGTATGATTAACTCCACCCACTCCCAATCTCTGACAGGCACAACGGCTGCTCCACCCACATGATAAACCATGGCCCAAATTGAATTCTTCTATTCGATGTAATCAACGCTACTGATCTGTCCTTCACCTCTCTCTCGCTCTCTCTTTATCGCCCTCTCTCTGCATCTCTCTCTCCCTTTCCCTGTCTCTATTTTCTCCCTCCCTTTCCCTGTCTCTACTTTCACCCTCCCTTTCCTTATCTCTATTTTCTCCCTCCCTTTCCCTGTGTCTATTTTCTCTCTCCCTTTCCTTATCTCTATTTTCTCCCTCCCTTTCCCTGTCTCTACTTTCACCCTCCCTTTCCTTATCTCTATTTTCTCCCTCCGTTTCCCTGTCTCTATTTTCTCTCTCCCTTTCCCTATCTGAGAGGAGAGTGAGGACACCCTACCTCCTGTTAATTTCCAGTCATGAAGTATAATTTGCAGGCCTACCTTTATTAACACACCCACCACATTCATGCACACACACACACACACACACACACACACACACACACACACACACACACACACACACACACACACACACACACACACACACACACACAAACACACACACACACACACACACACACACACACACACACACACACACACACACACACACACTGCACAAGCACACACATACACACACACACTCATGCAAGCATACACACACACTGCACAAGCACACACTCAAGCACACAAACACACTTATACACACCGTCCAAATGAGATGAGGCCAACATGGGCATCCATCAATGGATGGCAGTTCCCCTGGTGAGGAGGTAATGATCAAGTCTTGAGAAGGAGTCACAGAGGCTCTGACATGGTGGCACAATTTACAGCACCTTTAGCACTGCCAGGCTTCTAACCTTCCATCAGAACTGAGGTATCGCCGTCCGGTGACACATCTACTGTGTTGTTATCAACCTAAATAAAGACCACCATAAAAAATAATACAGTACATTGATTGTGTTTAGGCAGGTCTTAAATAGACACATTAGCACTGTTTAACCCCATTATATATTTTTTTTAAATCACCTGTAAACACTTATGGTTCCAGAGATAATGAATATGAGGTTAAAAGTGGTGAAGTGCTCCTTTAAGTGCCGTTGGTCTCTCTCTGTCTATGTGGTGCAGTCAGACAGTGCTTATTGTTGTCGGTCACTAGGTTCTGGACAATTATCTATCCTGATGAGAGGAATACGATTGGCGTTCCATTTCAGTGGTCTTCCAAATAAGTGGATTAATGACCCTACTCCCTGTGGTCCTCCACTCCTCCTCCCTCCCCCACATGCTTCCCCTTTTCAGCTTCATTAGGAGAGGAGAAGATATCGTGGATGAATGACCCTACAGTAGCTGGTCCCATATCTGTTTGGGCTATCTTGGCAAGTTGACAAGACAGTTGGCCAGACAGCCCAAACTGATCTGGGATCAGGCTTACCTACAGCACGCTGCTCTGAATCTGAACCCAGTCATGTACACACTAAAAACAAATGCTTCTATTTAGTGCCAAATAAGGGTTCTTTAGCTTGTAACCATAGTGAAACCCTTTTTGGTGCTGAAGGTATAAAGAACCATGCTCATAAAGTAAAGAACCATGCTATTCTATAAAGAACCATGCTCATAAAGTTTGAAATGGAACCTGTATGGTGATTTTTGATAGCTGTCTATTTACGACCACAAACGAATGCTGGCACTAAGACTACTCTCAACGAGCTGTATAGGACCATAAGCAGACAAGAAAATACACATCCAGAGGTAGCGCTGCTAGTGTCCGGTACTTGTTGGGTTATTCACGCAACCCAACTGGCTGGGTCAAAATATTGATATTGGACAGAATGCAGCCTGCATTTCACCTGTGCAACTACATAGGAAAAACTCAATCACCTTAACTCCACACACAGAAATGCATACAAAGCTCTCCCTCACCCTCCATTTGGCAAATCTGAGCATAACTCTATCGTCCTGATTACTGCTTACAAGCAAACTATCACGGATTACAAAAGGAAACCCAGCCTCTACCTGCCCAGCGACTCGAGCATACCGGACGAGCTAAAGCAACACTCAACCACGCATGGGAACACCAGCAGTTCCAGATGACTGTGTGATCTCGATCTCCAGAGCCAATGTGAGTAAGACCTTTAAACAGTTTACCATTCACAAGGCCGCAGGGCCAGATGTATCACCAGAACGCTTACTCAGAGCATCTGCTGACCAGCTGGCAAGTGTCTTCACTAACATTTTCCAGCTATCCTTGACCCAGTCTGTAATACCTACATGTTTCAAGGAGACCACTATAGTTCCTGTGCCAAAGAACACCAAGGTAACCTGTCAAAATTACTATTGCCTCGTAGCACTCACATCTGTAGCCATGAAATGCTTTGAAGGCTAGTCATGGCTAACATCAACACCATCACACACCATTGATATGATAACCCTGGACCCACTCCAATTCGCATACTGACCAAACAGATCATACAGATGACACAATCACAGATGACACAACCACACTGCCCTCTCCCACCGGGACAAGGAATCATAAGGAATTATCATGGTCCACACACACCAACACAGTTGTGAAGAAGGCATGACAATGCCTCTTCCCCCTCAGGAGGCTGAAAAGATGCAGCATGGGCCCTCAGGTCCTAAACATGTTATACAGCTGCATCATTGAGAGCATATTGGCAGGCTGCATCACCGCTTGATATGG
Organism: Salmo trutta; assembly: GCF_901001165.1. NCBI lineage: Eukaryota > Metazoa > Chordata > Actinopteri > Salmoniformes > Salmonidae > Salmo > Salmo trutta. Next base: position 29,959,547 of record NC_042966.1, on the reverse strand, counting down.
CAACTGTTTGGCATCCGATCACAATGCACTACAGAGTGTATTGTGTACGGCCCAATAAATAATTGGGGCCGTACTCCCTGCCATCCAGGACAGCAATACCAGGCGGTGTCAGAGGAAGGCCCTAAAAATTGTTAGACTCCAGCCACCCAAGTCAAAGTCTGTTCTCTCTGCTATAACAGAAGTCTGCAACAAGTCTGGAACCAACAGGACCCTGAACAACTTCTACCCTCAAGCCATAAGACTGCTGACTAGTTCATTTGGGTAGCTATTGGTTAACTATTTAACTATCTGTATTGACCCTTTTTCCACTAGCTCTTTTGACTCATCACATACGCTGCTGCTACTGTTTATTATCTATACTGTTGTCTGGTCCCTTTATCCTTACCTATATGTACATTATTACCTAAATTGCCTTGTACCCCCACACATTGACTCACAATTATCGGTGCACTTGCTGGTGTTGGTGCGAAAGGGCTGGGTTTTAATGAATAAACAAGTTTGCTTGGCCCCTCACTGGCCAATCAGAACGTCCCCCATGGCGATATTTATGGTCTTTTATGTATTGCCTTGCAATCAACTCCAATTCCAATGTTAGTCTGTTGTAGTTTGTTAAATGGCTTACAGAACAAAACAGCAAAATGTATACCTATCTTTACTAAATACAGTGCCTTGCAAAAGTATTCACCACCATTGGCATTTTTCCTATTTTGTTGCATTACAACCTGTAATTTAAATTGATTTTTATTTGGATTTCATGTAATGGACATACACAAATAGTCCAAATTGGTGAAGTGAAATAAAAAAAATAACTTGTTTCAAAAAATTCTAAAAAATAACAATCGGAAAAGTTGTGCGTGCATATGTGTTCACCCCTTTGCTATGAAGCCACTAAATAAGATCTGGTGCAACCAATTACCTTCAGAAGTCACATAATTAGTTAAATAAAGTCCACCTGTGTGCATTCTAAGTGTCACATGATCTGTCACATGATCTCAGTATATATACACCTTTTCTGAAAGGCCCCAGAGTCTGCAACACCACTTAGCAAGCAGCACCATGAAGACCAAGGAGCTCTCTTTACAGGTCAGCGACAAAGTTGTGGAGAAGTACAGATCAGGGTTGGGTTATAAAAAAATATTTGAAACTTTGAACATGCCACGGAGCACAATTAAATTCATTATAAAAAAATGGAAAGAATATGGCACCACAACAAACCTGCCAAGAAAGGGCCGCCCACCAAAACTCACGGACCAGGCAAGGTGGGCATTACAGTTTTTCTCAGTCGCTTTGGTGCATTTTTCACATCATCCCTAACGTGCAAAATAATAAGTGCATTTCTCAGAACAATTTGTACAAACTGCAATATACAATAGATGTGTTTCTAAAGCTAGTCAGTCACTAAAAATCCTTAATACATCTCTCAAAAGTAAATATTCATGCCAATGATCATGTCAGTGTCATCAGAATGATAAGTCGTTGAGTCATTGTTCACGAACAAGGTCGTCAAAATGTTTAGGCATGTTGTCAATGGAACTGTGTACTTTGACAGTATTACCTGATGTAAACTTAGGCTACAGTTTGGATGACAGTTACTGTATTGAAAATGCACAAGGCTGCACTTCTATGGCATATATCAATTTCAACAGTACTATTTACATATTACTGTATGTGGGTTATTGATTGAAAGAGACTGGACAACCCAAGGGGCACAAAGGGAAAAAAACGAAATTAGAAAGAAACACAGGAAACCACCCCTAAGGCACAACTTTGCCCGCAGCACTGTTCTAGTGCTGTCTCTACACATCCAGACGTTCCTGTCTGTCGGCCTACATATTCTCATCCACATCACACCGGATATTTTCCCTTCCAATGCAACGTGGAAAGAATCTTTTGGAATGCCTTATCCATCCTCTGCAGGCGTCTACTGTGATGTCCTCACATGCTGCATCCATTGCAGCCAGCAGGGTCATCTGTGTGTGTGGCTGACGATCGTACACCTTCCACCTCCATGCTGAAAAGAACTCCTCAATTGGGTTAAGGAATGGTGAATAAGGTGGGAGGAATTCTATGAGCATCCTCGGGTGGGTCACAAACCATTGCCTTATGATGTTTGATCGATGGAAACTCACATTATCACAAATGACCACATACTTTGGCAAATCCTCTCTAAACAGACCCCTCTCATCATCAGGGATGAGAGCCCTGTAGAGAGTCTCTAAAAAGTTGAGTAGATGCTGGGTGTTGTATGGCCCTATAAGGGGGATATGGGTTAGGACACCATGCTCCGAAATAGCAGCACACATGGTGATATTTCCTCCCCGTTGGCCTGGCAAATCCACAGTAGCTCTGTGACCGATGATATTCCCACCCCGCCTTCTGCATTTGGTCAGGTTGAAGCCAGCCTCATCCACGTATACAAAGTTGTGAGAGGGTTCACTTGATTCCAACTCCATTATACGCTATATCCCAGAACACACAGTTGAATTTGTTTTGGTAAGGAAGAGTGACATAAAATGTACATATATTGCATGTTCCTTCCACAGCAATGGAAATGTGTGCAGTTTATGTTTACTGTGCTATGTATCACTATAAAATGTTGCTGTAAAGTAGTTACATAGATATATGTTTTACCTGTACATACTGGTACCGTAGCTCCTTAAATCTGTCCTCATTCCTTTGGAATGGTACACGGTACAGCTGTTTCATACTCATCTGGTTTCTATGCAGCACCCTGTCTATGGTTGAGATGCTAACCGTATGGATGTTTTCAAAGACATCGTTGTCTTCTATAATGGTCCTTTGTATTTCCCTGAGTCTCATGGCATTGTTTGCTCGGACCATGGTGCAAATAGCCTCCTCCTGTTGAGGTGTGAAAAGGCGTCCTCTGCCACCGGTTTGAGGTAATCTTGCAGTCCTATGTGGGGAAAAATGCAGTGATGCATCGCACACTTTCACATAGACAAAAACTATGCGAACACACATTTTACTGTAAAACATACAGGTGGGTGCATGTAAGGTGCAGTATGTATCTGTGTAGAGTATATTTCTGTATGCTGTGAAATACAAGTGGACTACTGTAATATGAAGCATTGTAGGAAGTATACAGTATACTGCTTATATACAGTAACTGCACTGTACATTGGTGGACCTACGTGTTCTCTCTTCGAAACGTTTGAACTATTGAGGACATGGTTGATCTCCCAATATTCGGCTGCACCCTTCGACCCGCCTCAGCCATTGTAAGGCCATGATTGACAACATGGTCTACAATAGTGGCCCTTATGTCATCAGATATGCGCCTATGTCCACTTCTGCCTCTTCCTCTGTTTTGCCTTCCACCACGCATTCTTGCTCCTCTTCTTCCTCCTCTTGGCTGCTGACCCTGTTCGTTTCCTGGTCCATCCATTATTGAAAAATTGCAACTCTGCGTTGTAGTCTGTCTATATATGCTTGCCAATTGATTCTTCATGAGATGCACCTTTGAGCAATTTAGACAACTGGTTGATTGCTGGTTGAACTAACACTTTACATTCCTTCGTGAGTGAGGGTCAATTTCACCTGCACCATTCATCAATTCACGTTTTTGTACAAAAGGTCTAATAGAAATGTGTAAAACTATGCTTGACAGTTTATGACAAATAGTTCAACAATTTTGCATGTAATGGCTTATGCAAGGAACTAATGCCTAGCTGTTTTGAGGGGTAAGACTATTCAACAGAGAACATTCTAATATATTTTGATCAACATGACATGAGCAATTGAAAATGTGGAAAAAATCTGACACTTGTACATTATCAATTGCAATATGTACAAAAGCAATTGCAATTTGTTCAAAGGAATAAGAAATTGCTTTAATGATGTGCACAAGTGACTAGATTTGGTATTTGTACAAGTAGTATCAAGAATGGCACTTTTGATCTAAGAAATGCACCAAAGCGACTGAGAAAAACTGTAATCAGAGAGGCAACAAAGAGACCAAATATAACCCTGAAGGAGCTGCAAAGCTCCACAGCAGAGATCGGAGTATCTGTCCATAGGACCACTTTAACGCGTACACTCCACAGAGCTGGGCTTTATGGAAGAGTGGCCAGAAAAAAAGCCATTGCTTAAAGAAAATAATAAGCAAACACGTTTGGTGTTCGCCAAAAGGCATATGGGAGACTCCCAAAAAATATGGAAGAAGGTACTATGGTCAGATGAGACTAAAATGTAGCTTTTTGGCCATCAAGGAAATCGCTATGTCTGGCGCAAACCCAACACCTCTCATCACCCCGAGAACAACATCCCCACAGTTAAGCATGGTGGTGGCAGCATCATGCTGTGGGTATGTTTTCATCAGCAGGGACTGGGAAACTGGTCAGAATTGAAGGAATGATGGATGGTGCTAAATACAGGGAAACCTGTTTCAGTCTTCAAGAGATTTGAGCCTGGGACGGAGGTTTACCTTCCAACAGGACAATGACCCTAAGCATACTGCTAAAACAACACTCGAGTGGTTTAAGGGGAACCATTTAAATGTCTTGCAATGGCATAGTCAAAGCCCAGACCTCAATCCAATTGAGAATCTGTAATATGACTTAAAGAATGCTGTTCACCAGCGGAACCCATCCAACTTGAAGGAACTGGAGCAGTTTTGCCTTGAAGAATGGGCAAAAAGCCCAGTGGCTAGATGTGCCAAGCTTATAGAGACATACCCCAAGAGACTTGCAGCTGTTATTGCTGCAAAAGGTGGCTCTACAAAGGATTGACTTTGGGGGGGTGAATAGTTGCGCATGTTCAAGTTTTCTGTTTGTTTGTCTTGTCTTGTTTGTTTCACAATAAAAAATATTTTGCATCTTCAAAGTGGTAGGCATGTTGTGTAAATCAAATGATACAAACCCCCAAAAATCTATTTTAATTCCAGGTTGTAAGGCAACAAAATAGGAAAAATGTCAAAGGGGGTGAATATTTTCGCAAGCCACTGTACGTTAGCTTGAACCTGTTTGCCGTCCACAATTTGTTTTTAAGTATACGGGCTAGGCCTAGTTAAATTTTATTATGGCTGAGTATGGAGATGTTAAACATTGTCAATAAGCATTATTAAATTCATGATTGATAAAGCCTAAAAATAGAATTAATAATTCAAATCAAATCAAATTCTAAACCAAACATAACTTGTTTTAAATAGGCTATGTCACACTTACAGGCACCACCATTTCTCCCCGTGGGCATATCATATTAAAACACAGACTATGGAGGGGTTTACGCACGTCCAAACTTTTCTCAGTAGCTGGACAAAGATCAAAAATAAAGAGAAAGGGCTAATGTCCACTCACTGTAATATTGCTCCCAAATAGGCCTATGTTATGAACATAATCAAAACCATCTTACAGATCAGATTGCATTAACACATCTCCAGAAGTTACATTGCATGCACGCCACAGACATTTAAACCATAAAACCATAATGTGAATTGTAAACAGATTGCTTGTTTTTCATTCGATTTTATTACAATCAATCTGTTTCTTTTAAATGACAACGACAATAAATATTATTAAATAAAATGTAATACATTTACATTACATTTACGTCATTTAGCAGACGCTCTTATCCAGAGCGACTTACAAATTGGTGCATTCACCATATGATATCCAGTGGAACAACCACTTTACAATAGTACATCTACATCTAATAATATCATAAAATCGGCAGGATAGAAAATACATGCAGGCTGTTGAACCAGCCTTCGTTATCATAGGCCTACAGGAGGGCTTGGGTTTTGAATATATGAAATGGATAAGCAATTGTTACCGGTTACAGATAACTTCTAAATACGAAGTTCACCAGTATTCACCGAGTTCTTATGTCTCATTTCATGATGGGCAAGGACATGTAGCCTACATCATGCAGGGGGACCTGCATGGCTAATATAATGGGCATGCCTACAACTATAATGGGCATGCCTACAAAGCATAGATAAAAAGGGAATGTCAGCTCACTGTTTACTCCTCTCAAATTGTGTGTGTATATATATATATATATATATATATATATATATATATATATATATATATATATATATATATATATATACACAGTACTAGTCAAAAAGGTTGGACACCTAATCATTAAATTATTTTTATTTTTTTTACTATTTTCTACATTGTACAATAATAGTGAAGACATCAAAAAAATGAAATAACACATATGGAATCTGACAGCCAGCTTTCTAAATCTGCCCATACCTTTTGGACTTTATAGCTGTAACAAGTGTCATGTGTGGAGGACCAAGACGCAACAGGGAAGTGTATACTCATCTTCTCGTTTTAATATATAAGAAGGAGAAACAAAATAAACACGTATACAATTAACAGAAACGACACTAACAGTTCTGTCAGGTGACAAGCACAAAACAGAATACAACTACCCACAAACCACAATACAAACACACCCCTAATTATTGGACCTTCAATCAGAGGCAACGATAGACAGCTGCCTCCAACTGAAGGCCCAAACACAAATTAACTAAACATAGAAATACAAATGACTAGACAGAACATAGAAATAAACTAACATAGAACAATAACCAAAACCCTGGACTAATGAATCAAATACCCCTCTCTACATGGACACATACACACAACCACCCTGAACCACATAAAACAAATACCCCCTGCCACGTCCTGACCAAACTAAACACTAACAAATCACACCTTTACAGGTCAGAACGTGACAATAGCACTCTCAGAAGGCATGAATTATTGAGTCATTGTCTGTTTTACACTTAAGACATGACTCTGCCGTTGTGCTGTAGAATTCATTAATTTTGTCTCTTGAATAACACATTCTATACATTAGCTTACACTGGATTTTTGTTAACTGTAATTTTGTTTGTTATGTTCCAACACTCCCTCCATCTTGTGGCAATATCAGTTATTTTTATCAGTTATTTTTAAGTCTTGGTTACAATAGTTTATAAGAGATTGTCAGTTGGATAGGCTTCCCACCATGAAGCATGGAGGAGGAGATGTGGGGGTGCTTTGCTGGCGACACTGTCAGTGATTTCAAGGCACACTTAGAATTCAAGGCACACTTAACCAGCATGGCTACCACAGCATTCTGCAGCGATACGCCATCCCATCTGCTTTGTGCTTAGTGGGACTATCATTTGTTTTACAACAGGACAATGACCCAACACACCCCCAAGCTGTGTAAGGGCTATTTGACCAAGAAGAAGAGTGATGGAGTGCTTCATCAGATGACCTGGCCTCCACAATCACCCGACCTCAACCCAATTGAAATAGTTTGGGACGAGTTGGACCGCAGATTGAAGGAAAATCAGCCAACAAGTGCTCAGCATATGTGGGAACTCCTTTGAGTTGGAAAAGCATTCCAGGTGAAGCTGGTTGAGAGAATGCCAATAGTGTGCAAAGTTGTCATCAAGGCAAAGGGTGGCTACTTTGAAGAATCTAAAATATAAACTAGATTTTGATTTGTTTAACACTTTTTTGGTTACTACATGATTCCAACTGTTATTTCATCGTTTTGATGTCTTCACTATTATTAAAAAAAAATTAAGAAAAAGCCTTGAATGAGTAGGTGTGTCCAAACTTTTGACTGGTACTGTGTATATATCTAATTTATTACCCCCAATTTCCTGATTTCAATCTTGTCTCATCACTGCAACTCCCCAACAGGCTCAGCAGAGGCATGCGTTCTCCGAAACACGACCCACCAAGCCACGCTTCTTAACCCGGAAGCCAGCCACACCAATGTGTCAGATGAAACACCGTTCAACCGATGAGCCAAGTAAAGCCTCCCCAGCCAAACCCTCACGACACTGGGCCAATTGTGCGCCACCCTACGGGACTTCCAGTCATGGCTAGTAATGACACAGCAGAACCCCAGGCTGTAGTGATGCCACAACACTGCAATGCAGTGGCTTAGACAGCTGCGCCACTCAGGAGGCCTCAAACTTTATATTTTAATAAAGCTTTGGTGATTAACATTTTATTTCCAAGCGGTCTCCAGAGCCAAACACTATATTGACAGTCTTGACAACTTTGCAATTGCGTTGGGCAGGACAAAAATGTACTTAATTGATATGGGAGGTTTTTAACCAAAGAAAACAAAATGGGAAAAAATGTTTGTTTTTTATATTCCTAAATATCAAGTATACAGGTACCAAAAGCACATTAGGCTACTCTTGTTCCATGCGCATATAGGCAGTGTGCATCATGTCTGGAGAGGCTGCATTTCCACTTTCAAAAGTCATGCCATAACCAACTGTGATACTTCTAAAACCAGCTTTTGGTTGGTTTTAAATATCCTTATCGGGGCTGTCTGAAATTAACACTTTGGATCATGTTTTTAAGGACACAACTCCAAGTATTTCCATCCCTCCCATCTGAGTGCAAGCGAGTTGATATTAGGAGAGGTGTATTGCCGAACCTGGCATTAGGGCTGGAAAACACCAGTGCGCCAGTTTTTACATGATGAAATTGCAAACTAACGTGCATTTTACACTAGCGCCGCCTTAATGCCAGCCAGAAATAGAGCACTTAGTCTACACTTGTTTACGAACCATGTGACAAATATAATTTAATTCAATCTGATTGATTTGAGCAAATCATCCCCCCAAATATTGTAATGAGACGCCACCCCTACATTTTAATTATCACTAAAAGAGGAAAGAACCCTTTTTTGAACCATTATCAAATCTAATTTTATTGGTCACATATGCATGTTTAGCAGATGTTATTGCAGGTGTAGCGAATTGCTTGTAAAATAACTCACAACAAAAAACAAAATTCTGCAAAGTTTCTTAGGAGCTAGAAGCACAGCTACCATATCTGTCGGCGCCATTTTACTAAACCCTTTTACTACTACTAAGGGGTCAAAGGGTTATTTGGATAATTATGGTACCCTATAGACCCATCAAGGAACCCTCCTTTTTTGTGTCTCTAACCAGACCTGGTTTCAAATAGCAGTTATTTCCTTTCAGATATTTGCCTGTGATACTGGATGGTCGGGGTTTGCACATTTGGGACTTATACATCGGCTCCATTGCACAAGGCAAGCTCAATCAAGAGCAGCTTAACGATTTGTAAGAAAACAAATACTGACCTCAACAGACAGATGATACTCCTGTGAATTGGCCCATAGAGAGTAGGACTAAGAAATGCCATTAACTCTAATATGTCTTGCCTTACCTGGGATTCATTCAAACCACTGAACACATGTATCAAGGCAGGCCAAGGAATTGTGATCCGTTTGTCTTCCAAACTTATATTAGCATTATTCCCTCTCTGTTTTGTGTGTGTGTGTGTGTGTGTGTGTGTGTGTGTGTGTGTGTGTGTATAAAACAATACTAGCAACACTAAAGGGACCCCTTTTCAAATATAGTTTACTTAACTAAAGTTACCTTGGAAAAAGTAGTTCACTACATCCAAAAATACTTTGGGATCATATGTCAACAGAATGTATAATTTAGTCTATTAAATTACAAAATTATCTTTCAATGAGAATTAGGCAGATCTGATTCTGAAAAAGAAAGGAAATTATTGCTTACTTCACCCTTATTTTTGCAAAAAAAAGTAGTGTATAGTTCCAGTAGTTAGCTACACAACTACATGGCAAAAAAATAAGTAATTACCTATTAAAAACACTAATGAAAAATGTAGTTAAATTACTAGCTGAACTACATGTAGTTCACTACTCCCCAACATTGTCCAGCAGTCGACTACAAGTGTAGCCTACCACGGACAGCGCTATCACTGTCAGCACCAGCAGAGCATGCCCTGCATAACAACCAACCTGCCAATTGGACCGACGACCAGTGAGTTTGGCTGGCAGCGGTGCCAATCGAACGAACGACCAGCCAGCTTGGCTGGCAACCCTAGATTTTATATTCTTGTGGCGGGATGAAATAGTAGCCTATGAATACCTTTAGGAGTCTATTGACGCACCCTATCAAAATCCATCAGTTTAAGCTAGAGACATGTTTTTTTGCATGGGCAAAAAACAAAAATGTGGAAAGGGTAGACTCTCACGTTTTGCTATGACCCCCACAAGTGTCACGGGACTCGTCTGAAGGTAACCCATACACATGAATGGTAGTAAGGAGGTAGTTTTTTAATGTGTCCAAAAATATTAAAATATTTCCTGAGCTTTCTTATATCTCTTAGATATAGGACAGACACTTCAAAACCTTATTCTTTATGATTTATTTTTGTACTTTATTTTTTGTCATTTATGGCTTGACTTTTTAAAGAACCATGTTTCTTGAAGTCTGGTTAGTGTGGTTGCCCTGTGGTTATTTTGCATAAAACCTTTCTGTAGCATTCTGGAACCAAATGTGCTAGCTGGGCCTGATGCAGGACAAAACCCACAGTCCTGTGATAGTGATGGAGTCCCGTGATGATGCTATTGATTGTAGGATAAGAGGTGGTCAGTCAGCCTGAATACCCATTCAGGGTAAATCCACTTGGACACATGGACACACGCACATAAACAATTAATTGAAAGAGCCTGGTTGAGTCCCTAATGTCACCCTATTCCCTACATAGAGCATTACTTTAGATCAAAGTCCTATGGGCCATTTGGGACACAGACTCTGTCAATTGGCACTTCATTAACAAGGACTGACAGAGAGAGTCTGTGTCAGAAGGACGCAGACAGAGAGACAGAGGAGAGAGAAGTGAGTGACATTGGGCTTTTAAAGTCAAAGTATTTGTATTCTCCCAGTCATCCACACTGCAAAAACATGTACTCCTTCCTTTGAACAACCACCTCCCGAGACAACCTCTCGAGACTTGCACTCACTCACACATGCACATACACATACACACACAGATTTGTTTTACTAACCTTGTGGGGACACACATTTGATTCCCATTCAAAATTCTATTTTCCCTAACCCCAAAACCTCACTCTAAAACTTAACCCTTACCATAACCCTAACTCTAACCCTAATTCTAACCCTAACACTAATTCTAACCTTAATCCCCCTCAAAATATACTTTTTCCTTGTGGGGATCGGCAAAATGTCCCTAGTTGGTCTGGTCCCCACAAGTATAGTTAAACATGTCCACACACACACACACACACACACACACACACACACACACACACACACACACACACACACACACACACACACACACACACACACACAGAACACTATCTCAGATCAATGATTGACTGATTTGAGTCCTGTTGATTACTCAATTAAAACATACCGTCGGGTCTCTCATCCATTCAGAGTCACCCTCAAATCAGAAATGACACCCCACTCCTAATATAATACACAAGGGTTTTATCTTTCCTCATCCTCAGTACAGACACCACATGACACTATGTCACTTTTTTCATGTGGACATGGGTGACATGCAAGGACATGAACTGCACTTGGATTGTCCATCCATAGATACTCACCACATTGTAGACTATCAGTACCATGTCAACTGCTGTGTCAAATACACAATTCAATGTTCAATGTGTCTATATGTGTGATCATAAAAACTCTTTAGGTGTCTGTGGCTACCAAGTCCCCTATGACAAAACAACCATATAATGACACATTATAGAGTGTGCTCTGTAAATCATGGACTTCAGGGGAAAAGCGGATACATTTTTTTAATAAATACATTTTTGTTTCAAAAGCCGGAAAACTACATTCAGACATATAGTGTCTTCGGAAAGTATTCAGACCCCTTGACTTTTTCCACATTTTGTTAGGTTACAGCCTTATTCTAAAATGTATGAAATAGTTTTTCCCCCCTCATTAATATACACACAATAACCCATAATGACAAAGCAAAAACAGGTTTTTAGAAATGTTTGCACATTTATTTATTTTTTTAAATGTAATATGACATTTACATAAGTATTCAGACCCTTTAATCAGAACTTTGTTGAGGCACCTTTGGCGGTGATTACAGTCTCGAGTCTTCTTGGGTATGACGCTACAAGCTTGGCACACCTGTATTTGGGGAGTTTCTCCCATTCTTCTCTGTAGATCCTCTGAAGCTCTGTCAGGTTAGATGGGGAGCGTTGCTGCACAGCTATTTTCAGGTCTCTAAAGAGATGTTCGATCGGGTTCAAGTTCTGGCTCTGGCTGGGCCACTCAAGAACATTCAGAGACTTGTCGCGAAGCCACTCTTGTGTTGTCTTGGCTCTGTGCTTAGGGTCATTGTCCTGTTGGAAGGTGAACCTTTGCCCCAGTCTGAGGTCCTGAGCGCTCTGGAGCAGGTTTTCATCAAGGATCTCTCTGTACTTTGCTCCGTTCATCTTTGCCTTCATCCCGATTTGTCTCCCAGTCCCTGACGCTGAAAAACATCCCCACAGCATGATGTTGCCACCACCATACTTCACCGTAGGGATGGTACCAGGTTTCCTCCAGACGTGACTCTTGGCATTCAGGCCAAAGAGTTCAATCTTGGTTTCATCAGACCAGAGAATCTTGTTTCTCATGGTCTTCTTCCATTTAAGAATGATGGAGGCCACTATGTTCTTGGGGACCTTCAATGCTGCAGACATTTTTGGTACCCTTCCCCAGATATGTGCCTCGACAATCCTGTCTCGGCACTCGATGGACAATTCCTTCGACCTCATGGCTTGGTTTTTGCTCTGACATGCACTGTCAACTGTGGGACCTTATAGAGATAGGCGTGTGCCTTTCCAAATCATCTCTAATCAGTTGAATTTACCACAGGTGGACTCTAATCAAGTTGTAGAAACATCTCAAGGATGATTAATGGAAACTTGAGCTCAATTTTGAATCTCATAGCAAAGGCTCTGCTTAATCATGTAAATAAGGTATTTCTGGTTTTCATTTGTAATACATTTGCAAAAATGTCTAAAAACCTGTCATTATGGGGTGTGTGTAGATTTCTGAGGGGGAAAAATATTTAATCAATTTTAGAATAAGGCTGTAATGTAACAAAATGAGGAAAAAGTCAAGGGGTCTGAATACTTTCGGAAGGCACTGTAGCTATGTTTAACAAGAAAAACTCCTGTCAGAGCTGTGGGGGAAATGTTAATCTCCTCACATCATTTTGTAATTAGCTAGATAGTGTCCTCAGACAGGGAGCGGTAAACAAGCTCATGTCCCATTTTCATAGCATTTATTGTTCTCATAGCTCTGAATTCATCAGAATGAATAATGAATCAAAGACAGAGCATCTGTCAGGCTGTTCTTTATGGAATCCAATTTTAGGGCCTGTATTTATAAAGTGTCTCAGAGTGTTTATCTTGGACCAGTATTGTCTTTTAGATCATAATGAATAACATTAAATGGACGGAAAGGACCTGATCCTAGATCAGCAGTCTTACTCTGAGATGCTTTCAAAAAAAGTTGTATTGTCAGATATACCAGATAGGTGCAGTGAAATGTGCTGTTTTTACAGCGTCAGACATAGTACAACACCCCTGGTGCAAATTAGGGTTAAGTGCCTTGCTCAAGGGCACATTGACAGATGTTTCACCTTGTCGGCTGAGGTAGATCAAACAAGGAACCTTGCCGTTACTGGCCCAATGCTCTAACCGCTAGGCTATTACTCTGAGACGTGTAATGATTGCTACACCATAACAGAAACTCATGACTAATTGTCACATTACAGGGTGTATACTGACACCTGCTGTTCTGATGGATGAACTACAACACAGTAGCAAAAGGGAGGTGTGGTGCAGATCTCAATGGTGTGGGGAGTGATGTACAGAAACACTCCAGACACATTTAGATACAATACAGTAACTTCATATATTTTAAGTAAATGTGTATATGGTCCATGTGGGAATTCTAACCACAACCTTGGCGACTTTTAAATCAATAATGCTCAATTACCAGGTTTTATTTCAACCAATTTATGTGTCGTAGCCTCAGGCTGTTAATCTGAACCTCTCACTCTGCTGAGTGGTGTCATTCTTTAACCCCAACACTCTCTTCCTGAGCCCATGACAGACAGAATAGCAACACCAGCAGAGCTACATTTTACGTAATTTAACTAGGCAAGTCAGTTAAGAACAAATTCTTATTTACAATGACTGCTTAGGAACAGTGGGTTAACTGCCTTGTTCAGGGGCAGAATGACAGATTTTTACCTTGTCAGCTCAGGGATTCGATCCACCAACCTTTCGGTTACTGGCCCAACACTCTAACCACTAGGCTTCCTGCCACCCTTCAGAAATGATATAGGCTAGTCTACGATGCTCAGTCCCCTTCTTTATTTGCACACAACCAATGTGCAAGTGCATGAGTATTTAACATACAGGTAACTGCCAAAATAAAGGAAACATTAATAAATGAGGGATACAAAGTATATCGAACGCAGGTTCTTCTACACAGGTGTGGTTCCTGAGTTAATTAAGCATTAATAAAATCCCATCATGCTTAGGGTCATTATTTTGGCTACAATGGCTAGAGGAAGAGATCTAAAGGACTTTGAAAAAGGGGTCTCAAAAGAGCGTAGTGGGTTTAAAGTGTGTGTGTGTGTGTGTGTGTGTGTGTGTGTGTGTGTGTGTGTGTGTGTGTGTGTGTGTGTGTGTGTGTGAAATCAAATCAACGGGTGTAGACTTCACCGCGAAGTGCTTGCTTACGAGCCCTTCCCAACGATGCAGTGTTAAAAACGTATTATTAAAAGAAAAATCGTAACACGAGGAATAAAATAGACAAGAATGGAGACATATACAGAGAGTACCAACACCAGATCAATGTGCAGGGGTACGAGGTTTTTGATGTAGATTTGTACATGAAGACAAGGTAAAGTGACTCGGCATCAGGATAGATAATAATAGTAAAATATAGAACAGAGTAGCAGCAGCAAATGATGAGTGTAAAAGAGTATGTGTGTGTGTGTATGTGTGCGCGTGTGTGTGGTGTGTCGACATGCATGTGTGTGTTGTGTGTGTGCAAATGTAGTGTATGTGAATGTGTGTGGGTTTTGTGTGAGCGTGTCAGTGTAGTGTGTGTGAGTAAGTGTGTATATAATAATAAAACAAATTATAATACATTTCATTTGTATAGCACTTTTCATTGCAGTGTTATCTCAAAACTCTATATAGGAAAAAACGCTGATTATATATATGTATATATTTTGAATACAATAAAAACATTTATAATCAAGGAAATAGCAATTGTAAGCTAGGCACTAAAGGGTTTTTTCAGATGAGGACTATAAGAGTCTGTAGAAATGTGTTTTAAGGCCTGTTTTAAAAGTTCTGATTGATGGAGCAGATCTCAGATGGTCAGGGAGAGCATTCCATAGGTGAGGGGCAAGTCAGCAGTGCATACACCCGTTCACCAAAAATGGTTCTCTCCTAAAGACAGTGAGTCACGTCCCTTTCCGCTCTCCCCACCTCCCCGCCTTGGAAGCTTGAGCAAAAAGTGGCATTTTGTAAGATCTTTACAATGAATTTCCAATGGAATGCCTGCCGGGGGCCCTGGTGAAACAGAGAACTGAGCCATGGCAATATGATGTTCCGAAAACCCCTGGGAGAATGCAGGCCCTCACCAGCCTATTGCTCTGAGACTGACTGAGTGACTGACTGACTGACTGGCTGGCTGGCATATGGGACAACAGAATACACTCTGTTACATCTGCATCTACCTGCCCCTAGTAGGAGAGAGTGGGGTAAATTGACCCACCCCTTGTTTCTAGGAAATCATACACAAAATGAATAATGTGACAGTGACAAAATATTTAGGAAGAGGTCATCATTTCATAGAGTCTGTGAAGGAAGAAACCACATGGGAAAATTGGTAAGCAAGTTAGGTCGACCTTCTTAAGGTTAGGCGTCCCACTAGAGGGACAATTTCCGTTGAAACTGGAGGGAGCGCAATTCAAATAAATAATCATAAAAATTATGGATATTAAACATTTAGGTACATACAAATGTCTTGTATTGGTTGAAAGCTTAAATTTGTGTTAATCTAACTGCACTGTCCGATTTACAGTAAGCTTTACAGCGAAAGCATGCCATGCGATTGTTTGAGGACGGCGCCCAACATCAAAATATTTTACCACCGGCACAGGTTTCATAAATTCACAAATAGCGATTAAATATTCAGTTACTTTTTGAAAGTCTTCCTCTGATTTGTCATCCAAAGGGTCCCAGCTATAACATGTAGTGTCGTTTTGTTAGATAAAATCCTTCTTTATATCCCAAAAAGTCTGTTTAGTTGGCGCCTGTCACGTCCTGACCAGTAATAGGGGGTTATTTGTTATTGTAGTTTGGTCAGGACGTGGCAGGGGGTATTTGTTTTATGTGGTTCGGGGTGGTTGTGTGTTTAGTAGGTGTTTGATTTATTATTCCGGGTTTTGGGCAATGTTTTATGGTTATGTATTTCTATGTTTAGTCTAGTATTTTGTATTTCTATGCTTAGTTAATTGGGGATTGGACTCTCAATTGGAGGCAGGTGTTTTCTAGTTGCCTCTGATTGAGGGTCCTATATATAGGTATGTGTATGTTTTAGTGTTTTGTGGGAGATTGTGCTGTGTATAGCTTTGTGCCTTACCGGCCTGTTATTAGTCGTTGTGTTTTTTTTGTGTACGTGTTGTTTTGGTTCACCTTCTTGTCCATTTAAATAAAAGAAGATGAGTGCACATTTCCCCGCTGCGTCTTGGTCCACTTTACCCTACGACAACCGTGACAGAATCTCCCAAGGACCAAGCAGCGGGGTAAGGAGCAACGGAAAAATTATATGGACTATAATGGAAATTGGACTTGGGAGGAGATTTTGGACGGGGCTGGACCTTGGCATCAGGCTGGGGACTACCGTCTTCCTCCGGAGGAAATAGAGGCAGCCAAGGCGGAGAGGCGTCGGTATGAGGCTTTGTACGCGCCGATAGCGTTCAAACCGGAGAGGCAGCCCCAATAATTTTTTGGGGGGGGCACATGGACAGATTGGTGGAGCTGAGGATGGAACCAAAGCCAGTCGGGGTAAAATTGGAGGTGAGCGAAGCAGAGACTATTAAGGAGTTGATGGGAAAATTGGAGATGAAAACTATGAGAGAGCTACTGTGTTGATGTATTAGGCACGACATTCGCCCTACAGAGCGTGTCCGTAAATTGATGTCACCTGAGTCAGCTCTACATATGTGTCCTGAGGTGCGTGCTAGCCAGCTGGTGAAGACAGTACCAGCACCACACACCAGGCCTCCAGTACATCAGCCCAGTCCAGTATGTCCTGTTCCCGCTCCACGCACTAGCCCTGAGATGTGTGTCTCCAATCTGATACCTCCAGTACCAGCACCACGCACTAGGCTTCCAGTACATCAGCCCAGTCCAGTATGTCCTGTTCCCGCTCCTCGCACTAGCCTTGAAGTGCGTGCCTCCAGTCTGATACATCCAGTACCAGCACCACACACTAGGCTTCCAGTGCATCAGCCCAGTCCAGTATGTCCTGTTCCCGCTCCTCGCACTAGCCTTGAAGTGCGTGCCTCCAGTCTGATACCTCCAGTACCAGCCACACGCACTAAGCTTCCAGTGCGTCAGCCCAGTCCAGTACGTCCTGTTCCCACTCCTCGCACTAGCCTTAGTGTGTGTGTCCCTAGTCTGATACCTCCAGTACCAGCCCCACGCACTAAGCTTCCAGTGCGTCAGCCCAGTCCAGTATGTCCTGTTCCCGCTCCTCGCACTAGCCTTGGGGTGCGTGTCCCTAGTCTGATACCTCCAATACAAGCCCCACGCACTAGGCTTCCAGTGCATCAGCCCAGTCCA
Organism: Salmo trutta; assembly: GCF_901001165.1. NCBI lineage: Eukaryota > Metazoa > Chordata > Actinopteri > Salmoniformes > Salmonidae > Salmo > Salmo trutta. The sequence goes on along the minus strand of NC_042966.1, from coordinate 29,941,847 downwards.
GTACATCCTGTTCCTGCTCCCCGCACTAGCCCTGAGGTGCGTGTCCCCAGTCTGGTACCTCCGCTACCAGCCCCACGCATCAGGCTTCCAGTGCATCAGCCCAGTCCCGAGCTTCCGATGACAGTGCCTCGTCCAGAACTTCCGGCAACAGTGCCTCGTCCAGAACTTCCGGCAACAGTGCCTCGTCCAGAACTTCCAGCAACAGTGCCTCGTCCAGACCTTCCGGCAACAGTGCCTCGTCCAGAACTTCCGGCAACAGTGCCTCGTCCAGAATGTCCGGCATCAGTGCCTCGTCCAGAGTATCCGGCAACAGTGCCTCGTCCAGAGTGTCCGGAACCAAGAGAGACGGCCCACTGTCCAGAACCAAGAGAGACGGCCCACTGTCCGGAACCGAGTGAGTCTGCCTGCAGTCCGGAACCGAGTGAGTCTGCCTGCAGTCCGGAACCGAGTGAGTCTGCCTGCAGTCCGGAACCGAGTGAGTCTGCCTGCAGTCCGGAACCGAGTGAGTCTGCCTGCAGTCCGGAACCGAGTGAGTCTGCCTGCAGTCCGGAACCGGGTGAGTCTGCCTGCAATCCGGAACAGAGTGAGTCTGCCTGCAGTCCGGAGCCCCGTGAGTCTGCCTGCAGTCCGGAGTCGAGTGAGTCTGCCTGCAGTCCGGAACCGAGTGAGTCTGCCTGCAGTCCGGAACCGAGTGAGTCTGCCTGCAGTCCGGAACCGAGTGAGTCTGCCTGCAGTCCGGAGCCGAGTGAGTCTGCCTGCAGTCCGGAACCGAGTGAGTCTGCCTGCAGTCCGGAGCCGAGTGAGTCTGCCTGCAGTCCGGAGCCGAGTGAGTCTGCCTGCAGTCCGGAGCTGAGTGAGTCTGCCTGCAGTCCGGAGCTTCCAGAGTCGGCTTACAGTCCGGAGCTCCCAGAGACACTCTACAGCCCTGAGCATTCAGCAGGGGTGGACAGGTTGGGTGGGGGAAGTAGACCTGAGCCTGAGCCACCTCCAGTATAGGTGGGTTGGGGAGGGGGGGGTGTTGACGGCAGCCACCAAGATAGGAATCCAAAAATCTACCCCTAAACTTTGTTTCAACAAGTCAAAATACGTTGCTATTTAATCCTCAGATACCCTAAAATGTAATTAAACTATAATATTTCATATGGAAAGAAGTATGTTCAATAGGAAAACGATATTGACAGGTGCGTGTCCTCTTCATCGCGCGCGCATACACAAATTTCCTAGACTGTGTCCCTGTAGTAAAACTCATTATTGTTACTCGTTTTGGAAGAAACAAGCCTAAAACCTTGAACAGACTACTGACACCCAGTGGAAGCCATAGGAATTGCATACTGGGAGCTAGATTTAATTATTTCCCTATACCTTCCATTGTAAGAGCATGGGCTCTCAAACAAAAAACAATTCCGGTTGGTTTTTCTTTGGATTTTCTCCTATCATATCTATCGTGTTGTAGTCTCATACATTATTTAAACATTTCTACAAACTTCAGAGTGTTTATTTTCCAATGGTACCAATTACATGCATATCCTGGCTTCAGGGCCTGAGCAACAGGCAGTTTACTTTGGGCATGTCAGTCAGTTGAACTACATGTATTTCACTACTCCCCAACACTGTTGGTAGGTTAAGAAGTTAAAGTTTAATTAATGGGATGGGGGAGTGATGTATTATTTATTTTAAATGTATTCCTACATTTAGATATAGATCTCTCTATTTAATTTCACTTACCCTTCCATTTTTTGACCAGTTGTCTGGGAAGGGATGTTGTTTCGATGTGCCAATTTGTAGGCAAGCTCTATGTAATTGAAGCTACAGTACTAAGCCCATGAAATTGGTCCACCAGATTCTTGATATGTTTAGCAAGCTCAGGCACAATGTCATCAGATAAGATCTTGTGTGCACCTGCTACTATCATTTTCTTTCTTTCATCTTTGTTTTCTTTATGTCAATGTATCTCTTCAGTGTCATTCAGTAAATGTTTTCATCCCTTGCTGCTGCTTGAATGGACTTCTTCCCTCCTCGCAGTTCCTTGGCTGCTGGCTAACAATAAAATGCTCTTGAGTTCATATGCATGACACATTGCAAAAATACTATACATAAAACTGACAAAATGTAATAATAATTTGTATGGGGTACGGTTGCCAACGGTTCAACTTACCCCATGGCCATTGGCTCAACTTACCCCAAGGCAAACATTTTTACTATATTAGCCCACGCAGCTACAAGGATGCACTTTCATGCTAGGCTTAGGACCTCATATTGTAGCTTATAGAGACCCCAACTGATGTATTAAACAATCTTAAAATGATCTACCTTGGTTTAAATACAAGCATCATGAAACCTACAAACCATGAATTGATTTGACTTTGTGAAAATATATATTTTCTTAACTGTTCTTGCAATTTATAGTCTACGACATTTTAGATTTACATATGATAATTTTTCACCAAGTGGTTTGTATGTAGTTAACTACTTTTTCAAAGTAACTTTAGTTATATTCAGTTATGTTCAGTGTGAAGTATTTGGTAGCTTAGTAAACTATCTTATCAAAGTAGCTTCCCCAACACTGCCTACAAGCACTATCACCCACTGTCACAAGACACCATCACCCACTTACCATAAGGCGGCTCAACGGACCCTGACCCTATGCTCAACTTACCCCATAACCGTGGTAAGTTGTGCCAAGAGACAAGCTGTTTTCATAACTGTTATGTTTACATTAATTCTGATTATTTCCAGTGATACACAGCATCCTGAAATATATTTAGATATCTTTGTTAGAAAGAATACTATATTTCCATTGACGTAGTAATGCTGAATGCAAAATATGGCTCAACTTACCCCTCTCTCCTACCAATCTCTGACACAGTATGTATGTGTTTGAATCTACCTGTCCCTGATATTGAGTAAGTATTATAAGCAAGTTACAGGTGGATTGCAGTCTCACCAATTAAACACACCTCCCCAGTCTCCATGAATTGAACCCACAACCATGGTGTTGCTTATGCCACACTCCTAACAACTGAGCCACACAGGACCAAGCACTAAAAATGGTCTCCATGCTCTCCACATGAGCACATCTCAGTCTTCCAAACACACACGCACACACACACAAACCACCTCGTGTAACACCCCTGGTGTCCTCTGATTATCAAACAGCAGGATACTGACATGTCAACAGCCATCCAGCGAGAGGTGCCAGAAAGCTCCCTAAAAAGCTACCTTTAGTGGCATTAAAGTGTAAGTGGCATGAGAGAGCAGACCTGGGTTCAATTAATACTTGAAATCATTTAAAATGTATCAACAACAAAAAATAATCAAATCAAATGTTATTGGTCACATACACACGAAATGCTTATGTTTCTAGCTCCAACAGTGCATTATACCTAACAATAGAAAACAATACACACAAACCCAAAAAATAAAAATAAAGAACTAAGGTTCAGGGCAGGGTACTGGGCCGGTTAGTAACAGTGACTAAGGTTCAGGGCAGGGTACTGGGCCGGCTAGTAACAGTGACTAAGGTTCAGGGCAGGGTACTGGGCCGGCTAGTAACAGTGACTAAGGTTCAGGGTAGGGTACTGGGCCGGCTAGTAACAGTGACTAAGGTTCAGGGTAGGGTACTGGGCCGGCTAGTAACAGTGACTAAGGTTCAGGGCAGGGTACTGGGCCGGCTAGTAACAGTGACTTAGGTTCAAGGCAGGGTACTGGGCCGGTTAGTAACAGTGACTAAGATTCAAGGCAGGGTACTGGGCCGGTTAGTAACAGTGACTTAGGTTCAAGGCAGGGTACTGGGCCGGTTAGTAACAGTGACTAAGGTTCAGGGCAGGGTACTGGGCCGGCTAGTAACAGTGACTTAGGTTCGGAGCAGGGTACTGGGCCGGCTAGTAACAGTGACTTAGGTTCAAGGCAGGGTACTGGGCTGATTAGTAACATTGATTAAGGTTCAGGGCAGGGTACTGGGCTGGCTAGTGGTGACTATTTCACAGTCTGATGACCTGGAGATAGATGTTTTTCAGTCTCTCGGTTCCAGCTTGATGCACCTGTACTGTCTCCACCTTGTAGATGGTAACAGGGTGTCTGTAAGTATAACAAAACTCATATTGCAGGCAAAAACCTGTGAAAAATAGATTTAAAAAAATGAGAATTTTGTGACTGTACTATTTAGTGTCATTGTTTTAAAGATACCACAGTGAGAAAGGATTCAGTTCGCAACTCCTACTGCTTCCACTAGATGTCAACGATCTTTAGAAAGTTGTTTGAAGCATCTGTGATGAATACAGACCGAATTAGAATGCTTACAAGTTGACACGTCATCACTTCATTTTTTGCGCCTGCGCATGAATCTGAGAAGAGTGTCTTTGTCATAATCGTTTATTCTAGACACTTGATAGGTTGTGTGAAAATATTACTGATGTTTACTGATGTTTCACGTTAAAAATGGACCAAAAGATTAATGCTAAACAACGTTTGACATGTTTGAACAAACATAAATAGATTATTTACTAGGCTTTTTTTAGCTTTTCGGCGTGACTGAAACATGGCTTAAGCCTGATGAATTTACTGTGTTAAATGAGGCCTCACCCCCTGGTTACACTAGTGACCATAACCCCCGTGCATCCGGCAAAGGCGGAGGTGTTGCTAACATCTACGATAGCAAATTTCAATTTACAAAAAAAAAACAATGACGTTTTCGTCTTTTGAGCTTCTAGTCATGAAATCTATGCAGCCTACTCACTCACTTTTTATAGCTACTGTTTACAGGCCTCCTGGGCCATATGCAGTGTTCCTCACTGAGTTCCCTGAATTCCTATCGGATCTTGTAGTCATAGCAGATAATATTCTAATTTTTGGTGACTTTAACATTCACATGGAAAAGTCCACAGACCCACTCTAAAAGGCTTTCGGAGCCATCATCGACTCAGTAGGTTTTGTCCAACATGTCTCTGGACCTACTCACTGCCACAGTCATACTCTGGACCTAGTTTTGTCCCATGGAATAAATGTTGTGGATCTTAATGTTTTTCCTCATAATCCTGGATTATCGGACCACCATTTTATTGCGTTTACAATTGCAACAAATAATCTGCTCAGACCCCAACCAAGGAGCATTAAAAGTCGTGCTATAAATTCTCAGACAACCCAAAGATTCCTTGATGCCCTTCCAGACTCCCTCTGCCTACCCAAGGACGTCAGAGGACAAAAATCAGTTAACCACCAAACTGAGGAACTCAATTTAACCTTGCGCAATAACCTAGATGCAGTTGCACCCCTAAAAATTGTAAACATCTGTCATAAGAAACTAGCTCCCTGGTATACAGAAAATACATGAGCTCTGAAGCAAGCTTCCAGAAAATTGGAACGGAAATGGCGCCACACCAAACTGGAAGTCTTCCGACTAGCTTGGAAAGACAGTACCGTGCAGTATCGAAGAGCCCTCACTGCTGCTCGATCATCCTATTTTTCCAACTTAATTGAGGAAAATTTGAACAATCCGAAATTTCTTTTTGATACTGTCGCAAAGCTAACTAAAAAGCAGCATTCGCAAATGGAGGATGGCTTTCACTTCAGCAGTAATATATTTATGAACTTCTTTGAGGAAAAGATCATGATCATTAGAAAGCAAATTACGGACTCCTCTTTAAATCTGGGTATTCCTCCAAAGCTCCATTGTCCTGAGTCTGCACAACTCTGCCAGGACCTAGGATCAAGGGAGATACTAAAGTGTTTTAGTACTATATCTCTTGACACAATGATGAAAATAATCATGGCCTCCAAACCCTCAAGCTGCATACTGGACCCTATTCCAACTAAACTACTGAAAGAGCTGCTTCCTGTGCTTGGCCCTCCTATGTTGAACATAATAAACGGCTCTCTATACACCGGATGTGTACCAAGCTCACTAAAAGTGGCAGTAATAAAGCCTCTCTTGAAAAAGCCAAATCTTGACCCAGAAATGATAAAAAACTATCGGCCTATATCGAATCTTCCATTCCTCTCAAAAAGTTTAGAAAAAGCTGTTGCACAGCAACTCACTGCCTTCCTGAAGACAAACAATGTATACGAAACGCTTCAGTCTGGTTTTAGACCCCATCATAGCACTGAGACTGCACTTGTGAAGGTGGTAAATTACCTTTTAATGACGTCAGACTCTGACGTCAGAGGCTCTGCATCTGTCCTCGTGCTCCTAGATCTTAGTGCCGCATTTGATACCATCGATCACCACATTCTTTTGGAGAGATTGGAAACCCAAATTGGTCTACATGGACAAGTTCTGGCCTGGTTTAGATCTTATCTGTCGGAAAGATATGTTTGTCTCTGTGAATGGTTTGTCCTCTGACAAATCAATTGTAAATGTCGGTGTTCCTCAAGGTTCCGTTTTAGGATCACTATTGTTTTCACTATACATTTTACCTCTTGGGGATGTCATTCGAAAACATAATGTTAAATTTCACTGCTATGCGGACGACACACAGCTGTACATTTCAATGAAACATGGTGAAGCCCCAAAATTGCCCTCGCTAGAAGCCTGTGTTTCAGACATAAGGAAGTGGATGGCTGCAAACTTTCTACTTTTAAACTCGGACAAAACAGAGATGCTTGTTCTAGGTCCCAAGAAACAAAGAGATCTTCTGTTGAATCTGACAATTAATCTGGATGGTTGTACAGTCGTCTCAAATAAAACTGTGAAGGACCTCGGCGTTACTCTGGACCCTGATCTCTCTTTTGAAGAACATATCAAGACTGTTTCAAGGACAGCTTTTTTCCATCTATGTAACATTGCAAAAATCAGAAACTTTCTGTCCAAAAATGACGCAGAAAAATTAATCCATTCTTTTGTTACTTCTAGGCTGGACTACTGCAATGCTCTACTTTCCAGCTACCCGGATAAAGCACTAAACAAACTTCAGTTAGTGCTAAATACGGCTGCTAGAATCCTGACTAGAACCCAAAAATTTGATCATATTACTCCAGTGCTAGCCTCCCTACACTGGCTTCCTGTTAAGGCAAGGGCTGATTTCAAGGTTTTACTGCTAACCTACAAAGCATTACATGGGCTTGCTCCTACCTATCTTTCCGATTTGATCCTGCCGTACATACCTACACGTACGCTACGGTCACAAGACGCAGGCCTCCTAATTGTCCCTAGAATTTCTAAGCAAACGGCTGGAGGTAGGGCTTTCTCCTATTGAGCTCAATTTTTATGGAATGGTCTGCCTACCCATGTGAGAGACGCAGACTCAGTCTCAACCTTTAAGTCTTTACTGAAGACTTATCTCTTCAGTAGGTCCTATGATTAAGTATAGTCTGGCCCAGGAGTGTGAAGGTGAACGGAAAGGCTGGAGCAACGAACCGCCCTTGCTGTCTCTGCCTTGCCGGTTCCCCTCTTTCCACTGGGATTCTCTGCCTCTAACCCTATTACAGGGGCTGAGTCACTGGCTTACTGGTGTTCTTCCATGCCGTCCATGGGAGGGGTGCGTCACTTGAGTGGGTTGAGTCACTGACGTGGTCTTCCTGTCTGGGTTGGCGCCCCCTCCCCCCCCTTGGGTTGTGCCATGGCGGAGATCTTTGTGGGCTATACTCGGCCTTGTCTTAGGACGGTAAGTTGGTGGTTGGAGACATCCCTCTAGTGGTGTGGGGGCTGTGCTTTGGCAAAGTGGGTGGGGTTATATCCTGCCTGTTTGGCCCTGTCCGGGGGTATCATCGGATGGGGCCACAGTGTCTTCTGATCCCTCCTGTCTCAGCCTCCAGTATTTATGCTGCAGTAGTTTATGTGTCGGGGGGCTAGAGTCAGTCTGTTACATCTGGAGTATTTCTCTTGTCTTATCCGGTGTCCTGTGTGAATATAAATATGCTCTCTCTAATTCTCTCTTTCTTTCTTTCTCTCGGAGGACCTGAGCCCTAGGACCATGCCTCAGGACTACCTGGCATGATGACTCCTTGCTGTCCCCAGTCCACCTGGCCATGCTGCTGCTCCAGTTTCAACTGTTCTGCCTGCGGCTATGGAACCCTGACCTGTTCACCGGACGTGCTTGTTGCACCCTCGACATCTACTATGATTATTATTATTTAACCATGCTGGTCATTTATGAACATTTTAACATCTTGACCATGTTCTGTTATAATATCCACCCGGCACAGCCAGAAGAGGACTGGCCACCCCTCATAGCCTGGTTCCTCTCTAGGTTTCTTCCTAGGTTTTTGGCCTTTCTAGGGAGTTTTTCCTAGGGAGTTTTTCCTAGCCACCGTGCTTCTTTCACATGCATTGCTTGCTGTTTGGGGTTTTAGGCTGGGTTTCTGTACAGCACTTTGAGATTTCAGTTGATGTACGAAGGGCTATATAAATACATTTTATTTGATTTTGCTGTCGGAGGCTGAGCAATTGCCGTAAATCAAATCAAATCAAATCAAATTTATTTATACCCTCAACACCTGGGGGCGGCCCGTCAGGAAGTCCAGGATCCAGTTGCAGAGGGAGGTGTTTAGTTCCAGGATCCTTAGCTTAGTTATGATCTTTGTGGTATTGAATGCTGAGCTGTAGTCAATGAATAGCATTCTCACATAAGTGTTCCTTTTGTCCAGGTGAGAAAGGGCAGTGTGGAGTGCAATAGAGATTGCGTCATCTGCGGATCTGTTTTGGCGGTATGCAAATTGGAGTGGGTCTAGAGTTTCTGGGATAATGGTGTTGATGTGAGCCATTACCAGCCTTTCAAAGCACTTCATTGCTACGGACGTGAGTGCTATGGGTCTGTAGTCATTTGGGCAGGTTGCCTTTGTGTTCTTGGGTACAGGGACTATGGTGGTCTGCTTGAAACATGTTGGTATTACAGACTCAACTAGGGACATGTTGAAAATGTCAGTGAAGACACCTGCCAGTTGGTCAGCACATGCCCGGAGTACACGTCCTGGTAATCCATCTGGCCCCGCAGCCTTGTGTATGTTGACCTGTTTAAAGGTCTTACTCACGTCGGCTACGGAGAGCGTGATGACACAGTCGTCCGGAACAGCTAATGCTCTCATGCATGCCTCAGTGTTGCTTCCCTCGAAGCGAGGATAGAAGTGATTTAGCTCGTCTGGTAGGCTCGTGTCACTGGGCAGCTCGTGGCTGTGCTTCCCTTTGTAGTCTGTAATAGTTTGCAAGCCCTGCAACATAAGATGAGCGTCGGAGCAGGTGTACAGTCGTGGCCAAAAGTTTTGAGAATGACACAAATATTATTTTCCACAAAGTTTGCTGTTTCAGTGTCTTTAGATATTTTTGTCAGATTTTACTATGGAATACTGTATAATTACAAGCATTTCATAAGTGTCAAAGGCTTTTATTGACAATTAAATGAAGTTGATGCGAAGAGTCAATATTTGCAGTGTTGACCCTAATTTTTCAAGACCTCTGCAGTCCGCCCTGGCATGCTGTCAATTAACTTCTGGGCCACATCCTGACTGATGGCAGCCCATTCTTGGATAATCAATGCTTGGAGTTTGTCAGAATTTGTGGGTTTTTGTTTGTCCACCCGCCTCTTGAGGATTGACCACAAGTTCTCAATGGGATTAAGGTGTCTGGCCATGGACCCGAAATATCGATGTTTTGTTCCCCGAGCCACTTAGTTATCACTTTTGTCTTATGGCAAGGTGCTCCATCATGCTGGAAAAGGAATTGTTCATCACCAAACTGTTCCTGGATGGTTGGGAGAAGTTGCTCTCGGAGGATGTGTTGGTACCATTCTGTATTCATGGCTGTTTTAGGCAAAATTGTGAGTGAGCCCACTCCCTTGGCTGAGAAGCAACCCCACACATGAATGGTCTCAGGATGCTTTACTGTTGGCATGACACAGGACTGATGGTAACGCTCACCTTGTCTTCTTCGGACAAGCTTTTTTTCGGATGCCCCAAACAATCGGAAAGGGATTCATCAGAGAAAATGACTTTACCCCATTCCTCAGCAGTCCAATCCCTGTACCTTTTGCAGAATATCAGTCTGTCCCTGATGTTTTTCCTGGAGAGAAGTGGCTTCTTTGCTGCCCTTCTTGACAACAGGCCATCCTCCAAAAGTCTTTGCCTCACTGTGCGTGCAGATGCACTCACACCTGCCTGCTACCATTCCCGAGCAAGCTCTGTACTGGTGGTGCCCCGATCCCGCAGCTGAATCAACTTTAGGATACGGTCCTGGCGCTTGCTGGACTTTCTTGGGCGCCCTGAAATCTTCTTCACAACAATTGAACCACTCTCCTTGCAATATGGTATATGTGTATGAAGATAAATAAGATAATATAAATGTTATTTCTATATACTATTATTGATATAACAAGTGCCCTTAAACTTGGCTTAACCTGTGAACGTTTGCCTTATTAAGTCTGTGTTTTGTCATTTATATATCTGGCCTGTGCATCTGTTCCAAACCATTAAACTGTTGTATTGCACAATAAAACTGCTTTCTTAACAGTGTAAATTAGAAATAATAATTGTTTTACTAAGTGTATGATCGCCTGTATCTCTTCCCGCCACTCCGTATCAAGTCAAGTGTATTTGCCATATGCACAGGATACACATGGTGTATACAGTACAATGAAATGCTTAAAATATGCTAGGTCTGAATAGTCAATGCTCAATAACCCACTATTGCAGAGAAGCAGAGGAGGTGACCAGAGATGACCAATTAAGGAAGAAGTCCACTGCTTGACAGGACTGAAGGCTAAATCCATTCACCAGTGAGGGTTATATAGCCGCACAGCTGCCTCTCCAAGGTTTCCTGCACCCCTCGTAAAATGACAATCATGTTCACATTATTTTATTTATTGTAGGCCTGTGCCATGAATTGGGATTGGGATTGGGCTACACCATGTCGAATAAGCTTAAAATGCATACCTTTGAAGAATAAATTAACTAACTTAATGTGTATTACAAAGTAGTAGCTAAGGAAACAACTCAAAACTGCACAAAGCAGCAGCCTATAGGAACCACTAAATGGCATTTAACCAGGTCTATTACAACATAAACTGAGTGACGTGCAGCCTAACCTACAGTGCTGCCTACACAAAAAAATACTGCTTTAAAAACAACCCAGTGCTGGGTAAATAGTGGACAGAACACATGTTTGGTTATTTTTGACCGAGCCAGTTGGGTCACTTACTTGGGTTATTGAGCCATGATCCACTGGGTCAGATCAGAAGACTGGAGGCATGGCTTAGTAGGGGCGTGACTTTCAGCTCATTTTTGGCCACCCGTGAGAGTAAATGTCATTCATGTTCATCATTTTAAGTGTGTACTCTGCAAATTTCAATTTTCATTCAATATTTTTGAAATGACATATTTTAATATAAAATGTATATTTAAATATTATAAGAAAGTAGTAACTATCCCAACATTGGGATGTGCATAGGCTCTTAAGGAACTCATACTATTTGTAAGTCCTATTAAAGCTACAAAGGTGTCAGTGCTCAACATAACATTCATTGACAATGCAACAGAACAGATTAACCGGAATAACATTTTACTATCACAAGTGGCCCACAAAAATACTATCTAAAAGCCACGCCCCTACTAAGCCTCCAGTCTTCTGATCTGACACAGTGGATCATAGCTCAATAACCCAGCATCAACAACCCAACTTAAAGAAAACAATCTGTTGTTTGTGAACTAGCTGGGTCAAAATAACCCGAATAACCAAACATTTACCCAAATGGAGTTGTTTTTAACCCAGCATTTTTTTCTTGTATAATTTGGTTTTCTAATGTGGCGAGAGTAGAGCGGTTATGTTGTGATCCTGTCAGGGCTGGGCTCTAACTGTAACCTTGTTGAATGCTGATTTACTGAGTGACGCACACCAGGAAGATACAGTACTTTGCATTAGCGCAGGGCAGGTGGAAATAAAAATGGTCCTCTCTTCTCCTCTGCTTCAATTTGCTTTGTTAGGTTGGCTACCTAGGTTCGTCTATCTGAGGTCGGTTTTATCTGAGTTCTCTTCAGAAAGTGACAATTGGGGAGAAAGGAGAAGCGGTTGATCAATGCCCAGGGAACCTACAGGATGGCACCAGCGAGGCAGACGGTGTGGGTTCTTCTCGCGCTGTCCGGTGTTCTAAATTTGCGCTCCTGCTGGACTTTCACTTGTCCATCGATTTGCAAATGTTCATTTAAGAGCGATACATGTTACAAAGACACGGGAGAGAAACTCAGTTGCACGAGGGAAACGCAACTGAAGTCCCAAGCTGCTCCATCGTTTATTCGAAACTTGTAAGTACCCAAAAATGTCATTCCGTTTTGGGGGAGGGATTGTACATATATTACATTATAGTGTCAATATCTATCCATTGTTTTTAATTTGCCCAACACTTTTGTCGAGCTGATTATTTATTATTTGATTATTTATTTAACCTTTGAATTCAACCAGTCAATTAGGAAACGCATTCCAATTTACAGTAGATACAATGATGGCCTTTTATCAGGACAGTACAGTGTGTAGTACAGTACCTAGCTACTGATTGTGCTTTGCCTTCACTTCAGTTGATTCAATTTCAGGCCACCATAGTAGCCTAATACTCAACCTGGTCTCATAGACTAGACATAACATAGTAAATGTAAATCCAGTCAAATGTGTATGATATGTTATTTTGGTGTGGTCTAACGCGAACGTCTAGCAACCCATAGGTTGCGAGTTCGAATCTCATTACGGACAACTTTTGTATTTTAGCTAATTAGCTACTTTTTAACTACTTACTACTTTTTAGCTACTTTGCAACTACTTAGCATGTTAGCTAAACTTTCCCTGAACCCTAACCTTAACCCTTTTAGCTAACCCTTCCCCTAACCCTAACTATAACCTTAAACCTTTAACGTAACTCCTAAACTTAACCCTAACCCTTAGTCTAGCAAATTTTAGCCAGCTAGCTAATGTTAGCCACCTAGAATTTATAACATATCACATGTTTTACAAATTTGTAACATATTGTCCACTTTGCAAATTCATTTTCCGCTTTGTAATGTAAAACATTTTCATACAAAATGGGTGATGGACATATACAAATGAATACATACCATACGAAACATAACATATCATACTAAATGGACTGTCACAGATTTACATACAGAATAATAAGAAATGCTCTGTGATCTGGTTGCCTTGTGTATAATCTTTAGAAGACTAACTCATCTGCCGTTGACTGAAGTTCCAAGCAATGCCTTCAGAGGACTGATCAACGTGTCCAGAATGTAAGTTTCAATCAATCAATTAAGTGTATTTATTAAGCCCTTTTCACCTGTGACATATAGCATTGTCAGTATTCCTTTAGCCCTAATACACATTTTCAGTTTGCCTTTTCAATGTTATAGATCTGCAAAGCTTCATGAGGCTGTTTAAAACTGGCCTAGTGCCCAGTTATAAACGGATTTGTTTTGTGGAAGACATACTGCTGGTAGCTTTTATGAAAGGTGTGATAATCTAACGTTATATTGTATGAAACATTTATCTAAATGCATGTTAAAGTGGCAGTACAGTCAACATTTTTATAATATTTCCACACTATGAGGTCAAAGTAACACTCAGATAATAGCCTTTTAGTGTAAGAGGTGTTTTTTTGTGTGTGAGGGGGCGCCCTGGAATTTCAGCCTGTTCAGGTGGGATGGTGTTTTGGCCCAAAGCATGACATCGCAATCAGACCTAATTAGTCTGACCAATGACTTTTGGAAGTGGGTAGGCTCTAGAGTCTAGAAACGATCTTATCCACCAATCAGGGCTGTGTATTTAAATATTTACATTTTTATCAACACGCCCACACTGTCAGACTGAGCATTTCAATGGCAAAAAGAGGCTCAGGGAAATATACAAAATATGTTTGGAGTTATTTTCATTAAATAAACACACACTGTGATTCAATAGACATACAGTGAAAGACTGTATGGGTGCTTTAAGAAGAGGAAAGGAGATGTCCACTTTGGATGGGTATCTTTGGATGATGTTATTTACATTTTACATTTTAGTCATTTAGCAGACGCTCTTATCCAGAGCGACTTACAGTAGCGAATGCATACATTTCATTATTTTTTTTAAAATTTTTTCCTGTGCTGGCCCCCCGTGGGAATCGAACCCACAACCCTGGCGTTGCAAACACCATGTGTTGCAAACACCATGCTCTACCAACTGAGCTACAGGGAAGGCTATGTTATGTTCTGTTAGTTACTGATGTCCCCTTTAAGAATGGAGCACCCTTGATCATGCGCAGTGTTGTTCTATGTTATTCTGGTACTAACTCATTTTAGTAAATGTAAAGCTCCAGTTCATTTCCTTGTATTCGGAGTCTTTCTTATTATATTTCTTACTATATAAATAAGTAATAAGAGCTAAGACACTACAGATGAGTTGCCTGTATACACACATCCTTTTAGAGGAAGTAGTTTGACCTACATTTATTTCTGATGTATTACCTTTCACCCACTATTTAGGAGATCAAAAGCATGTCAATTCATATGAACTGTCAGACTTGTGTGTAGAGAAGGACCAAGGCGCAGCGTGAGTATCGTTCCACATCTTTATTAATATGTGAAACTTCACAAGACATACAATAACTATAAATAAAATAACAAACCGTGACAACAGAGGTGCAACATGCACTAACTCAAAATAAGATCCCACAAACAACAGGTGGGAAAAGGCTGCCTAAGTATGATTCCCAATCAGAGACAAAGATAGACAGCTGCCTGTGATTGAGAACTATACCCGGCCAACAAAGAAATAGAAAACATAAATTTTCCCACCCTAGTCACACCCTGACCTAACCAAATAGAGAATAAAAGGGATCTCTAAGGTCAGGGCGTGACATGAACAAATTGTTGGTTACTATTTGGGAAATAATGATAAGCATGGTTGATGAACCAACTCTCTGGCCTTATGGTTAGAGTGTCCGCTGTGTTGTCTGTGACTACCATTAAATGTGAAGACTTATTTTATCAAATCAATTCTCTATGTACAATTATTACGTGATTAAACAAATCATGTAAACTTTAATTAATTAGGAAGTCGGGGCACCACGGGAAAAAGTTTATATAGTCTTTATTTCCCGAATCAACTTTTCAGATATTTTCATATGTTATCAAAACAGTCGCTTATTAATGAATTGTACCTCATCAGTTCTCATTACTGAACGTCGCAAACCCTTGGATATCTGCACGAACCCTAGCATAAATTATGAATCAGTGATATACAAATTGGCTTAATTATTTATTTACTAACAAACTAGCTAATCAAATCACAAAAATACTTGAAAACACAAACAATTAGTTCCTACATGGGGTATTACATGATA
Source organism: Salmo trutta (assembly GCF_901001165.1). Taxonomy (NCBI): domain Eukaryota; kingdom Metazoa; phylum Chordata; class Actinopteri; order Salmoniformes; family Salmonidae; genus Salmo; species Salmo trutta. The sequence continues at coordinate 29,926,560 of NC_042966.1, read as the reverse complement.
CAAAGAAAGTCCCTAGCGGACGAAACCCATATGATGGCTTGGTAGACAAAGGAAATGGTGTGGGGACCGCTCAATAGCGGGAAACTCATAGCTGATAACTACACTCATAGAAAGTGCTAATACTTTACATGAACGACCGCTCATTTGAAAAGAAATTGCCACTTACATATTTACGAGTGTATGTCTTGCTGTCTCTCTCTGTGGTCGCCGGTCCATCTGCTGGAGAGAGTCGACAGAAAAGTCTCTGGTTGCGTTCCCCCGGAAGTCACAGTCTGTCATAGTTGTTATAATGGGTACTTCAGAGAACCATTCGGAAATCTTATTAGAATAGGATGCGTTTACCAGACTAAAGTATACTGCTCAAAAAAATAAAGGGAACACTAAAATAACACATCCTAGATCTGAATGAATGAAATAATCTTATTAAATACTTTTTTCTTTACATTTTTTCTTTACAGTTGAATGTGCTGACAACAAAATCACACAAAAATAATCAATGGAAATCCAATTTATCAACCCATGGAGGTCTTGATTTGGAGTCACACTCAAAATTAAAGTGGAAAACCACACTACAGGCTGATCCAACTTTGATGTGATGTCCTTAAAACAAGTCAAAATGAGGCTCAGTAGTATGTGTGTGGCCTCCACGTGCCTGTATGACCTCCCTACAATGCCTGGGCATGCTCCTGATGAGGTGGCGGATGGTCTCCTGAGGGATCTCCTCCCAGACCTGGACGAAAGCATCCGCCAACTCCTGGACAGTCTGTGGTGCAATGTGGCGTTGGTGGATGGAGCGAGACATGATGTCCCAGATGTGCTCAATTGGATTCAGGTCTGGGGAATGGGCGGGCCAGTCCATAGCATCAATGCCTTCCTCTTGCAGGAACTGCTGACACACTCCAGCCACATGAGGTCTAGCATTGTCTTGCATTAGGAGGAACCCAGGGCCCACCGCACCAGCATATGGTCTCACAAGGGGTCTGAGGATCTCATCTCGGTACCTAATGGCAGTCAGGCTACCTCTGGCGAGCACATGGAGGGCTGTGCGGCCCCCCAAAGAAATGCCACCCCACACCATGACTGACTCACCGCCAAACCGGTCATGCTGGAGGATGTTGCAGGCAGCAGAACGTTCTCCACGGCGTCTCCAGACTCTGTCACGTCTGTCACATGTGCTCAGTGTGAACCTGCTTTCATCTGTGAAGAGCACAGGGCACCAGTGGCAAATTTGCCAATCTTGGTGTTCTCTGGCAAATGCCAAACGTCCTGCACGGTGTTGGGCTGTAAGCACAACCCCCACCTGTGGACGTCGGGCCCTCATACCACCCTCATGGAGTCTGTTTCTGACCGTTTGAGCAGACACATGCACATTTGTGGCCTGCTGGAGGTCATTTTGCAGGGCTCTGGCAGTGCTCCTCCTGCTCCTCCTTGCACAAAGGCGGAGGTAGCGGTCCTGCTGCTGGGTTGTTGCCCTCCTACGGCATACTCCACGTCTCCTGATGTACTGGCCTGTCTCCTGGTAGCGCCTCCATGCTCTGGACACTATGCTGACAGACACAGCAAACCTTCTTGCCACAGCTCGCATTGATGTGCCATCCTGGATGAGCTACACTACCTGAGCCACTTGTGTGGGTTGTAGACTCCATCTCATGCTACCACTAGAATGAAAGCACCGCCAGCATTCAAAAGTGACCAAAACATCAGCCAGGAAGCATAGGAACTGAGAAGTGGTCTGTGGTCACCACCTGCAGAACCACTCCTTTATTGGGGGTGTCTTGCTAATTGCCTATAATTTCCACCTGTTGTCTATTCCATTTGCACAACAGCATGTGAAATTTATTGTCAATCAGTGTTGCTTCCTAAGTGGACAGTTTGATTTCACAGAAGTGTGATTGACTTGGAGTTACATTGTGTTGTTTAAGTGTTCCCTTTATTTTTTTGAGCAGTGTATTTAAACAGCTGCAGTCTGAATAATTATTCTTTCGTTTCTAGATTTCTTCACCATTTCAACGTGGGAATGATCTCCACGTCCTCTGGTCTTGTCCTTTGGTAGAGTTGTAGTTTAAACCGCTTCACACACCAGCATCCAGCGTCATCCAGCACATTTGGTCTCATAAATTCAACCATTTGCGACCTTAGCTTACACCGTGGTTTGCGTGGTCTATAGAGTTGTAGTTCTTAACCATTTCAACATGTAGCGTTGCTCCATATTTTCTGGTCTAATGTACATTTCATAGGAACTAGGTTTTATACTCTGTGGAATAAGGGGTGGTTCTATGACGCCTAATGTGATGTCTGGGCTCACGGGGGTGTGGCCACTGACTAGTTACAACTTTATATGAAAATCCATACTCTCATTTAGAAGGTTAACATCACATTACATCTTTAAACTATTTGTAAAATGTTTAATCACATACGTTTCACAATATTTAGATGTTAACCTGACAGAGATACAGTTATGTATGTTTCCTGTCCTTCATGAGATCACCAAATGAAACACACTCGACATGACTGTCCTTTAAGTGTCCATGGATCATTCTCATTCAAAATAGAAACATTGTTTAATTATTCAAACGTTTGATGTCCAAGGGTTTCTCTGTGTTCCACAGTTTACATTCCAATCTCGAACACTACAGAGCATAGGGGCATTTTATGACCGACCATAAAACAGTCGACTTCCCGCTCTCCCCCTCTATGAGTGAGAGCACACTGTAGAGCGGACCCCCCTGTAACCTGATCCTTCAGATCGTCACAGGAAAGTTATGACAGCCGGAAGGTTGGGAGTTTGTTCCCCGGCCAAGTCATACCAAAGACTGAAAATGGGACCCGATGCGTCTCTGCTTGACACTCAGCATTTAGGAGATTGAGTGGGGGTAAGGCCCTGTGATAGACTAGCATCCTGTTCTGAGGGATTACTTGTACATCAAGCTGCCTCATGCTACAGAAACAGAAAATAGTCTCCTGCTCCACAAGTATTCTTATCTTGTATTATTTCTTATTGTTGTTGTATTGTTGAGAAGGAACCTGCAAGTAAGCATTTCATTGGGCGGTGTATACCATGTCTATCCCCACATACGACTAATAAAACTTGAAACTATGAGCCAAGGCTCGTGCAAGGCTATACTTAGGCCTACTGATGGCTGATGTTCTCCCACGATCTATTTCTGAAGACAAAAAACTGTAGATAGTGGGGGTTGCTGTTTTAAATAATCTGATACTGCATACGTTTTTACAAAGATAAGGCACCACACTATCTCCATATAAAATGTGTCTGCTTTATCTATACTGAACAAAAATATAATCGCAACGTAAATTGTTGGTCCCATGTTTCATGACAGGTGTGGCATATCAAGAAGCTGATTAAACAACATGATCATTACACAGCTGTACCTTGTGCTGATGTCACGTCCTGACCAGTGAAAAGGGTCATTTTGCCATAGTAGAATCGTCAGGGCGTGGCAGGGGGGTTGTTTTGTGTGTTTTGGGGTTGGTTTGTTTCCCAGGGAATTTGTTCTAGTTTTCTGTTTCTATGTTTCATTTTCCATGTGTGGCCGAGTATGGTTTCCAATCAGAGGCAGGTGTCTTTCGTTGTCTCTGATTGGAAGCCATACTTAGGCAGCCTGTTTTCCTTTGGGTTTTGTGGGTGGTTGCTTTCTGTTTAGTATGTTTTGTATACCTGACAGAACTGTTTGGCTGTCATTTGTTTTTTCTTTGTGAAGTGCTTCCATTTAAAATAAAAGGATGAGCACTCAACACGCTGCGCCTTGGTCTGTTCACTACGACACCTGTGACAGAACCACCCACCATAAGAAGACCAAGCAGCGTGGGAGGAGGTACGTGGAGTCTTGGACGTGGGAAGAAATCCTGGCTGGGGCAGGACCGTGGACAAGAGTATCGCCGCCCGCCAGAGGAGATAGAGGCAGCGAAGGCGGAACGGCGTTACTGGGAGGAACGGCTGGAACGGCAGGAGGAGGCTGAGAGGCAGCCCCCTCTTGTACGCCCTAACTTCCCGGGCGTACAGGAGAGAGCCGTGGAGCAAACCGGAGCCAATAAAGGAGTCAAGCGCTGAGTTCGACGCGAGATTCCGGGAAATGGTACTGGCAGAGAAGGCACTGCGGAGCGGGCGTGCTGAGGGGCGAGAAATGCATTACGGGGTGATGCACACTATCTCGCCCATCCGCACACACAGTCCGGTGTGGTCGGTACGGGCTCCGCAGCGTTGCCAGGCGAGAGTTGGCCGGCAGCCAGGAGGAAGTGCGCCGGCTCAACGCATCTGGCGCCAGTGCGTCTCCTCGGCCCAGTTTATCCTGCGCCTGCTCTACGCACGGCAGCCCTCATTCCCCAGCACAGCCCAGTTCACCCTGTGCCAGCGCTCCGCCCGTGCCGGGCTACAGTGACCATCCAGCCAGGACGGGGTGTGCCAGCCCTGAGCTCCAGACCTCCGGTGCGCCTCCACAGCCCAGCGTGCCTTGTGCCTGCTCTGTGCACCCAGTCTCCTGTGCGTCTCCCCAGTCTGGTGAGACCGGTTCCAGCTCCCCGTAGGAAGCCTCCAGTAATGATCAACGGTCCGAAGCCTCCAGCCATAATCCATGGCATGAAGCCTCCAGTGATGATCCATGGCCCGGAGCCTGTAGGGTTAATCCATGGCACGAAGCCTCCAGTGATGATCCATGGCCCGGAGCCGGTAGGGATGATCCATGGCACGAAGCCTCCAGTGATAACCCATAGTCCGGAGCCTCCAGTGATGATCCATGTCACAAAGCCTCCAGTGATGATCCATGGCACGGAACCAGTAGTGATGATCCATGGCACGGAGCCTGCAGCGAAGGTCCCCAGTCCGGAACCTACAGAGACACTCGCCAGTCCGGAGCCTCCAGCGATGCTCTCCAGTCCGGAGCCTCCAGCGACGCCCCCCTCAGCCCGGGGCCTCCAGCAACGCCCCTCAGCCCGGGGCCTCCAGCGACGGTCTGCAGCCCGGGGCCTCCAGCGACGCCCCTCAGCCCGGAGTCTTCAGCGACGGTCTGCAGCCCAGAGTCTTCAGCGACGGTCTGCAGCCCAGAGTCTTCAGCGACGGTCTGCAGCCCAGAGTCTTCAGTGACGGTCTGCAGCCCAGAGCCTCCCGCGGTGGTCAGCAGCGCAGAACGGGGGCTACGCCCGGAGCCAGAGCCACCTCCATAGCTGGAGGATTGGCGGAAGGGGTGGGTGTAGCACAGGAACCGTCGTAGACGGTGGCCACCCTCCCTTTAGGTTTGGGGTTGTTGTTGTGGGTTTTTTGTTTAGGGTGCAGTCGGGGTCTGCACCTTCGGGGGGGGGGGGGGTACTGTCACGTCCTGACCAGTGAAAAGGGTCATTTTGCCATAGTAGAATGGTCAGGGCGTGGCAGGGGGGTTGTTTTGGGGTTGGTTCGTTTCTAGGGGAATTTGTTCTAGTTTTCTGTTTCTATGTTTCATTTTCCATGTGTGGCCGAGTATGGTTTCCAATCAGAGGCAGGTGTCTTTCGTTGTCTCTGATTGGAAGCCATACTTAGGCAGCCTGTTTTCCATTGGGTTTTGTGGGTGGTTGCTTTCTGTTTAGTATGTTTTGTATACCTTTGTTTTTTCTTTGTGAAGTGTTTCCATTTAAAATAAAAGGATGAGCACTCAACACGCTGCGCCTTGGTCTGTTCACTACGACGCCTGTGACAGCTGAGCACAATAAAAGACCACTCTAAAATGTTTTGTCACACAACACAATTAAACAGATGTCTCAAGTTTTGAGGGAGCGTGAAGTTGGTATGCTGACTGCAGGAAAGTCCACCATAGCTGTTGCCAGAGAATTGAATGTCCAACCGGCCTCACAACCTCAGATCATGTGTAACCACGCCAGCCCAGGCCCATCACGTCCGGCTTCTTTACCTCTGTAATGTGCAGGAATAAGCTACGGACAATGAACACAAATGCATTTTATAAAAGGCAATTTGAATGCATAGAGATACCGTGATGACATCCTGAGGCCTATTGTCATGCCATTCATCCGCTGCCATAACCTCATGTTTCAGCATGATAATGCACGGTCTCATGTCGCAGGGATCTGTACACAATTCCAGGAAGCTGAAACTTTCCCAGTTCTTCCATGGCCTGCATACTCACCAGACATGTCACCCATTGAGTATGTTTGGGATGCTCTGGATCGACGTGTACGACAGCGTGTTACAGTTCCCGCCAATATCCAGCAACTTCGCACAGCCATTGACGTGTAGTGGCACAACATTTCACAGGCCACAATCAACAGCCTGATCAACTCTATGCAAAGGAGATGTGTCGCGCCACATAAGGAAAATGGTGGTCACACCAGATACTGACTGGTTTTCTGATTGACGCCCTACCTTTTTTTTAAGGTGTCTGTGACCAACAGATGCATATCTGTATTCCCAGTCATGTGAAACCCATAGATTAGGGCCTAATTCCTTTATTTCAATTGACTGGTTTCCTTATATGAACTGTAACTCAGTAAAATCTTTGAAATTGTTGCATTTATATTTTTGTTCAGTGTAGTTAGATAAAGTAGACTTCATCGGTCATAGTTAGGGAATAGAGCGCCACTTGGGACACACACAATGCAGCCCAAAGTTACTATTTGTGCATACAAACATACACAGTGAACAGCATAGAGGGTCTTGGTCTGAATATAAGGCATTGTGTGGATAGAAATAGCATCACAGTTTTCATAATGAATTTCATTAGTCACTTTTGTTTTTCAGTCTCATAGACACATAATAAAGTCTCAATGTGACTGATTGGGTATCAAACCCTGGTTTCTTGTGAGACACAAGACTGTTAGCACACTGAACAAAAGCCGCAAACATGGTTTACTAAGCCATCTTTCTTACACAAGGTGGGTGGAACCAGATGGGAAAAGTGGGTGCTTATTGTTTTGTAGGGAGTTGATGGTGTAGCAGGGAGTTGATGGTTTAGTAGGGAGTTGATGGTTTAATAGGGAGTTGATGGTTTAGTAGGGAGTTGATGGTTTAATAGGGAGTTGATGGTTTAGTAGGGAGTCGATGGTTTAGTAGGGAGTCGATGGTGTAGTAGGGAGTCGATGGTGTAGTAGGGAGTCGATGGTGTAGTAGGGAGTCGATGGTGTAGTAGGGAGTCGATGGTGTAATAGGGAGTCGATGGTTTAATAGGGAGCTGATGGTTTAATAGGGAGTTGATGGTTTAATAGGGAGTTGATGGTTTAATAGGGAGTTGATGGTTTAATAGGGAGTTGATGGTTTAATAGGGAGCTGATGGTTTAATAGGGAGTCGATGGTGTATTAGGGAGCTGATGGTGTAATAGGGCGCTGATGGTTTAATAGGGAGTTGATGGTGTATTAGGGAGCTGATGGTTTAGTAGGGAGTTGATGATGTAGTAGGGAGTTGATGGTTTTGTAGGGAAATCATTTGACCTTGATTACTGTGTGTTTAGATAGCTGGATGCTAGACTAATTTACCCATATTAAACAGTTTAGCTGATGTGGGATAATTGAGTGACTATTAGTGACTGACATAACAAGAGAAAAACTGTTGGTGCACAACCATATTTCGATATTGCACCTTGTGTATTCTACAATTCTACCTTGCAAAAGTTGAGACTCAGACTGAGTTCCTAAAAAAAACAATGTATTTAAAGTGCTGCATGCTATCCAATTATAGAATTTGAATAATCATTATATTTATATGATTCCAACAGTTCACCAATTAATTAGGTCTAGATTGTTGACCCATATCATGCAGCCCTACGTGACAAAGTGCAGAAATTATAACATGAGTGCAGGAAATGCAGAATATTTTTGAAAATGCTGAAACATTTTTGGGGTTGAAGTTGGATTGAACAGTATAAAACAATCAGAATGTAGAATGCCCCATTGAAATCACTTATAATTTATGTGTTGCCACCCTAGGGTCATGAACTACGCATAAAGCATATTTAGAATTTAAATTATTCCAAAACATCAAATACCATCAAAAACATAAAAAATATTGTGATATGATATTTTGGCCATATCGCCCAGCCTAGTTCATGCTTATTTTATTATAATTTATGTTCAGCTTGCTGCAAGTAGTTATTGTAAAATACACAGTAACTTACTTTGGCTGATCTCTGTCACTCTTACTGACCTGATGGTGTGGCAGGAAGGTCAGTTTGCTGTCAACCAAGAGGTTGAGGCCAGGTGAGGCTGAATCCCAAGTATCCTCACCACAAAGAATACTTAGTACTTGTCAACTCATGTTAAGCTACAGTTGAAGTCGGAAGTCTACATTCACCTTAGCCAAATACATTTAAACTCAGCTTTTCACAATTCCTGACATTTAATCCTAGTAAAAATGCCTTGTTTTAGGCCAGTTAGGATCACCACCTTATTTTATGAATGTGAAATGTCAGAATAATAGTAGAGAGAATGATTTATTTCAGCTTTTATTTCTTTCATCACATCCCCAGTGGGTCAGAAGTTTACATACACTCAATTAGTATTTGGTAGCATTGCCTTTAAATTGTTTAACTTGGGTAAAATGTTTTGGGTAGCCTTCCACAAGCTTCCCACAATAAGTTGGGTGAATTTTGGCCCATTCCTCCTGACAGAGCTGGTGTAACTGAGTCAGGTTTGTAGACCTCCTTGCTCGCACACACTTTTTCAGTTCTGCCCACAAATTTTCTATGGGATTGAGGACAGGGCTTTGTGATGGCCACTCCAATACCTTGACTTTGCTGTCCTTAAGCCATTTTGACACAACTTTGGAAGTATGCTTGGGGTCATTGTCCATTTGGAAGACCCATTTGCGACCAAGCTTTAACTTCCTGACTGATGTCTTGAGATGTTGCTTCAATATATCCACATAATTTTCCTCCTCATGATGCCATCTATTTTGTGAAGTGCACCAGTCCCTCCTGCAGCAAAGCACCCCCACAACATGATGCTGTCATCCCCGTCCTTCACGGTTGGGATGGTGTTCTTCGGCCTGCAAGCCTCCCCCTTTTTCCTCCAAACATAACAATGGTCATTATGGCCAAACAGTTCTATTTTTGTTTCATCAGACCAGAGGACGTTGTCCCCATGTGCAGTTGCAAACCGTAGTCTGGCTTTTTTAATGACGGTTTTGGAGCAGTGGCTTCTTCCTTGCTGAGCGGCCTTTCAGGTTATGTCGATATAGGACTTGTTTTATTGTGGATATAGATACTTTTGTACCTGTTTCCTCCAGCATCTTCACAAGGGCCTTTGCTGTTGTTCTGGGATTGATTTGCACTGTTCGCACCAAAGTATGTTCATCTCTAGGAGACAGAATGTGTCTCCTTCCTGAGCGGTATGACGGCTGCGTGGTCCCATGGTGTTTATACTTGCGTACTATTGTTTGTACAGATGAACGTGGTACCTTCAGCTGTTTGGAAATTGCTCCTAAGGATGAACCAGAATTGTGGAGGTCTACAATATTTTTTCTGAGGTCTTGGCTGATTTCTTTTGATTTTCCCATGATGTCAAGCAGAGGCACTGGGTTTGAAGGTAGGCCTTGAAATACATCTACAGGTACACCTCCAATTGACTCAAATGATGTCAATTAGCCTATCAGAAGCTTCTAAAGCCATGACATCATTTTCTGGAATTTTCCAAGCTGTTTAAAGGCACAGTCAACTTAGTGTATGTAAACTTCTGACCCACTGGAATTGTGATACAGTGAATTATAAGTGAAATAATCTGTCTGTAAACAATTGTTGGAAAAAATACTTGTGTCATGCACAAAGTAGATGTCCTAACCGACTTGCCAAAACTATAGTTTGTTAACATTAAATTTGTGGAGTGGTTGAAAAACGAGTTTTAATGACTCCAACCTAAGTGTATGTAAACTTCCGACTTCAACTGTATATCATTGTCATGACGTTGCCCTCTTTGAGTACAGGGAGGACAGTTGACCCCCTCCCCCTTGCACCATCCCCCAACCTACCTCCCCCCACCCAGGCCCTGTGTGAAGGGGTTGTAAAAATTCCAAAGGAGAATGTCCTGCCTCGTGGCCCAGTTGTGACACAGAGGGGTTTCATAGAGAGACAAAGGAAATTCTTCCAACTCAGAGAATTGGGGAACCGAACGACATTTATGTTCTGGAGAAGGTATAAAAGATCGGTGAAGAATCCAGCTACGAACTGGTCCGCTTGGTACAATTTTGTGATACTCAGAAGAGACAATATAGCCATATTACCATAATACTGTTTATATAATAGCCTCAGCTATGGGACTTGCATCTAAATGGTTGTATAAAATGTATTAATAAGGATAAAGCTATTTGGAATACGTTGAGATGCTATGTACTGATGTTAATGTGATAGAATGTATTTCTGTTCAAAGCTTAAATCAGTCATCGGCACACCCCCCAGGGACACAGACAGGACCAGGCCTCCACTCCATTACGAGTTGGCCAATAGGTTTGACCATCCAATTCCTCTACTGAAAGTTAACTACACCACGTGGGTAACTTTTAGACTATCGATACCGACAGAATAAGAACAAGTCTTTGATATTAATTATTAGTCTGCAGCTAAGTACTCGATATCATCGAACGCGAAGACCGACGAAACATCCATTCTATAACGACATAAATGAATGTCGCTTTGAAAGATCCATTCTAACCGAGAGAGAGAGAACGCGGACAAAACTCTCCAACAGGACAAAAACTCTCCAACAAGGATCCCAACAACACACTGAGCGTAAATATATATTGATTGCAATTGTTCCCGAGTGAGTGAGCGTTCATGTGCAAAGGATTAGCATATATATTTTTATATTTATCAACTCTGTGTGCCTTCTCCGCTGCCCCCACCCCCCTTATTTGTTTAACAGGCCGCCATGCCTGTTTAGCCCACTAGGGCACATTACTCCACCAATGCTTTGTAACGATAACCAACTGTTTGTATGCTTTCTGTGAATTACTTAGTTTAGTAAATAAATGATTTTAAGACAATTGATGTATGGATGACTTTTAGTGAAGGCCGGGTTCGTGCAGATACAACAATTTACGACGTTTGTAATGAGACTGGACGCGAGGTAAAATACACCATTTAAACCAGAAGATAAATCGGCCTATACTATAATATAATATATAATGTTATAATATAGGAAAGTTATATTAGGAAAATTATAACTTTGTAATCTGAATATTTTCCTTGGTGCCCCGATCTCCTAGTTAATTACAGTTAAACGATTAATCAGTTTAATCGCGTAATAATAATAACTGGGAGTTATTTTGATAAATATGTCTTCAGTTTAATGGTGCCCAAAGACACGACATCATCATATATATATATACAGTATCTCACAAAAGTGAGTACACCCCTCACATTTTTGTAAATATTTGAGTATATCTTTTCATGTGACGACACTGAAGAAATGACACTTTGCTACAATGTAAAGTAGTGAGTGTACAGCTTGTATAACAGTGTAAATTTGCTGTCCCCTCAAAATAACTCAACATACAGCCGTTAATGTCTAAACCGCTGGGAACAAAAGTGAGTACACACCTAGGTGAAAATGTCCAAATTGGGCCCAATTAGCCATTTTCCCTCCCCGGTGTCATGTGACTCGTTAGTGTTACAGGTGTGAATGGGGAGCAGGTTTGTTAAATTTGGTGTCATCGCTCTCACACTCCCTCATACTGACTGGTCACTGGAAGTTCAACATGGCACCTCATGGCAAAGAACTCTCTGAGGATCTGAAAAAAAGAGTTGTTGCTCTACATAAAGATGTCCTGGGCTATAAGAAGATTGCCAAGACCCTAAAACTGAGCTGCAGCATGGTGGCCAAGACCATACAGCGGTTTAACAGGACAGGTTCCACTCAGAACAGGCCTCGCCATGGTCGACCAAAGAAGTTGAGTGCACATGCTCAGCGTCATATCCAGATGTTGTCTTTGGGAAATAAACGTATGAGTGCTGCCAGCATTGCTGCAGAGGTTGAAGGGGTGTGGGGTCAGCCTGTCAGTGCTCAGACCATACGCCGCCCACTGCATCAAATTGGTCTGCATGGCTGTCGTCCCAGAAGGAAGCCTCTTCTAAAGATGATGCACAAGAAAGCCCGCAAACAGTTTGCTGAAGACAAGCAGACTAAGGACATGGATTACTGGAACCATGTCCTGTGGTCTGATGAGACCAAGATAAACTTATTTGGTTCAGATGGTGTCAAGCGTGTGTGCCGGCAACCAGGTGAGGAGTACAAAGACAAGTGTGTCTTGCCTACAGTCAAGCATGGTGGTGGGAGTGTCATGGTCTGGGGCAAAATGAGTGCTGCCGGCACTGGGGAGCTACAGTTCATTGAGGGAACCATGAATGCCAACAGGTACTGTGACATACTGAAGCAGAGCATGATCCCCTCCCTTCGGAGACTGGGCCGCAGGGCAGTATTCCAACATGATAACGACCCCAAACACACCTCCAAGACGACCACTGCCTTGCTAAAGAAGCTGAGGGTAAAGGTGATGGACTGGCCAAGCATGTCTCCAGACCTAAACCCTATTGAGCATTTGTGGGGCATCCTCAAACGGAAGGTGGAGGAGTGCAAGGTCTCTAACATCCACCAGCTCCGTGATGTTGTCATGGAGGAGTGGAAGAGGACTCCAGTGGCAACCTGTGAAGCTCTGGTGAACTCCATGCCCAAGAGGGTTAAGGCAGTGCTGGAAAATGATGGTGGTCACACAAAATATTGACACTTTGGGCCCAATTTGGACATTTTCACTTAGGGGTGTACTCACTTCTGTTGCCAGCGGTTTAGACATTAATGGCTGTGTGTTGTGTTATTTTGAGGGGACAGCAAATGTACACTGTTATACAAGCTGTACACTCACTACTTTACATTGTAGCAAAGTGTCATTTCTTCAGTGTTGTCACATGAAAAGAAATACTCAAATATCTACAACAATGTGAGGGGTGTACTCACTTTTGTGAGATACTGTATATATATATGTATATATATATGATGATATACAGTTGAAGTCGGAAGTTTACATACACTTAGGTTGGAGTCAAAAATGGCCATGACTGTACATTCATCATATATATATTACAATTTAGCAGATTAACACTGGAGTGATAGATGAGCAGATGATGATGTGCAAGTAGAGATACTGGTGTGCAAAAGAGCAGAAAAGTAAATAAAAACAGTATGGGGATGAGGTAGGTAGATTGGGTGGGTGGGCTATTTACAGATGGACTATGTACAGCTGCAGCGATCAGTTAACTGCTCAGATAGCTGATGTTTAAAGTTGGTGAGGGAAACATAAGTCTCCAGCTTCAGCGATTTTTGCAGTTCGCTCCAGTCACTGGCAGTAGAGAACTGGAAGGAAAGGCGGCCAAAGGAGGTGTTGGCTTTGGGGATGATCAGTGAGATATACCTGCTGGAACGTGTGCTACGGGTGGGTGTTGTTATCGTGACCAGTGAGCTAAGATAAGGTGGAGCTTTACCTAGCAAACAGTGAGGGGAAAAAAGTATTTGATCCCCTGCTGATTTTGTACGTTTGCCCACTGACAAAGAAATGATCAGTCTATAATTTTAATGGTAGGTTTATTTGAACAGTGAGAGACAGAACAACAACAAAAAAATCCAGAAAAACACATGTCAAAAGTGTTATAAATTCATTTGCATTTTAATGAGCTGTTGACCGGGGTTGGAGTAGCCAGGAGGAAGGCATGGCCAGCCGTAGAAAAATGCTTATTGAAATTTTCGTTTATCATGGATTTATTGGTGGTGACCGTGTTACCTAGCCTCCATGCAGTGGGCAGCTGGGAGGAGGTCCTCGTGTTCTCCATGGACTTTACAGTGTCCCAAAACCTTTTGGAGTTAGAGCTACAGGATGCAAATTTCTGCTTGAAAAAGCTAGCCTTTGCTTTCCTGACTGACTGCGTGTATTGGTTCCTGACTTCCCTGAACAGTTGCATATCGCAGGGACTATTCAAAGCTATTGCAGTCCGCCACAGGATGATTTGTGCTGGTAAAGGGCAGTCAGGTCTGGAGTGAACCAAGGGCTATATCTGTTCTTAGTTCTGCATTTTTTGAAAGGGGCATGCTTATCTAAGATGTTGAGGAAATTACTTTTAAAGAACGACCAGGCATCCTCGACTGACGGGATGAGGTCAATATCCTTCCAAGATACCCGGGCCAGGTCGATTAGAAAGGCCTGCTCACAGAAGTGTTTTAGGGAGCGTTTGACAGTGATGAGGGGTGGTCGTTTGACTGCGGACCCATAGCGGAAACAGGCAATGAGGCAGTGATCGCTGAGATCCTGATTGAAAACAGCAGAGGTGTATTTGGAGGGCAAGTTGGTCAGGATAATGTCTATGAGGGTGCCCATGTTTACTGATTTAGGGTTGTACCTGGTGGGTTCCTTGATGATTTGTGTGAGATTGAGGGCATCTAGCTTAGATTGTAGGACTGCCGGGGTGTTAAGCATATCCCAGTTTAGGTCACCTAACAGAACGAACTCTGAAGCTAGATGGGGGGGCGATCAATTCACATATGGTGTCCAAGGCACAGCTGGGAGCGGAGGGGGGTCGATAACAGGCGGCAACAGTGAGAGACTTATTTCTGGAGAGATTCATTTTTAAAATTAGAAGTTTGAACTGTTTGGGCATAGAACTGGAAAGTATGACAGAACTTTGCAGGCTATCTCTGCAGTAGATTGCAACTCCTGTTGCAATCTGGGTATGGAAATTGTTGTAGCTGGGTATGGAAATCTCAGAATTTTTGGTGGCCTTCCTTAGCCAGGATTCAGACACGGCAAGGACATCAGGGTTGGCGGAGTGTGCTAAAGCAGTGAGTAAAACACACTTAGGGAGGAGGCTTCTGATGTTAACATGCATGAAACCAAGGCTTTTTTGATCACAGAAGTCAACAAATGAGGGTGCCTGGGGACACGCAGGCCCTGGGTTTACCTCCCCATCACCCGAGGAACAGAGGAGGAGTAGGATGAGGGTACGGCTAAAGGCTATCAAAACTGGTCGTCTAGAGCGTTGGGGACAAAGAATAAAAGGAGCAGATTTCTGGGCGTGGTAGAATAGATTCATGGCATAATGTGCAGACAGGGGTATGGTGGGGTGCGGGTACAGTGGAGGTAGGCCCAGGCACTGAGTGATGATAAGAGAGGTTGCATCTCTGGACATGCTGGTTATACTGGCTGAGGTCACCGCAGGTGTGGGAGGTGGGACAAAGGAGGTATCAGAGGTATGATGAGTGGAACTAGGGCTTCCATTGTAAACTAAAACAATGATAACTAACCTAAACAACAGTATACAAGGCATATTGACATTTGAGAGAGACATAAAGCGAGGCATAAAGCAATCACAGGTATTGATTGGGAGAGCTAGCTAAGACAACAATGGATAAGACAACAACAGCTAATCAGATAAGACAACAACAACTGGTAAAATGGCAATGAATGGGCAGAGAGGGTCGGTTATCTACACATAGGGCCTGAGTTGGGGGCTGGGGCCGGCAGATAAACAAAAATAAACAGAATGGAGTACCGTGATTAATGTACAGTCCAGCAGGCATCAGCTATGTAGCCAAGTGATCATAGTGTCCAGGGGACAGCAATAAATGGAAAAGGGGAGCCGCGGAGTAAGTTAGTCGCTACTACGCTAGCACGCGGGCGACACGGCGTATAAAGTTAGCAGCCCGGGGCTAGTAGAAGCGTCTGCTCCGACGTCCGACAGAGGCCGGTTGAAGGCACAGCGGTTGGAGTATTCGTCGGCAGACCAGTCGTGGTGGTGCGGCGGGGCGCCGTGTCGACAAAGGATCCAAGCCAGATGGCGAAAGAGGTATTGTAGTTGTAGTAATTTAATTTGCTAGCCAGGAGATGTGCCTGGCTCACGGCTAACTGGTGCTAGCTTCGGGGCAGGGGCATTAGCCACTATAGCCACTCGGTAGCAGCGGTGATCCGGTGCTAAGGTCCAGAGCTTACAGTAAGGATCCGGTGGAGTAGTGGAGAAACAGTCCAATACTGGTAGGCTGGCAAGTATTATCCAGGCAAAAAAAAAGGGCTGGTATCTGTGCAGAAGGTAAAAGGCTGCTAGCAGTGGCTAACAATGACTAAATAGCTAGTAGCTAATTAGCTGGTTAGCTTTGATGGCTAGGTGGTTCTGGCTATAAGGTCTAAAGAAATAGCGGTTCCGTATCACATTGGGTGAGGCAGGTTACCGAAAGGTATAATTGATTTAAAATGGAAAAGAGATTGAAAATAAAATTTAAATATATACAAAAAAAGGACGAAAAATACAAAAGTAGACGAGAGGACGAACAAAACACGTCTGCACTGCTACGCCATCTTGGAGTATGATGTATCCACCACATCTGCAAGGTTACCATTTACTATGTATCCCAGTTACCACTTGGAATTGCGGTCCAGAAGTGGGCCAGGCCTGGCTCACATCATGTTATGATCATTTTTTTAATCCTAGCAGTAGTGCATCGATGGAGGCTTTGTTTTTATGTTTCCATTATGATGTGATGTCACTTCAATCTCCTATGCTCAAGTGGCAGTGACACTGTTAACAAATAGCCTACATGACCCCTGTGTAACTCATGTCTTCAAGTTCATGGTGATGCAGTAAATGTTTCTGTCCTGACTGACCCCATTCATGTTTCAGTGTTATGCACATAGTGGGTGTAACGATAAAGTTAATTTTACACTTGAGTGGGACAATGTTATCTGATGCAGTGTTAAATCAACTCCTGAATCAAGACTTTGCAACTCTAGAAATGTTACACTGAAAAATCAACACTAGGGCATAGATTCAATCAGATCCAGTGTTAACCAGCTTTGGCCGACATCCACATAGCAGATGTTTTGACGGTGTTGGAGGTGTTACCGTGATTAAAACTGACATATCGGTAAGCTGCTGCTCATGTGTCACAAACCACTCACTTCCTTATTATCCCTACTGCGTTAAAGTTCAAAACGATGCTAGAAAGTGTAGGCTGCATTTATGTGAGAAATAATGACTCTCAAATGTCAAACCATTGATGTTAGGCCATTGCATGTTTTCATGTTAATTTGGATGTGGGATTTATAGCCTATCAGTCTAATTTGAGTTTTTGAATTTGTAACACGGCTGCATGAATTTCTAACACGGCAGCATGGGATTTGTCGGATCATAGTAGGTTGCAACGCGCCGCTTGTGGATATGATAGCTCGAACCCAGTTCCACCTCCGACACCACCAAAACAACCAATATGCCGATGTCAATCTGATTTAATCCAGTCCTAGGTCACACTGGCTAATTTGCTGTGGTGGAGTTCAGATAGTATTGTCTTGTCATGGATGACTCACATTGGCTGGAAATCATGGCTCAGCCTCTCCTCCATGTGTGAGGATGCTCTGAAATGAAATGGCTTTTTAATCGTTTCACAAAAGTAACAGTAATTAAGATGTTATGCAACAACTTAAGAAGAGAGGTACACACACACACAAACACACACACTCTCACACAGGGCTAAGGGAAAATATAAGCAGAGTGGGTCGCTAGGTTTAATTATCTGGTTTAAGATGGAATCTAAAAGGCTATCTAAAGAAAAGTGTTGGTTAATTACATATCAGTGGGTGGTACGGTGGACTGGAAGGGTAAAACGTACGGAGTTCTATAAAAAAAGTATAATTAACAATAGAAGAAAGGGGTTGAGAGGGTGTGGAAGGTTGATTTGGAATGGGGGATGGGTTGGAGGGTAGCAAGGGCATCATCAGGAAGACAGGAAACTGTCAAGGGCATGTCACTAGAGCCTCTCTGATCCTATTCCCGTTGGCCTTATCAGAATACTTCTCATTTCACTTTGTGATCCATTTGCAGTTTACTCTCTGCATATTCTGTCTCTATTTTATGATTAAGGAGAATATTCCTTTAGAATGTTAATTTACCTTATGCTGTCTTTTTTCTGCTACAGTGAGATATCTCAGAGTGACTGCACCAGGTACATAAGAAACCATGCATTCCTCTCTCTCCACAGCCTGACTGAGATGTAAGTGTCACACACACACACACACACACACACACACACACACACACACACACACACACACACACACACACACACACACACACACACACATTACAAAATGTTCCTCTCCCAGTTCTGAAGGTTTTAATTGGTGAGATAACATTTCATTCGATTGGAGGCTATGGATTTGACTGTGTTTACATTTTCTTAATATGTGTATCCTTCTACCCTAATAAGTTACTGTAATAGACTGTGGTTTATTTGAGGATTTTGTTGTGGGTCTTTGAACTTTTTTCTAAATCCATATGTCTGGATTGAACACAACAATGCATGCAGAATATTATTTATTTACTTAATCCTCTTCATTCCTGGACAGAATATTACTGTAACAAAAACATGTAAAAGTATGATTCACAAGTGCACTTATCATGAGTAAAAATATGTTACTTGATTGGGATATTGGAAATCAATGTTAAAGTTTTTTAAATAAATGTTTATTGTGATGCTTTCCTTTATTCCTTAGACAGATACAGAACATCAGAAATCTGATCAGTATAGAGAAGGGGGCCTTCACTGATCTGCCCAGGCTGAGATACCTGTAAGCTTTTATTCCAATATTATTGTTAGTTACCATACTACTGTAATTCCAGCTACAACAACTCAGTTTGTCAATATTCCATTTTGGCATTTTATTTACTTGATGAAATGCTGTCACAGCTTTGTAACACACACATTTTCACCCACTTTTTTTGACCTCTTTCCCCCTCTTCTCTTTTCTCTCTTCCAGGAGTATCTGTAACACAGGAATAATACACTTTCCAGACTTCTCCACCATCTCCTCCCTGGTCATACTGGAGTACTTCTTCCTGTACGTATCCAGAACTTGACCAACCTAAAATTCGATTAGATAATATTATAAACTGTGTGGTTCAAATCAAATGTTATCTGTCACATGCGCAGTGAAATACTTACTTACAAGGCCTTAACCAACAACGCAGTTTTAAGAAAATACTAACAACAAAAAAGTAAGATATAAGAAAAACAAATAATTGAAGAGCATTAGTAAATTACAATAGCGGGTGCTATATACAGGGGGTACCGGTACAGAGTCAATGTGCAGGGGCGCCGGTATCGAGGTAGTTGAGGTAATTATGTACATGCAGGTAGGGTTATTAAAGTGGCTATCCATAGATGATAACAGAGAGTAGCAGCAGTGTATGGGGGGTGCAAATAGTCTGGGTAGCCATTTGATTAGCTGTTCAGGAGTATTATGGCTTGGGGGTAGAAGCTGTTTAAAAGCCTCTTGGACCTAGACTTGGCACTCCGGTACCGCTTGCCGTGCGGTAGCAGAGAGAACACTCTATGACTAGGGTGGCTGGAGTCTTTGACAATTTTTAGGGCCTTCTTCTGACACCGCCTGGATGGCAGGAAGCTTGGCCCCGGTGATGTACTGGGCCGTACGCACTACCCTCTGTAGAGCCTTGCGGTTGGAGGTCGAGCAGTTGCCATACCAGGCAGTGATGCAACCCGTCAGGATGCTTTCGATGGTGCAGCTGCAGAACCTTTTGAGGATCTGAGGACCCATGCCAAATCTTTTCAGACTCCTGAGGGGGAATAGGTTTTGTCGTGCCCTCTTCACAACTCTCTTGGTGTGCTTGGACCATGTTGGTTTGTTCGTGATGTGGACGCCAAGGAACTTGAAGCTCTCAACCTGCTCCACTACAGCCCCGTCGATGAGAATGGGGGCGTACTCGGTCCTCCTTTTCCTGTAGTCCACAATCATATCCTTTGTCTTGATCACGTTGAGGGAGAGGTTGTTTTCCTTGCACCACATGGCCAAGTCTCATCGTTGTCGGTGATCAGGCCTACCACTGTTGTGTCATCAGCAAATGTAATGATGGTGTTGGAGTTGTGCCTGGCCGTGCAGTCATGAGTGAACAGGGAGTACAGGAGGGGACTGAGCACGCACCCCTGAGGGGCCCCCGTGTTGAGGACCAGCGTGGCAGATGTGTTGTTACCTACCCTCACCACCTGGGGGTGGCCCGACAGAAAGTCTAGGATCCAGTTGCAGAGGGAGGTGTTTAGTCCCAGGGTCCTTAGCTTAGTGATGATCTTGGAGGGCACTATGGTGTTGAACGCTGAGCTGTAGTCAATGAATAGCATTCTCACATAGGTGTTCCTTTTGTCCAGGTGGGAAAGGGCACGTCTGTGCTAGCAAAACACTCCTGTAGTTTAGCATCTGCTTCATCTGACCACTTTTTTATAAAGCCAGTCACTGGTGCTTCCTGCTTTAATTTTTGCTTGTAATCAGGAGGATAGCGTTATGGTCAGATTTGCCAAATGGAGGGCAAGGGAAAGCTTTGTATGCGTCTCGGTGTGTGGAGTAAAAGTGGTCTAAAAATGTTTTCCCCCTGGTTGCACATTTAACATGCTGATAGAAATTTGGTAAAACTGATTTAAGTTTCCCTGCATTGAAGTCACCGGCCACTAGGAGCGTCGCCTCTGGATGAGCGTTTTCCTGTTTGCTTATGGCGGAATACAGCTCATTGAGTGTTGAGAAAAACTTTGAGACTTCCTTAGACATCGTGCACCAGCTGTTGTTTACATAAATGCATAGTCCCCCGCCCCGTGTCTTACCAGAGGCTGCTGTTCTGTCTTGCCGATAGAGTGTATAACCCGCCAGCTGTATGTTCTTAATGTTCGAGCCCTGAATGCTGATTGGCTGACAACCGTGGTATATCAGGCCGTAAACCACGGGTCTGACAAAACATTTATTTTTACTGCTGTAATTACGGTGGTAACCAGTTTATAATAGCAATAAGGCACCTCAGGGGTTTGTGATATATGTCCAATATACCACAGCTATGGGCTGTGTCCAGGCACTCCATGTTGCGTCATGCTTAAGAATAGTCCTAAGCCGTGATATATTGGTCATATACCACACCTCCTCGGGCCTTATTGCTTAAATATACAATGATAATATAGCTATATCCATTTTAAGATAATATACACCCAATCCCAGTTGTATGTGACTCTACTATTCTAATTCTCTTCACTGAAAAGGAACTGACCCTGGTCTTTGTGATGACATCCTGTGACCAGGGAATGATATTTAGTATCTCTTCTATTCTCTTCTCTTTGCTTCTTTCTGCTCTTCTCGTCACTCTTCTCTCTTCACTCGTCTCTCTTCTCCTCTTCTCTTCTCTTCTCTTCTCTTCTGCTCTCCTCTTCTCTCCTATCCCTGCTCTCCTATCCTTTTCTCTTCTCTTTATGACATGTCTCCTTAAAATGCTGTTCACCACTGTAGAACCTCGAGTTTTTTTCATGAACATTTTCAATTATTTGTTTGAGAGGACCTCGCACTTGCATCTGATGACATTGAATCTCTTTTCATAGAAATTCCCTCCTGTTCATTTTTTGGTTGATAAAAAGTGGTATTGGATGCATCTATCGGCCACACGATTCTGACATTGGTAGTTTTATTAATATCTTTGCATCAACCTTGGATTTGATTATTAATGGAGATTTTTTCTATTGGGTGATTACAAGATAAATGTATTTAAAAGTGAGAACCACTCACTGACATCTGACATTTGAAATACTTTATACTGCAGCTATCTGACCAGTTCATCTGACACCCTTATTGAGAATATTTTAACAAATTCTTTAAATAATGTGGCTAATACAGGTTTCCTTTAAACTGACATTTCTGACCACTTTTAAAATGTCCACTTCTCTTTGGCAGCTGGAAATTAACAGATGTGAATGATTAGTAGCATTCAATGTGGAATATGTAACATAAGTCTTTCAAATCAAATCGTATTTGTCACATGCGCTGAATACAACAGGTGTAGGCCTTACAGTGAAATGCTTACTTACAAGCCCTTAACCAACAATGCAATAATTGTGAGCGCTTTAAGATGTTGATTGAATATATTTAATGGGAAAATGTTTATAATCAGGCCGATGTGGAGTCTGCTTACCAGACTTTTCTCACATTGTCACGCCCTGACCTGAGAGAGCCTTTTTATGTCTCTATTTAGGTTTGGTCAGGGTGTGATTTGGGTGCATTCTATGTCCGTGTTTCTATGTTTGGGATTTCTTTGTTTCGGCCGGGTATGACTCTCAATCAGGAACAGCTGTATATCGTTGTTGCTGATTGGGAGTCATACTTAGGCAGCCTGTTTTTCCTTTGGGTTTTGGTGGGTAGATGTTTTCTGTATAGCTACTTTGCCTTATGGAACTGTGTAGTCGTTGTTTTGTTTATTTTGTAAGTGTTCACTTTTCTCAATATTAAAAAGATGAGCATTCATATTCCCGCTGCGTTTTGGTCCTGTGTTCACGACGACCGTTACACACGTCTTTCAACTCTGTATTTAGTTGTATAACATTTCTCTCAAATCCCTCTCCCCTGAATTCTGCAAATGACAAAAATTCTAAGAACAGATGTACTCACCTACTTCGGATATCTCCAAAAATATATTTTACTAACAAATTCCAAGAACCATTAAATAATATGAAGTCAACTTAGAAAATCATCAATCAACTGTTGAATAAGAAAAAATAATCTACAACTATTCCATCTCAATTTATTGTTGGAAACAAGACCTATAGTGATCCTGATGTTTTTTCATGTGAATCTAATAACTTTTTTTGTGAATGTGGGTTCCTCTGTGTCACGTCTGCTTCCGCTCTTCCCCCCTATCTGGCGCTTGAGGGTGCCAGACTGCCCTGCATCACGCACTCCTATCATCCATTATGCACACCTACCTTCCCTCGTCACGGATATCAGCAATATTGGACTCACCTGGACTCACTAATCACCTGTTATTACCTTCCCTATATCTGTCAGTTCCCGAACTCTGTTACCCGCTGCTGCATTGATTGTCTTTTGTTTGTGTTATTAGTTTGCTGACACTGTTCTTGCCTCGTTCCATATCCGTTATTTATTAAATGTGTTACTCCCCGTATCTGCTTCGTCTCTCCAGCGCCAACTCATGTGACAGAATGCAGCAGCCAACACAGAAAGCATCGGGGAGTACTGGCGTTCCGGTTGGTATGGTGGCATCGGCTCTGGGTCACCACCGATGGAACCGGGGGTGCCTAGCCAGCTCGTCGGGCTTCCACGCCCTAGCTGGCTTGAGAGGTTTCCTTGCCCCGGTTGGCTCGGATGGCGCCCATCCCACGTCGGGCCTCAGCCGGATCGTCAATTCTTGTTCGCCCAGCCGTCCGGGAGTTTTTTTGTTTTGTTGGTGACGTCGGGGTGGATTCCGCCGCCGATGGAACCGGGGGTGCCTAAGCCAGCCCATCGGGCTTTCACGCCCTGGCTGGCTCAAGAGGTGTCCTTGCCTCGGTTGGCTCGGCGGCTTCCCATCCCACGTCACACTCCACCGGATCTTCGGGCTCCCTCTCTGCAGCGGGATCGACAGGCATCTTGCCTCAGCCGGATCGCCAGGCTCTCACGCTCCTGCCGGTTCGTTGGGCTCCCACACCCCAACCGGCGCCCCTAGAGGGGGGGGGGGGGGTACTGTCACTTCTGCTCCCGCTCCCCCCCGGCGCTTGAGGATGCCAGGCTGCCCTGCATCACGCACTCCTATCATCCATTACGCACACCTGCCTTCCCTCGTCACGCGCATCAGCGATATTGGACTCACTCATCACCTATTATTACCTCCCCTATATTTGTCAGTTCCCCAGTTCTGTTCCCCGCTGCTGCATTGTCTTTTGTTTGTGTTATTAGTTTGCTGACGCTGTTCCTGTCTCGTTCCATGTCCGTTATTTATTAAATGTGTTACTCCCCTTACCTGCTTCGTCTCTTCAGCGTCAACTCATGTGACACTGTCAAATAACATTTTGAAAACGGATGGAAATCCCTTGGATTACATTTACATTTTAGTCATTAAGGGACATTTCCCTTCTCTGCTTCAGTTTGATCCTCCTGATGTAATGGAGGTAATTGGTAACTTAAAGATATCAGCAGAAGGTCATGATGAGATTTGTGCCTCTGGTGAAATCAGTGTCTTCCTCGATCACTAAGCCTCTAACGTATATCTTCACCAAATCTATGCAAGCTGGTATTGTTTCTAAAGATTTTGAAATTGCCAAAATTATCCCCCACTATAAATCTGGGGATCCAAGATAATTTACAAATTATCGCCCGATATCTGTACTATGTTTTTCTGAAATCCTAGAAAAATTGGTGTATAATTTAAATCAGCACTGTATTCTATATGAACACCAATATTGTTTTCGTAAAAACTACTCCACAGATATGGATTTTTTTGCAACTTGTAGATAAAATATTTACAGCCCTTAAAAACAATGAACACACTCTTGGCATCTTTTTAGATTTATCCAAAGCGTTTGACACGGTTGATCATGAAATATTACTTTCTAAACTGCATTAATATGGTTTTCATGATTATACATATAATTGGTTATATAGTTCATGATAGAGAACAATTTGTTTATGCAAACGGCTGTGCATCTACAAGGGCCAAGATATCCTGTGGCGTCCCTTAGGGTTTGATAAGTGGACCTTTGTTATTCCTAATCTACAGTATATCAATGACCTTGCTGCTGTGTCTTCTACCGTACTTCCCACTCTCTTTGCTGATGATAGAAATATGATTTTATCACACAAGCATTTTGATTGACCAATTAATGAAGCCAACTCAGGCATGGCCACATTTTCTGAGTGGTTCTAGATAAACAAATGATCTTTAAATGTAAAAAAAATCCAACTTTATTGTATTCGCTGGTAAGAATAAGAAATATTGTAAATAAAAAAGGAGCCAGAGTCTCAATTGGTGGGAATGAAATTGAACAAGTCACATCCACTAGATTCCTCTGAGTTCTAATTGATGTAAAGTTATCCTGGAAACATCATATTCAATTTGTCTGCTGTAAAGTAATGAAATCTGTTGGTATCATCAGAAAGATTAGTGGTTTGGTTCATCAGGCTTGCTTCCTAACTCTATACTATAGCTTAATTTACCCAACTCTCACATCTATCTACACATGTACACACATTTAAACAAAGCATATACTGTTTTAGTTTTTTTGTGATTGCTGATTGGTTCATTTGTACATTTATGATTAGTGGGTTTTGTTATCTGTTTTAACAAAGCTTTTAAATTTTTTGACTTATGTTTTGTATATAGTTTTTGTTGTGGTGTGGTTTTTATGTATTCCCTTGGGCTTCCAACCTGCACATTGTTTATCTTTATTTGTTTTCATCTGTATTGTTGTTTATCACTTATTTTCTTTGGTGCAAATAAATGAAACCTTAAACCTTCTCTTCTTTTCTCTTCCTTCTTCACTCCTATCCTCTTCTTTTCTCTCCTATCCTCTTCTCTTATTTTCTCTCCCCTTCTCTTCTCTCTTATCCTCTTTTGATTTTCTCTCCACTTCTCTGCTATCCTCTTCTCTCCTCTTCTCTCCTATCCTCTGTGTGCAGTGAGCTGGGAGACAACATACAGCTCCACAGTATACCTGCCAATGTCTTTCAAGGGATCACACAGGAGAGTGTGTACATGTGAGTATGAGTCCAATACTTTTACTTATTTGGAGCCATACTCCAAACAGCCATACTATAGGGTATCCACTTTTCGTGAGCAAATTAATACATTTCTTAGATTTCATTTTGTCTCACCACGTGTTTAGATCATTGATAAGAAAATTCTCATCTGGGTGTTTAATGTAAGAATTGTTTCACTGCTGATTTCATTAAATCTCAACTAATTGATTGCGGTAACCATGATCATTTTCATCAAATCCAGGGTTTAGGTCAGCACTTGTGAATTACGTTTTTCAATCCATTTCTGCTGTATGTAAGCAATTGTAAATCGGTCAAGCTGACAATAACAACCAATTGAAATGAAATGTGCGAAAATGTGTTTTTGTCAGGAAAATTATAAAAAATGGATTCAAGGAAATCAAGTCGCACGCTTTCAACGGAACAAAGCTGGATAAACTGTACGTATTCCCCTCAAACAATGAACCTTTTCGTCCGCTTACTGCTTAGATTCGGTTCTTACAATGAAGTGCCTGAACACACACAAACACGTGCTTGCACTCACACAACATCTAAACAGGAGCTACTCTTGTGATTTTTGCTAACCCTTTGTTGCTGTTATTTCAGAGTTGTATCAAAGGCTTGGTTAATCAAAGAAACTCGATGTACCAGTAAAATAACGTTTTGGAAGACACAACATTGAGTGGGTGCCATGTTGTTTACTTTATGTGCCACGCTGTGGCGGCGGGATGCAAACATCTTGATCTCGCCAGAATCGCTTTCAATGAGTCGAAACATTCATTTACTGAACAAAAATAGAAACGCAACATGCAACAATTTCGAAGATTTTCCTGAGTTACAGTTCATAGAAGGAAAACGGTAAATTTAAATAAATTCATTAGGCCCTAATCTATGGATTTCGGCCCACCCACTGGGAGCCAGGTCCACCCACTGGGAGCCAGGTCCACCCACTGGGAGCCAGCCCTGGCACTTCCTTTGCGTGCATAGAATGGTCTATCCATCCTATCCACAAATGATTTATTCATAGTAATACACAGGGACTAGTCTCTAAATTACATTCTCTGAAAATTACTCATAAACCAATCCCTTCCCATGCATTGTGGAAGAAAGACCTCTCTGTTTGTAGTACTGTGACTAATTGGACAAGAGTTTTGTCCAACATGTAATTTTCCTCAAGAAACCCCAACCACCAAATGATACGTTACAATTTTGCCCATAGAACTTACTGCACACCGTGCAAACTATTCAAGGTGAAAGCTAGACAATCCCCAAATTGCTCACTGTACCCTCAGGGGGCTCCTGGCATATATTTTCATATGGTCTGTGAGTGCCCAGGGGTTTTACGTTTCTGTGGTTGTTTCATCCGGTCTCATTGACATAGTGGTTAGAAATGTTCACCATCTATTTTATTGTTAAATGATGACACGACTTTAGACCCATCTGTCAAACAGCAACGTATTTGGCTGGCTGGGTTAACAGCAGCCAAGAAGATGATAGCCTCACATTGGCAGGCTCCTCATTCTTTAAGCAGACAGCAGTGGCTGTTATCATTCATGGACATTATAAACATGGAAATATCTGTAGGACGCATGCATGGGGTGAGTGAAAGAAACATTTTCTCTTTCATCAACTTATGACTCTGTAAAAATACTTTTGAGTGCATAGAATGGTCTATCCATCCTATCCACAAATGATTTATTCATAGTAATACACAGGGACTAGTCTCTAAATTACATTCTCTGAAAATTACTCATAAACCAATCCCTTCCCATGCATTGTGGAAGAAAGACCTCTCTGTTTGTAGTACTGTGACTAATTGGACAAGAGTTTTGTCCAACATGTAATTTTCCTCAAACCCCAACCATGGAAATATCTGTAGGACGCATGCATGGGGTGAGTGAAAGAAACATATTTTCTCTTTCATCAACTTCTGACTCTGTAAAAATACTGCTATTGTAAACCACTAATCTAACTTTGGGTTGAGGAAATCCTGTGGGGTGGGGGGTGGGAACTGTTTGTCTTGTTCGGTCTTGTCACTTGTTTCCTTGTCCATGTGTACCTGTTTTGTGTACCTAATTGAAAATAATAAAAACGTGATCACAAAAAAATAAGTCTAAACAAACAAAGCTTAGTTAGTAGAGCTGAGGATCTGTTGGGCATCCATAGAAAAAGTATAGGCTACTAGGTTTTAGAGAAGAGAAAACAAAGTGTCAAACATCAGAATGCAAAAGCAAAACACCCATATTCCACTCATATATTGCAAGTATATAACTTCCATTGTGATAAAGACAAACATGATTTAATACTATGTGTATCATGTGATGGTTTTCTCGTGTAGGATTCTGAAAGACAACAGGTATCTGAGGAACATCCATGAAGATGCCTTTGAGGGAGCGTCAGGGCCAACTGTGCTGTAAGTGAATACTTCCTTATGTAACATTCACCTTCAATACAGTCCATTCCTATAATATAATCATCCCACTAGGCACAGTTATCAATTCAACGTCTATTCCACGTTGGTTCCACATCATTTCATTGAAATGACGTGGAAACAACGTGATTCAACCAGGAGCTGATCATGGACTACAGGAAACGGAGGGCCGAGCACGGCCCCATTCACATCAACGGGGCTGTAGTGGAGTGGGTCAAGAGCTTCAAATTCCTCAGTGTCCACATCACTAAGGATCTATCATGGTCCACACATACCAACACAGTCGTGAAGAGGGCATGACACCGCCTCTTCCCCCTAAAGATGCTGAAAAGATTTGGCATGTGTCCTCAGATCCACAAAAAGTTTTGAAGCTGCACCGTTGAGAGCATCTTGACTGGCTGTGTCACCGCTTGGTATGGCAACTACTTGGCATCAAACTGCAAGGCGCTACAGAGGGTAGTGTGTACATTGCAGTACATCACTGGGGCCGAGCTCCCTGCAATCCAGGACCTCGATACCAGGAGGTGTCAGAGGAAGGCCCTAAAAATTGTCAAAGACTCCAGCCACCGAAGTCATAGACTGTTCTCTCTGCTACCGCACAGCAAGCGGTACCGATGCACCTAGTCTGGAACCAACAGGACCCTGAACAGCTTCTACCCTCAAGCAAAAAGACTGCTAAATACTTAGTTAAATAGTTAACCAAATAACCTACCTGGACTATCGGCATTGACCCTTTTTGCGCAAACCTTTTTTGACACACTGGTACCATTTGTACTGGTACCCTTTGTACTGGTACCATTTGTACTGGTACCATTTGTACTGGTACCATTTGCATATAGCCAAGTTATCGTATAGGCAACTCATTGTGTATCTACAGTATTATTACTTTTATTATTATTATTATTATTGTATTTTATTTCTCTATCTTCTTTCTCTCTGCATTGTTGGGAAGGGCACGTAAGTAAGCATTTCACTGTTAGTCCACACCTGTTGTTTACGAAGCATGTGACAAATAAAAATGTATTTTATTTGTGTGCCCAGTGGGATTCTTCCTGCCACACTGACCTCCATAGAGCCCCAGTATTTCCTATTTCCCTATCTATAACTGGCAACGTCAAAGATACACATTAGTTATACAGTACATATAAAGATTACATGGACACTAAATCTGACTACTGAGACCTGTTATCATAGAGACCTTGTGGTTTATGGTGTGTAATACAATGGGTGGGTCTAATCCTGGAGAGGTTTCTTAATGATTATTCATTAAAAATTCAATAAAACAAGTTTGATGCTTGTTGACACAGGCATGCTGTAATCTATACTGAACAAAAATATAAACACAACATGTCAAATGTTGTTCCCATGATTCATGAAATAAAAGATCCTAGAAAAGTCCAATCTGCAGGTCGCAAAATTGCGCCGGAAGAAATGTCAGCAGTGTTCGGGCGCCCAACCAATTATCCTCCTGATTCCTGCTTAAAAGCAAAAATTAAAGCAGGAAGCACCAGTGACTCAGTCTATAAAAACGTGGTCAGATGAAGCAGATGCTAAACTACAGGACTGTTTTTCTATCACAGACTGGAACATGTTCCGGGATTCTTCCGATGGCATTGAGGAGTACACCACATCAGTCATTGGCTTTATCAATAAGTGCATTGAGGACGTCGTCCCCACAGTGACTGTACGTACATACGCCAATCAGAAGCCATGGATTACAGGCAACATTCGCACTGCGCTAAATGGTAGAGCTGCCGCTTTCAAGGCGCGGGACTCTAACCCGGAAGCTTAAAAGATATCCTGCTATGCCCTGTGACGAACCATCAAACTGTCACGGGTGTCGTTGGTGAATGAGGACCAAAATGCAGCAGGTACGTGTATGCTCATATTTAGATTTATTAACTTTCAAAATAACACTCCAAAACAACAAAACACGAAAGCGAACGAACAACAAACAGTCTGGTAAAGCCTAGGGCTGAACACAGAACAATCACCCACAAAACACAAACACAAACACACCCTCATATGAGACTCTCAATCAAAGGCAGATAGAAAACACCTGCCTTCAACTGAGAGTCCCAACACCAATTCACCAGACATAGAAACAGACATACTAGACTCCACATAGAAATACCTAAACATAAACCAACACCCGGAATTACTAAAACAAACACCCTTAAACCAAACACCACCCTGAACCACATAAAACAAATACCCTCTGTCACGCCCTGACCAAACTACAAACAATTAACCTTATATACTGGCCAGGACGTGACAGTACCCCCCCCTTAAAGGTGCTACCCCAGAAGCACCTTAAAAACAAAAACAAAACAAAAAATACCCCCAAACAATACCTAAAAGAAAAATTCCCCCTTACTAAAGGGAGGGAAGGGAGGGTGGCTGCCGTCAACGACGGCACTGTGCTACACCCCCCCTCCCCAACCCACCTATATTGGAGGCGGCTCAGGTTCTGGCCGTTCCAGGCAGTCTGGCAGTTCGGGGCAGTCTGGCGGCTCGGGGCAGTCTGGGCAGTCTGTCAGCTCGGGGCAGTCTGGGCAGTCTGTCAGCTCGGGGCAGTCTGGGCAGTCTGTCAGCTCGGGGCAGTCTGGGCAGTCTGTCAGCTCGGGGCAGTCTGGGCAGTCTGTCAGCTCGGGGCAGTCTGGGCAGTCTGTCAGCTCGGGGCAGTCTGGGCAGTCTGTCAGCTCGGGGCAGTCTGGGCAGTCTGTCAGCTCGGGGCAGTCTGGGCAGTCTGGCCACTCCGGCAGGTCAGGGCAGTCTGGCAAATCCGGCAGGTCAGGGCAGTCTGGCCACTCCGGCAGGTCAGGGCAGTCTGGCCACTCCGGCAGGTCAGGGCAGTCTGGCCACTCCGGCAGGTCAGGGCAGTCTGGCCACTCCGGCAGGTCAGGGCAGTCTGGCCACTCCGGCAGGTCAGGGCAGTCTGGCAAATCCGGCAGGTCAGGGCAGTCTGGCAAATCCGGCAGGTCAGGGCAGTCTGGCAAATCCGGCAGGTCAGGGCAGTCTGGCATCTCCGGCAGGTCAGCGCAGTCTGGCCACTCCGGCAGGTCAGCGCAGTCTGGCAAATCCGGCAGGTCAGCGCAGTCTGGCCACTCCGGCAGGTCAGCGCAGTCTGGCCACTCCGGCAGTTCAGCGCAGTCTGGCCACTCCGGCAGTTCAGCGCAGTCTGGCCACTCCGGCAGTTCAGCGCAGTCTGGCCACTCCGGCAGTTCAGCGCAGTCTGGCCACTCCGGCAGTTCAGCGCAGTCTGGCCACTCCGGCAGTTCAGCGCAGTCTGGCCACTCCGGCAGTTCAGCGCAGTCTGGCCACTCCGGCAGTTCAGCGCAGTCTGACCACTCCGGCGACTGTTGACTGACGGGCAGCTCCGGCGACTGTTGACTGACGGGCAGCTCCGACGACTGTTGACTGACGGGCAGCTCCGACGACTGTTGACTGACGGGCAGCTCCGACGACTGTTGACTGACGGGCAGCTCCGACGACTGTTGACTGGCGGGCAGCTCCGACGACTGTTGACTGGCGGGCAGCTCCGACGACTGTTGACTGGCGGGCAGCTCCGACGACTGTTGACTGGCGAGGCTGGGTTTACGCACTTGCCGTTTAGTGCGGGGAGCGGGAACAGGACGAGTCGGACTGGGTGGACGCACTTCCGGGTCCGCACGAGAGACAGGAGCTGGAAACCCAGGGCTATGGAGGCGCACAGCCGGTCTAGATCTTACCTCCTGCACAACCCGCCTTGGCTCGATGGAACTAGTAGCCCTGCACGAGCGGAGTGCTCGTACAGGGCAGACTGGGCTGTGCAGGGGCTTGATGGTAGCCGTGCGTAGAGCGGGAGTTGGGTAGCCTGGTCCTCGGAGGCGTACCGGCGACCAGATGCGCTGCGCAGGCATCCTCCTACCAGGCTGGATGCCCGCTCTAGCACGGCACCTGCGAGGGGCTGGAATAACTCGCACCGGACTGTGCGTGCGTATGGGTGAGATATTGCGCTTCTCAGCGAAACATGGCACTCCCCACCTCATACGCTCCTCCATATAACCACGAGTAGCTGGCTTCCGGCTCTTCCCTCGCCTAGCCAAACTACCCGTGTGCCCCCCCAAAAAAAATTCTTGGGGGTGCCTCTCGTGCTTCTCCCTCAGCGCGTCCACTCTGGCCTCGTACCAACGCCTCTCTGCCTTGGCTGCTTCTATTTCCCACTGCGGGCGGCGATACTCCCCAGCCTGATGCCAAGGTCCGGCCCCGTCCAGAACTTCTTCCCAAGTCCACTTCTCCCGCCAGTCCAACTCGAACGCCTTCTGCTCCTTCCTCTGCTGCTTGGTCCTTTGGTGGTGGGTGATTCTGTCACGGGTGTCGTTGGTGAATGAGGACCAAAATGCAGCAGGTACGTGTATGCTCATATTTAGATTTATTAACTTTCAAAATAACACTCCAAAACAACAAAACACGAAAGCGAACGAACAACAAACAGTCTGGTAAAGCCTAGGGCTGAACACAGAACAATCACCCACAAAACACAAACACAAACACACCCTCATATGAGACTCTCAATCAAAGGCAGATAGAAAACACCTGCCTTCAACTGAGAGTCCCAACACCAATTCACCAGACATAGAAACAGACATACTAGACTCCACATAGAAATACCTAAACATAAACCAACACCCGGAATTACTAAAACAAACACCCTTAAACCAAACACCACCCTGAACCACATAAAACAAATACCCTCTGTCACGCCCTGACCAAACTACAAACAATTAACCTTATATACTGGCCAGGACGTGACACAAACAGACAAAGCATCAATACAGGGCTAAGATTGAATCATACTACACCGTCTCTGACACTCGTCTTACGTGGCAGGGCTTGCAAACTATTACAGACTGCAAAGGGAAGCACAGCCGCGAGCTGCCCAGTGACACGAGCCTACCAGACGAGCTAAATCACTTCTATGCTCGCTTCGAGGCAAGAAACACTGAGGCATGCATGAGAACATCAGCTGTTCCGGACGACTGTTTGATCACGCTCTCCGTAGCCGACGTGAGTAAGACCTTTAAACAGGTCAACATACACAAGGCTGCGGGGCCAGACAGATTACCAGGATGTGTGCTCCGGGCATGTGCTGACAACTGGCAGGTGTCTTCACTGACATTTTCAACATGTCCTTGATTGAGTCTGTAATACCAACATGTTTCAAGCAGACCACCATAGCCCCTGTGCCCAAGAACACAAAGGCAACCTGCCTAAATGACTACAGACCCGTAGCACTCATGTCCAAAGCCATGAAGTGCTTTGAAAGGCTGGTAATGGCTCACATCAACACCATTATCCCAGAAACCCTAGACCCACTCCAATGTGCATACCGCCCAAACAGATCCACAGATGATGCAATCTCTATTGCACTCCACACTACCCTTTCCCACCTGGACAAAAGGAACACTTATGTGACAATGCTATTCATTGACTACAGCACAGCGTTTAACACCATAGTACCCTCAAAGCTCATCACTAAGCTAAGGATCCTGGGACTAAACACCTCCCTCTGCAACTGGATCCTGGACTTCCTGACGGGCCGCCCCCAGGTGGTGAGGGTAGGTAGCAACACATCTGCCACGCTGATCCTCAACACTGGAGCTCCCCAGGGGTGCGTGCTCAGTCTCCTCCTGTACTCCCTGTTCACCCACGACTGCATGGCCAGGCACGACTCCAACACCATCATTAAGTTTGCAGACGACACAACAGTGGTAGGCCTGATCACCGACAACAACGAGACAGCCTATAGGGAGGAGGTCAGAGACCTGGCCGGGTGGTGCCAGAATAACAACCTATCCCTCAACGTAACCAAGACTAAGGAGATGATTGTGGACTACAGGGAATGGAGGACCGAGCACACCCCCATTCTCATCGGCGGGGCTGTAGTGGAGCAGGTTGAGAGCTTCAAGTTCCTTGGTGTCCACATCAACAACAAACTAGAATGGTCCAAACACACCAAGACAGTCGTGAAGAGGGTACAACAAAACCTATTCCCCCTCAGGAAACTAAAAAGATTCGGCATGGGTCCTGAGATCCTCAAAAGGTTCTACAGCTGCAACATCGAGAGCATCCTGACTGGTTGCATCACAAACTGGTACGGCAATTGCTCGGCCTCTGACCGCAAGGCACTACAGAGGGTAGTGCGTACGGCCCAGTACATCACTGGGGCAAAGCTTCCTGCCATCCAGGACCTCTACACCAGGCAGTGTCAGAGGAAGGCCCTAAAAATTGTCAAAGACCCCAGCCAGCCCAGTCATAGACTGTTCTCTCTACTACCGCATGGCAAGCGGTACCGGAGTGCCAAGTCTAGGACAAAAATGCTTCTTAACAGTTTTTACCCCAAAGCCATAAGACGACTGAACAGGTTACCAAACGGCTACCCAGGCTATTTGCATTGTGTGCCCCCCCCCAACCCCTCTTTTTACGCTGCAGCTACTCTGTTTATCATATATGCATAGTCACTTTAACTATACATTCATGTACATACTACCTCAATTGGGCCGGCCAACCAGTGTCACCGCACATTGGCTAACCGGGCTATCTGCATTGTGTCCCACCCACCACACGCCAACCCCTCTTTTACGCTACTGCTACTCTCTGTTCATCATATTTGCATAGTCACTGTAACCCTATCGACATGTACATACTACCTCAATCAGCCTGACTAACCGGTGTCTGTATGTAGCCTCGTTACTTTTATAGCCTCGCTACTGTATATAGCCTGTTTTTTTACTGTTGTTTTATTTATTTTCCTACCTATTGTTCACTTAATACCTTTTTTGCACTATTGGTTAGAGCCTGTAAGTAAGCATTTCACTGTAAGGTCAACACCGGTTATATTTGGCACATGTGACAAATAAACTTTGATTTGATTTGAATGATAACAAAGGGAACACAGCTGAGGGATGGCGCTGGGGAAATGTAACCACTCAAACTCCTGAACAGATCAGCTTTAATATTGCAGTTTCATGAGCTGAAATAAATGATCCCCGAATATTTTCCATATGCATAAAAAACTATTCTACACAAATTTCTTCTTTGACAAGATAATCCATCCACCTGACAGGTGTAGCATATCAAGAAGCTGATTCAACAGCATGATCATTACACAGGTGCACTTTGTGCTGGGGTCAATAAAAGGCCACTAAAATGTGCAGTTTTGGCACACAACACAATGCCAGGCGTTGTCTCAAGTTGAGGGAGTGTGCAATTGGCATACTGACTGCAGGAATGTCCGCCAGAGCTGTTGCCAGAGAATTGAATGTTAATTTCCCTACCATAAGCCGCCTCTAACATCGTTTGGCAGTACGTCCAACCGGCCTCACAACCGCAGACCACGTGTAACCACGCCAGCCCAGGACCTCCACATCCTGCTTCTTCACCTGTGGGGATCGTCTGAGATCAGCCATCCGGACAGCTGATGAAACTATGGGTTTGCAGAACCAACGAATTTCTGCACAAATGGTCAGAAACTGCATCAGGGAAGCTCATCTGCATGCTCATCATTCTCACCAGGATCTTGACCTGACTGCAGTTCTGCGTCGTAACCGACTTCAGTGGGCAAATGCTCACTGTGACCAACAGATGCATACCTGTATTCCCAGTCATGTGAAATTCATAGGTTGGGGCCTAATGAATTTATTTCAATTGACAGATTTTCCTCTATGAACTGTAACTCTTTGAAATTGTTGCATGTTGCGTTTATATTTTTGTTCAGTGTATATACACAATTTGGCAGCCAGGTCTCCTTCTGTATTTGTTAGATTGTAATGGTATGTTGTCTAGTCTTGTTGTATTGTTTGTTTGCATCCTGCTTGACATTGTTAAAAACAAAAGAGTGTAAAAGTTTGTTAAGGTGAAAGTTTAGTGTTAGGTCTCAGGGGTAGGTAGCCCGAGCGGCTAAGGAGTTGTACCTGTAGCCGAAAGGTCGCCTTCTGGATTCCCGGACTAGGCGCTGGGAAAAAAAGGGAGAAATTGATCTGGCAACTGGAGAGCTGCTGGGTTCATATCCTAATAATAATCCCCTACCATTGGGCTCTTGAGCAAGGCCTTTAACCACACAACATGCTCTCCATCCAGGGGTGCTGCACTGCAGCTTTACCCTGTGCTACTCTCAACTGTGTGATGTGTGGGAGGGGTTGAGAAATGAAGAGAGCAGAAGATCATTTTCCATTGTTCACTGTAACTATGGACAATAAAGTTACATTGTAACAGGTAGGAAAAAATGTGTCAACATTTGACTTAGGTGTTTCCTGTATCTTGTTGTGTGTGTTGCCCAGTGACGTCTCCTCCACAGCTCTCGACACACTCCCCCGTCGAGGCTTGGAACATTTAAAGGTCCTGATTGCCCGTTCTACCCCCTACCTGAAGACTCTACCTCCTCTAGAAAGCCTCCTAGAGCTGGAGGTGGCAGAGGTCACTTACCCCAGCCACTGCTGTGCCTTCCACACCTGGCGACGCAAAGACAAGTAGGTATACATCCATAAATATTTCAAAAACTAAAAGCATTGTATTTGGGACAAATCATTCACTAAACCCTAAACCTCAACTAAATATTGTAATAAATAATGTGAAAATTTAGCAAGTTGGGGTGACCAAACTGCTTGGAGTGTAAACTGTCATGGTCAAAACATGTTGATACACCAGTAGCTAAGATGGGGAGAAGTCTGTCCATAATAAAGCTTTTTTAACAACACCATCAACAAGGCAGGTCCTACAGGCCACAGTTTTGTCGCACCTGCACTACTGTTCAGTCGTGTGGTCAGGTGCCACAAAGAGAGACCTCGAAAAATTACAATTGGTTCAGAACTGGGGAGCACGGCTGGCCCTTAAATGTACACGGAGAGCTAGCATTAATAATACACATGTCAATCTCTCATGGCTCAAAGTGCAGGATGGATTGAGTTCATCACTACCAGTTATTGTAAGAAGTGTTGACATGCTGAATGCACTGAGGTGTCTGTCTAAACTACTAGCACACAGCTCAGATACTCATGCATACCCCACAAGACATGCCACCAAGGGTCTCTTCACAATCCCCAAGTCAAGAACAGACTATGGGAGGTGCACAGTACTACATAGAGCCATGGTTACATGGAACTCTCTTCCACATCAGGTAACTGATGCAAGCAGTAGAATCAGATAAAAAAAAAAAAACATTTAAAAAAACACCTGATGGAACACACATACACATGATAACACATGCACGTACACATGGATGTTGTATTGTAATTACAGTTGAAGTCGGAAGTTTACATACACCTAAGCCAAATACATTTAAACTCAGTTTTTCACAATTCCTGACATTTAATCCTAGTAAACATTCCCTGTTTTAGGTCAGTTAGGATCACCACTCTATTTTAAGAATGTGAAATGTCAGAATAATAGTAGAAAGAATGATGTATTTCAGCTTTTATTTCTTTCATCACATCCCCAGTGGGTCAGAAGTTTACATACACTCAATTAGTATTTGGTAGCATTGCCTTTAAATTGTTTAACTTGGGTAAAATGTTTTGGGTAGCCTTCCACAAGCTTCCCACAATAAATTGGGTGAATTTTGGCCCGTTCCTCCTGACAGAGCTGGTGTAACTGAATCAGGTTTGTAGGCCTCCTTGCTCACACACGCTTTTTCAGTTCTGCCGACAAATTTTCTATAGGATTGAGGTCAGGGCTTTGTGATGGCCACTCCAATACCTTGACTTTGTTGTCCTTAAGCCATTTTGACACAACTTCGGAAGTATGCTTGGGGTCATTGTCCATTTTGAAGACCCATTTGCGACCAAGCTTTAACTTCCTGACTGATGTCTTGAGATGTTGCTTCAATATATCCACATAATTGTACTTCCTCATGATGCCATCTATTTTGTGAAGTGCACCAGTCCCTCTTGCAGCAAAGCACTCCCACAACATAATGCTGCCACCCCTGTGCTTCATGGTTGGGACGGTGTTCTTCGGCTTGCAAGCCTCCCCCTTTTTCCTCCAAACATAACGATGGTCATTGTGGTCAAACAGTTCCATTTTTGTTTCATCAGACCAGAGGACATTTCTCCAAAAAGTACAATCTTTGTCCCCATGTGCAGTTGCAAACCATAGTCTGGCTTTTTTATGGCGGTTTTGGAGCAGTGGCTTCTTCCTTGCTGAGCGGCCTTTCTGGTTATGTCGATATTGGATTCGTTTTACTGTGGATATAGATACTTTGTACCCGTTTCCTCCAGCATCTTCACAAGGTCCTTTGCTGTTGTTCTGGGATTGATTTGCACTTTTCCCACCAAAGTACAGTGAGGGAAAAAAGTATTTGATCCCCTGCTGATTTTGTATGTTTGCCCACTGACAAAGAAATGATCAGTCTATAATTTTAATGGTAGGTTTATTTGAACAGTGAGAGACAGAATAACAACAAAAAAATCCAGAAAAACGCATGTCAAAAATGTTATAAATTCAATTGCATTTTAATGAGGGAAATAAGTATTTGACCCCCTCTCAATCAGAAAGATTTCTGGCTCCCACGTGTCTTTTATACAGGTAACGAGCTGAGATTAGGAGCACACTCTTAAAGGGAGTGCTCCTAATCTTAGTTTGTTACCTGTATAAAATACACCTGTCCACAGAAGCAATCAATCAATCAGATTCCAAACTCTCCACCACGGCCAAGACCAAAGAGCTCTCCAAGGATGTCATGGACAAGATTGTAGACCTACACAAGGCTGGAATGGGCTACAAGACCACCGCCAAGCAGCTTGGTGAGAAGGTGACAACAGTTGGTGCGATTATTCGCAAATTGAAGAAACACAAAAGAACTGTCAATCTCCCTCGGCCTGGGGCTCCATGCAAGATCTCACCTCGTGGAGTTGCAATGATCATGAGAACGGTGAGGAATCACCAATGAGTGTTTTGCCACCAAGTACTAAGTCATGTTTTGCAGAGGGGTCAAATACTTATTTCCCTCATTAACATTTACATTTACGTCATTTAGCAGACGCTCTTATCCAGAGCGACTTACAAATTGGTGCATTCACCTTATGATATCCAGTGGAACAACCACTTTACAATAGTACATCTATATCTTTTTTTTTCGTTTTCGGGGGGGGGGGGGGGTTAGGATTACTTTATCCTATCCCAGGTATTCCTTAAAGAGGTGGGGTTTCAGGTGTCTCCGGAAGGTGGTGATTGACTCCGCTGTCCTGGCGTCGTGAGCGAGCTTGTTCCACCAAATGCAAATCAATTTATAACATTTTTGACATGTTTTTCTGGATTTTTTGTTGTTGTTATTCTGTCTCTCACTGTTCAAATAAACCTACCATTAAAATTATAGACTGATCATTTCTTTGTCAGTGGGCAAACGTACAAAATCAGCAGGGGATCAAATACTTTTTCCCCCTCACTGTATGTTCATCTCTAGGAGACAGAACGCGTCTCCTACCTGAGCAGTATGACAGCTGCGTGGTCTCATGGTGTTTATACTTGCGTACTATTGTTTGTGCAGATGAACGTGGTACCTTCAGGCGTTTGGAAATTGCTCCCAAGGATGAACCAGACTTGTGGAGGTCTACCATTTTTTTCTGAGGTCTTGGCTGATTTCTTTAGATTTTCTCATGATTTTCTCATGATGTCAAGCAAAGAGGCACTGAGTTTGAAGGTTGGCCTTTAAATGCATCCACAGGTATATCTCCAATTGACTCAAATGATGTCAATTAGCCTATCAGAAGCTTCTATAGCCATGACATAATTTTCTGGAATTTTCCAAGTTGTTTATTAAAGGCACAGTCAACTTAGTGTATGTAAACTTCTGACCCACTGGAATTGTGATACAGTGAATGATAAGTGAAATAATCTGTCTGTAAACAATTGTTGGAAAAAGTACCTGTGTCATGCACAAAGTAGATGTCCTAACCGACTTGCCAAAACTATAGTTTGCTAACAAGGAATTTGTGGAGTGGTTGAAAAATGAGTTTTAATGACTCCAACCTAAGTGTATGTAAACTTCCCTGTAGCTCAATTGGTAGAGCATGGTGTTTGCAACACCAGGGTTGTGGGTTCGATTCCCACGGGGGGCCAGCACAGAAAAATAATGTATGAAATGTATGCATTTACTACTGTAAGTCGCTCTGGATAAGGGCGTCTGCTAAATGACTAAAATGTAAATGTAAAAAATGTAAACTTCTGATTTCAACTGTATGTGGTAGTGGCCTGAGGGAACACACTAATTGTATTGGGTAAAGTGTTAGGAAATGTCATGTAATATTTGAAATTGTATATAACAGCCTTAACCTTTTTAGGATAGGGGGCAGTATTTTCACGGCCGGATAAAAAACGTACCGATTTAATCTGGTTATTACTCCTGCCCAGAAACTAGAATATGCATATAATTATTTGATTTGGATAGAAAACACCCTAAAGTTTCTAAAACTGTTTGAATGGTGTCTGTGAGTATAACAGAACTCATATGGCAGGCCAAAACCTGAGAAGATTCTATATGGGAAGTGCCCTGTCTGACCATTTCTTGGCCTTCTGTACCCTCTTTATCGAAAATAGAGGATCTCTGCTGTACCGTGACATTTTCTAAGGCTCCCATAGGCTCTCAGAAGGCGCCAGAACGTTGAATGATGACTCTGCAGTCCCTGGGCGAAAAACAGTAGGGTTTTTGGAAAGTGGTCGTTCTGAGAACAATGACACTGGTGCGCGCGTGCATGTGAAGACTCCATTTTCTATTTTCAGTGTTTGAACGAAAACAAGGTCTCCCGGTTGGAATATTATCACTATTTTACGAGACAAATCACATAAAAATTGATTTTAAACAGCGTTTGACATGCTTCGAAGTACGGTAATGGAATATTTTGACATTTTTTGTCACGATATGCGCCGGCGCTTCACCCTTCGGATAGTGTCTTGAATGCAAGAACAAAACGCAGCTATTAGGATATAACTATGGATTATTTGGAACCAAAACAACATTGGGTGTTGAAGTAGAAGTCCTGGGAGTGCATTCTGACGAAGAACAGCAAAGGTAATCCAATTTTTCTTATAGTAAATCTGAGTTTGGTGAGTGCCAAACTTGGTGGGTGTCAAAATAGCTAGCCATGATGGCCGGGCTATCTACTCAGAATATTGCAAAATGTGCTTTCACCGAAAAGCTATTTTAAAATCGGACACCGCGATTGCATAAAGGAGTTCTGTATCTATAATTCTTAAAATAATTGTTATGTTTTTTGTGAACGTTTATCGTGAGTAATTTAGTAAATTCACCGGAAGTTTTCGGTGGGTATGCTAGTTCTGAACGTCACATGCTAATGTAAAAAGCTGGTTTTTGATATAAATATTAACTGGATTGAACAAAACATGCATGTATTGTATAACATAATGTCCTAGGAGTGTCATCTGATGAAGATCATTAACCTCTTGAGGATATCCTACCACTGGGGGCGCCACAGCGCATTTTGGAAAAAATTCGTTCCCATTTTCAACGGCCTACTAATCAAACTCAGAAGCTAGGACATGCATATACTTATTTTATATGGATAGAAAACACCCTAAAGTTTCTAAAACTGTTTGAATGGTGTCTGTGAGTATAACAGTCAAAACCCCGAGACCGATTGAACCAGGAAGTGGGATTCTGAATTGTGGACTCGACTTCACAGCCTTCCCTGCAATTCACAACGTGAAAAATTGATAATTGAGCACTTTCCAGTGCTTCCACTAGATGTCCCCAGTCTTTACAAAGTGTTTTGAGGCTTCTGCTGTCGAAACTCAGTGAAGGAGACGATGTGGCAATTGGTCATAGTAGGAGGGCCATCAGCATTGTGACGTCGGTGGCCGTGTCTGCCCCCACCTTTGGAAACGTTTTGAAACACAATGAAATCGTCCCACTCGAATCTTATTGGCTCTCTTGTTGAAACAGGCCCTGAAGATTAATGTTATACAACGTTTGACATGTTTGAACGAACCTAAAGGAGGGAAAAAATATTTTTCGTATGCCAGCTCCCGCGCACGGATCAGTATTTGGCAACAGCCTTCGGACGCGCTAACAACAGCAAGCTAATGGAACATAAAGGATGGACTTTTTTGACCGAAAATACATTTGTCGTGGACCTGGGATTCCTGGAAGTGCTTTCTGATGAAGACAACTAAAGGTGAGGGATTATTGGCAATATTATACAAGATCAGATGTGATGTGCGATTGTTCCAAGATGGCGACGAGCTAGGCTTTCTAGCTCATTTTCTGAGTATCGCATCCCCTTTTATCTCAAAGTGTGATTACCCTGTAAAGTTAATTTAAAATCTGTTTTGACGGGTGTTTTCAAGAGATATTCATCTATAAATGTTAGACTGACAATATAAAATAAAAAAATCGTTTTCGAATAGTAATTTATAAAATTGTAGCACTGTTTCCCGGGACGCATTTTATGGGAAAATAGTTAGTCAACGTCAGGTGCCGATGTAAAATGCTGTTTTTATATAGAAATATGACCTTTATTGAACAAAAGATTGCATGCTGTGTGTAACATGATGTCCTAGGTGTGTCATCTGATGACGTTTGTAAAAGGTTAGTGCTGCATTTAGCTGTTTTTTGGTTATATGTGATGCATGTGCTTGGTCGGAAAATTCATATGATGCTACTTTTACCATGTACTCCTCTAACATAATCTAATATTGTGCTTTTCCTGTAAAACCTTTTTGAAATCGGACAACGAGGGTCGATTCAAGAGAGGTGTATCTATAAAACGATATGAGACAGTCCTATATTTGAAAAAATATATATATAGAATTTCGTTATGCTAATGTCGCTAGGAGTTATTCGCTGGAAAATGATCCCGCTAACGGGATGAGACGCTCAAGAGGTTTTAAAGGATAGTGCTGCATTTAGCTGTGGTTTTGGTTTTTGTGACATTATATGCTAGCTTGAAAAATGGGTGTGTGATTATTTCTGGCTGGGTACTCTCCTGACATAATCTAATGTTTTGCTTTCGTTGTAAAGCCTTTTTCAAATCGGACAATGTGGTTACATAAAGGAGAGTCTTGTC
Source organism: Salmo trutta (assembly GCF_901001165.1). Taxonomy (NCBI): domain Eukaryota; kingdom Metazoa; phylum Chordata; class Actinopteri; order Salmoniformes; family Salmonidae; genus Salmo; species Salmo trutta. The sequence goes on along the minus strand of NC_042966.1, from coordinate 29,883,550 downwards.
TTTAAAATGGTGTAAAATAGTCATATGTTTGAAAAATTGACGTTTTGGGATTTTTGAGGCGTTTGTAATTCGCGCCACGCTCTATCATTGGATATTGGCGAGGCGTTCCGTAGCGGAACATCTAGATGTAAGAGGTTTTAATGTTGCTGGACCCCAGGAAGAGTAGCTGCTGCCGTGGATCCTTAATAAATACAAATACACATAGGTGCTCATTACAGGTACACACAAAGGTTGACACTCAAGGGTCTTCTCTAACCTTTTCTCTTTATCCATCCAAAGGGAAAAAGTTGTCCGTGCACTCTCTCCGAACCTCAGAAGGCTGTGTGATGACGATGATGAAATCATGTAAGACAATATTTCCACTATGTATCAGGGGAAAGTTCTGTTATCAGGCTTTCGAAAATGGTTTTCCCTTGATTGCCCATTTTCTTTTTGGGGGGCGGTTTCTACCTCTACACCTTACGTTGATCAAATCCATGTTGTCTTCCCCTTTTCTACAGGGACCACTCAGCAGACAATGTGACAGACCTGTACGACATCAACCTCCAATACCCAGACCTGCAGCTGAGCCTTTGTCCTGGACCTTTCCAGTGCACCCCGGAGTCCGACGCCTTCAACCCCTGTGAGGACTTGCTGGGGTACTCCTTCCTCCGCTCAGTCACCTGGCTCATCACTGTGTTTGCTGTGGCTGGGAACATGGCCGTGCTGGTCGTACTGATCATCAGGTAAAGGGAGAGAAAAGAGATTTAGGATTAGAGTGGAGTGGTCAATGTCATAGACCTGCATGTCTCTGGACAAGTGTGCGGATAATGCCAACCATCTTTGTCAGGGATAGATTCCAAACCAATTGAATTGGAATGAATGAATGGATAGTAATCTATTTCATTCTATAGGAAAGAGTGTACTCAACTCTTATCCTCTTGCGTAAACTGACAATGTGTGGTCTACTAAGAAATGTTGCTTGAATAAGAAAAATATAATTAAAACAATGCTTTAATTGCAATTTATATTCAAGAAATTGATTATCTTTTTGAAATTTTTGATCATTCTGCTCACCAGCCACCAGAAGCTCAATGTCTCTCGGTTCCTGATATGTAACCTGGCATTCGCAGACCTCTGCATGGGGGTCTACCTCCTCCTTATTGCAGCCACGGACTACCACTCACGCAAGGTACGTAGCCCAAAGGCTTAGAGAGGTATATCAGAAGGTCACTTGTTCAAGTCTCAAGTTGGGCTATGAAAAGATGGGGACTGAACTGGCTTCTGTATGGCTGTTCTTCTCAGTTCAGTACATTACTACCAACCACCTACCATTGAACCCTTGAGCAAGGCACGACTTAACCCCTAAACTTCTCCAGGGGGGCTGCACTGCGGCTGACCCTGTAATGCTTGCTTTGCAATGTTTATATTTCTGTAATGACCCTTTCCTATTTGGACACTAAAGTTGTATTGTATTTCATTGTAGGAGTTCTAGTCTATATCCAATAATAAAGTGGTATTGTATTGTAGGAGTTCTAGTCTATATCCAATAATAAAGTTGTATTTTATTGTAACAGTTCTAGTCTATATCCAATAATAAAGTTGTATTTTAGTGTAGGAGTTCTAGTCCATATCCAAAGATAAACCTGGCTACTCCTACCCCGGTCAACAGCCCTGCACCCCCCGCAGCTACTTGCCCAAGCCTCCCCCATTTCTCCTTCACCCAAATCCAGATGGCCGATGTTCTGAAAGAGCTGCAAAATCTGGACCCCTTCAAATCAGCCGGGCTAGACAATCTGGACCCTCTCTTTCTAAAATGATACGCCGTAATTGTTGCAACCCCTATTACAAGCCTGTTCAACCTCTCTTTCGTATCGTCTGAGATCCCCAAAGATTGGAAAGCTGCCATGGTCATCCCCCTCTTCAAAGGGGGAGACACTCTAGACCCAAACTGTTACAGACCTATATCCATCCTACCCTGCCTTTCTAAGGTCTTTGAAAGCCAAGTTAACAAACAGATCACCGACCATTTTGAATCCCACCATACCTTCTCCGCTATGCAATCTGGTTTCCGAGCTGGTCATGGGTGCACCTCAGCCACGCTCAAGGTCCTAAACGATATCATAACCGCCATCAACAAGAGACAATACTGTGCAGCTGTATTCACCGACCTGGCCAAGGCTTTCGACTCTGTCAATCACCACATTCTTGTCAGGCAGACTCAACAGCCTTGGTCTCTCAAATGACTGCCTCGCCTGGTGGAGGAGGGGCTGTTGTCCGGACCTCTGGCAGTCTCTATGGGGGTGCCACAGGGTTCAATTCTCGGGCCGACTCTTTTCTCTGTATACATCAATGATGTCACTCTTGCTGCTGGTGATTCTCTGATCCACCTCTACGCAGACGACACCATTCTGTATACTTTTGGCCCTTCTTTGGACACTGTGTTAACTAACCTCCAGATGAGCTTCAATGCCATACAACTCTCCTTCCGTGGCCTCCAACTGCTCTTAAATGCAAGTTAAACTAAATGCATGCTCTTCAACCAATCGCTGCCCGCACCTGCCCGCCCGTCCAGCATCACTACTCTGGATGGTTCTGACTTAGAATATGTGGACAACTACAAATACCTAGGTGTCTGGTTAGATTGTAAACTCTCCTTCCAGACTCACATTAAGCATCTCCAATCCAAAATTAAATCTAGAATCTGCTTCCTATTTTGCAACAAAGCCTCCTTCACTCATGCTGCCAAACATACCCTCGTAAAACTGACTATCCTACCAATCCTTGACTTCGGCGATGTCATTTACAAAATAGCCTCTAACACTCTACTCAGCAAATTGGATGCAGTTTATCACAGTGCCATCCGTTTTGTCACCAAAGCCCCATATGCTACCCACCACTGCGACCTGTATGCTCTCATTGGCTAGCCCTCGCTTCATATTTGTCGCCAAACCCACTGGCTCCAGGACATCTATAAGTCTTTGCTAGGTAAAGCCCCGCCTTATCTCAGCTCACTGGTCACCATAGCAGCACCCACCCGTAGCACGTGCTCCAGCAGGTATATTTCACTGGTCACCCCCAAAGCCAATTCCTCCTTTGGCCGCCTTTCCTTCCAGTTCTCTGCTGCCAATGACTGGAACGAATTGCAAAAATCACTGAAGCTGGAGACTCATATCTCCTTCTCTAACTTTAAGCACCAGCTGTCAGAGCAGCTCACAGATCACTGCACCTGTACATAGCCCATCTGTAAATAGCCCATCCAACTACCTCATCCCCATACTGTTATTTTTTGTTGTTGTTGCTCCTTTGCACCCCAGTATCTCTACTTGCACGTTCATCTTCTGCACATCTATCACTCCAGTGTTTAATTGCTAAATTGTAATTATTTCACCACTGTGGCCTATTTATTGCCTTACCTCCCTTATCTTACCTCATTTGCACACACTGTATAGACTTTTCTATTGTGTTATTGACTGTATGTTTGTTTATTCCACGTGTAACTCTGTGTTGTTTGTGTCGCACTGCTTTGCTTTATCTTGGCCAGGTCGCAGTTGTAAATGAGAACTTGTTCTCAACTGGCCTACCTGGTTAAATAAAGGTGAACTAAAATAAAAAATAAAAATGTTGTATTTTATTGTAGGAGTTCTAGTCCATATCCAATAATAAAGTTGTATTGTATTTATATTGTATGAGTTCCAGTCCATATCCAATAATAAAGTTGTATTTATATTGTAGGAGTTCCAGTCCATATCCAATAATAAAGTTGTATTTATATTGTAGGAGTTCCAGTCCATATCCAATAATAAAGTTGTATTTATATTGTAGGAGTTCTAGTCCATATCCAATAATAAAGTTGTATTGTATTTATATTGTATGAGTTCTAGTCCATATCCAATAATAAAGTAGTATTGTATGAGTTCTAGTCCATATCCAATAATAAAGTTGTATTGTAGGAGTTCAAGTCCATATCCAAAAAGAAAGTTGTATTGTATTGTAGGAGTTCTAGTCCATATCCAATAATAAAGCTGTATTTGTATTGTAGGAATACTACAACCACGCCACGTTCTGGCAGACTGGTGCGGGCTGTGGCGTGGCAGGGTTCCTGACGGTGTTCGCCAGCGAGCTGTCGGTCTACACGCTGACCATGATAACGTTAGAGCGGTGGCACACCATCACCAACGCCATGCACAAGAACAAGAGGCTGCGGCTGAGGCATGTGGTAGCCATGATGGCTGGGGGGTGGGGCTTCTCCCTATTGGCCGCTCTGCTTCCTGTCCTCGGGGTCAGCAGCTACACTAAGGTCAGCAGAATTTGAAAATATACATTGAACAAAAATATAAACGCAACATGTAAAGTGTTGGTCCCATGTTTCATGAGCTGAAATAAAAGATCCCATACATTTTCCATATGCACAAGAAGCTTATTTCTCTCAAAATGTGTGCACAAATCTGTTTACATCACTGTTAGTTCGCATTTCTCCTTTGCCAAGATAATCCATCCACCTGACAAGTGTGGCATATCAAGAAGATGATTTAACAGCACGATCATTACACACTTTGTGCTGGGGACAATAAAAGGCCACTCTAAACTGTGCAGTTTTGTCATACAACACAATGTCACAGATGTCTCAAGTTTTGAGGGAGCATGCAATTGGCATGCTGACTGCAGGAATATCCACCAGAGCTGTTTCCAGAGAATTTTATGTTAATTTCTCTACCATAAGCCGCCTCCATTTTCTCTACCACTTCCAACCGGGCTCACAACGTATTCCATCATGTGGGCAAGAAGTTTGCTGTTAGCAGTGGGGTTATGGTATGGGCAGGCAGTCAATGGCAATTTGAATGCACAAGATACTGTGATGAGATCCTGAGGCCCATTGTCCTGCCATTACCTCATGTTTCAGCATGATAATGCATGGCCCAATGTCGCAAGGATCTTTACATATAACTTCGAATCTGAAAATGGCCTAGTTTTTCCATGGCCTGCATACTCACCAGACCAGTCACCCATTGAGCATGTTTGGGATGCTCTCGATCAACGAGTACGACAGCGTGTTCCAGTTCCGCCAATATCCATCAATTTTGCACAGCCATTGAAGAGGAGTGGGACAACATTCCACAGGCCACAATCAACAGCCTGATCACCTCTATGCAAAGGACATGTGTCGCGCTGCATGAGGCAAATGGTGGTCACACCAGATACTGACTGTTTTTCTGATCCACACCCCTAACTTTTTTTATAAAGGTATCTGTGACCAACAGATGCATATTTGTATTCCCAGTCATGTGGAATCCATAGATTAGAGAGTAATGAATTAATTTCAACTAACTGATTTCCTTATATGAACTGCAACTCAGTAAAATCTTTGAAATTGTTGCATGTTGCGTTTATTTTTTTAATATTATGTTGGGTTTATGTTCAGTGTGTGTGTGTGTGTGTGTATATATATATATATATATATATATATATATATATATATATATATATATATATACACACACTGCTCAAAAAAATAAAGGGAACACTTAAACAACACAATGTAACTCCAAGTCAATCACACTTCTGTGAAATCAAACTGTCCACTTAGGAAGCAACACTGATTGACAATAAATTTCACATGCTGTTGTGCAAATGGAATAGACAACAGGTGGAAATTATAGGCAATTAGCAAGACACCCCCAATAAAGGAGTGGTTCTGCAGGTGGGGACCACAGACCACTTCTCAGTTCCTATGCTTCCTGGCTGATGTTTTGGTCACTTTTGAATACTGGCAGTGCTTTCACTCTAGTGGTAGCATGAGACGGAGTCTACAACCCACACAAGTGGCTCAGGTAGTGCAGCTCATCCAGGATGGCACATCAATGCGAGCTGTGGCAAGAAGGTTTGCTGTATCTGTCAGCGTAGTGTCCAGAGCATGGAGGCTCTACCAGGAGGCAGGCCAGTACATCAGGAGACGCGGAGGAGGCCGTAGGAGGGCAACAACCCAGCAGCAGGACCGCTACCTCCGCCTTTGTGCAAGGAGGAGCAGGAGAAGCACTGCCAGAGCCCTGCAAAATGACCTCCAGCAGGCCACAAATGTGCATGTGTCTGCTCAAACGGTCAGAAACAGACTCCATGAGGGTGGTATGAGGGCCCGACGTCCACAGGTGGGGGTTGTGCTTACAGCCCAACACCGTGCAGGACGTTTGGCATTTGCCAGAGAACACCAAGATTGGCAAATTCGCCACTGGCACCCTGTGCTCTTCACAGATGAAAGCAGGTTCACACTGAGCACGTGACAGACGTGACAGAGTCTGGAGACGCCGTGGAGAACGTTCTGCTGCCTGCAACATCCTCCAGCATGACCGGTTTGGCGGTGGGTCAGTCATGGTGTGGGGTGGCATTTCTTTGGGGGGCCGCACAGCCCTCCATGTGCTCGCCAGAGGTAGCCTGACCGCCATTAGGTACCGAGATGAGATCCTCAGACCCCTTGTGAGACCATATGCTGGTGCGGTTGGCCCTGGGTTCCTCCTAATGCAAGACAATGCTAGACCTCATGTGGCTGGAGTGTGTCAGCAGTTCCTGCAAGAGGAAGGCATTGATGCTATGGACTGGCCCGCCCGTTCCCCAGACCTGAATCCAATTGAGCACATCTGGGACATCATGTCTCGCTCCATCCACCAACGCCACGTTGCACCACAGACTGTCCAGGAGTTGGCGGATGCTTTAGTCCAGGTCTGGGAGGAGATCCCTCAGGAGACCATCCGCCACCTCATCAGGAGCATGCCCAGGCGTTGTAGGGAGGTCATACAGGCACATGGAGGCCACACACACTACTGAGCCTCATTTTGACTTGTTTTAAGGACATTACATCAAAGTTGGATCAGCCTGTAGTGTGGTTTTCCACTTTAATTTTGAGTGTGACTCCAAATCCAGACCTCCATGGGTTGATAAATTGGATTTCCATTGATTCTTTTTGTGTGATTTTGTTGTCAGCACATTCAACTATGTAAAGAAAAAAGTATTTAATAAGATTATTTCTTTCATTCAGATCTAGGATGTGTTGTTTAAGTGTTCGCTTTATTTTTTTGAGCAGTATATATATATATATATATATATATATATATATATATATATATATATATATATATATATATTTCCAAGTCACAGATTAAGCTTAGTCCTATACTATAAAGCACTTTCAATCTCCATTGAACATGCTTTTTAGACCAGGACAAGCCTTAATCTGTGAGGCTTTTTGTAAACCTGGGCCCGTATTCAAACATTCACTTTACACAGAACATGTGTTATATACTGTAGTAGATGAACATTCACAGCCTTTTTATTTCTGCTGTAAAATAACTTAATGACAATTGCTGATGTAAAACGGGCTTTATACATTTACTTGATTGACTTTCTTTGATATTTTATCCTCCAGGTGTCAATCTGCCTGCCCATGGACATCGAGTCCCTAGCCTCCCAGGTGTATGTTGTAGCCCTCCTCCTCCTCAACGTCACTGCCTTTTTCATCATCTGCTACTGCTACGTACGCATCTACCTGTCCATCCACAACCCCGACCTAGCAATCCGCCACGGTGACTCCAAGATCGCCAAGCGCATGGCCGTCCTAATCTTCACCGACTTCATCTGCATGGCACCCATCTCCTTCTTTGGCATCTTGGCGGCTCTCCGCATGCCCCTCATCACCGTCTCCCACTCCAAGATCCTGCTCGTCCTCTTTTACCCAATCAACTCCCTCTGTAACCCCTTCCTCTACACCATCTTTACTCGGTCGTTTCGGAAGGATATACGTTTGTTGTTGAGTCGCTGTAGTTTTTGCCATGCCAGAGCGGAGTTCTACAGGGCACAGAACCTGGAAGCACACACTATACCGCCTAAGGGTAGTACTACGTCCCCCAGAAAACATCACTCTTTCAGGTTCTACACCTACCACATCAAGATGCAAGGATGCTTTCTCTGCAATGGAGGCGGAGCAACATGACTAGTCTCAGTAAATCAGAACTGTGGGTAAAATCACATTTTACCCACAGGGTTGAATGACAACGAAAACAATTGTGTGTAAAAAATAAATATACAGAACCAGTCAAAAGTTTGGACAAGCCTACTCATTCAAGGGTTTTTCTTTATTTTTTCTATTTTCTACATTGTAGAATAATAGTGAAGACATCAAAACATTGAAATAACACAATCACGTAGTAACCAAAAAAGTGTTAAACAAATCAAAAAGGATGTTTGATTCTTCAAAGTAGCCACCCTTTGCATACTCTTGGCATTCTCTCAACCAGCTTCATGAGGTAGTCACCTGGAATGATTTTCCAACAGTCTTGAAGGAGTTCCCACATATGCTGAGCACTTGTTGGCTACTTTTCCATTTGCGGTCCAACTCATCCCCAACCATCTCAATTGGGTTGAGGTCAAGTCATCTGATACAGCACTCCATCACTCTCCTTCTTGGTCAAATAGCCCTTACACAGCCTGGAGGTGTGTTTTGGGTCATTGTCCTGTTGAAAAACAAATGATAGTCCCACTAAGTGCAAACCAGATGGGATGGCGTATCGCTGCAGAATGCTGTGGTAGCTATGCTGGTTAAGTGTGCCTTGAATTCTAAGTAAATCACTGACCATGTCAGCAGCAAAGCATCCCCACACCATCACACCTCCTCCGTACTGCTTCACGGTGGGAACCACACATACAGAGGTAATCCTTTCACCTACTCTGCGTCTCACAAAGACACGACGGTTGGAACCAAAAATCTCAAATTTGGACTGATCAGACCAAAGGACAGATTTCCAAATCAAATCAAATTCAAATCAAATGTATTTATATAGCCCTTCTTACATCAGCTGATATCTCAAAGTGCTGTACAGAAACCCAGCCTAAAACCCCAAACAGCAAGCAATGCAGGTGTAGAAGCACAGTGGCTAGGAAAAACTCCCTAGAAAGGCCAAAACCTAGAGAGGAACCAGGCTATGAGGGGTGGCCAGTCCTCTTCTGGCTGTGCCGGGTGGAGATTATAACAGCACATGGGCCAAGATGTTCAAATGTTCATAAATGACCAGCATGGTCAAATAATAATAATCATAGTAGTTGTCGAGGGTGCAACAAGTCAGTAACACAAGAGTAAGTGTCAGTTGGCTTTTTCATAGCCGATCTTTGAGAGTATCTCTACCGCTCCTGCTGTCTCTAGAGAGTTGAAAACAGCAGGTCTGGGACAGGTAGCACGTCCGGTGAACAGGTCAGGGTTCCAGCAGGTCTGGGACAGCAGATCTGGGACAGGTAGCACGTCCGGTGAACAGGTCAGGGTTCCATAGCCGCAGGCAGAACAGTTGGAACTGGAGCAGCATCATGGCCAGGTGAACTGGGGACAGCAAGGAGTCATCAAGCCAGGTAGTCCTGAGGCATGGTCCTAGGGTTCAAGTCCTCCGAGAGAGAGAAAGAAAGAGAAAAATAGAGAATTAGAGAGAGCATATTTAAATTCACACAAGACACCGGAAAAGACAAGAGAAATACTCCAGATGTGACAGACCCTAGCCACCCGACACATAAACTACTGCAGCATAAATACTGGAGGCTGAGACAGGAGGGGTCAGGAGACACTGTGACCCCATCCGATGAAACCCCCGGACAGGGCCACCGGTCTAATGTCCATTGCTCGTGTTTCTTGGCCCAAGTAAGTCTCTTCTTATTATTGGTGTCCTTTAGTAGTGGTTTCTTTTCAGCAATTCGACCATGAAGGCCTGATTCACACAGTCTCCTCTGAACAGTTGATGTTGAGATGTGTCTGTTACTTGAACTCTGAAGCATTTAATTGGGCTGCAATTTCTGAGGCTGGTAACTCTAATGAACTTATCCTCTACAGCAGGTAACTCTGGGTCTTTCTTTCCTTTGGCGGTCCTCATGAGAGCAAATTTCATCATAGCGCTTTATGGTTTTTGCGACTGCACTTGAAGAAACTTTCAAACTTCTTGAAATGTTCCGTATTGACTGACCTTCATGTCTTCCAGTAATGATGGTCTGTCATTTCTCTTTGCTTATTTGAGCTTTACTTGCCACAATATAGACTCTAGTCTATTACCAAATAGGGTTATATTCTGTGTACCAACCTTACATTGTCACAACACAACTGATTGGCTCAAATGCAATTAAGGAAAGAAATTCCACAAATTAACTTTTAACAAGGCACACCTGTTAATTGAAATGCATTCCAAGTGACTACCTCATGAAGCTGGTTGAGAGAATGCCAAGCGTGTGCAAAGCTGTCATCAAGGCAAAGGGTGGCTACTTTGAAGAATCTCAAATATAAAATATATTTTGATTTAACACTTTTTTTGGTTACTACATGATTCCATATGTGTTATTTCATAGTTGAGGTATTCACTATTATTCTACAAGTAGAAAATAGTAAAAATAAAGAAAACCCCTACTTTTGACTGGTACTGGAAAGTATTCATACCCCTTGACTTTTTCCAAATTTTGTCAGGTTATAGCCTTATTGCAAAATAGATTAAATTAAATTAAAATCCTCGGCAATCTATATACAATACCCCATAATGACAAAGTAAAAACATGTTTTTAAGACATTTTTGCAAATTTATAAAACAAACAGAAATACCTTATTTACATAATATTCAGACCCTTTGCTATGAGACTCGAAATTGAGCTCAGGTGCATCCTGTTTCCATTGATCATCCTTGAGATGTTTCTACAACTTGATTGGAGTCTACCTGTGGTAAATTCTATTGATTGGATATGATTTGGAAAGAGACACAACTGTCTATTAAAGGTCCCACAGTTGACAGTGCATGTCAGAGCAAAAACCAAGCCATGAGGACGAATGAATTGTCCTTAGAGCTCCGAGACAGGATTGTGTCGAGGCACAGATCTGGGGAAGGGTACCAAAAAATGTCTGCAGCGTTGAAGGGCCCCAAGAACACAGTGGCCTCCATCATTCTTAAATGTAAGACGTTTGGAACCACCAAGTCTCTTCCTAGAGCTGGCCACCTGTCCAAACTGAGCAATCGAAGGAGAAGGGCCTTGGTCAGGAAGGTGACCAAGAACCCGATGGTCACTCTGACAGAGCTCTAGAGTTCCTCTGTGGAGATGGGAGAACCTTCCAGAAGGACAACCATCTCTGCAGCACTCCACCAATCAGGCCTCTATGGTAGAGTGGCCAGTTGGAAGCCACTCCTCATTGAAATGCACATGACAGCCTGCTTGGAGTTTGCCAAAAGGCACCTAGTGAGTCTCAGACCATGAGAAACAAGATTCTCTGGTCTGATAAAACCAAGATTGAACTCTTTGGCCTGAATGCCAAGTGTCACGTCTGGAGGAAACCTGGCACCATCCCTTTGGTGAAGCATGGTGGTGGCAGCATCATGCTGTGGGGATGTTTTTCAGCGGCAAGGACTGGGAGACTAGTCAGGATCGAGGCAAAGATGAACGGAGCAAAGTACAGAGAGATCCTTGATAAAAACCTGCTCCAGAGCACTCAGGACCTCAGACTGGTGCGAAGGTTCACCTTCCAACAGGACAATGACCCTAACCACACAGACAAGACAACACAGGAGTGGCTTCGGGACAAGTCTCTGAATGTTCTTGAGTGGCCCAGCCAGAGCCCGGACTTTAACATTTCTGGAGAGACATGAAAATAGCTGTGCAGCAGCACTCCCCATCCAACCTGACAGAGCTTGAGAGGATCTGCAGAGAATAATGGGAGAAACTCCAAATACAGGTGTGCCAAGCTTGTAGCGTCATACCCAGGAGGTGTACTTGTACATCAAGCTGCCTCATGCTACAGAACCAGGAGATAGGAGCAGAAGCCTATGAGCTGTTCCAGCTCACACAATCCAAGGCTCGTGCAAGGCTTGACTGACTAAAGGCGCCCGCATACTAGGTTCTAGGGATTTGCATGTTTCTCAAAAATATAGAATAACCATCTTTAAATTAATGACTTGGGACGTTGGTTATAAGATAAAAGCTTGTTTTTAACACTTTAGATCACACAAAACAATAAAAGAATGGTGCTAGCGAAAGCCAGGATAATCACAGTTGAAGTCGGAAGATTACATACACCTTAGCCAAATACATTTAAACTCAGTTTTTCACAATTCCTGACATTTAATCCTCGTAAAAATTCCCTGTCTTAGCTCAGTTAGGATCACCACTTTATTTTAAGAACGTGAAATGTCAGAATAATAGTAGAGAGAATTATTTACTTCAGCTTTCATTTATTTTATCACATTCCCAGTGGGTCAGAAGTTTACATACACCCAATTAGTATTTGGTAGCATTGCCTTTAAATTGTTTAACTTGGGTCAAACGGTTCAGGTAGCCTTCCACAATAAGTTGGGTGAATTTTGGCCCATTCCTCCTGACAAAGCTGGTGTAACTGAGTCAGGTTTGTAGGCCTCCTTCTCGCACACACTTCTTCAGTTCTGCCAACAAATTCTCTATAGGATTGAGGTCAGGGCTTTGTGATGGCCACTCCAATCCCTTGACTTTGTTGTCCTTAAGCCATTTTGCCACAACGTTGGAAGTATGCTTGGGGTCATTGTCCATTTGGAAAACCCATTTGCGACCAAGCTTTAACTTCTTGCAGATCAGTTGGACGCTAGCGTCCCATTTCGACACCTTCCGGTGAAATTGCAGAGTACCAAATTAAAATTAAATTACTATAAATATTCAACTGTCATGAAATCACAAGTGCAATACATCAAAATAAAGCTTAAGTTGTTGTTAATCCAGCCGCCGTGTCAGATTTCAAAAAGGCTTTACGGTAAAAGCAAATTATCTGAGGACAGCGCCCAGCACACAAATGCATAACAAATCATTTTCAACCAGGGAGTTGCGACACAAAAGTCAGAAATAGCGATATTATATATGCCTTAGCTTTGAAGATCTTCTTCTATTGACACTCCAAAAGGTCCCAGTTACATTTCAAATGGTCCTTTTGTTCGATAAAGTCCTTCTTTATATCCATAAAAACTCAGTTTAGCTGGCACGCTTCAGTCAAAAATCCACTCAGTTTCCCTCCTTCAAAATGCATACAAAATGAATCCCAAACGTTACCAATAAACTTATCCAAACAAGTCAATCAACGTTTATAATCAAATCTTAGGTACTCTAATACGCAACTAACCGATAAAATTTCAGACGGAGAATCGTTATTGTCTTTACCGGAGAAAAATACCAAAGAACGCACTCTCATTCTCGCGCTTGGAAACACTACAGCCAAAATGGGAGCCACCTAGAAAAACTACAATTTCTGGCTCATTTTTCCAAAAACCAGCCTGAAACTCTTTCTAAAGACTGTTGACATCTAGTGGAAGCCCTAGGAGCTGCAATCGGGCACGATTTCGCCCTATTATAAAAGTGCCAGCCATTGAAATCAGTGGTAGGATAAAAACATTTTTAGGGGGATGGTTTGTCCTCGGGGTTTCGCCTCCCATTTCAGTTCTGTTATACTCACAGACATTATTTTAACAGTTTTAGAAACGTTAGAGTGTTTTCTATCCAAATATACCAATTACATATATATCCTAGCGTCTGGGCCTGAGTAGCAGGCAGTTTACTTTGGTCACGCTTTTCATCCGGACGTCAAAATACTGCCCACTATCCCAAAGAAGTTAACCTCTCTAGGGCTCTCTTGGGGCTAGGGGGCAGTATTTTCACGGCCGGATAAAAAAACGTACCCGATTTAAACTGGCTACTACTCTTTTCCAGAAACGGGAATATGCATATAATTGGTAGATGTGGATACTCTAAAACACTCTAAAGTTTATAAAACTGTTTGCATGGTGTCTGTGAGTATAACATAACTCATATGGCAGGCCAAAACCTGAGAAGATTCCATACAGGAAGTGCCCTCTCTGACCATTTCTTTGGGTTCTGTGGCATCTTTGTCGAAAATACAGGATCTCTGCTGTAACGTGACAATTTCTAAGGCTCCCATAGGCTCTCTGAAAGCGCCAGAAAGTGGAATGAGATCTCTGCTGTCTCTGGGCTAGGTACAGGAGCGCCGTTTGTGAGTGGTCAGGCTGGTGGCTCAGAGACAGGAGATGCGCGGCCCCGAGAAGTGGCCATGTTAATCTTTCATCCTTTGAACGAAAACAACGTCGCCCGGTTGGAATATTATCGCTATTTTATGAGAAAAATAGCATAAAAATTGATTTTAAACAGCGTTTGACATGCTTCTAAGTACGGTAATGGAATATTTTGAATTTTTTGTCACGACATGCATCCGCGCATCACCCTTCGGATAGGGACCTGAACGCACGAACAAAACGGAGGATATTTGAACATAACTATGGATTATTTTGAACCAAAACAACATTTGTGGTTGAAGTAGAAGTCCTGGGAGTGCATTCTGACGAAGAACAGCAAAGGTAATCCAATTTTTCTTATATTAATTCTGAGTTTAGTGAACGCCAAACTTGGTGGGTGTCAAATTAGCTAGCCCGTGATGGCGAGCTATCTACTCAGAATATTGCAAAATGTGCTTTTGCCGAAAAGCTATTTTAAAATCTGACACCGTGATTGCATAAAGGAGTTCTGTATCTATAATTCTTTAAATTATTGTTGTGTATTTTGTAAACGATTATCAAGAGTAATTTAGTAAATTCACCAGAAGTTTTCGGTGTGTTTGCTAGTTCTGAACGTCACATGCTAATGTAAAAAGCTGGTTTTTGATATAAATATGAACTTGATTGAACAAAACATGCATGTATTGTATAACATAATGTCCTAGGAGTGTCATCTGATGAAGATCATCAAAGGTTAGTGCTGCATTTAGCTGTGGTTTGGGTTTAAGTGACATATATGCTAGCTTGAAAAATGGCTTTGTAATTATTTCTGTCTGGGTACTCTCCTAACATAATCTAATGTTTTGCTTTCGCTGTAAAGCCTTTTTGAAATCAGACAATGTGGTTAGATTAACGAGAGTCTTGTCTTTAAAATGGTGTAAAATAGTCAGAAGTTTGAGAAATTGAAGTTATAGCATTTTTAAGGTTTTTGTATTTCGCGCCACTCGATTCCACTGGCTGTTGACTAGGTGGGACGATTTCGTCCCACATACCCGAGAGAGGTTAACTTCCTGATTGATGTCTTGAGATGTTGCTTCAATATATCCACATCATTTTCCCTCCTCATGATGCCATCTATTTTGTGAAGTGCACCAGTCCCTCCTGCAGCAAAGCACCCCCACAACATGATGCTGCCACCCCCGTGCTTCACGGTTGGGATGGTGTTCTTCGGCTTGCAAGCACCCCCCTTTTTCCTCCAAACATAACGATGGTCATTATGGCCAAACAGTTCTATTTTTTCAGACCAGAGGACATTTCTCCATTTATCTTTCTTTGTCCCCATGTGCAGTTGCAAACCGTAATCTGGCTTATTTATGGCGGTTTTGGAGCAGTGGCTTCTTCCTTGCTGAGCGGCCTTTCAGGTTATGTCGATATAGGACTCGTTTTACTGTGGATATAGACACTTTTGTACCTGTTTCCTCCAGCATCTTCACAAGGTCCTTTGCTGTTGTTCTGGGATTGATTTGCACTTTTCTCACCAAAGTAAGTTCATCTCTAGGAGACAGAACGTGTCTTCTTCCTGAGCGGTATGACGACTACGTGGTCCCATGGTGTTTATACTTACGTACTATTGTTTGTACATATGAACGTGGTACCTTCAGGCATTTGGAAACTGCTCCCAAGGATGAACCACACTTGTGGAGGTCTACAATTTTTTTTCTGAGGTCTTGGCTGATTTCTTTTGATTTTCCCATGATGTCAAGCAAAGAGGCACTGAGCTTGAAGGTAGGCCTTGAAATACCTCCACAGGTACACCTCCAATTGACTTAAATGATGTCAATTAGCCTGTCAGAAGCTTCTAAAGCCATGACATGATTTTCTGGAATTTTCCAAGCTGTTTAAAGGCACAGTCAACTTGTATGTAAACTTCTGACCCACTGGAATTGTGATACAGTGAATTATAATTGAAATAATCTGTCTTAAAACAATTGTTGGAAAAATGACTTGTGTCATGTACAAAGTAGATGTCCTAACCGACTTGCCAAAACTATAGTTTGTTAACAAGAAATTTGTGGAGTGGTTGAAAAACGAGTTTTAATGACTCCAACATAAGTGTATGTAAACTTCCGACTTCAACTGGACATAACTGGAGTGTTCGTTTGTTTTTTCTTACGTCCTGTCGCAAGGCATTCTGGTACTTGCAGTCAATAGCGTAATCCAATACAACAGAAATATGTACATAGTTCTCTTCAATCTCCATCACATGAATTCTAATACAATTACTCCTGTACATATGTAAATAACTGTAAAAGAAATCTTTAGATACAGCTCAATTAACTAACTGAAAACATTAACTCCGTAACCCATTAAAGTTACAACATCTCTCTTTACAAGCTCGATTTGATATGCCTCCAGATGCATGGGCTCCGAAAACAGGAACGCTACTTTTAGTTTGAAATGATTCAATGCACTAAAAATGGCTGCATGAACACGTTTTTCATTCAAAATGTATATATGATATTGATGGAGCTCAGAAGCTGAGCTGGATTTGTCTGACCTGACTTCTCTGTATAACAATTCAGGGCGAGACACAGATGCAGATGGTTCGAGTCTCTGATATTGATTAGAAAACAAGGGGCAGGCAAGAGACATGTCGTGGACAGGCAAAAGATCATAAACCAGGTCCAGGAGGTCATAAACCATAAACCAGAGTCCAGGAGGTACAGAGTGGTATGCAGGCTCAAGGTCAGGGCAGGGAAAGGTCAGAACCGGGAGGACATGAAAAACAGAGACTTGGAAAAAGCAGGAGGACGGTTTACTTGACAAAACAAGACGAACTGGCAACAGACAAACAGAGAACACAGGTATAAATACACTGAGGGTAATAGGGAAGATGGGTGACACCTGGAGGGGGTGGAGAAAATCACAAAGGACAGGTGAAACAGATCAGGGAGTGACAGTAACTGGGCGCGCATACTTGGTTGATTGGGGTGCAGGCGGCAAAACTCGGCGATGAGAGGATGTCCTTAGCGGGGACCCAGCACCTCTCCTTCGGGCCATAAATCTCCCAGTTAACCAGGTACGAGAAACCCCTGCCCCGTGGTCGAACACGCAGGAGGCGTCTCACCATGTACACCGGTTGGCCATCAATGACACGGGGAGGTGGGGTGAGCCTGGAAACAGAAGACAAAGGGCTGTGAGACAAGGGCTTAATCCTGGACACATGAAAAGTAGGGTGTATACGGAGGGCACGGGGTAACAGATGACAAACAGCAGTGGGACTAAGGACTCTAGAGATGGGGAAGGGACCAATGAAACGGGGGGAAAGTTTGCGGGACTCCACCCGGAGGAGCAGGTCCCATGTTGATAGCCATACCCTCTGCCCAAGACGATAGCGGGGAGCTGGAGTCCGGCGGCGGTCCGCTTGTTGACGATACCTGGAGTTGGTCTTAAGAGCCGCCCAAGCTCTTTTCCAGGTACGCCGACAGCGGCGGATGAACATCTGGGCTGAGGGTATGTTGACTTCCTGTTCTTGCTCCAGGAAGAGCGGGAGCTGATACTCCATGGAGCACTCGAAAGGGGAAAATCCAGTGGCCGAGCATGGAAGAGTGTCCCCGGCATACTCCACCCAGACCAGTTGTTGGCTCCAGATAGTGGGGTTGGTCGAGATGAGGCACCGTAGTGTCGTTTCCAGGTCTTGGTTCGTTCGCTCTGACTGGCTGACGACCCATTAAGGGTGCAGACCGTCTTCCAGAACTGGGATGAGAACTGAGGACCCCGGTCGAAGACCATGTCCACAGGAAGTCCATGGATCCAGAAGACGTGCTGCACCATGAGCTGGGCCGTCTCTTTGGCAGAGGGTAGTTTGAGAAGAGGAATGAAATGGGTGGCTTTGGAAAACTGATCCACTACTGTCAGGAACTAGACAATCATTTGTGCCAGATGTGGTATCCCTCCTAAATAGCTTGGGCTAATGTTCCTATCGATTCAGTAAGGCCAGCAGGCTAGTCTTTTTATTGGTATGTAACTGTTATGAAAGTTGTATTGTAATTTTGTTTAGTATTTATTTAAAATGCAACAAAATTTCCCCATGGGGACAATAAAGTCAGTAAGTAAGTGTTGCCATCAGACGGAGGAAGCCCAGTGTCAAAATCCAGGGAAATATGGGACCAGGGGTGATGAGGAACAGGCAGTGGCTGAAGGAGGCCCGACGGAGCTTGCCACGCAGTCTTATTCTGGGCACATACCGTGCATGCGGTGACGAAGGCAGAGGCGTCAGGAACCATAGTGGGCCACCGGAAGCATTGTCAGAGGAAGGCCAGGGTTCGACGGGAGCCAGGATGACAGGTAAGCCTGGAGGAATGAGCCCATTCCAGGACCTCGGACCGGGCCGAAAATCCGGTTAGCTGGGCCCCCTCCAGGGTCCGTTGTGCCTTATGGACCAGGGTCTCAATACCCCAGACAAATGAAGCCGCAAGGCATGAGGTAGGGAGGATGGTCTCAGAGTCAGAGGGTGAGGCGGCAGAACTGTACAGGCAAGCTAGAGCATCTGGCTTCACATTCTTAGACCCTGGGAGGAGTTGAGTTGAATGGGGAGACCTAGTTCTGATACCAGATTAGTATCCATAAAACTCTTGTCTGCCCCAGAGTCAAGGAGCACCCGGAGAGGGTTAGACTGGTCTCCCCACAGCAGGATCACAAAAGAGTACGGGTAATGGGAATTAGAGAAGTCCCAGTCTGGCTCACCAGTGCACTCATACCTAATAATGAGACAGGTCTCTTTACTGGGCAGGTGGCTATGTAATGCCCCGTAGCACCACCATACAAACAACAGTTGGCGCTCAGCCTACTTGAACGTTCCCTAGGCGATAATCTAGTTCTGCCCAGTTGCATAGGCTCCAGTGTGTCCGACTCACCCATCGCCGATGAGTCTCGAGGGAACTCGGGTGGCTTCAGATCTTCTCAGAAATGCAGCCTTCAGGGAGTTCCAGATTCCTTCGCAGGGGAGCGAGCAGCAGCAGATGAACAAGTGTGACCAAGACCCAACCTCCTCTCACTCCTGTGTTCCCGTACACACCCATCAATTCATTTTTTTAAATTTATAACCTTTATTTAACTAGGCAAGTCAGTTAAGAACAAATTCTTATTTACAATGGCGGCCTAGGAACAGTGTTCAGGGGCAGAACAAACAAGATTCAACAACTGAGACATAAACTGAACAAGTTCCACAGACATGTGACTAACAGAAATTGAATAATGTGTCCCTGAACAAAGGGGGGGTCAAAATCAAAAGTAATAGTCAGTATCTGGTGTATCCAACAGCTGCATTAAGTACTGCAGTGCATCTCCTCCTCATGGACTGCACCAGATTTGCCAGTTCTTGCTGTGAGATGTTACCCCACTCTTACACCAAGGCACCTGCAAGTTCCCAGACATTTCTGGGGGGAATGGCCCTAGCCCTCACCCTAGATCCAACAGGTCCTAGACGTGCTCCATGGGATTGAGATCCAGGCTCTTCACTGGCCATGACAGAACACTGACATTCCTGTCTTGCAGGAAATCACACACAGAACGAGCAGTATGGCTGGTGGCATTGTCATGCTGGAGGGTCATGTCAGGATGAGCCTGCAGGAAGGGTACCACATGAGGGAGGAGGATGTCTTCCCTGTAACACACAGCGTTGAGATTGCCTGCAATGACAACCAGCTCAGCCTGATGATACTGTGACACACCGACCCAGACCATGATGGACCCTCCACCTCCAAATCGATCCCGCTCGAGTACAGGACTCGGTGTAACGCTCATTCCTTCGACGATAAACACGAATCCGACCATCACCCCTGGTGAGACAAAACCGTGACTCGTCAGTGAAGAGCACTTTTTGCCAGTCCTGTCTGGTCCAGCGTCGGTGGGTTTGTGCCCATAGGCGACGTTGTTGCCGGTGATGTCTGTTGAGGACCTGCCTTACAACAGGCCTACAAGCCCTCAGTTTAGCCTCTCTCAGCCTATTGCGGACAGTCTGAGCACTAATGGAGGGATTGTGCGTTCCTGGTGAAACTCGGGCAGTTGTTGTTGCCATCCTGTACCTGTCCCGCAGGTGTGATGTTCGGATGTACCGATCCTGTGCAGGTGTTGTTACACGTGGTCTGCCACTGCAAGGATGATCATCTGTCCCTCCTGTCTCCCTGTAGCGCTGTCTTAGGCATCTCACTGTACAGACATTGTAATTTATTGCCCTGACAACATCTGCAGTCCTCATGCCTCCTTGCAGCATGCGTAAGACACGTTCACACAGATGAACAGGGACCCTGGGCATCTTTCTTTTGGTGTTTTTCAGAGAGTCAGTAGAAAGGCCTCTTTAGTGTCCTAAGTTTCATAACTGTGACCTTAATTGCCTACTGTCTTTAAGCTGTTAGTATCTTAACGACCGAGGTGCATGCTCATTAATTGTTTATGTTTCATTGAACAAGCATGGGAAACAGTGTTTAAACCCTTTACAATGAAGATATCTGGATTTTTACAAATTATCTTTGAAAGACAGGGTCCTGAAAAAGGGACGTTACTTTTTTGTCTGAGTTTATATATCCAGTTGAAGATGGAAGTTCACATACACTTAGGTTGGAGTCATTAAAACTCGTTTTTCAACCACTCCACAAATTTCTTGTTAACAAACTATAGTTTTGGCAAGTCAGTTAGGACATCTACTTTGTGCATGACACAAGTAAGTTTTCCAACAATTGTTTACAGACGGGTCAGAAGTTTACATACACTAAGTAGACTGTGCCTTTAAACAGCTTGGAAAATTCCAGAAAATGGTGTCATGGCTTTAGAAGCTTCTGATAGGCTAATTGACATCATTAGAGTCAATTGGAGGTGTACCTGTGGATGTATTTCAAGGCCTACCATCAAACTCAGTGCCTCTTTGCTTGACATCATGGGAAAATCAAAAGAAATCAGCCAAGACCTCAGAAAAAAATTGTAGACCTCCACAAATCTGGTTCATCCTTGGGAGCAATTTCCAAACGCCTGAAGGTACCAAGTTCATCTGTACAAACAATAGTACGCAAGTATAAACACCATGGGACCACGCAGCCGTCATACCGCTCAGGAAGGAGACGCGTTCTGTCTCCTAGAGATGAATGTACTTTTGTGCAAAAAATGCAAATCAATCCCAGAACAACAGTAAAGGACCTTGTGAAGATGCTGGAGGAAACAGGTACAAAAGTATCTAAATCCACAGTAAAACAAGTCCTATATCGACATAACCTGAAAGGCTGCTCAGCAAGGAAGAAGCCACTGCTCCAAAACCGCCATAAAAAAGCCAGACTACGGTTTGCAACTGCACATGGGGACAAAGGTTGTACTTTTTGGAGAATTGTCCTCTGGTCTGATGTAACAAAAATAGAACTGTTTGGCCATAATGACCATCATTATGTTTGGAGGAAAAAGGGGGAGGCTTGCAATCCGAAGAACACCATCGCAACCGTGAAGCACGGGGGTGGCAGCATCATGTTGTGAGGGTGCTTTGCTGCAGGAGGGACTGGTGCACTTCACAAAATAGATGGCATCATGAGGGGGTAAAATTATGTGGATATATTGAAGCAACATCTCAAAGCTTGGTCGCAAATGGGTCTTCCAAATGGACAATGACCCCAAGCATACTTCCAAAGTTGTGGCAAAATGGCTTAAGGACAACAAAGTCAAGTTATTGGAGTGGCCATCACAAAGCCCTGTCCTCAATCCCATAAATATGTGGGCAGAACTGAAAACGCATGTGTGAGCAAGGAGGCCTACAAACCAAACTCAGGTACACCAGCTCTGTCAGGAGGAATGGGCCAAAATTCACCCATTCCTCCAACTTATTGTGGGAAGCTTGTGGAAGGCTACCTGAAACGTTTGACCCAAGTTAAACAATGTAAAGGCAATGCTACCAAATACTAATTGAGTGTATGTAAGCTTCTGACCCACTGCGAATGTGATGAAATAAATTAAAGCTGAAATAAATCACTCTACAATTATTCTGACATTTCACATTCTTAAAATAAAGTGGTGATCCTAACTGACCTAAGACAGGGAATTTCTACTAGGATTAAATGTCAGGAATTGTGAAAAACTGAGTTTAAATGTATTTGGCTAAGGTGTATGTAAATTTCTGACTTCAACTGTATATAGCCATAGGGCAGACTGAGCGTCTACCACTATCAGATTAGGGGGGGGCATTTTATATTTTTGGCCCCACTGTTGTCACTTGTCATATAGCAGATGAAAAAAAAAAATTGAGCTTGTAATATGTCAATATGTATCTTTAGAAATGAGCTATGACATACATAGCCAATTAATATAAGATATTGTAGATTGAATTTCACTCTGCAAAAGCGAATGGTTTTGACTGTTTTGAACTTTACTGAGAAGAGCTGCTCTTCCCCTGTTCAGACCAGTGCGGCTCGTAAAACCTATCCTTGTTATGAAATTACACATTTACACTATTTATTTAAAAATGACTGACTGCACTGACCTTTTAAAGCAGAACTATCAAGACTAGTTGAACCAGGGACCCCTATTGGTGAATCGAAACATCCCTACTAGGTTCGGTTTGCTCCCTTAAGTGAATGTCTGTGCTTCACGTAGCTGCTCCCTTAAGACTTGAAACATTTGAAAAAAGCAGCAATATTACGGTTTGTCTCTCTTGGGACGCCGTAACAAAAGCCATTATACACTTCCCCAAAATAGTCCCAATTAAGATAAAAATGCATAACAGATTTCTTGATTGAAGTTTTTTTTTTTTGCAGAGGTCTTAGGTGTGCAATTTTATTTCTAAATAAGATGTTTGGTGTAGTATTTCTCAAGTGAAAACATTTGCATGAAAACTAGTCATCTCTCGTTGACAACAAACACTTTATTGAAGGATCCCATCCATAGTAAATAAGAATTTGATCTTAACAGACTTGCCTAGTTAAATAAAAAATGCATTTAAAAAAATCGACTTGAACATCGACTTGCCTCAAAAAAAACGTAGTGTGTATGAACAGCCGAAAAAAACCCTGCTGAACACCAAAACGAACAAAAACGTCCCAAAATTGTCATAACTAATGCGCAAACTGTTTTGACTAGGAAGCATGCGACAGGCTTTATGCGCCTCTGAGGCCGTACCTTTAATCTCAGCTGTAACAAGGTGATTGAGCGCCTGTGCCCATCCCTTTACCTGAGGCGGCAGGTAGCCTAGTGGTTAGAGTGTTGGGCCAATAACCGAAAGGTTGCTGGATCAAATCCTTGAGCTGACAAGGTAAAAAAATATGTTGTTCTGCCTCTGAACAAGGCAGTTAATCCACTGTTCCCCAGTAGGCTGTCATTGTAAATAAGAATTTGTTCCTAACTGACTTGCCTAGTTAAATAAAAGAGAAGCACATGGTGTTATCTTGGCATACAAGCCAGATCAGGGCAAGGTAGCTGCTGCCACACTGTTTTTTGCCAAAGTGTTTTAAAGTATTGTTGTTGAGTGTATTGGTGAGTTGATTAAAGTTAGATGTAAAGTGCATTGTTTGTATTGTATTTTTGCTTGTGTACATTTTAAAAAAGGGAACGCCATTTTGTATTTTCCTTTAGCCTGATTCATTGGTAGCTAGTAGCTTGTGTGGCTTCCTCAAGTGTGCTGTGCTTCACTATCACCTAACCTGAGTGCTGTGATTTATACCTCTAATTTGAACATTTGGTGTGATATTCTATTTAGAAAACGTTGTGATAAGTTAACTTGTGTGTTACATTAACCAATAAAACCTTTATCCCCTTTGTTTAATTGAAACTAGTAATAAACTATATATTTCTAATTTTGTGTTGTGATGTTTCCCTGACTTTGTACCCAGTTGAAGTCTCCGTCTCCAGTATCCCAAGAGTCTGTTACATACAGTATTTAACCAGAATTAACTAAATTTCAATGATTTACTTTATTGGGAGTCGTACAATACTGTACATAATGAAAATTGACTTTCCGCCATTAGCTACATTTTCTGACTGTTTGAGCACACAATCAAGCTAATACATTTTTGACCACATGAACCTGTTTGCAAAGACACGGGCTACATCCCAAATGGCAACCTATTCTATAGGGCTCTGGTAAAAGTAGTGCACTATATAGTGCCATTTGGGAGACAGCCATGGTCGTATACACCAGAGTTTCCCAAACCTCTCCTTGGTAACCGGATTCAATTAGTCAAAGGATTGATGATTAGTCGACTAATTGAATCTGGTGTGCCAGTTTAGGGTTAAATCAAATGTGAAACGTCTGGGGGCCCTGAGGAGAGGGTTGGGAAACCCTGGTGTAAATCATCCTTTTGCCCTAACTACATAACATGTCCTTTTCCATTTAGATTCTCCTGTATGTGCATTCTTAATTTATGACAAAATAAAAGCAGGGTTCATATTAATGCTTATATTTTATTGACAGTGAAAAAAGAAGAGGTATTTGAATTCACATTTCAGTCACTACCAAGGACTCAGAAAAGACCACCATGGCAGAAAAAAAACATTTTGTGGCATACTGTATACATTGTTTTGTAACATTGCTCAGAACAGAAAATCACATGATGTATCTCTTAATATGAATGAATTTGGTACATATAAACAAACAGAGCATCATTAAAAATTACTAAGCTCTGTTTGGACCTACTTGGCAAATGTGCTCATTAATGGCATTACATAACATAAATAAGAGAAACATTTTAAATAGTTAAAGGATGAAATCAACAATTCAGAAAGCCCTTACTGCACTGTGGTGGCTGAATTAGATAGTGAGCATCCCAAATGGTACCCTATGCACCATATAGTGCACTACTTTTGACCAGAGCCCTATGGAGCCTGGTCAAAAGTAGTGCACTATATAGGGTGTGATTTGGGCCAGACACATTACTTCTCATCTAGACATTTCCTTCACAGAAGTCTGTATAGATTCCAAATTGTTTTTTCTAGCTCACTGAACAACTGGTTTTCCCCAATAACTTCAAAATGATAATATTATTGTTTTACACACTTGTATTATACACCTCGTTGGACACATTTAAGACTAAGTCAAGGCTGTATCCACATGGGTGAAATACAGACCAAGGTTCTGTTCTGATATTCACACTAGCATGCTACTTAGGATCTGTATTGGCATTGCAGTGGAACATTACATGAATCCAGTCACCACTCTGCCTCCTCAACAGCCTTTGAGAAGACAGTCCTTCCCTCCGTAACACATCACCCCATCCTTCAGATAGAACTTCCACCAGTTCTTAAAGAGGTGAATCTGAGGTATAATGTTTGGAACATCGAATCACAATAAAAATCACAGTATTGAATCGCAATACATATCGTATTGGCACCTAACACCATACCCAAACCGTACGAGTTCGTGCGCCATCGTGTGCAAATAGATTTTGTCCCCCCACACCAAACGCGATCACGACAAGAAGGTTGAAATATCAAAACAAACTCTGAACCAATTATATTAATTTGGGGACAGGTCAAAAAGCATTAAACATTTATGGCAATTTAGCTAGCTAGCTTGCAGTTGCTAGCTAATTTGTCCTGGGATATAAATGTTGAGTTGCTATTTTACCTGAAATGCACAATGTCCTCTACTCCGATAATTAATCCACACATAAAACGGTCAACCGAATCGTTTCAAGTCATCTCTCCTCCTTCCAGGCCTTTTCTACTTTGAACTTGATATGGCGATTGGCATCTAACTTTCATAGGTGTATTACCACGACCGACCAACCTCAGTTCATCTTTCAATCACCCACGTGGGTATAACCAATGAGGAGATGGCACGTGGGTATCTGCTTCTATAAACAAATGAGGAGATGGGAGAGGCAAGAGTTGCACCGCATTTAGCGTCACAAATAGAACTGACTTCTATTTTAGCGCTTGGCAACGCAGTCACTCGTTGGGGTGCGTGAGCAGTGTGGGTGCAATGATTGAATAACATGTGTAAATATATATGCAACACTCGCAGCGCAAGCGGTGTGGTCAGCATGTAGGTATCGTGATAATATCGTATCGTGAAGTCCCTGGCAATTCCCAGCTTTCATGACGTGACTTTCATTCATGTGATGACTTATTTATCGAATCATGTTTAATTGTTAGCCGATTAAATTAATCATGTAACAATTAATCATTAGGAATTTGGGGCACCACGGAAGAAGTTGTTTATAGAGTTACCATCTCCCAAATTCAACTCTAAAAGATATACACACACACTACCGTTCAAAAGTTTCTTACCCAAACGGGCGGTAAGGTATATGGTTACAGTGAGCGTAGTTTCCAAATGTACAATAAATGTCCCTTTCTCCCCATCTCTCGCTCTTTTGCCCACCCCCTTCTCCATGTGTAACAAGCCGTCATATCTTGTCAGTCCTCTAGGGACTTTTGTCTCATGTAAGTGTGTGTGTATTCTGTGTTATTATTTACTTAGTAAATAAATGTGTGTAGTACTGAATAATCAGAAAAGGCTGGGGTTCTTGCGGATTCAAAAAGTCTGCAAAGTTCAGAATGAGATTAATGAGGTAATGATTAATAAGTGACTTATCGATATAACTCACACACACACACACACACACACACACACACACACACACACACACACACACACACACACACACACACACAGGCAAGGAAAAGTATGTTAACCCTTGGAAATACTTGGATTTCTACATAAATTGGTCATACAATTTGATCTGATCTTCATCTAAGTCACAACAATAGACAAACAGTCCACTTAAAACTAATAACTCAAACAATTATACTTTTCATGTCTTTATTGAACACACCGTGTAAACATTCACAGTGCAGGGTGGGAAAAGTATGTGAACCCTTGGATTTAATAACAGGTTGACCCTCCTTTGGCAGCAATAACCTCAACCAAACGTTTTCTGTAGTCGCGGATCAGACCTGCACAACGGTCAGGAGGAATTTTGGACCATTCTTCTTTACAAAACTGTTTCAGTTCAGCAATATTCTTAGGATGTCTGGTGTGAACTTCTCTCGAGGTCATGCCACAGCATCTCAATCGGGTTAAGGTCAGGACTATGACTGGGCCACTCCAGAAGCGTATTTTCTTCTGTTGAAGCCATTCTGTTGGGTGTTTTGGGACGTTGTCCTGTTGCGTCACCCAACTTCTGTTGAGCTTCAATTGGCGGACAGATAGCCTAACATTCTCCTGCAAAATGTCTTAATAAACTTGGGAATTCATTTTTTAATCGATGATAGCAAGCTGTCCAGGCCCTGAGGCAGAAAAGCAGCCCCAAACCATGATGCTCCCTCTACCATACGTTACAGTTGGGATGAGGTTTTGATGTTGGGGTGCCTTAAACTTTTTTTCTCCACACTTAGTATTGTGTGTTCCTTCCAAACAACTCAACTGTAGTTTCATCTGTCCACAGACTATTTTGCCAGTAGTGCTGTGGAACATCCAGGTGCACTTTGGCAAACTTCATACTTGCAGCAATGTTTTTTTTGGACAGCAGTGGCTTCTTCCGTGGTGTCCTCTCATGAACACCATTCTTGTTTAGTGTTTTACGTATCGTAGACTGACACTCTAGGATTCTTCTTAACCTCATTGAGCATTCTGCGCTGTGCTCTTGCAGTCATCTTTGCAGGATGGCCACTACTAGAGAGAGTAGCAACAGTGCTGAACTTTCTCAATTTATAGACAATTTGTCTGTGGACTGATGAACATCAAGGCTTTCAGAGACACTTTTGTAACCCTTTCCAGCTTTATGCAAGTCAACAATTCTTAATCATAGGTCTTCGGAGATCTCTTTTGTTCGATGCATGGTTCACATCAGGTAATGCTTCAAATTTTGTGAGTGTTTTTTTATAGGGCAAGGCAGCTCTAACCAACATCTCCAATCTCGTCTCATTGATTGGACTCCAGGTTAGCTGACTCCTGACTCCAATTAGCTTTTGGAGAAGTTATTAGCCTAGGGGTTCACATACTTTTTCCAACCTACACTGTGAATGTTTAAATGATTTATTCAATATAGACAAGAAAAATACAATAATTTGTGTTAGGGTTAAACGCTCTGGTTTTGGGTTAATCGCTCTGGTTTTGTTCATGCCAATAAAGCATACTAGGCCCCAAATACTGTGTTAGGTGATTACTGTCAAACAATGAAATGGCAACATCTACTGATTTTTGTACAGGTTCATCAGCATGGGGACTTGTCAAAGGAGATTCCCGGACTAGGCTTGATCTGTGTCCAGCAAACCAGACCCAAATACTTATTTTGAAAAACAAAGAGGACAGGACGCCCTTCTTTTCCTCAATAACCATTTCTTACCTCTTCCACTGGGAAGTCATCCATCCAGACACCGTCACCACTGGAGCTGGAGTTGCCATCATCGCTGCTGCCCTCTGCCTCCTGTAGGGCCTGCAGAGCCTCCGCAGTGATCATACCTAGAAACTCATTCTCTCCCATTGAACCTGTAAACACAGACGGAAGAGGAAGCGAGACATCCCACTCCCTCATTTTTTTCTGGTTCATATACAGTCGATGAACTAAGCAGACCAGACCCAGCTGCTAATGCATTGTTACCTAAGTGAGCGCCACCCTGTTCAGACCGGAATTGACCATTTTCAATGGTAAATGGCCTGAGAGGGACATCTTCATTTATCCACCATCTTTGCTGTAACCACACTCGTTAGCTTGTTCATGCATCATCTATGAGAATGGCGCAGCAACCGTTAGCTAACAAGGCAAACATTTCCTTTGGCTAGCATAACTATTGTTGACACAATGCTACACACCTCCTTCTATCACCTCCTCCAACTCCTCCACATCAGAACTGCTGTTCAGGTGGATGATGTCTGCCAGAGCATCATTGAAGTTGTAGTCTTTCAACAGGGTCATCTCCAGCTGGGGAAGGAGGAACAGGAAGTGTTATGAACTACAAATTGAGACCCGATGCCCTATATGTTTGTGGAGATCTGAGAGAATTTGACTGGTGTTAGTGTAATTCTGTGAGTTAGGTCTTCATCTTGTAGAAGCTGACAATGCGCCATCAGTGCCAGACTGCACTTTAATGATGAGACAGAATGCATAACTTATCAGGGGATAATATAAAGAAATAATAAGGGGAGGGGGAATGGGACCCCTCCACTGAGTAGGCAACATTATAGCCACTCTGCCTGATCCCCACCCAGCACCCCCTTGCTAAAGTACAGAAGCCAATTAGAGTACAGGTGGATGTTATCAGAATAGAATTCCTGCAACACATATGCCACATCTTATTCCCTTCCCACATTAGCAATATGACAAAAGCTCCACAAGGAGATGGTTCTCCTGAACTGGGGGCTGGACCATGGGTTTGGGTAGCACGGGCTTCTCATCAGGTGCCTGGGGAATAATAATAATACATTTTATTTGTAAAACACATTTCAAAAACATTTCAAAGTGCTACAAAAACATCAAGATGGTCACCTGGACCTGAGGCATCAACTGGACAGGACGTATCAGGGTCTTCTGCTCTGGTGTCTGAGGTACAGCTGTGGGAGAGGCCACAGGCCGTGGGGAGAACGGTTCTGTCTTCGGAGGGGTCATGGTCTTGAGGACAGTAGAAGGGACCACCATAGCTGACTGCTGGGAAGCTGAGCTGGGATCTCTCCGCTCCACTACAGGTACCCCCTTCTGGAGCTGAGGGGAGAGGGCTGTGGCTGGCTGAAGCCTGGGACACCATCACTGGGATGTTGACCTTGTAAAGCTGGCCTTAGGGAGGTAAAAAAGAGGGAGAAATAGATACAAAAGTCCCATTGTAAATGTTGAAAAAAATAGACTGATGAAGCTATTTCTTTTTTCTATATCATGACATTTCATGTATCATAAACATGCATCATAGAGATTTTGGTAAATGTTTCTATGAAATAGCATTGGACCTTTCAATAAAGTTAATCGAGTGAGTGTATGGAGGGCTAATGCATGTTTTTCCCCTGTCTGCATTGTGACCCCTGCAGGGATCTGGACTGGGTAGGTCATCCATGGAGGAAGAGAGAAGGTGGCCAGAGTCCCACTGTTGTTCTGCAACATAATTAGACAGTGAAAACAAATTTGCTCCACTCAATGAAAGAACGTTCAACTGTATTTGTTGTAGAGACAGGGAAATTGCTTGTGCTGCAAGTCTTCTTGACCTCTGCTCTCACACAAATAATGGGGCCGCTGAGTTGACTTGTCAGTTACACTTACTACTGTTTTCCAGTGAGTCCTGGGTTCAGGCTCCTGGGAAACTAGAGGCTGTCTAATACGCATAAGAAAACATTCTACATTTTAAGTAAGCTACCTTTTAGCACGTTTGAGTACCATAAAACAGTCTTGTTTGGTTATACTGTAGCAGCATGAGTCATGATGTCAACAGTCCTCCTATACAGTATGAGTCATGTCAAGCTGAACAGGATCATCTTTTTTCTACACGAGAACTGTATGATGACCTACTACAGTAACTCCTTTTTCTGAAATTACAGACAGTGATGCAGGCTAATTCTTAATGAGTTTTTAGAATGGCATATCTATATCTCTGTGCACCTGATGAGGTTAAAGGCCCAATGCAGCAATTGTTATATAAATATCAAAGTGTTTCTTTCATCGTCTATTGTACAATAGGATATAAAACACAGGAAAACAGAATTGTGACTGCACTGGGCCTTTAACATCAAATTGAGAGAGAGGGAAGAGAAGAAAAACCCTAGCTGCCCACAAACAGGATGCTCTAAAGACTGATTTCCTTTTTACCTTTCTTTGCTCTGCCCACATCTAGGCCTAAATTAAAATGTGCCCCACCATCCCCAGCCTTTGTATAGCTAATATAGTGTCATCTTGACCTGTCCTCCTGTTACCAGACACAACATAAGGCCCTTTCCCAGACTAATTTGTTACCAACCCTGGTGTACAGAATCACATAAGAACGTGGGGTTTAATGGGCTGCTGCTGCTTCCCTCAGTCATTCTCAGGGTGTGTCCCAATAATCTCTCCTCCTTCCCAAAGTGTGCACTCGTTCACTTTTAAAAGCATTGGATTGATGTAGGCGTGTGCTAGAGCAGTGTTTCTCCAACTCAAGTCCTCCAGTACCCAACAGCCCAACTCCAGTACCCCCAACAGCACACATTTTTGTTGTAGCCCCAGACAAACTCACCTGATTCTACTCATTCAGGGCTTGATGATTAGTTAACAAGTTGAATCAAGAGTTTGTCCGGGGCTACAACAGAAATGTGTACTGTTGGGGGTACTGGAGGACCGGAGTAGGGAAACACTGTGCTAGAGGAAGTTTCCATATATCAGTGATTTCCTTTCAGATCCATGAAGGGAAATGAACAAGTGCATATTTTGTGAGAAAGGAGAAATTATTGGAACGCAATCCCAGTGAGGTGTAATAGGTTGCCACAAAACCACAAGGTGGTGAGGTCTCTCTGTTACCTTTTTCACACCATCGTGCTGACCCTAACCATACAGTGCTGCTAGCCTGGCTCTGATATTTGGTGCTGCCCTGGCTCTGATCAAGCTGCTGAACACCTTATTGACAACTTGGCATGTCAATCAGGGTGTAGCTCCAACATTAAACATATTGACGGAAGTTTTACTTACTATGACATGTGGTTGTCGTACCTTGAGTTGAATGAACTAACTATAAGTCGCTCTGGATAAAAGTCTCTGCTAAATGACTAAAATGTCATGTAAATCTACACCTGTCAACCAAATTATTTCATCAACATTCTATAGGCTAGCAGTAAGCTCTTTTCCCAAACAGCGGTTTGCAGACATGCACTGCACAACAAAAGTTATCATTCAAATGTATGACAGTTTCGTGTAACTTGCTTTAGCTGTGAAACTCTGGACGTGTTGGCCTGTAGGGATCACAACAGAGGCTGGGGATGGAAGAAGGAAGAGGAATGATTAGGCTATTCAATTAAATGTAGCGATCTGTATTCAATAATCAATTGACCTGATTAACTCGCACTGTAGAATATACAACCATTGGGCAACCCTATTTGGTGGATCAACTCATTGATTTGTGACACAGATAGCAATGGGTGTGGTGTAGAGCCTTGGGGTGTGTCCCAATATTATCTCCTTTCTCCTGAAGTTTACACTTGTTCACTACTTTCCACAATTCTAAAAGCATTAGATCGGTGGAGGCATGCGAGGGATATTTCACCATATTTCCTTTACCAGTAATTTCCCTTCAAATCAGTGAAGGGAAGTGAAGTGAACAAGTGCACACTTTTGGAGGAAAGAGAGAATTGAGAAGTACCCTTGGACTGTAAAACCTCTAATTACTTACATGTAGGTTTTGTAAAAGTCTGTCCATAGTTTGGAGGGAGCTGCAGCACAAAGTCGGATGAGTTGGTGTTCTTCATGAGGGCCAAGCCATCCACTGCTTTGGACTGCAAAATCTTTGACTCCCAGAGCTACAGATGAAAGAAAACACATTTGGTTTGCTAGTTAGTTAGTTAATTAATTTGTCATAACATAAGCTGTGTTTAATATGATTGCAGTTCTAGTTACACAGCACTGCCATATGGCCTCTGCTCTTCTCTTGATTTCAACATGTAGCTTAAAAAAGCCACACTTCAATGTGATATATTCTGAAATACTTATTAACTCCGTTTATGACATAAAATACGTAGTCAAGTTACAAAGCGAAGCGTTACAAAGCGAAGTCAATAGTCTAATGGTCAGGGAGGACTAACATTAGCTAGAAGATCGTGCTCACTGGTGAGGTATTGCCTTATTCCAACGGATCGAGTTAAGAGCACTTATTTCAGAGCGCTCTGTAAGCCACGCCCAAGTGGGCAGAGCTAGCTAGGCACGTTGGATTGAGACACGTTTTAATACAATAAAAAGCCTCTAATTTTACAATGAGTCCACCATTGTAAAAGACCAGTGTATTGCAGATATTTTACTTATTAAGTCAAATATGAAATTATCTTTGAGTAGTAAACACGGAAAACAACGAGTCCCAAACAACTCACAATAGAACATGCCAGAAGCTGACCAGAGGGGGGCATCGTTTGCTAGGCTCCCTAAATTATTGGGATCATCTGGTTACCACCAGTGTTGGGAATACATTGAGTTCGTTGACAAAACAAACCATTGGACATCTTTTCACACTGAGATTTGTGTGTCAAAGGTCCGCTTTGGGTCTGTGTAAACTATGCGATTATATTGGAGACAGGTTTATAGCATTGAATGTCATCTGTTGAAATACCATAACAGTACATTTAAAGAACACAACTACTTATTTTACTCAGCTAGAGATTGAAATAAATGGTGTTTCTTTAAAAAGATGGTCCTGGCTGACATTTCCTCACCTTATTTTCCTTGTGGTTATCCATGGTTGTTGGTTATTTACCAGATAACAAGAAGTGCAAACTGAAGCAATAGACTCCTCATTTTACTCAACTAGAGATTTAATTTAAAAAATTGTGTTTCTTTGGAAAGGTGGGCCTGGCTGACATTAAAAATACATTAAGAGGAAAAGATCCACAGACTCCAGAGGCTGATTATCTTTCTGCACACCTGTGTATTTACAATGCTGGCTGCCATGGTTAATACAAAACGCAGGACATTGAACGGTATATTATTAGGATCCCCATTAGCTGTTGCAAAAGCAGCCACTACTCTTCCTGGGGTCCACACAAAACATAATACAGAACATCAATAGACAAGAACAGCATAGAAAAAATTAAAAGTCACACGTAGCCTACATATCAATGTATTCACAAACTATCTAGGTCAAATAGGGGAGAGGCGTCGTGTCATGAGGTGTTGCTGTATCTGTTTGTTTTTTTTAACCAGGTTTACTGTTTATTTGAGTAATATGAGATGGAACGAAGTTCCACGCAATAAGGGCTCTATATAATACTGTACGCTTTCTTGAATTTGTTTTGGATTTGGGGACTGTGAAAAGACCCCTGGTGGCATAAGTGTGTAAATTGACAATGCAAACCATTTGGGATTTTCAACACATTAATTTTTCTTATAAAAAGAAAAAGTGATGCAGTCAGTCTCTCCTCAACTCTTAGCCAAGAGAGACTGGCATGCATAGTATTTATATCAGCCCTCTGATTACAATGAAGAGCAAAATGTGCCACTCTGTTCTGGGCCAGCTGCAGGTTAACTAGGTCTTTCCTTGCAGCACTAAACCACACGACTGGACAATAATCAAGATTAGACAAATCTAGTACCTGCAGAACTAGCAAAATATATCTTTATTACAGCCAGACCTATCCCCATCTTTACAACCATTGAATCTATATGTTTTGACCATGACAGTTTACAATCTAAGGTAAACTTGTTCAACAGCCACACCATTCATTACCAGATTACGCTGAGGTCTAGAATTTACGGAATGATTTGTATCAAATACAATGCTCTTAGTTTTAGAGCTGTCCAGGACGAGTTCATTACTGGCCACCCATTCCAAAACAGACTGCAACTCTTTAACTTGTTATGGATAGGGGGCAGTATTTTCATGGCCGGATAAAAAACGTACCCGATTTAATCTGGTTATTACTCCTGCCCAGAAACTAGAATATGCATATAATTAGTAGCTTTGGATAGAAAACACTCCAAAGTTTCTAAAACTGTTTGAATGGTGTCTGTGAGTATAACAGAACTCAAATGGCAGGCCAAAACATGAGAAGATTCTGTACAGGAAGTACCCTGTCTGACCATTTCTTGGCCTTCTTTGTCATCTCTATCCAAAACAAAGGATCTCTGCTGTAACGTGACATTTTCTAAGGCTCCCATAGGCTCTCAGAAGGCGTCAGAACGTTGAATGATGACTTTGCAGTCTCTGGCTGAAAAACAGTAGCGCATTTGGTAAGTCGTCGATCTGAGAACAATGAGACGGGTGCGCGCGTGCACAAGACGACTCCATTTTCAACTTTGAGTCTTTCAACGAAAACAGGGTTTCCCGGTCGGAATATTATCGCTTTTTTACGAGGAAAATCGCATAAAAATTGATTTTAAACAGCGTTTGACATGCTTCGAAGTACGGTAATGGAATATTTTGCATTTTTTTTGTCACGATACACGCCGGGCGTGTCACCCTTCGTTACCCTTCGGATAGTGTCTTGAACGCACAAACAAAACGCCGCTATTTGGATATAACTATGGATTATTTGGAACCAAAACAACATTGGGTGATGAAGTAGAAGTCCTGGGAGTGCATTCTGACGAAGAACAGCAAAGGTAATCCAATTTTTCTTATAGTAAATCTGAGTTTGGTGAGTGCCAAACTTGGTGGGTGTCAAAATAGCTAGCCATGATGGCCGGGCTATCTACTCAGAATATTGCAAAATGTGCTTTCACCGAAAAGCTATTTTAAAATCGGACACCGCGATTGCATAAAGGAGTTCGGTATCTATAATTCTTAAAATAATTGTTATGTTTTTGTGAACGTTTATCGTGAGTAATTTAGTAAATTCACCGGAAGTGTTCGGTAGGAATGCTAGTTCTGAACGTCACATGCTAATGTAAAAAGCTGGTTTTTGATATAAATATGTACTTGATTGAACAAAACATGCATGTATTGTATAACATAATGTCCTAGGAGTGTCATCTGATGAAGATCATCAAAGGTTAGTGCTGCATTTAGCTGTGGTTTTGGTTTTTGTGACATTATATGCTAGCTTGAAAAATGGGTGTCTGATTATTTCTGGCTGGGTACTCTGCTGACATAATCTAATGTTTTGCTTTCGTTGTAAAGCCTTTTTGAAATCGGACAGTGTGGCTAGATAAAGGAGAGTCTTGTCCTTAAAATGGTGTAAAATAGTCATATGTTTGAGAAATTGAAGTAATAGCATTTCTAAGGTATTTGAATAATGCGCCACGGGATTCCACTGGCTGTTGAGTAGGTGGGACGCAAGCGTCCCACTGGCCCAGAGAGGTTAGCTATGGTTGCTTACGCGTATATGGATGAATCATCAGCATACATGGACACACATGCTTTGTTTAACGCTAGTGCAGGTCATTGGTAAAAAATAGAAAATACTAGAGGGCCTAGAGAGCTACCCTGCAGTACACCACATTTTCCTCCAAACATAACGATGGTCATTATGGCCAAACAGTTCTATTTTTGTTTCATCAGACCAGAGGACATTTCTCCAAAAAGTATGATCTTTGTCCCCATGTGCAGTTGCAAACTGTAGTCTGGCTTTTTTATGGCAGTTTTGGAGCAGTGGCATCTTCCTTGCTGAGCAGCCTTTCAGGTTATGTCGATATAGGACTTATTTTACTGTGAATATTGATACTTTTGTACCGGTTTCCTCAAGCATCTTCACAAGATCCTTTGCTGTTGTTCTGGGATTGATTTGCACTTTTCGCACCAAAGTACGTTCATCTCTAGGAGACAGAGTGCATCTCCTTCCTGAGCGGTATGACGGCTGTGTGGTCCCATGGTGTTTTTATACTTCATTACTTCTGTTTGTACAGATGAATGTCTTACCTTCAAGCGTTTCGAAATTTCTCCCAAGGATGAACCAGACTTGTGGAGGTCTTGGCTGATTTCTTTTGATTTTCCCATGATGTCAAGCAAAGAGGCACTGAGTTTGACAATAGACCTTGAAATACATCCACGGGTACACCTCCAATTGACTCAAATTATAACAATTAGTCTATCAGAAGCTTCTAAAGCCATGACATTATTTTCTGGAATTTTCCAAGCTGTTTAAAGGCACTGTCAACTTAGTGTATGTAAACTTCTGACCCACTGGAATTGTGATACAGTGAATTAAGTGAAATAATCTGTCTGTAAACAATTGTTGGAAAAATTACTTGTGTCATGCACAAAGTAGATGTCCTAACCGACTTGTCAAAACTATAGTTTGTTAACAAGAAATTTGTGGAGTGGTTGAAAAACAATTTTAATGACTCCAACCTAAGTGTATGTAAACTTCCGACTTCAACTGTAGCTCTGAATCCACGATATGGCAGGTTGAAAAGCCATAACTAGGGTTGCAAAGAATCAGAAAATTTCAGGTAAACTTCCATGGGAAGTTAAGCCCGGGAATTTTGCTTAAATTCATCAAAAAAGTTAGCTTATAACAGTTAACTTTTTTGTGGGATACACAAGGCAATTCTAGGTCTTGTGGCATATTTTGGTTAAACTATCCCCAATTCAATGGAATTGCATTCATCACATGTGCAGTGCACTCTTCCATCACATGTACAGCTGATTCTCAAGATCTTGCACACTAATGAGATGCTATGGAGCCCACACTACTACACTGTCTGAGCCAAGGACTACATGCTTTCTGGTAAGTTTTGATTACAATACTGGGTGGGGTGAATATATTTTGACATTCATCTTTTTTTTGTTAACTAGTAAATAGTACCCTACAGCAAAGTGTGTTTAAATCATTTCTAACTTGTTAATTTCTGCTAGTTAGTTTTTGCTAACATGTAGGTTTTAGCTTGCTTGAGCCTGCTAACTGAGGAGTGTTAATTCACCTGTTACCATACATGTTTCATTTTAAAACATTAATCATATAAAGGAGTTGTTTAATGTAACTGCTTAACTATTTATCTGTACATGTAATTGTTTTTTTTACTAATTTTTTTCCTAATCTTTACAGGAAAATGCCACGGGCACTATCTGATGTGTGGAGACATTTCACTGCAGCTAATGTAGAAGGAAAAGCTGTGTACATTTGCAAATACTGTGCCAAATCATAAGTGAAGAATGCAACAAAGATGCAGAATCATCTGGCCAAGTGCATAAAGTTCTCTCAGCGCTCACAACAAGCAACCTCTGACAAAAGTCCCTCTACATCTATTCGAGGTGAAAATGATGAATCAGACACCTTATCGATAGCAACAGCTCATGGTCCTCCTGGAATAAGAAGTTTTTTTGACTCAATAGAGTAACCTAGTCACAGAAATGCTGATGAATGTCTTGCTCGAGCTGTGTATGCAACTGGTTCACCTCTGATGTTCACAGGAAATGTGTATTGAAGAGATTTCTGAATGTTCTTCGCCCAGCATACACCACTCCAACCAGACATGCTTTATCTACTAAATTGCTGGATGCAGAGTTCTACAGAGTTCAAATGAAGGTCAAGCAAATCCTAGAGAAAGAAGACTGTATTGCAATCATCTCTGACGGGTGGTCGAATGTTCGTGGGCAAGGAATAATTAACTACATCTCCACCCCTCAACCAGTATTCTACAAGAGCATAGACACAAGGGACAACAGACACCGGTCTCTACATTGCTGATGAGCTGAAGGCAGTCATCAATGACCTTGGACCACAGAAGGTATTTGCACTGGTGACAGACAATGCTGCTAACATGAAGGCTGCTTGGTCTAAAGTGGAGGAGTCCTACCCTCATATCACACCCATTTGCTGTGCTGCTCATGCATTGAATCTGTTCCTCAAGGACATCATGGCACTGAAAACAATGGATACACTCTCTAAAAGAGAGCCAAGGAAATGTTTAGGTATGTGAAGGGTCATCAAGTTATAGCAGCAATCTACCTCACCAACCAAAGTGAGAAGAATAAGAGCACCACATTGAAGCTGCCAAGAAACACCCGTTGGGGTGGTGTTGTCATCATGTTTGACAGTCTTCTGGAGGGGAAGGAGTCTCTCCAAGAAACAACCATATCACAGTCTGCCGATATGGACAGCCCCATCAAGAGGATCCTCCTGGATGATGTATTTTGGGAGAGAGTGGTAAGCAGCCTGACTCCTGAAACCTATAACAGTAGCCATTGCACGGATTGAGACAATGCCATCCTGTCTGATGTTCAGACTCTGCTTGTAGATGTAAGAGAAGATATCCGTACTGCCCTGCCCACTTCACTGTTGCTCCAAGCAGAGGAAATTGCAGTTCTGAAATACATCAAAAAGCATGAAGACTTCTGCCTGAAGCCCATACACGTCGCAGCGTACGTTGGACCCAAAGTATGATGGCAAGAGCATCCTGTCTGGTGCAGAGATCAACAAGGCCTACGGTGTCATCACTACCGTGTCTCGCCACCTTGGCCTGAATGAGGGTAAGGTTCTTGGCAGTCTGGCGAAGTACACTCCCAAGCAAGGGCTTTGGGATGGAGATGCAATATGGCAGTCGTGCCAACATATCTCATCAGCCACCTGGTGGAAGGGACTTTGTGGATCGGAGGCTCTTTCTGCTGTTGCCTCCATCATCCTCTAAATCCCACCAACATCAGCCGCCTCAGAGCGCAACTGGTCCTTGTTTGGGAACACACACGCCAAAGCACACAACAGGCTGACCAATACAAGGGTTGAAAAATTGGTGGCCATCTGGGCAAATTTGAGGCTTTTTGAGCCTGACAACGAGCCATCCTCATCAAGGTTGGGAAGTGACAGTGAAGATGAGGCCTCAGAGTCTGATGTTCAAGAGATGGACATTGAGGAGGTCCAGGGAGAAGACATGGAAGCCTGAGAGGAAGACAACCAAAGCTTTAATTTCTAGACTATCATTTTACAGATGTTGAAAACGTTTTTGTTAGATGTGATGGATCATTGGGGATCATTCAATATTCCCTTTCTTTTTTTGTTCAGTGAAATATCCCATGTGAAGAGTCAACTCATTTAATTAAGTTAAATTCGTAACTAAATAGTTTATTATTTTTTTATTAGAAGGATTTAATCACTTGCAATTATGTCTACTTATGATAAGGTAAAAGGTTTATGTTTGTCTCCATATGAGATGGTAAATATATCCAATGCAAAAAACATCCACATTTAAATGGTATTAATATTAATTTGTATATATTTCCGTTAATTCCCATATATTCCCATTAATTACATGGAAAGTTTCCACCTCTGAATATTTCCCAAAATGTCCAACCCAAGTTTTTTCAACAACAGGTTATGGTCAATAATATGAAAAGGCTGCACTGAAATCCAACAGTAGTGAGCCCACAATCTTCTTATTATTAATTTCTTTCAACCAGTCAGTCATTTGTGTCAGTGGAGTACATGTTGAGTGCCCTTCTCTATAAGCATGCTGAAAATCTGTTAATTTGTTTACAGAGAAATTATATTTGGTCAAACACAATTTGTTTCCAACAGTTTGCTAAGAGCTGGCAGCAAGCTTATAGGTCTGCTGTTAGAACCAGCAAAGGCAACTTTACCACTCTTGGGTAGCAGAATTACTTTGGCTTCCCTCCAGGCCTGAGGACAAAGACTTTCCTCTAGGCTCAGATTAAAAATATGACAGATAATATGGTAGCTGACTCTATAGCCACTCCTCAGTAGCTTTCCATCTAAATTGTCAATGCCAGGTTTGTCATTATTGATAGATTTTTCCACCTCTCCCACACCAACTTTACAAAATTCAAATTTGCAATGCTTTTGTTTCATTATTAGCTTTTTTATGCATGAATACAATTGCTCATTGTTCGTTGTTGGCATTTCCTGCCTAAGTTTGCCCACTTTGCCAATTAAATAATCATTAGAATAATTGGCAACATCAAATGGTTTTGTGATGAATAAGCTATCTGATTCATGAAAGATGGAGTTGAATGTCTTTCTGCCCATAATTTCACTTAAAGTACGGCAAAGTTTTTTTCCATCAATCTTTATATCATTGATCTTGGCTTCACAATACAGTTTATTCTTCTTTTTTGTTGAGTTTAGTCACATACTTACTGCAAATTGAGAAATTAAGCCAGTCAGATATGCAGCCAGACTTATTAGCCACTCCTTTTGCCCCGTCTCTTTCAACCATACAGTTTTTCAATTCCTCATCAATCCATGGAGCCTTAACAGTTCTGTCACTTTCTTAACAGGTGCACGTTTATCAATAATTGGAAGAAGCATTCATCAAGTGCAGCATCTGGATGCTCCTCATTAATCACGTCAGACCAACAAATATGTTTAACATCATCCACATAAGAGTCACAGCAAAATCTTTTGTATGATCTCTTATACACTATCTTAGGCCCAGCTGTTGGAACTTTGGCTTTCCTGAATATAGCCGGATACAGCTTAGATAGAATAAAGTTCTACAGTATTAGTAAAAATGTGATCGATACATGTGGATGATCTTGTTCCTGTAGTGTTT
Organism: Salmo trutta; assembly: GCF_901001165.1. Taxonomy (NCBI): domain Eukaryota; kingdom Metazoa; phylum Chordata; class Actinopteri; order Salmoniformes; family Salmonidae; genus Salmo; species Salmo trutta. The sequence goes on along the minus strand of NC_042966.1, from coordinate 29,842,485 downwards.
GTAAACACCCTGGTAGGTTGATGAATAACCTGGACCAGATTACAGGCACTGGTTACAGTAAGAAGCTTCCTCTTGAGCGGACAGCTTGATGAAAACCTGTCAATATTCAGGTCCCCAAGAAAGTAGACCTCAGTTTATGTGATGTAAACAATCAAGCATTTCACACATATTATTTAGATAGACTGTTAGCACTTGGTGGCCTATAGCAACACCCCAAAAGAAAATGCTTTAGATGTGCCAAGTGAACCTGCAATATCAGAGAGACATAATACTGAAAAGAGCAAACAAAGCAAGAGAAAAAAAATATATCCATTCAGCAGTCCATTAATCAATTGGTGTGTGAGTTTGCTGTGGGGTTGAAGCTATGGGTCCCATAGGCTTGGCTCTCTCATCCCTTCGAGGCTTCTGGGAGGGAGGGTGGACAATGAGCCTGGCATAGCGGATGTAAGCAATGTCCCCACACACTCTGGCAGCTTTCATGGCTGGGATGAGTTCTTTACTCTTCTGGCGCACAGCTTCAGGATAGTCCTCGTTGAGGAAGATACATTCCTCTCAAGTTCTTGGCTCTTTCCAGAACAGCTACCTTGTTCTTGAACCTCAGGAACTTGACCACCATCGTCCTGGGCCTATCAACTGGGCCGGTGGTGGGTTTTCCAGTCCTGTTGGTGCGCTCCACCTCAATCTTCCTGTGGTCCATCTTCAATTTCTCAGAGATAACTTCCCTCACTGTCTTCAGACTCCGTCCAGGTCTCATGTGGAGATTATGCAATTCCGTCCACAACCATTTTGTTCCGCCTTGACTGTCCCTCGAGATAGTCTGATTTATCTGTCATTGTTATTATGGATTCACACACAGAACTGATGTTCTCTCAATGACTTACAGATTGCCGTCATCTTGCCTTTCTCCTGTTTCAACTAATCGAGCTGACCCTGGGAGAACTGCAAACTGTTCTTCAGGTCCTGGACCTCTCTGGTCAGGTCATCCATTATTTTATTAGTAGAATCTAAGAGTATTTGGACAAAACACTTGAAGCCATTTTCTTGTTGAATATATGCTTTTATATGGTCTGTAGCTCTGTCTTACAACAAGTCAAATAAATATTTGTGCAAACTGGAAGTGGGAACTCTTTCCCCAATGATTTCCTAAGGCTGAGGTATTTTGTCAGTTATTCCATACCAAGATGAGGCTGAATGCCAAGAACACCACACACAACTGCAATACAACTACTTAATCTCATTGGTATATGACTGTTCAGTCTGTTGAATATTCCATCAATGAAAATATGGATTTATTGTCTGGACAAACGTTTTATTTAAAAGGACACACACTATAACGCAAGTTTAGAAAATAAAGTAATTAACAGGAAAAGTAATTTACTACATTAATTATACTCAGAGCCTCTCCCCTTCATTTGCTTAACTAGGGGAATGGGATGGAGAAATGGCTTACAATAGCCAGGGTGTGGCTCAACAGGTGGAATACGTCCCAAAGCCCTCGGGTTGAGGGTTCGATTCCTACGGGGGACCAGTACAAAAATGTACGCACTCATTACTGTTAGTTGCTCTGGATAAGAGTGTCTACAAAAATGTCAAATGTATACGGAATGGGATGCCATTTGGGACACAGACACATTCCATCTGTTGAAGAAGCCACCTGAAATCAATGGCTGCATACTAATTGGCCATTCCTCTCCTCATGGATATGCAAGCACTGGATAGGTGTAAGCTACTTCACATCAAAGTTATATATCCCTAAAATGTGCAATGGGGTGGTTAAGAGCATTGGGCCAGTCACCAAAAGGTTACTGGTTTGAATCCCCTAGGTGACAAATCTGTCGAATGTGCTCTTAAACAAGGCACTTAACCCTAATTGCTCTGGATAAGAGTATCTGCTAAATGACTAAAAAGTCCACACTTAGGAAGGACAATGGATATGCAGCCAATGTTAATGGTTACATACCTTAAAGTCATTAGTAAAAAAAAATAAAAAAAAGGGGGGTTTCTATAAAAGGGCATATAATTGACAAGTTGTTGCAGTAGTAAGGCAATGGATCCAGAGCTGTATATGTTAATTATGGACTTTAAGGTAACAGGCAGGTAGAGGAGGTCCAATCGCCTCAGGCCCTTCGGAAGGGGAGAATATAAGGGTTAGTCAAATCAAATTTGCTTACAAGCCCTTAACACTTCTTTTTCTTAAAACTGTAGTGTTGTTTAAGTAAAAGTGAGAGCATGACTAAGAGCATAGTACACCACATGCACTGGGAGTAGAGAATAATTAATAGTGTTGCTGTGGACACTGGATAATCTCACACACACCTGTTTGACATTGCCGAGTCAATTCAGGTAGCATTCAATGTCATGCGTGTGAACCATAGCAGCCAACATTATAATAAAGAGATGTGCAGAAAGATTTTCAGCCTCTGGTGTCTGTGGATCCTTTCCCCTTAATGTATTTTTCATGTCAGCCAGTCACACCTTTGAAAATAAACACCATTTAATTACATCTCTAGTTGAGTAAAATTAGTATTTTTCTGGTCACAAAATAATCCAGAAAATAGCTGTAAACAGCGCCACACTCAGGCAGAAAACGGAATGTTCTATTCCCAGCCAGGCCCATCTTTTCAAAGAAAACAATTTAATTATATCTATATTTCAGCAAAATAAGTAGTTCTTTGTGATTAAAAGAAAATCCTAACAATTCATGTAAAGAGCCACATTAAAGCAGAAAATATAGGAATGTTCTATCATAAATTGAGAGAAAGAAAATCCCTGGTTGACATGGCTGCTAGTACTTAGAAATACTATAACAGTAAATGAATAGATGACATTCACTACTATAAACCTGTTTCGAATATAATCACATATTTTACACAGACCCACCGCGGTCCCATGTGAAAAGGAGTCCCATGCCCTGGTCTGTTTTGTCAATTTACTCAAAGTATCTCACCACATCGGTATACAAATCATTAGTCCAGGTAAAGTCCCACTCACCTGTCTCAGGTCTTAATTAAAGGACATGATAGATAGCTTCGGTTAGAGGGGTTTTAAAGGAGGAAAGAAGTAGAAAAATAACAAGGAGACAGTTTTGCATTAAAGAAGAGTAACGTTAGTGACGTGGCTATGTTGTTGTGACAAATGATCACTTTACTAACTAACCCAAACAACAATATACATATCCGTTTACAGGCTACTTACCACATGACTTGATTTTGACAACATTTTGAGGGACCAGACGATCCGCTGCCTTGGTCTTGTTAGCAGGCGCGAGGTAAGCAAAATAGGCAACTAGTAGGGCAGCTAAATAGCTCGCGCATGTGACAGACACATATTTCAATATTGACACATCATCGGTTGGTCTTTCTTTCCTAGGTTAGACATTGATAGTGAAGTTTATATATTGGTTTCATTAGCTAGAAACAGCTGAAATAGTAGGCTAGTCTGAAGGGGCTGTTCATTCCAACACGGGTGTGTGACCTTTTATTCTTGACATCTGGTTGCAGCCTGGTCTCAGACTATAAGTAACAGTAAATGTCAATCCGGAACATCAAATTAATATGATATGTTAAGTTTGGTATAGTTACATAAGACAGAAGATTACTTAAGTTAAAAACGAAAGAAGGGTGGGCGTGTAATGCGAAAGTCTATCAACCCAAGGGGTGCGTGTTCAAATCTCATCACGGACAACTTTAGCTAATTAGCAACTACTTACTACTTTTTAGCTACTTTGCAACTATTTAGCATGTTAGCTAACCCTAACCCATTTAGCTAATCCTTCCCCTAGCCTTAATAACCCTTAACCTAACTCCAAACCCTAGCCTAGCTAAGGTGCTAACAACAAATTGTCATTCATAACATTCATAACATATCATACGAATTGTAATTCTTAACATATCGTACCAGGGTTCGCACAGGGTTTGGCACTCTGAAATTCAAGAACTGGAATACCTTAAATCTGATATTTTATCAAGTTGGTACTTGAAAAGTACTTCAATTAAAATGAGAGAACAGAAAATGCTAAAATATGTTAATATGAAAAATATTAGATAAATGTATTGGTCATGCAAATACATTTTTGCGCTCTGGTTGCCAGACGAGCTCACTCATTCCACCCACACTTCCACTCAGCCAGACAGGTACCGAACTGCATGCCTAGGTGCAGCCAAACATCACATCGATAGTTAAAATGCCTAGCAAATGTAGATTAAAACTTGCCTGGTAGGATATTGATGTTTATACATCGGTTTTGCCAGACCCAACCAGGGATGTAGTGGAGGGTAAACGCACTCACCTTTTTATTTTGTTAATTAACATTTACCCATTGTGTTCCTAGCGTTGAAAATGCTCATAAGGCTTCTTGATCTGAGTTCTAATTGTGCCTACCTCTGCTAACGAGTGGAATCATGAATGATTCATGTATGCTCGTTATGTTCACCAGCTCCCTTGGATTCGCCTTGTTAGCAGCACATTCATTCACCACTCTGTCCAACGAGAAACTCTGCCCGTGACATAGGCCGAGAGGTAAAACAAACTTCCTCAGCCCAGACCTACAGTGGTAAGTGGCAGAGAGTGGGATATTTTTTTTTTAATCCCTTGACTCCTTCCGTGTCAACAGACATTCCCCAAATAAAATAAAAAACCTGACTCTCGGAGAATGAGTGTACAACTGGTAAATAGTCGCTGATATTTCAGTCAGATGTCTAGCTAGATAGTTAACTCAAGGGCTCTTGCTATAGCTAGCTGGCTAGAAGGATGAAGTTAGAAGCTAACGTTGAACAGAGCATGACCTCAGCAGGAGCAGTTGACTAAAATTAAGCTAGCTATAATCAAAGGATAAGTTCTCATAATTTTTTTTTTCTTTACCGAGAGTAGTGAGATAGAAAGTGATGAGTCAGGCTGCAATAAAGGAGATACACAGAGAGAGGAAGCATTGAAGCAAGCAGGGAGAGAGGTTAGTAGTACAGTGGTTCCCAAACTTGGGGTCCCCTAAAATGTAAATAGGGTCTCATGAGATAATCTTTAATGTTATCAAACACAATAAATTGTTTCTCTTCAAATGGGTATAGGATACAACATTTTAGAGTCAACTAAGGGCCTTTTACACTGTTAAGTCACTTTCATGTCATTGTGTTGGGAGAGCCTATGGGACCTAACATTTAGTGAAATATATAGAGAATTTTTATATAAAGACAATTTAATATTATTATAATGTGCACTGAACAAAAATAAACGCAACGTGCAACAATTTCAAAGATTTTACTGAGTTACAATTCATGTAAGGAAATCAGTCAACATCATCAGTACTGACATATCACTCATGTATGTAGTAAATAAGTAGTGAAACATGTATTATTGAGTAGAACTTTTAAGGTAGTGATGAATAGTACGTTTTTAGTTCTTTTACGAGATTGTGGCAATATACTGCTATCTGCTGGCGACTAGAACAATTGCATAATAGGAACTATTACAAATTGATGGTCCTTGAAAAGAAATACTAGTGCTTGAAAAAGTACTTGAAAATCCTTGAATTTGACTTGCCATTGTCTGTACGAACCCCGTCATACGAAATGTATGATGGACATCGACAAATGAATGCATACCACATGAAACATAACGTATCATGCTAAATGGTTTGTCCTGGATTTACTATCAAAATAATACAAAATGCTCTGAGACCAGGTTGCAACTTTTGATCTACACCTCTACCCTTTCACAAACACAGGCATAAAATGCAAATATCTTTAATTTGTTTTGTTAATAACTACCACTTAAGTCATATACACATACAACACATTTAATAAATGTAGTTATATAGTTTCTTTAGTGAGTGCAGACCATTGCTGCATCTCTAGGGCCCCCTCTGAAATATTATAATTAGTAATACATTTTAGTCATTTAGCAGACACTCGTATCCAGAATGACTTACAGTAGTGAGTGCATACATTTTCGTGCTGGTCCCCCCCCCCCCCTCCCGTGGGAATCAAACCCACAGCCCTGGCGTGGCAAGTACACGGGACCATAATGTATGTGGGCTACTTCATATAACCATAAATCAATGATATTGACTTATAGAATAATAGATGAGAACACATGCTTAGCTGTGCAAAAGGACCATGGTCAGCTAGCTAGTCAACAAATGACAGGACATTTATATAATTAACCGAATTGTCTTAATTGGAAATTCATTCCAGATAGTTATTGGAAACACTATGGGTTGTTTCCCAGAGACAAATTGAGCCTTGTCCTGGACCGAAAAGCAAGCTCAATTGAGAATCTACATTGACAGTGCTTTTTATATAATAATAATATATGCCATTTAGCAGATGCTTTTATCCAAAGCGACTTAGTCATGCATGCATACAGTACATTTTATGTATGGGTGGTCCTGGGAATCAAACCCACTATCCTGGCATGCAACTGCCAAATGAGCTACAGAGGACTAGATTTAGCCTAATCTCACATGAGGTTGGTGGCACCTTAATTGGGGAGGACGGGCTTGTGGTAATGGCAGTTGCAGAACAGGTGTTTGATGCCATTCCATTTGCTCCATTCCGGCCATTATTATGAGCCATTCTCCCCTCAGCAGCCTCCTGTGCCTAATCTGTGTCCGGAAAACCAGTCCTTTTGAGTGTGTTAAATGCAAGCCTGCAAGATTATATGTGCTATTTAGTCTTTTATAAAGACAGCTTCTTCAACCTCCTGTCATTTCACAATGAATAATCTTCTGAGAGAAATGTAAAGTGCATTGTGATGGTAGGGCTGTGTGTTCGGTTGTTTGTTCTTCCAATGATAATATATTTGTTTGTTGTAGCCTAATTCTATTCTACCATGCAGGTTAGAACTAGCCTGGCTGCCAGTCTGTTTCTGCTCTCTTGTCATGTCTGGCACCCAGGCTATACAACATGTTAATATCCATACATACAGGAGTACAATAGGACCAAACAATATTATGACAGACTTAAAGGTGATAAAGAATACACAACGAACACACAATATAAAAGCACAATTGTTCATCAGCCACATGTAGATTATGTCCCTTTTAAACATTTGTCCTTGTATTGAAACAGCGAGGATGAGTTTGGTTGGCAAAAATGTCTCGGACCAAGGAAATAGGCATCCTGTGTATAGCCTCAATTCCAGGCTTCCTTACGACTAACGAGACTTGGGAGTATGGTGATGTGAGACTTGATCCTTTAAGACTTCCTTGATCATAATCATTACTGTGTTGTGCAGCCTGATTGCCCTTGTGCTTCTGTCTCAATCCACTTCTTCTCAATCTCTACCTATAAAAGGACAGACGGATACGGTTCAGTTTCATTAGGTACGGAATAATCACTAGGGCATGACAACGATAGAAGATTTTGCTACACTACAGCACATACACTATAGGACCAGCCTAGGCAAGGTCAGCTGGTGTCACAGTAATAACTACAGTATAAAAAATACCCTGATTCTGCTTGGGAAACAGATTGAAATAGAAACTAACAAAATGAAGTCTACAACAGCATTATAGATATTAAACAGCAAAAAAAATACTAAACAGTATAGATATTAAACTTGTTAACTAATAATATCTCAGGCCTTACCTGACAATGATAGTGGGTCCTACTGGTGACATGTTTCTGAGGCTGAATGTCACTCTCTGTGCCCAGTGACTTCACTCTGGTCTGTGAAACCACGGCCCCCACCATGTCACACTCCATTGTGACAAACGGGTACCAGTCACTGGGGATCTCCTGGTCTGAACCAAGCTCTAACTTACAGGAGAAGGTATGGGGATGGTCCACTGCTGTGAGGTAAAAATTAGAATGTGTAGTTAGCAATCTCTACCACTTGGGGGAGCACTATGAGCAGAATCTGAAAGATACATGTTTCCATCCTCTGGCACAATGCAAACAAATCACTGTAACATCAGTCAATTGGAATTTAATATTTAGCCAAGCAATAGTATAACAAACCATATTACTATAAATAATATGTATTGTAGCTAAACTGATTAGGGAACATAAGTTACATTTCACATAGAATATTTGGAAACATATTTCGGTAAGTTGTAAATGTAACATGTAAAATAAAGCCAATATTGTCAGAATAAGCCACCCTTCCATATGAAAATAGATCAATAGACCGCCATTATTTACATTTACATTTAAGTCATTTAGCAGACGCTCTTATCCAGAGCGACTTACAAATTGGTGCATTCACCTTAAGATATCCAGTGGAAAAACCACTTTACAATAGTGCATCTAAAGACAGCCAAACTCCTCCTCTTAGTCCTTACCCATGTTCTTAGCAGGCAGTCTGTCGATCCTCCACACGATGGCTGAGTACACATTCTCATACTTGACCGTCCCCACGGTAACCTGCATGACTGGCTGTGACTCTGAAGCGCTGACTGACCCCAGACACGCGTTCCGGTTCATCCTGGCCGTCAGTGACTTACGCCGTAGCAACGTCACTGTACGCGACACCTTCACCCAGTCCCCCGGTACCGGCACACGGATCAGGACATTCTCGCAGAGTGGCTGAGTCTCCGACACTCCGATAAATGACGGGAAGATAGCTGACATGTTGAGAAAGGCTTGGAGTTCCACGTAGGCCCCTTGGACAGTCACCACAGCTTTGACGGAGAAGGGCAGCTCGGTACTTCCCAGGGCTAATGTCTTGTAGCGCATCAGTTCTACTCTACAGGCGTCCGGAGGAGAGAACTTGAGCAGCCGGGACCTGTGGAACTCCAAGTCGTTGATGCACTTGTGGAAGTGGCAGTCGCTGATCTCCATCCAGCCCTCCAGGAGGTCATCCTGAAAGACCACAATGGCAATTAGAAGACCACAATGGAAATAGACCTATCTTGATTTTTTTGGTAATCCTGGATGATTTTACTTATGTTAAAATTGTATGTTTGTGTTGATGGGTGTTAAAATTGTGCATTGATGTGTGTGTTCAAATTGTATGTTTAGTTGTTATGCATGTTAAATGTTGTGTTTGTGTGTTGATATGCATGTTAAGAAACTAATACTAAACCTCCTCGGAGCCAGAGCCGTAACTGGCGTCGAAGCGGAGAAGCCCCAAGTCGTTGAGAGCCAGGAAGCACTCCCCTGGGCCATTGAGGAACGCCAAGCAGTGGATCCTCGTCATGGCCGCCCGGTCCATCAACACACCGTCCTTGAAAAATGTATCCTCTGATTTTAGCAAATGAGAGGTCAAGTGGCAAAAAAGGATCCTCAAGGGGCATGCAATATATACAAAATAGGAGGTAGGGAATCATTTTTATGTGAAAGATTTTAGGAAAAGACATTCATAGAAATGTATACCCTTATTATTTAGGCTATCAATGTTTTATATAATAAGTAACAGCAATTAATACATTTGTTTTTAATAACGACTGATTTTATAGCAACCCCAGGTGTAAAATAGTAAATAACTGCTACTTCTCAGAGAGAAGTATGGCTGAAAATGCATAACATTGATCTAAAATTTACCCTAGAAATAGTACTGTTAGGAGATCTGGAGAGACCGGGTCAGTCTATTACTAATATAATAATACTTTTAGTAAAAGTATTTCTCTTCAGCTCGCAATCTGTGGATTCGATTAGATAGATTGAAATTGTACATTCAACATCACAGCATAGTTGAAAGATATGTGGTGTAGAAATATGAAGAGGGTGGCCAGCAGAGATAGATGGGATGGAAGCTGAGGGTTGGGATGTGGAATTGGAGACAAGTTGGAGTGGAGTTGCTGGGCGGGAGATAGAATGATAGTCAAAGATAAAAGTAAAAAAATAAAGTCAAAATAAAACATAATAAAAAGAATGACACTGAGGGGCAGTGTTTTTACAGCTAATGCTAGTTTGCCTGAAGCTGATGTCATGCAGGTGTTTGTACACATCCATATACACACACTCTCATTCAATACACATATACGGACACACACACATGTAAATAGTGCCAGACATGAACTCAAACATAAACAGTTGGCCTTGATGTCCCTTTTTTATTTATTTTTTGCATTGTTTTCTGTTTTCCTTTTTTCTCTTTAGTTAATATTCTTGGTTGTTGGTGCATTGGGGAGGTTCTTGGGGGTGGGGAATGGAATTCATTTTTTTAATTATTATTGGGGGGTGTGGGAGGGGTCTCAGATGGTTGAGGGGCAGTTATTGGGGAACTGTGGAGGGGAGGGATCTTGGAGGATTCGAGTCCCTGTTTTTGGCCTTGAGAGATTTGTCGACGTGCCCTTATGCAGGGCATTGACCCTGGATGCTTCTGTGTGTCGCCCTGAATGGGAGTCTGTTGGATGACTGGTGCGGTGTAGTTGTTGAGCGGCTTCACTGCATGTTTTGGATATTCAATAAAAAAAAGGTCAAATTAAAAGAACATGTAATAATGCTGAAATACCAATGAACTATCATCGGATGGGGCCACAGTGTCTCCTGACCCCTCCTGTCTCAGACTCCAGTATTTATGCTGCAGTAGTTTGTGTCGGGGGGCTAGGGTCAGTCTGTCACATCTGGAGTATTTCTCTTGTCTTTTCCGGTGTCCTGTGTGAATTTAAATATGCTCTCTCTAATTCTCTCTTTTTCTCTTTCTTTCTTTTTCTCTCGGGAGGACCTGAGCCCTAGGACCATGCCTCAGGACTACCTGACATGATGACTCCTTGCAGTCCCCAGTCCACCTGGCCGTGCTGCTGCTCCAGTTTCAACTGTTCTGCCTGCGGCTATGGAACCCTGACCTGTTCACCGGACGTGCTACCTGTCCCAGACCTGCTGTTTTCAACTCTCTAGAGACAGCAGGAGCGGTAGAGATACTCTCAATGATCAGCTATGAAAAGCCAACTGACATTTACTCTTGAGGTGCTGACTTGTTGCACCCTCGACAACTACTGTGATTATTATTATTTGACCATGCTGGTCATTTATGAACATTTGAACATCTTGGCCATGTTCTGTTATAATCTCCACCCGGCACAGCCAGAAGAGGACTGGCCACCCCTCATAGCCTGGTTCCTCTCTAGGTTTCTTCCTAGGTTTTGGCCTTTCTAGGGAGTTTTTCCTAGCCACCGTGCTTCTACACCTGCATTGCTTGCTGTTTGGGGTTTTAGGCTGGGTTTCTGTACAGCACTTTGAGATATCAGCTGATGTAAAAAGGGCTATATAAATACATTTTATTTTATTTGAAACTACACTAGCAAAGTTACATTTCTTGACCAAAATGTGTGTGCTTGAGTCAACTGTCTTACAGTAGTTGTATGGTAGTGGAAGAAGAAGTACATGCACCTTGTCCAGCTGTACCCAGAGGTGGTCTGTGATCTGCAGTGTCATCTCCTGTTCGTCGTAGTGTCTTTTCTGCAACAGCGGCGGCGCCAGCCTGAGAAGCTCCTCCTCCATAGTTTCGAAGAGGTCCTCCATGTCGCTGTGTTCCGTGGTTCCAAACTTCAGCAGCTGCTCCACCTCTGCCTCGTGTGACACCTCCAGCTTCAAATCAAACTTTATGCATTTAAAATCGCAAAACACAGTAAAACAATACGATGACATCTATAACAGTAATATCATTGATTGATTAAACGCCAAGCTCCAAAGGTGTGTTTTAAATGTGATTTGAAAACCTCAATTGTGCCCCCCCCATTACCTTGGGGTGGTAGCGCTTCTTCTCTGTGTAAGACACATGCTCCACCTTCACTGTCTGGATCTTGCGAGGCTCTCCGTTGCTCTCCAGCTTGAGATCTGACAACCTGCAGTGAGGCTGCAGCTGGAACTCTTTGAAGGGCTTCTCCAGTCCTTTCTCATAGTACATCTGGAGCACGCCTCCAGACAGCAGACGCAGGTAAATGGGGCCCCACTGTCGGGACGACATTCGGTTTTTCTTCTCTGGGATCCTCAGCATTAAAGACCAGCCGTCTCTCTTCTCGCTACGGAACAGACCGTGAGAGACGAAAGCTGGTGAAGGTCCCTCCTTGACCACCTCCCTGTCTCTTACTCCTCTCCTCCCCCCTCTATCCATCCCTACTCCTTCCTCTGTGTCATTGTCTTCCTCGGCCCGCAGCCCCTCCAGCTTGTGGCAGATGTAGGAGTAGGAGCTCTGGAGGTGGTCTGGTCGAGGAGGCTCGTTGCCGTCTTTCGTCCGGATGAAGAAGCGAGGCAGACTAGAACCTCCAGCCTCGGAGTCAGAAGATGAGCTCCCAGAGTCCACACTATGCCCACCAGCCCCCTCCCAGAATGGGTTGAAATGTCCTGGGTCCCCCTGGAAGGAGGGGAAGGTACTGGGGCCATCGGAGACGGAGACGTCACCCTGGGGATGTGTGGTGGTGCCGGTAGTGGTGGCCTGGTCTGGGCCAGGGGGAGAAGAAGAATAAGGCACAGAGGCAGAGGATGAACTGGAAAAACTACGGAAGAAATCGTGCTGATCCCAGGGCCTGCAATGGAAAGGTAACGCGCCAGTAGGAGGAACCTCCCTCACCGGAGTGCAAAGAGGAGTGTTGCAGGGCACACAGGAACTTCCATTGAGGTTAAAGTGCATTGTAGGGGAGCTGGATTCAAGGGAACTGCTGAAGATCCAGGATGGATCTCCCACTGGGGGCAGTATCAGCTTTAGTCCATTGGGACGGGGGATTGTCTTTAACCCTGTCGTTGTCACACTACCTGGGGCTGTCTTCAGGGGTGTAGAGGCAAAGGAAGTGGGTGAACTTGTCTTTGCCCCTGGTGACTTCAGGGGTGTTGAGGCCAACTTTGTCCCACTCTCTGGTATCTTCAAGGGGGTTGAGGCAAAAGAAGGAGACGTAGATGTTCTCCCCTCATCCTCGAAGGTCACCCAGTTTGGATTGTTCACGGAGCACATGGCTTTGGTTGTTTAGTGTCAAGGTTCAAGTCAGCACTTCCTGCTTCTGTTGTTGGCGTTATCCTCAGACTCCGCCACAGGGGTCTTCCCTTCTGAAACACTGAACAGAACATGGTCATAGATTAGAACACACAGTATCAGCAAATAATATTTTTCTGTAGAATCTACAGTTATTATATATTGATGCATTTGCTTTGAAAGATATCAGGCATCTCTTGTTTACACCAAGAAATTATCCTACAGTGTCCCCTAGTGAGCATTCTGGCCTAAGAGACATCTACAGTTAGTGTTGCCAGATAGGGTCGTTTCATAATCTACATTTGAGCTACTTTTAGTAGATTGGAGGGGGATTTTGGCTCAGTCAGTGCAGTTAGATGATGTCCCCTCTCAGCCAATCGGCGACATTACATTTCCCACATGACTGTTGGTTTAATTATTTAATGGCTGGTGTGTTGGTATGGTGGCGCGTTTCTTTTTTCCTTTTTATTTGTGGCAATTCAGCAAATAGCTCCATGTGGAAATATTTACAATAATGCACTTTGTGCTAGGAATAAATTCAAGTAAAATACATAAGAGGGGAGGAAAATTATATAGTACTGCTCTTTGCTGTGTCTAAGTGTCTTGTCAACCACACACACTCCATGTGTTCTCTCACTGGAATTGAGTAGGATAAATATAGAAGCACTGAATATGCTAGTGGACACTGCTGAGTAACATTTGGCTAAACGCTACAGCTGCAGCCTTGTTGAATGAAAAGGCAGAGAGGTACAGCTCTGCTCTGTCAGCCACTACCAGAGGAATTGGGGTCAATTTCAATTTGGGTTGAACTTCAGGCGTCAGCCCCCTCCTATTCAAAGGTGGTGAAATTTGGAATAAATTGGAGTTGGAATAAAATGTAGGGTTTTGGAACTTGTAGATAAATTGTGATGGATGAAAATACCATGCTCTGGTAGGAAATGTAGAAGATGGAACTGAATTGGAGGGATTGGGTGGAGGGGAACCCAAAGCCTGGGTAGGATTCAGGAAACGTGTCACTGGCACTCGAGCAGAGAACCAATCATCCTCTTTATTCGCCATCAGTATGAAGCCATCTGTGATAACTAGGCTGTGGAACACTGGAACAGCTGGTGTGAGGGTTCTGGATTATTTAACAGCTGGTGAGATATGAGGCACAGACACTACTGTGCTGTGGTGTAATGGGAATTGGAAAATCCAAGCATAATGAATGTCCTCATAGGACTTAATTAGTTACACCTCCATATACACACACACATATATATATATATATATATATACACTGCTCAAAAAAATAAAGGGAACACTTACATTGTGTTGTTTAACTCCAAGTCAATCACACTTCCGTGAAATCAAACTGTCCACTTAGGAAGCAACACTGATTGACAATAAATGTCACATGCTGTTGTGCAAATGGAATAGACAACAGGTGGAAATTATAGGCAATTAGCAAGACACCCCCAATAAAGGAGTGGTTCTGCAGGTGGGGATCACAGACCACTTTTCAGTTCCTATGCTTCCTGGCTGATGTTTTGGTCACTTTTGAATGCTGGCGGTGCTTTCACTCTAGTGGTAGCATGAGACGGAGTCTACAACCCACACAAGTGGCTCAGGTAGTACAGCTCATCCAGGATGGCACATCAATGCGAGCTGTGGCAAGAAGGTTTGCTGTGTCTGTCAGCGTAGTGTCCAGAGCATTGAGGCGCTACCAGGAGACAGGCCAGTACATCAGGAGACGTGGAGGAGGCCGTAGGAGGGCAACAACCCAGCAGCAGGACCGCTACCTCCGCCTTTGTGCAAGGAGGAGCAGGAGAAGCACTGCCAGAGCCCTGCAAAATGACCTCCAGCAGGCCACAAATGTGCATGTGTCTGCTCAAACGGTCAGAAACAGACTCCATGAGGGCCCGACATCCACAGGTGGGGGTTGTGCTTACAACCCAACACCGTGCAGGACGTTTGGCATTTGCCAGAGAACACCAAGATTGGCAAATTCGCCACTGGCGCTCTGTGCTCTTCACAGATGAAAGCAGGTTCACACTGAGCATGTGACAGACGTGACAGAGTCTGGAGACGCTGTGGAGAACGTTCTGCTGCCTGCAACATCCTCCAGCATGACCGGTTTGGTGGTGGGTCAGTCATGGTGTGGGGTGGCATTTCTTTGGAGGGCTGCACAGCCCTCCATGTGCTCGCCAGAGGTAGCCTGACTGCCATTAGGTACCGAGATGAGATCCTCAGACCACTTGTGAGACCATATGCTGGTGCGGTTGGCCCTGGGTTCCTCCTAATGCAAGACAATGCTAGACCTCATGTGGCTGGAGTGTGTCAGCAGTTCCTGCAAGAGGAAGGCATTGATGCTATGGACTGGCCCGCCCGTTCCCCAGACCTGAATCCAATTGAGCACATCTGGGACATCATGTCTCGCTCCATCCACCAACGCCACGTTGCACCACAGACTGTCCAGGAGTTGGCGGATGCTTTAGTCCAGGTCTGGGAGGAGATCCCTCAGGAGACCATCCGCCACCTTATCAGGAGCATTCCCAGGCGTTGTAGGGAGGTCAAACAGGCACATGGAGGCCACACACACTACTGAGCCTCATTTTCACTCGTTTTAAGGACATTACATCAAAGTTGGATCAGCCTGTAGTGTGGTTTTCCACTTTAATTTTGAGTGTGACTCCAAATCCAGACCTCCATGGGTTGATAAATTTGATTTCCATTGATTATTTTTGTGTGATTTTGTTGTCAGCACATTCAACTATGTAAAGAAAAAAGTATTTAATAAGATTATTTCTTTCATTCAGATCTAGGATGTGTTGTTTAAGTGTTCCCTTTATTTTTTTGAGCAGTGTATATATATACATATATACACACATATACATATATACACACATATACATATTATATATATATATATATATATATATATATATATATATATATATATATATATATATATATACACACACACACACACACACACACACACACATACATACATACATACATACATACATACATACATACATACATACATACATACATACATACATACATACATACATACATACATGCATACATACATACATACATACATACATACATACATACATACATACTACAAGACCAAAAGTATGTGGACACCTGCTTGTTGAACATCTCATTCCAAAATCATGGGCATTAATATAGAGTTGGTGCTGCCTTTGCTGCTATAACAGCCTCCACTCTTCTGGGAAGGCTTTCCACTAGATGTTGGAACATTGCTGCAGGGAAATGTTTCCATTCAGCCACAGGAGCATTAGTTAGGTTGGGCGCTGATGTTGAGTGATTAGGTCTGGCTCGCAGTCGGCATTCCAATTCATCCCAAAGGTGTTTGATGGGTTTGAGGTCAGGGTTCTGTGCAGGCCAGTCAAGTTCTTCCACACCAATCTCAACAAACCATTTATGTATGGACCTCGCTTTGTGCACAGGGGCATTGTCATGCTGAAACAGGAAAGGGCCTTCTCCAGATTTGTATGCTGCAGCATTAAGATTTCCCTTCACTGGAACTACGGGGCCTAGCCCGAACCATGAAAAACAGCCCCAGACCAGTAATCCTCCTCCACCAACCTTTACAGTTGGCACTATGTATTTGGGCAGGTAGCGTTCTCCAGCCATCCGCCAAACCCAGATTTGTCCGTCGGACTGCCAGATGGTGAAGCGTGATTCATCAATCCAGAAAATGCGTTTCCAATGAGTCCAATGGCGGCGAGCTTTACACCATTCCAGCTGACGCTTGGCATTGCGCATGGTGATCTTAGGCTTGTGTGCGGCTGCTCGGCCATGGAAACCCATTCCATGAAGCTCTCGACGAACAGTTCTTGTGCTGACGTTGCTTCCAGAGGCTGTTTGAAGCTTGTTAGTGAGTGTTGCAACTGAGGACAGGCGATTTGTACGTGCTTCAGCACTCTGCGTTCCCGTTCTGTGAGCTTGTGTGGCTTACCACTTCGTGGCTGAACCGTTGTCGCTCCTAAACGTTTTCACTTCACAATTACAACACTTACAGTTGAACGGGGCAGTTCTAGCAGTGCGTAAATTTGACAGACCTTTTGGAAAGGTGTCATCCTATGACGGTGCCGTGCTGAAAGTCAATGAGCTCTTTAGTATGGCCATTCTACTGCCAGTGTTTGTCTATGGAGATTGCATGGCTGTGTGGTCTATTTTTATACACCTGTCTGCAACGGGTGTGGCTGAAATAGCCAAATCCACTCATTTGAAGGGGTGTCCACATACTTTTGTATATATAGTGTACTGTAAACCTCATTCCCAGACTAATTGCTAGAGAAAGAGCCAGATGGTGGAAAAATCTAATACAATGATTACTGCATAGCCTATTATGTGGTAGCAGTTTCTTAAGAGCTGTGGAAATATAGCCTGGTCCCAGATCTGATTTGCAAGACATCACTAACAGATCTGGGACCAGGCTATTTCGAAATATAGGCTAGTACATTATCCTGAGCTCTGATGTCATTCATGTCCTCCACCCTAGCCTCGACCCCAGCTGTTAAAGATTTCCAAGTTAGAGAATATGTCAGAATGGAGAGCAGACACGCTGTAATCAACATACCATCTAGCAATTGATTCCCAGTCAACCTCAGCGGCCAATTGTGCCTTGGCTGTGACACCCTGGCAACACTGCTCTTGCCAGCAGCAACAGCAGCAGCAATGACAGTAGTAACATCCAGACAGAGGCAGATCAACTGGTTTCAATCTGTATCTGTCACAGCCACCGACCTCACCACAGAGATAGAGGCCTAACTTACATTACATTTACCACAGTCAATGGGTTAAATGTAGTAGGGCAAGGTTCCCTTGATGCTATAACGAAGTCTATGGATGGAGCTCAGGGGCTGTAGGAACCCAAGGGAGCATCTCAGAGTAGGAATGCTGATCTAGGATCAGTTTTTCATTTTAGATCATAATGAATCAACGGGTATGTTTATTTTACAAATAATTTCCTGCAATTCTACAGTTTGACATGACTTAAAATACCCCTCTAGAGGCATAATGAGGGGTATTTTGAAAACAGTATAAGTGGAAAGAAAACCACTAACTTCCTGCATTTCAACACGTTTTGCCATAGGGCAGAGAATTTTTTTTACTGTTTTATAGCTGATCTCATGCTATTCACCACATTTTGTCATGAAGATTAGACATCATTTTGTAGTTTTAAAGTTCATTTCCTTCTACTCTACACATTTTGTCATGAGACAGAGACAATGTTGCAGTTTAAGTAACTTTCCAGTGAAAATCTCACTTTTAAAAGTTAATATTCTCTTAACTCATACCCAAATAATGTTGTTGACTCCTCTTATACTCGTGTTTTGTGGCCAACACATAAGTTGGAGGGGGAAAAAAACACTTAAAAAGCCCCACCTCAAACGTGTATCTCAAACAGACACTTTAAAAAATGCTTGCTATCTCCTGAGGATGATGTCATCCTCCTGAGCAGGATGAGCTGGCCAATCAGTGGTCTACTGACATTAATATTTTTTATGACCGCTATATACGCCCACACCATTCTGTTGTTGGGGTTCACCCACACCATTCCTACACAGAAAAGCTGCTTTTGAACATACTTAATTACAATTTTTTTGTAAAGAACTATTTTACTCATATTGTAGTTAATTATGTCATATTTCATAGAAATCTGGAAACACTGGACAGTTACTTTAAAGGTTGACTTTGGTCAAAAACAACTCCTTTAAACTGTATAACTGATCAATGCACCATCATACCAGGTCATTTAATGCTTAAAAACAAAAAAAAAGTTAGGAATAAGATATTTCGCTACAGAAGTGTAATTTCTTACTGATTTCTACAGCTTCCGCCCAAAAACAAATCCTGTGAAATAACATCAACACATACTGGAGAAGTTGCTGTCTAGCTACAAGTGGCTAGCTTAGCTAACAAACTAGCTACATCGGTCATGGCTTGCATGAGAGCTGGGTCATTAAAATGAGGACCATCCTCTCCCTCCTTCTTATGGACTCACTGATCTAGCAGTGCTTCAATAACCTTGTAGACGACAGGCTAAGTAAGCAATGGATCCAGCAGTGCTTCAGCCTTAAAGTCACATTCTCCAATTGTTCCTGCTGTTTAATGGTCATTTAAATTAATCCCATTGATTCAGGCCTGTTGAAATGACAGAATGTGGACTTTAGGGAGGAAGAACCTTGTATTGAGGCTAACTGAACCTTGCTCCAGTCTAATGCTGGCAACTCCTGCAGTTCACTTCCAAACAGTACTGCCACCTCCATCAGCCTGTTCCAAAGAGATGGAGCAGAGAAATACCCTGGTCCTAGATGTATTGTCACGCTAGCAGGAGTTCTGACCAGGCTAGCAGCAGGGGGAATGAAAGGTTACTAAATCTACAAAGGCAGAAAAGAACAGACATTCTAATCATTCCTAAGGGACAGAGCAGCATGCACACAGGAAATACCAGCCTGCTCTCTACTGCTTCTGCACAAACATACACCATATATACACACACACACACACACACACACACAGAGCAAACATCAACTCAATGTCAGTCTCGGTCAATGGGTTCACATACACTGTAAATGACAGTGATTACACTGTACTGTACACTACCGTTCAAGAGTTTGGGGTCACTTAGAAATGTCCTTGTTTTTTAAAGAAAATCACATTTTTGTCCATTAAAATATAAAATTGATCAGAAATACAATGTAGGCATTGTTAATGTTGTAAATTACTATTGTAGCTGGAAACGGCAGATTGTTAATGGAATATCTACATAGGCGTACAGAGGCCCATTATCAGCAACCATCACTCCTGTGTTCCAATGGCACGTTGTGTTAGTTAATCATTAGAAAACCCGTTTGAAATTGTTAGCACAGCTGAAAACTATTGTTCTGATTTAAAAAGGCAATAAAACTGGCCTTCTTTAGACTAGTTGAGTATCTGGAGCATCAGCATTTGTGGGTTCGATTACAGACTCAAAATGGCTAGAAACAAAGACCTTTCTTCTGAAACTCGTTAGTCTATTCTTGTTCTGAGAAATAATGGCTATTCCATGTGAGAAATTGCCAAGAAACTGACGATCTGGTACAACACTGTGTACTACTCCCTTCACAGAACAGCGCAAACTGGCTCTAACCAGAATAGAAAGAGGAGTGGGAGGCTCCGGTGCACAACTGAGCAAGAGGACAAGTATATTAGATTGTCTAGTTTGAGAAACAGACGCCTCACAAGTCCTCAACTGGCAGCTTCATTAAATAGTACCCGCAAAACACCAGTCTCAACGTCAACAGTGAAGAGGCGACTCTGGGATGCTAGCCTTCTAGGCAGAGTTCCTCTGTCCAGTGTGTGTTCTTTTGCCCATCTTAATATTTTCTTTTTATTGGCCAGTCTGAGATATGGCTTTTTCGTTGCAACTCTGCGTAGAAGGCCAGCATCCCGGAGTCGCCTCTTCACTGTTGACGTTGAGACTGGTGTTTTGCGGATACTATTTAATGAAGCTGCCAGTTGAGGACACAAAATGTAATCTGTGTCCGGAAACCACCCCTTACTATATGAAACTCTTTTGTCGGCATGTAGCCTAGCGGTTAAGATAGTTGGGCCAGTAACAAAGTTCACTGGTTGAATCCCCGAACCGACTAGGTGAAAAATCTGCCGACGTGCCCTTGAGCAAGGCACTTAACCCTAATTGCTCATGTAAGTTGCTCTGGATAAAAGTGTCTGCTAAATGACTAAAATGTAAATGTTGTAAGGGCAAGCATCCTCAGTGGTCTAATTAAGAAGAAGTATATGTTCATAATGTTCGCATGATATGATAGCTCGCTTTCCAGTAATGTTTGTCTCACATGATATAAATCATCCTTTTATAATGACTTGAAGTGGGAGAAAGACAGCCCTTGTCCCCATGAATCAAGATATTGTGAGACGCCAAGTCCAAAGCACCTACAAGATAGCTATTGAACTTTTTAACTCTAGGTTATGTATTTTCTGGCAGAGATTCTTTCCAAACAGTCACAAGACAATGACTTGATGAGTGAGAGACAAAAAAGCCGAATTTAGAAAAGAGATGAGACTTCCCTTGTTAAATAAAGAACTGTCTGGTTGTCTAGTCTTTAAAACTATGTCAGACACTTGCTGCAGAAGTGAGTTGAGTGAGTCACAAACCGATTTATTTTCTTACTTGATCCATAGCTATTCCTACTTGCATCCATAGCTTTGTCTATGAATTATTTGAGAGTGGTAACATTTCTCCAGCCCCATCACTCAGCTGTTTATCAAAACAAGTGGTCATATTCCAGATTGCCCCTTTAAAGGTTGTCATCGTGACCTTATTTAACGTGTTCAGCCAGTGGAAATGTACATGAATGCCTATTAGACTACTGTCTTCTTGAGCGTTTTATAGTATCGTATTTGCTTCCGAACTTTGAAAGAATACTTAATAGCAGAATAAACAATGTAATCTGGAATCAAATACTCCCTGCTATGACTAAAGAAGAGATTCATGCCCCCTACAAGTGCTGCTGTGCCCTGCTATGCCCCCTGCTACTTTGCTGAATTCACGCATTTCAACAGGGAATAAAATATAGTTCCTACAGTACCTTTGCAAAAACGGTGTCGTTTGTGAAGTTCTGGGTATTCTTATGATGTCTTTTTCCATCTTGATTATGACCAAATGTAAACAGAGTGTTGATGTAAACATAAGATAAACACTCTATGATCCGTAGATCTTGATAATGCCTTTATAGCCATCAGTGTTGACCCTGTGCTGACACCGTGTCCTCTAGACGTCCCACAGGCAACTTAGATCAGCATGGCTTGATTAGAACAAATCAATGACTTGATAAAAGGGCCAATCTGCAGGTCGAATGAAAACAAAGGGGACACAGCTGAGGGATGGCGCTGGAGAAATGTAACCACTCAAACTCCTGAACAGATCAGCTTTAATATTGCCGATATACTGAACAAAAATACAAACGCAACATGTAAAGTGTTGGTCCCATGTTTCATGAGCTGAAATAAAAGATCCCAGAAATGTTCCATATGCACAAAAAGCTTATTTCTCGCAACTTTTCTACACAAATTTGTTTACATCCGTTTTAGTGAGCATTTCTCCTTTGCCAAGATAATTAATCCACCAGACAGATGTGGCATATCAAGAAGATGATTAAACAGCATGATCATTACACAGGTGCACCTTGTGCTGGGGGCAATAAAAGGTCACTCTAAAATGTGCAGTTTTGTCACACAACACAATGCCACAGATGTCTCAAGTTGAGGGATCGTGCAGTTGGCATGCTGACTGCAAGAATGTCCACCAGAGCTGTTGCCAGAGAATTTAATGTTCATTTCTCTACCATAAGCTGCCTCCAACGTCATTTTAGAGAATTTGGCAGTATGTCCAACCAGCCTCACAACCGCAGACCACATGTAACCACGCCAGCCCAGGACATCCACATCCGGCTTCTTCACCTGCGGG
The DNA here is from genome assembly GCF_901001165.1 of Salmo trutta. Lineage (NCBI taxonomy): Eukaryota > Metazoa > Chordata > Actinopteri > Salmoniformes > Salmonidae > Salmo > Salmo trutta. The sequence goes on along the minus strand of NC_042966.1, from coordinate 29,820,146 downwards.
ATCATCTGATACCAGCCACCTGGACAGCTGATGAAACTGTGGGTATGCACAACCAAATAATTTTTGCACAAACTGTCAGAAACCGTCTCAGGGAAGCTCATCTGCATGCTCATCGTCCTCACCAGGGTCTTAACTGACTGCAGTCCGGCGTTGTAACCGACTTCAGTGGGCAAATGCTCATCTTCGATGGCCACTGGCACGCTGGAGAAGTGTGCTCTTCACGGATGAATCCCAGTTTCAACTGTACCGGGTAAATGGCAGACAGTGCCTATGGCGTCGTGTGGGCGAGCGGTTTGCTGATGTCAACGTTATGACAGATTGCCCCATGGTGGCATTGGGGTTACGGTATGGGCAGGCATAAGCTACAGACAACAAACACAATTGCATTTTATCGACGACAATTTGAATGCACAGAGATACCGTGATGAGATCCTGAGGCCCATTCATCCACTGCCATCACCTCATGTTTCAGCATGATAATGCACGGCACCATGTCACAAGGATCTGTACACAATTCCTGGAAGTTGAAAATGTCCCAGTTCTTCCATATCCTGCATACTCACCAGACATATCACATATTAAGCATGTTTGGGATGCTCTGGTTTGACGTGTACGACAGCGTGTTCCAGTTCCAGACAACATCCAGCAACTTTGCACAGCCATTGAAGAGTGGGACAACATTCCACTGGCCACAATCAACAGTCTGATCAACTCTATGCAAAGGACATGTGTCGTGCTGCATGAGGAAAATGGTGGTCACACCAGATACTCACTGGTTATTTGATCCAGAAGTAAACTAACGGACAAGAATACTTCTATTTACAGCTATTTTCCCTTATATCTATGGTATCTGTAGTTAAATAATTATACCTATTCCTAATTTCCTCTTCAAGTGCTTGATTTTCACCCATAGCGGCCAATCCACCATCATTCTGATCTTAACCCCAACCCTCCGATGTCCACACATTAGCCCATCTTTCCCAGTATAATGCCATTTTGCAATTTCCTTTTGCAATACATCCCTCCATTTTACTATGATGTCTTACAAGGGTCCTGAACCTCCCTATTTGTAAAATGTCTTCCGATATTGCCCTAAAACTACATACTTTACCCAAGAGTATAATGATATTTCCCATTGACTGATCGTGGTTTTTCAGATCCCCCTAACAATACAGTTTTCAGGTCCATCTGAACCCTGATATTATGACATAACCATTCCTGGACCTGACTCCAAAAGACAGCAACTGATGGACAGTGCCAGAAAATATTTTCTATTGATTCTGTTTCCTCGTGGCAAAGTCTACACAAGGCTGACTTTTCAATGCCCCATATATTTTTATATATATATAAAAAATGTTTTGGAAATGTAACCTTTATTTAACTAGGCAAGTCAGTGAAGAACAAATTCTTATTTACAATGACGGCCTACCACGGCCAAACCCGGACAATGTTGTGCCAATTGTGCGCCGCCCTATGGGACTCACAATCACGGCCGGATGTGATACAGCCTGGATTCAAACCAGGGACTGTAGTGACGCCTCTTGCACTGAGATGCAGTGCCTTAGACCGCTGTGCCACTCTGGAGCAAAGGATCTTAATTTGAGCCAGTTTGCTACAGCAGGAAAATAATCCAGCAGCAACAGGAAATGTGAAATATTATGTGGATTATATTTAATGACCATTCTTGTAGGGGTTTATGCATTTTTCAGAAGGGAACATTTCATATTGGAAATTAAACTTCAGAAGCCTTTTAAAACCTCAAATAATATGTTACAAGTTAATACAAGTTAAATATTTCCTGCATTTAAGGAAAGTAATCCTGCAACAGGGTGATCAAATTCAGATCCTACATTTAAGTTACAACTACTATTGTTTATCAACCAATAAATGCTTAGCAGGCACTATGTGTGGACACCATCCTGCTTTAAAAGCGTCTCTGCTATAGCTGACGTATTGCTTTTGAGTGACATAAGCCAAGTCTATATGTCCAGTGTACAAGAATGTATATTTGAGTGGCATCTGACCTAGTGGTTTGAAGATTGACATATAATGAGACAACAAAATGCTGCATTTTGGTCCTACGGCATCCTTCTGTGAAACGGTGCATAGCGACAATCGTTGTTTTTCCATGTTTTGCTACAACGCAGACTGTGCATTGGTCTCGGTAACAATTCAACCGTGCTGTGATCGTCCATGACTCATTACCGCCGGAGGAACTCTGGTCTCAACATCAGGACAGGAACGATGTTGTTTTGCAATGCAATGTCACGAAAGGAGAATGAGGCTATCCTACCAGTGCATTTGTTGTATTGTCATTCGACCTATGACTTTCGTTGTAGTTTGTCAGCAAAGAATGACAGTTTTTTTTTTTAAATGGTTAATTATATGCTACCGTTATAAACGCAAATTCCACTCGTGGTCAAGATTTGCCACTAAGAATATAATACCATTTTTATAGAATAAACAACTTTGCACAGTGTGTGGTAACAAGTTGTCCCCAAAACAGAAGTTAGCTATTGTTGTAGCCTTGCTTGCTTCTTCTACAGTAGGTTGTTTTGACGGAGCAAGGAGATGGAAGTTGTCAATTGACTCTGGTGGAAACTTGCAACGAAACAAAAAAATACTCACGTTCTACACAAATCCCGAAATAACAACAATCAGGTCATGATTCTTATTTTCCGTTAAAACAGTATAAATCCCAAAATGCGAGGCCGACAGGTTTCTCTCAAAATGGCAGAGGGAGAGAGAAAATGCAGCCGATTTGCCTCCCGTTAACGGGACGTCCCTGCTAGAGAAGTGAAGTGGAGCGAGTGAAGGAATGAACGGAGGATGCCCATATTCTCCTCCCACATCTCATCTGGCCGAATGATGACGATGCTTTTGGTGTGACAGGGAGTTTGTTTTTGCCAATGTTATGAGTGGCCGGTGAAGTAGACAAAGCTTATGGTTTGACTACAATAACACACGATAAAACATCAGGCTGCAATGTTGCGAGCGCAAAGAGCCATTAGCCCACTTCAACATTACGAGTAGATAGCCTAGTTGGAAGCTTTATGAATATAATCTTTTTTTGTTGATTTCCACCATCTAAGTAAAACGGTAATGAATAAGTAGTAAAGCACATTCTAGAAATTCTGACTCTTTTTTTACGTTCCAGGTGAGACATTTAGAAGTTGGATTAGGACAAGGACAGGGTTGTCTGTCAAAGAACCTCGTTCCACCCCAGTCAACTCACTCACACACTGATTAGGACAAGGTTGCCTGTCAATGAACCTCTTCCCTAGCCCTGTCAACTTGTTTACATCACAGTAGGCTAGGCCTAGTTACAAGCTATGAAGACTGGAGAGACTATAAATTATGACCAAAGAGAAAAATCTGAAGTGAGAGAGATTTGAGCGGAGATGGAGAGTTAGAGCTGAATTCTGGCAGACATGTTCATATGACTCCATGATAAAAAAGGGTGGTGGTTCACACAGTGACAGAGGTCTGATGCTAGGGTGGGACAATAAGGCGTGGTTGACTAGAGATTACTCACCAAGGGAGGGGTCAGCGGTAGGATGGGAGATAATTAAAGAGTTGAAGATAACTGTCATTGAAGTGCTTTCATCTGGAGCTGGTCCAGACAAGAATCACACTCACTTACACACACACACACACACAAGCAAGCAAAAGTACACGCATGCAAAAGGGGCACTCTCGCACACACAAACACACTAAATTAAACCAATATCAACACAAACTGAAGTGGTTTTCCTCTGTTCCCCGGGCGCCGAAGACGTGGTTGTCGATTAAGGCAGCTCCCTGCACCTCTGATTCAGAGGGGTTGGGTTAAATGCGGAAGACATTCAGTTGTACAACTAACTAGGTCTCCCCCTTTCCTTTCTGTTCTGTGTGATAAAAGATGAGTGGAGGAGGGGGGATAAACGGGATAACATAGCACTTTTCACAGAGAGGAGGAGGAGGATGGCTATGGGGTTATGGCCAACCTTCAGCCTAACACAATACAAGGTAATTTTGCCCCTTGGGAACAGACCCAAAATGAACACAATGCAAACAGAGAGAGGTAGTATTTGGATGAGAACATTGTCACAGAGAGAGTAAAGGTGGTAGTTGGATGAGAACAATTAGTCAGAGAGAGAGAAGAGAGGTAGTAGTTAGATGAGGACATTCAAACAGAGAGAGAAGAGAGGTAGTAGTTAGATGAGGACATTCAAACAGAGAGAGAAGAGATGTAGTAGTTGGATGAGAACATTCAGTCACAGAGAGAGAAGAGAGGTAGTAGTTAGATGAGGACATTCAAACACAGAGAGAGAGAAGAGAGGTAGTAGTTGGATGAGAACATTCAGTCAGAGAGAGAGAAGAGACGTAGTAGTTGGATGAGAACATTCAGTCAGAGAGAGAGAAGAGACGTAGTAGTTGGATGAGAACATTCAGTCAGAGAGGGAGCAGAGACGTAGTAGTTGGATGAGAACATTGTCACCGAGAGAGAGAAGGGCGGCAGGTAGCCTAGTGTTTAGAGTGGTGGGCCAGTAACCGAAAGGTTGCTGGATCGAATCCCCGAGCTGACAAGGAAAAAATATGTAGTTAAGCCCCTGAGCAAGGCAGTTAACCCACTGTTCCCCGGGCGCCGAAGACATGGATGTCGATTAAGGCAGGCCCCCGCACCTCTCTGATTGAGGGGTTGGGTTAAATGCGGAAGTTGAATACGTTTCAGTTGAATACATTCAGTTGGACAACTGACTAGGTATCCCCCTTTCCCTAGTTGTTGGATGAGAACATTCAGTCACAGAGAGAAAAGAGAAGTAGTAATTGGATGAGAACATTTAGTAAGAGATGGAGAGGACAGAGCGAGGAGTATTTGGATGAGAACACCCAGTCACAGTGGGCCAAGGGCAGACTGACAACACGAATGTGATCAGGGTTTATCCTGTTCTTTGCTGAAGAAGTAACAGTGCAGCTGGCAACAGAAGTCTGTAAGGTCCATCATCCTGGAACTGCCAACTATTATTATGGGTGAGTAAATGGGTGGTAGTGTATGAGTGGTTGCAAAAGCTCTGACGAGAGCCTTGAGGCCGATAGGTAAAGCTTATTAAAGAGCAGTGATACTAGCAAGATCAGTGTGCAGGTTTCTTCTTTTTTCTCATATTATTCAACCATGCACCTGCAACAAAAATAGCTCAGATGTGCGAGTGGCTTTTGAAATGTGCTTGTGTATGAGTGAAAGAGTGTTTGATTATTGCTGCTAGTGTTGCCTGAATTCTTTGGGATTGGGAACATTTTGGACATAGTTAACAAGTTTGTTTGCCATATAACATTGGAAGTTAACTTCATAAATCTACAGTAGCTTGTCAACATATCCTGAAAAATTCTGAAGTTTTCAACTCTGTGGTACGTCATCAATGTACTAGTAGTACTAACACACAAAATTATATTGAGCTCTTTATTATTCATTTCTTATGTGCAATCTGTTGGTCAGTCAGATTACATTGTTTTACAAGTTTCAGTAGTGAAGGGCATGTTGGCAAACCTCTTGAATTCTCATCATTTAATAGATCCACTGGCAGATATAATAGAGATCTTGTTATTGGTTAACCTGGTGGCTTAACTGAACACGTAAGAACCAGTCAAAACCTGTCAGAAGCATCCAAACTCGTCAAAACCAATTTTCGGTCTAAACCGTCCACAGGATAAAATTGTTTTATTTGCCACTATATATATATATATATATATATATATATATAAAATCTCACTAGAACACACAAGCAAGAAGAGTCCAGAAGTGTGTTAAGTAGGTACAAAATGGAAGAAAATGTTCCAAAACTGGGTGAAACAGCATTTTCCATTGCTAAAAGTTTTGCTACAGTGTACCCCAATGAACACGATCTTGCTGTTAATTGTAAACAGTTTAGAGAAGTCATTACACATTTCCAGACAAGGGGTTGACTAGCTTGCCAACATGCCGATAATACAATTGTAAAGCGCCGTACACAAACAGTGATACAGTCTCACGAGTTCCAAGAGAGTGGACCTTTCTGCGTGTGTATTGCCTTTCAATAGACATATTTCCAAATATCTCAAACCCAATAATCAAAAAATAAATGCCGGTGAGTGATTGATTACCTTGATGTTTCTTATCTTTTTCATTGATCATTAACCAGTCATTTCATTTGGTCATCATGGAAATTAGACATTTGAAACCGTAGAATGAATGCCTTTGTTTTCTAGTATATTACTTTTAAAAAGTACACAATACAATAAATGTACATTGAATGATTCAAAAGGAGTATTATATTCACAACCCTTTTTCATCAATACATAACATGGGTTTGGAGACTGTGGTGCTACACATACTATGTCCCAAATGGCACCACATTATTCCCTATATAGTGCACTACTTTTGACCAGGGTCCATAGGGCTCTGTTTAAAAGTAACGCACTATTCGGGAATAGGGTGCCATTTGGGATGCAGACATAGTTCTCCTCAGTGCACATCCACACTACAGAAACATCACAAACGGTCACCATTTTATGAACTCTGAACTCTACCTTAGGCCTAGTTCAGAACAGCGCAACATTACAGAACGTTTAGTTCAGATAGCAATATCACATAGAACAGTTCTGTCATGTTAGAACTGATTGGGGAATCGAGACAGATCTATTGTATGTCACTTCATTTCTATCTGCATCGTCACATTCTTTACGTTTCACCTCACGGAATACACCCCTGGACGACTTCCAAAATGGCACACTATTCCCTATATAGTGCACTACTTTTTTACCAAAGCAATTGCACTAAATATGGAATTAGTCTGCCATTGGGACATAGACAAGGGCTATCTCCACCCTCTGGCTAGTAAGGTCATCAATGCTACATGAGTGTATGGATTCTTCCATCCGTTCTAGAGGATAGATGGGATATCTAGTTAAGGGAATGTGTGTGTGTCTGTTTCAGGCTTTCGGTTAAGCGCGAAGCCTGGGCGTCAGAGGCTAGTGTGTGTCTAATTAATTGGTCACTCATTCCTTGATTTAATCTGGGGCAGCCCTTCTTCAAACAGAAGACTGTGGTAAACATAACAGTCCCTCACAAATCACAACATTTGCACAGATTCTCTCTCACTGAAACTAAAAACCATCTAATAAAACATGGAAAGATTAAATTATTTTCTGTTCCACTCAAAGCCTGGCACGAAAGTCAAGAGTCACAGTATCAGACAGACATTCTCTTACATAATGAAAACCCACAGTCAGTCAGGCACGCAAACACATTCTCACTTGCTCAAATTTTATTTTACCTTTATTTAACTAGGCAAGTCAGTTAAGAAAAAATTCTTATTTTAAATGACGGCCTAGGAACAGTGGGTTAACTGCCTTGTTCAGGGGCAGAACGATAGATTTGTACCTTGTCAGCTCGGGGATTCAAACTTGCAACCTTTCAGTTACTAGTCCAACGCTCTAACCACTAGGCTACGCTGTCGCCCCAATCATGTATGATCTCCTCTTCCCACTTAATAGAAATGTCTGTCATTCCTACGCTTAGCAGAGATAGGAGAGAGAGAAAGACACAGTAACCATGAGGGCCTGGTGGTCTTCATTCCCTGACTTTAGTGAGCATCCATGACCTCACTAGGATTTTTTATTTTTTTTCCTTAATCTTTCCTCTACTTCCCTCAAACCAAAGGTCAAATGGTCAAGCAGTTGTCAGTCTGCCCTCCATCACACGTTAGGAAGCACTTTACACAAGTCATTATCTGTGTCAATCAGAAATACACATTAGATAAACTGCTTATTTCTGGTTAAGCAGAGTGGTATCAGAGACACCCCCAATAGCCCACCCTCTGATAGAGGAGAAGTTAACAGGGTCCTCCATCTTGGGGTGCTGGGAGCTGACAGGACTGTAGTGGTTGGGTTGTCCCATAGTAAAGCACAGTCCAGGGTGCTCTGCCGATCCAAAATGGAGCAAGTTTCCCAACAGACTTTCCTACCGACTCTTCTTCAGGAGTTTGGAGTTTCCCTGGAAAAGGCAGGAGGGGTTAAGTTACATATAACACATGGTAAACCAAGACTCACAATGCATTTTTGAATTAAAATTAAAGTGATAACGCAAAAGCAGGAGCGCTAGTCCTAGTATCAACACTTCTGTTTTGGTACTGTAATCTGGAGATCGGAATTGCATTTTTTGAATACGATTGTGGTGTTAGTATGTGACCACTCATGAAAGAAACCACATGAATGTGTCTTGACTTTGAAATATTGTTAGTTCCATTCTAGAGTTTCACTCACAGCTAATCATGTCATCAGTTTATTTCTTTACACTTGGATTGTATTCAGGTTGAAAAGGCTTGTGGTGGCTGCCAAGTGTTGCCATTCACACACAATAGCTTGGGTTGATGAAATCCATACCCTCAGAACGTATACACACACACCTCATCTCAGAAGTGTTTTAAGAGAAGTGGGTTTTAACAGAAGGCCTCTCCCTCGACTTCAACAGCCCAGCCAAACAGTAATGAATTTCTCAGATGTCAGCCTCTGACTCCAGCAGGTGCTTTTCCTATTAGACCCTTCTGTGCCCCCCCCCCCCCCCCATCAGACCCTGCTGTGCCCCCCGCCCCCCATCAGACCCTGCTGTGCCCCCCCCATCAGACCCTGCTGTGCCCCCCCTTATCCCCCACTGGCACATCCCAGCTCCCCTCAGAATGGATAGTAGTTTGTTACTGGGTTATGTCTATATCAGCATAACCTGACCTAGTACTGCTTCTCTTGTTGTGTGGGCCAGTGAGTGAAATGTTTTATTGAACCTTAACTTATCAAGGTTAGTCTCAATGAGATAAAATCTGTTTTGCAAGAGAGACCTCATCAATATAGTAGCAGTCGACAGAGTATGTAGGAAGTGAGGAATGTGTGAGGGGACTCTATACTTTGCTGCCCAGTTTGAGTGTGTCGATCTCCTCTCTCTGTTTGCTGAGAGTCTCGTTCATGCTGCACAGGTGGTCGCTCATCATACTGAGCTGTTCCTTGTAACTCCTCTTGGTCGTGGCCAGTTCATCCTGAAAGACAAGGAACATGTTGTGGCTAGGTAGAGCCAATGTTTATTTAAAGGACTTAAAAAAATATATTTAAAAAATGCCCAACTTTATATTCATAATCTCCAGCACCACCCAAACATCAACATATGTGAAAATGACACGTCTGTTTTGTAGTAAAAAAATAGAGGAAAATGACAACCAACTATCGTCCTCTTTTTTACTCCGAAACGCACAATTTTCACATGTTGATGTGGTGCTGGAAATGAATATGAAGATGACCATTTTTATTTGTTCAAGGTTAAAGTTAATTTGCCATGTTTACTGAATACATGGGAATCCTACTTTCTAAATCCTACTTAAAGCAAAAAAATGTCAGAACAAATACAAACAAATATAAAGCTGATTGGATCTGGGATATGCTGGTTTCTTTCAGTCAGGCAGTTAGACAACAGATGTTGTTGTTTACCTGGAGACGTGTGATGTTCTGATTGGCCAGTTTGACCTCCTCCGTCAGAGTCTCCCGTGACTTCTCTGCGATAGCCAGACGCTTGGCCAGGGCTCGACACTGAGGGTGGGAAGTTACAACACAGGAGATAGAGAATAAACAAACCTACAAAATCTAACATATCTACAGATGATCACTTCAACTAATGGGAAGTCACAACATGGGATGCTCTTCACTAAAACTATTTAAATATAGGCCTACATGATGTCTGGGTTTGAACTGAACGGACTCTGCTACAGTAAAGTGTGACTTTGTGAGGGAGATTCTAAGTCACTACTTCCAGTTCCCCATCTGTCAGGAGGAATCATACTGCTGTGATGCATGGCACGGAGGGTTGACATGTGGCAGTAAGTCAATACTACATACTAACGTCACATGGCTATCTTTAGATTTGGCTAACTAAAGTTGTTATGCTAATTTCATGCCAATGTAGATGCATGTATATATATATAAAAAAAGAGTAACTATTCTAGATTAGACAACTAAAATATATATATATATATATATATATATATATATATACACTAGTGTAGTTCTGGAACAGTGCACACCAGTGTAAAAATGTAATGATTTCTCTGTGAGCACACCTGTGTCCGTCCAGCTGGAAATACAGGATGGAATAGAAAGAGCGGATCGAGAGAACCGAAAGAGGAAGAGAAAAAAACAAAAGGGGAAATTTCCTCCTTAGGGAAACAAGGTATGACCACAGTATAGTCAACTGTTGCCGTTTCCATTTCCCTTGGAACAAGACGTATAGGACTGATGTAGGTTACCAAAATAGCAGCAGGAACATATACATGTACAGTGCCTTCTGAAAGTATTCAGACCCCTCGACTTTTTGTTACGTTACAGCCTTATTCTAAAATGGATTACATTTTTTAAAATCCTCAGTAATCTACACACAATACCCCATAATTACAAAGCAAAAACTGGTTTTTAGAAATGTTTGCAAATGTATTAAAAATAAACAGAAATACATAAGTATTCAGCTCAGGTGCATCCTGTTTCCATTGATCATCCTTGAGATGGTTCTACAACTTGATTGGAGTCCACCTGTGGTAAATTCAATTGATTGGACATGATTTAGAAAGGCACACACCTGTCTATATAAGGTCCCACAGTTGACAGTGCACGTCAGAGCAAAAACCAAGCCATGAGGTCGAAGGAATTGTCTGTAGAGCTCCGAGACAGGATTGTGTCGAGGCACAGATCTGGGGAAGGGTACCGAAACATTTCTGCAGCATTGAAGGTCCCCAATAACACATTACCATCCATCATTCTTAAACGGAAGAGGTTTGGAACCACCAAGACTCTTCCTAGAGCTGGCCACCCGGCCAAACTGAGCAATCGGGGGAGAAGGGCCTTGGTCAGGGAGGTGACCAAGAACCTGATGGTCACTCTGACAGAGCTCTAGAGTTCCTCTGTTGAGATGGGAGAACCTTCCAGAAGGACAACCATCTCTGCAGCATTCCACCAATCAGGCCTTTATGGTAGAGTGGCCAGACGGAAGCCACTCCTCAGTAAAAAAATGCACATGACAGCCCACTATGAGTTTGCCAAAAGGCACCTAGAGACTCTCAGACCATGAGAAAGAAGATTCTCTGGTATGATGAAACTGAGATTTAACTCTTTGGGCTGAATGCCAAGCATCACATCTGGAGGAAACCTGGCACCATCCATACGGTGAAGCATGGTGGTGGCAGCATCATGCTGTGGGATTGTTTTTCAGAGGCAGGGACTGGGAGACTAGTCAGAATCGAGGAAAAGATGAACGGAGCAAAGTACAGAGATCCTTGAAAACCTGCTCCAGAGCTTTCAGGACCTCAGACTGGGGCGAAGGCTCACCTTCCAACAGACCAACGACCCTAAGTACACAGACAAGACAATGCAGGAATGGCTTCGGGACAAGTCTCTGAATGTCCTTGAGTGGCCCAGCCAGACCCCGGACTTGAACATCTCTGGAGAGACCTGAAAATATCTGTGCAGCAATGCTCCCCATCCAACCTGAAAGCTTGAGAGGATCTGCAGAGAAGAATGGGAGAAACTCTCCAAATACAGGTGTGCTTAGTTTGTAGCATCATACCAAAGAAGACGCAAGGCTGTAATCGCTGCCAAAGGTGCTTCAACAAAGTACTAAGTAAAGGGTCTGAATAGTTACTTAAATGTGATATATATAAAAAAAACAGGGGGAAAAAAATAAATATATATATATAAACTTGTTTTTTCTTTGTCATTATGAGGTATTGTGTGTAGATTTATTTTAGAATAAGGCTGTAACTTAAAAAAGTCAAGGGGTCTGAATACACTATGTATTAGAGGAAGGAAGACGTGAGGGGAAATTGTTGAGTGACTGTACAACTAGTAAGTTAGTCTTCTGTATAGCAGTGTCTAAATTGAGCGCACATGTGACTTTGTTCCCCATATCTCTCCCCAGTATCCACCAACAAAAGAGCTACACATCCTTTTACATTCAATAGGAAATAATAGTTCTGCGTTTATGAATGGGAAGTAGATCCAGTATCTCACCTCAGCGTGGAAGTTAACTGCCTTGCTGTCAGAGACCTGTAGCTGTGTGGTGAGCTCTCCTACTCTGGCCATGTAGTGGGTCTTAATCAGCTGTTCTCTGGACTCCTCGTCTCCCACCTGTAAGCACACAGAGAGGACAACAACTTGACATGAAATTGCTCTTATACCTGTGTTGTAATTACACTAGGAATAGTTGGGTCAAGAAGAACAAGACAAACTTACTTCCTCGTTGGTAGGAGTTGTGGTTAACATGCCAACCTGATGAGATGAAAAACACAAACACAGTTAGATCCTCACTCCCTATGAGAATTGAGAACGCTATAAAATGTAACCAAGCCTGGTCCCAGATCAGTTTCTGTCATGTTGCCAACTGCTATGGTCATTTTTGGCTATACAGCACAAACAGATCTGGGCCCAGGCTAATAAAACCCACTGAAATACAATAAAGCACTACAGGCCCCTAATGGTATCTGCAACTGGAACCTGCAAAGAATTACATTTATAGAAGCCTGTGAATGAAGAGTTTAGTTGGTTGTTAATGACAACCGTGACTAGCATGGTGCTAGCTTGGTCCCAGATCTGCTTGTGCGGTCTTGACAATTACAATAGGACAATACAAATAGATCTGGGACCAGATTAAGTGCGTGTATCCTGGACCTTGAGTACGCTATTAAAATACAGGAATTATGAAACAAGGAAGCTGGTGCCTCCCAATAATATTTATTTTCTCCTGAAGTGTACTCTCGTTCACTACTAGGGCTCCAGAGTGGCACAGCGGTCTAAGGCACTGCATCTCAGTGATAGAGGCGTCACTACAGAACCTGGTTCGATTCCAGGCTGTATCACAACCGGCCATGAGTGGGAGTCCATCGGGGGGTGCACAATTGGCCCAGCGTCGTCTGGGGTAGGCTGTCATTGTAAATAAGAATTTGTTCATAACTGACTTGCCTAGTTAAATAAAGGTTTAAAACAATACTTTTTTAAAAGCATTGAATTTGTGGAGGCATAGGCTAGAGGGAGTTCCAGCATATTCCTTATACCCATCATTTACTTTCAAATCAGTGAAGAGAAATGAACAAGTGCACACTTTGGAGGAGAGATAATTGGAACTTAACCAGACACTGATAACACAACCGCCTTCACTGAAGCCAAAACACTGAAACGCATGTTACGGCTGCTCCCACGAGGTGTGTGACTCATTTCGTGGGAAAGGGGAGGGTTGCAAAGGGAGGAATGATGTCCCTAGATTTAATTTCACATCATGCCAGTCTCACACAACTGCAAAGTAGTATTGTTAAGCATGAGGATGAAGACCAATTCAATCACTGTTGAAGAAAAATAAGGTCGCAAAATTCCAGAAAGTTTCCAAAAGTTACCAGTTTTCCTGAAATCCCTTTGAGGATTCTTGCAACCGTAAAGAAAAAACAAGAGTGAAGATGCATCTACCAGACTGTTGCTTAGCATAGCCTCCTTCCCTGCTCCTCTCTCCTCCCCCTCTCCGTCCTCCAGGCTGGTGAGGGCTGGGCTGCCCGGGGCCTGGCCCAGGGAGTGGGCTGGGCTGCCTCCTCCTCCCAGGGCAAAGGAGAGCTGTGTCTCCAGGTCCTGGATGCGTTGGCTCTCCTTCTCCAACCTCACCCTGCCCAGCTGGGCCTCCAGCAACCAGTGCTCCTTCTCCTGCTCCAGACGAGCAATCTTCTCCTGGCTCGCCACCACCTGGGGTGATAGAGGAGAGGACACCGAGGGAAATGGAGATGTGGAGGAAATGACACAGTGAGGAGAGGAGCGAGTTGGTAAGAGGACTATACTTCTCTAACACACTTACCTAGTCAGTAACCAAATGGGTTACCTTGAGCATTATAAAGAGTCAGACGTGTGTCCTGAGAGACTGGAGGGTAGAAGGGAAGAGAGGAGTGTGGAAATACAAACAATACCTGTTGTGTGAGTCCCTCTCTGCTCTCTGTAGAGCTAGTTAGAACACGGCGGTGCAACAGGGCCTCTCTGTATGGAACGGACTCTGGTCTGGGCTGGATACACAACAGACAGGAGTCAAATACACACTGTTATACTGAACCACAACATCGTTGTTAAGGGGATGTTCCACTGTTTGCATTAGGCAGCCTGGATTGGCGTGCCAGACGGGGCAGGATTTACACTTAAGACTATTTTATTGGTTCTATTTTGCTAGGCAAGCTTAATTGAACACAGCTGAATGATGTTTAAATAGTATTTTAACCCAGGTCTGTGATGGTGACATGACCAGCAAAGCGGAGGAAAGCTACTGACCTTTCTGATGGCATGCATGTAGTCAGAAGCCTTCTTCTTGTTACCCAGCATGCTCTCTGCCTGCAGGGGGTTGAGTGACCCGGCCCCCCCTCTTGGACTGTAACCTGTCGAAGACGTGAAGAAATCCAGGTTGTTGCTGAAGAATGTCGCAATCTGTTGAAGAAAAAAAAAGTACAGAATGAATATTATGGTAAGACTTATCATCCAGGTATAGACACTAATTCTTTATCATTTGTTTTAAGGAAGTATAAGCTTTTATAATGTCTTGTTATAAACAGTATTGGTGAGCCTTATACATGGTCTTCTAGGCCTATATGTTGTAGTCCACACCGCTATTTCAATATCACGGTGCAACAATGTTACAGAATATACATTTCCAATCTATCAATGGTGTATACGCTTCAATATGAGGGTGAAACAGGTGCAATTAAATAAACTAACTAATGTGAAAGGAGTTTATAAAATCTTTTGTCATGATTACTTCCCTACACACACACTTAAACAAACCCACAACACCAAGTCAAACTTTCCTACACACACTTATCCTACACAACTACGTCACTGTTCCTTTAAGTAGGTCAGTGGGAGGGATTGACAGAATACAGACAGATTTCTAATACACACTCCCACTACAACTTTTAATTATCTGACGAGTGCCTTGCTCCTCCTTGTTTTTTTTGTTGTTGTTTTTTTACACTCCCACGACTGTTAACAGAGTTCCTTTTTACTTTTTTTAACGTGGTCCGGTGGCCCGGGCGGGCGGAGTTTGCACATTTTAGACCATTCCATTGTTCCTTAAGTGAAGTCTCCACCCACCTAGGGCACCGGGCCATTCAAAACAACTCGCCCACTCAGATCACCTCATAGTAAACATCCTTCCTTCAGAACTCTGGAACTCTGCAACCAGCCAGCCCAGAGCATTCCATCCCCGTTCCTCCACAACAACATAGAACAGCAGTCCATCTCTCATACCTCAAACAAACAGTCGGTCTGTGTCTGGTGCATTCATCAGCCAGGCAAAAGTAGAGACTAAAAACATGCCTCTTTACTATTATAACTATAATACCAAAAAAATAAGCAGTATGGTTATTAGTTATAACAGTAACATTTCTACGTCCTCTACATACAATCAGTTGGTACGACTGTGGTTTCCCTTCCTGCAAGGCTCTCATATGTATAGTACAAATGTATCCACTCACTGTACCGTCTCAGTTTCAAAGCCCCCACCCCTTTTATCTGGGGTACACAGCTGTAATGCTCTGACATGGTGCGGATCTGTGAAAAAAATCCCTCCTGCCCCAACTAAGCCCTCCCTTCTTATTAGTGGTCATGTATTGTAAACGACCAATCCTCACGGTCGATGAGCTAGATACCAAGGCAGTTGCTACTATTGCTTAAACTCATCACATGTAAAGAAAACAGCAAAAATAGGGACCACAATGGAAATAAGTCCGATGTCATTGACTATTCCCGGGAACTAAAAAAAAAAAAAAAAAATTGTCTTATTTTTTACTGACAAAAATCTATCAATATTTCTTCATGTTACCCAACCTATGAAACTGTGCTAATGTGAGAGTGCCAACCAAAACAACAGCGGCTCTTGTCAGTGTGCTTGTTTGTTGGGGCCTGTTGTCTCCATTTAGACACAGATGTTGTGGTAACAGATAGGGCCAGGAATTGCCAGGGAACTCCCGAAACGATATTATCACCATACTTAGGTGCCGATACAATATGTATTGCGATTTGATGTTCAAAACATATTGCTCATTATACGTCTGCTGCAGAGACCAGAGAAAATGTGTTTTGATCAGTCATGGAAATAAGTGCTGAAAACATGTTGGCTCACTATTTAGAAAGAAGATGGAGAACAAGCTATGGGATGAATTGTTTTTAAATAGACAGCCGAATTGATAGAATATCATCCCAAATGAATATTGTGATATGTAACTGCATCTATTTTTTCCCCCCCATCACTAATACATACCCAGTGTTTCTGTAGCGGTAAATGGTCCTACCTTGCCGGTGCTGCTGGTGAGGGAGCCCAGGGAAGCCAGCAGACACTCATTAGTGGTGCGGAGCTTCTGAGTGACTGTAGACAACTCCTGTTCCAGACTGGCCTTCTGGCTGTAATGAGTAGACATCTCTGTAGAGACAGAGGGACTTAGCTTATACATACAAAATAATCTCCACACACAGGAAGGAGACCAACAGTTAAAGGATGGCACAGGGGGCTTACACTGTTATTGGTTCCATTTTACTTGAAGCCTGCAGGTATATTGCTTTATAACAGTTAAGCTTAGACATCTCTACAGAACACAGAGGAAGGACAGAGTGGCTTGAACATTAGTCTACAAAAACACAGACAAAATAACCTTTTGTAGTAAAAAAAGGTTTCACCTTTGACCGCATCGTGAAGGCTGTGTAGACAGGCAGCTAGCTGGGTGAAGACCGCAGAGGAACTGCTCTGGGGCATGGAGTCCTGTTGAACACCTGGAAAACAATTGCACACATGATTTTCCTCAAGTCCCACACTACTCACTAGTAAGGCCAGTAAGCTGATATTTTTTATTTATTTTTTATTTAACTAGGCAAGTCAGTCTCCCGAGTGGTGCAGTGCTAGCTGTGCCACTAGAGATCCTGGTTCGACTGGAGGCTCTGTCGCAGCCGGCCCAATTTGCCCAGCGTCATCCGGGTTAGGGGAGGGTTTGGTCGGCAGGGTTTGTTCCTGTCCCATCAGGCACTAGCGACTCCTGTGGCGGGCCGGGCGCAATGCACACTGACACGGTCGCCAGGTGTATGGTGTTTCCTCCAACACATTGGTGCGGCTGGCTTCCGGGTTAAGCGGGCGTCATGTCAAGAAGCAGTAAGGCTTGGCTGGGTTGTGTCTCGGAGGACGCATGGCTCTCGATCTTCACCTCTCCCGAGTCCGTACGAGAGTTGCAGCAATGGGACAGGACTGTAACTACCAAATTGGATAACACGAAATTGGGGAGAAAAAGGGGTTAAAAAAAAAAAAAGGAACAAACTAGGCAGGTCAGTTAAGAACAAACTCTTAGTTACAATGATGGCCTACCCCGGCCAAACCCTCCCCTAACCAGGACGACCCCGGGCCAATTGCGTTCCACCCTGTGACTCCCGATCACAGCCGGTTGTGATACAGCAGGATCTATAGTGACGCCTCTAGCACTGCGATGCCATTATATATATATATATATATATATATATATATATATATATATATATATATATATATATATATATCACTCCCGAGTGGCGCAGCAGTCTCTCTCTCTCTCCTCACTAGGTAAAGCCAGTAGGCTGATACACTGAGTGTACAAAACATTACTCTTTCCATATCATAGACTGACCAGGTGAAAGCTATGATCCCTATGTCTCTTGTTCAATCCACTTCAAAATCAGTGTAGATGAAGGGGAGGAGACCGGTTAAATTAGGATTTTTAAGGCTTGAGACAATTGAGACTTGGATTGTGTATGTGTGCCATTCAGAGGGTGAATGGGGAAGACGAAAGATTTAAGTGCCTTTGAACGGGGTATGGTAGTAGGTGCCAGGTGCACCGGTTTCAGTGTGTCAAGAACTGGAACACTGCTGGGTTTTTCACACTCAACAGTTTCTCGTATGTATCAAGAATGGACCACCACCCAAAGGACATCCAGCCAACTTGACACAACTGTGGGAAGCATTGGAGTCAACATGGGTCAGCATCCCTGTGGAATGCTTTCGACACCTTGTAGATTCCATGCCTCGACGAATTGAGGCTGTTCTGAGGGCAAAAAGGGGTGCAACTTTTACCTAGTGAGTTACACTGAGTGTAAGGCCAGTAGGCTGCTGTTAATCAAAGATTATCTACAGTACCTTCAGAAAGTATTCCTAACCCTTGACTTTCACAACATTTTGTTGTGTTACAGCCTGAATTTAAAATGGATTACATTTTGATTGTCACTGGCCTACACACAATAATACCCCATAAGTGGAAATGTTCACAAATTAATAAAAAATGTAAATCTGAAATGTCTTGAGTCAAGTACTCAACTCCTGTTATGGCCAAAAATAATGTGCTTAACAAGTCACATAAGTTGCATGGATTCACTCTGTGTGCAATAACAGTGTTTAACATGATTGTTTTAATGACTACCCCTCTGTACCACACACATACAATTATCTGTAAGGTCCCGCAGTGAATTTCAAACACATTCAACCAGACCAGGGAGGTTTTCCAATGCCTTGCAAAGAAGGGCACCTATTGGTAGATGGGTAATATCCCTTTGAGCATGGTGACATTATTAATTACATTTTGGATGGTGTATCAATACACCAAGTCACTAGAAAGATACAGGTGTCCTTCCGAACTCAGTTGCCGGAAAATAAGAAAACCGCTCAGGAATTTCATCAAGGCAATGGTGACTTTAAAAAAGTTAGAATATAATGGCTTTGATAGGAGAAAACTGAGGATGGATCAACATTGTAGTTACTCCACAATACTAACCTAATTGACAGAGTGAAAAGAAGGAAGCCTGTACAGAATAAAAATATTCCAAAAACATGAACCCTGTTTGCAACAAGGCACTAAAGTAATACTGCAAAAAATGTGGCAAAGCAATTCACTTTATGTCCTGAACACACCACTCTCCATATTTTTAAGCATTGTGGTGGCTGCATCATATGGGTAATTGGATATGCTTGTAACCATTAAGGACTGAGGAGTTTTTCCAAGATAAAAAAATAAGTGGAATGGAACAAAGCACAAGCAAAATCCTAGAGGAAAACCTGATTCAGTCTGCTTTCAACAAGACACTGGGAGATTAAGTCACCTTTCAGAAGGACAATAACCTAAAACTTAAGGCCAAATCTACACTGGAGTTGCTTACCAAGAAGACCGTGAATGTTCCTGAGTTACAGATTTCTCTTAAATCTGATTGAAAATCTATGGCAAGACTTGCAAATGGTTATCTAGCAATGATCAACAACCAATTTGACAGCTTGAAGAATTTTGAAAAAAAGAAATTGGCAAACATTGGACAATCCAGGTGTTCAAAGCTCTTAAGAGACTTACCCAGAAAGACTCACAGTTGTAATCACTGCCACAGTAGATTATAACATGTATTGACTCAGTGGTGTGAATACTTACGGAAAATATTTCAGAATTTCATTTTCAATAAATTAGCAAAAACATGTCTTCACTTTGTAATTATGGTGTATTGTGTGTAGATGGGTGAGGAAAGAAAATCAATTTAATACATTTTGAATTCAGGCTGTAACAACAAAATGTGGAAGAAGTCAAGGGGCATGAATACTTTCTGAAGGCACAACATTGACAAGATATTTGACCGTCTGCTCTACCGATGGGAATAAATGTCCACAAAGGCAGGCGGGAGGAGACAGGAACATTCTAGACAATGAGAGGGCAGATATGTATGTGAACATGCACAACCCCGATATAAAATATTTTTTCTCAAAGTTGCTGGGATGCCGCGTGCATCCTCTTATCAGTACATTCATAACAACTTATATTCTGCCAAATAAGCCTCGCTTAACAAATTAACAAAATTCGACACACTTCTAGGCTTGAGCGGTATACCGGGGTATTTTCAAAAACCGACTGTATGATATTCAATACCATCCCGCAAATATTTTTGTTTCTTTTTCATTCACAAAAATTCTACTGAGCCAGTCACATGATCACATGAAGCAAACTGATGTTTCAAACTTACGTTTTGTGATATGATGTCCACTGTTGAGAAGCACAAGTGGTGATCAAGTTCCACTTGAAATTCCCTACTAAATATCTTATAAACATAAGTTAACTATCTAAAATGCCAAATACATTTTCTCCAGCTCAGGGCTCCAGCTATGCATTTGGTTTGCTAACTTGCTAGCTATAGGTGGTTAGTGGGCAAGTTCAAGCTTCTTGGTTACAGCAGACGATCGATCCCCTCCTGGATAAAGTCGGAGTAGCCTTGAGACACTTGTATAACTTTATGAGTTGGGTTGTCTGTACTTGCATTTAGTTTATGTTCGCTTGTGCTTGTTAGCATTTAGTTAGCATCCACTACAGGAATTCGCTAGTACTTTGTTAGCACTTTGTTAGCTTCACGCTTTATTCTTGCGCGGACTGATTTTGGCGCAGTCAGCCCTCTCCTCTCCTCTATGTGTTAACTCACTAGGTAAGGCCAATAGGCTGATGTAGCTGTGTAGTTTGTCGAACAAAGAAGTGATTCTCTTCATGTCACTCTGCAGCTCCTGGTTCTTCGAGGTGAGAGAGGAGGTACACAGAGGAGTCCCGCACTCTTCCTCCAGACTGGTGAGGAGAAGAGAGGAGGAGAGGGTGAGACACATCGGCTGCAGTTACACAGGCAGCCCAATTATCTGATGTGATTGGTCAAAAGACCAATTAGTAGAAAAAAAATATCAGAATTGGGCTGCCTGTGTAAACGCAGCCATAGAGACACACACACACACACTCTTAGAGGTGAGGGATCAGGTACAGAGACTCTTCCTCCAGGTTGGGGAGAAGAAGAAGAGGGGGATAGGGACAACACACACACATGCGTAGAGTACACACACCTAATGTAATGAGTACTGACCTTTTGAGCTGGTATGGTAGAATCTTCTGCAGAAAGTGGGTGTAGGAGGTGAAGTGATCAGCAAAGTCCTTGAGTTTCCCCACAGTCTCCAGCACTGTTACTGTGTCCTCTGTGATGCTCTGGTGTAGTTGCACTAGTCCTTCCTCCAGGGGGCGCACATAGGCTGCATTCTCATGTAGATACTGGGAGAACTGGGGAGAAGATTGTGGAGGAGAGTTCATCTTACCT